>NC_090307.1:8838802-9463802 GCF_039906515.1 Pseudorca crassidens
GATTTTGTGAGGAGTAAATAAAATAATATTTTTTAAGTTCTTAATATAGAGCTGAGGAAATTGTAGTCACTCAACATATACACTGGCAGAAATACAAAATAAAAAAAGAATGTGCACTACATTTTCAGCTGCAACTACTGAAATGAATACCTAGCTGAACAAATAAGACGAAGTGTGTGCTCTCAAGATGCCTAGTGGGCTTTAAATTTATTTGTGTTATCATCCAAGAGAAGAAAGGAGATTCAGAAAGAGAGGGGCCTTTCTGTATCACCTGTCTATAAAGCAGAAGAGATTATACAGTTCACCTGAGGAAGGCCCTCCATTTACTTGAGGAAATTAAGACACAGAGTGATTTAATGATCTGTATGTTTCATGGTGAAGGCAGGTCTAGAACCAAGGTTTCTTGCTTCCCATAACAGTGTTACTTATTTTTCTCCCCAAACCCCATTACCTCAAATCTAATCCTGAACTAAACATTTTTTTTGAAATGGATAGAATTTGTCTCAATTTTTTTTCAGAAGATTGTTACATAAAATGGAATAAAGGAGAAAGAAATATTAATCCAAGGAATATGCTGGAAGCAATCATATGCTCTAGTTTGCAGTTTAAGGCATCTAGGTGTCTTTATCTACAATCCTCTCCAATATAAGCAATCTACAACTACAACGTGGTATAGAAATTTTTATCATCTGGTTATTGTAAAGAAAAGGACTGCTTCTGCATTCAAAATGGTTTATCCTATATCTACACAAACAATTGTTCAAAAAGTATTTTTAAGAAAGAAGTTTATAGATTAGCAATAAGAGGCACTTTATATAAGATAAATTCATATTTACATATCAAAATAATATCATTCAAAAATAAGAGACACAGCAAAAACCTGGACTAAACTCACAGAAATACTAATAGATTATGTAGTGTCAACACTGAGTAAGAAAGAACCCAAAAAAAGGTAACATGGACTCAATTATCCATAGTTGGTCAAAAACCCATTGACAAGATCTACAGAGCTGGGAACTGAGGTATGAGAGAAGCTGACACAGAGATGTGTATGTCAGCTCAGCAAACAGTTCAGGAAACGTTCACTGAACATCCACCCTGTGATAGGTATGTGTCGATGAGTTGGAATTTAACGACCACTAGCTACTCGCCAAAATCTGTTTTTGTCTTGTCCGGGACACACAGCTAGACTATGTTTCCTAGCTTCCCTTGCAGTTAGCTACAGTCACTCCATTCTAGCCAGTGGTTACAGCTGGGAGTGTTCCAGGCCACTTGCATGCTTGGTCATAAAGCCCTTCTACACATACTCTTCTGCTCTCTACTATCTTCTGTCAGGTGGGGAAAAACAAAACAAAACAAAACCCAAGCAAACAAGAGCAAAGCCCCAGCAGACTGTTTGTCAAACACCCCTTCCCATTATTACTTTCCCCAAGGAGGCTCTTCAGACATCTTTTTTCCTTAATCCTCCCTCCTCATGAAATTTTAATACTATGGACATATTGTATATCTGTTAACATATTGTGTCTCTTTAGAAGGCCACAAATTATTGTAATATCTAAAATATTTCACCCTCACCCCCCAAAAAACAATTTTCACCATGTTGAGAATGCATACCTTAGGGGACATGAAACCACAAAATGGAAGCTGTCAGGGTCCAAGTTAGATGGCTATATGAGCATGAAATACATTCCAGTATGTTGAGGCATTATACTTTTTAGGCCCATATGTTGTAGCAGTTTAGGCTATCTTAAGTAGGCTAGTACAAGTGTCTTTAAAATGTATTTATATAAAATGCAATAATATTCCTTGCCTGTTTAGCTATACAATCCAACAGTTGGCCAAATACAACAAACTGTAAAGCCTCTATACACAAAACACAAAATAATTTCTCTAGACAGTAGAGACTTACAGATCATATTTCCCTTTAAAAGATAAAGTCTGACCACAATGTGATCAGGCTGCTAGTTTATCCCTTCAAACACAGAACTCCCTTCAAAACAAACATAAGGAGAAGGTGGGTTGGGGTAGAGGGTGGGGCAATGAAGGGCCTAATTACAACCCAGTAACCTAATCGCACTGCCCTCAGAGCTGTCTCTATAGAAAACTAATCATCATTTCTTAGAATATCCCCAAACCCAATATTTCTCACTTTAAACACATAGTAAACATAGTAGTAAAAAACATTCTGCAGTCCAAATAGTTCCCTTTTGTGTTTCCACAAAAATATAGAAGCTTATCAAAATGAAATAAACTTAGAATCCTTTAAGTTCACATTTACATTAGTTCTGGAATATAAAATAAATGCAACATGTAGAGTACATAAATGCAAGATAACTTATTATTTTAAAAATTTAAATTAAATTGTATGATATAAGCACAGTGAATGCTTCCTGAATACAAATTGTCCTCTGATATATTTAATTAGGTAATGAAATATTCTAATTCTTATTACTTTGACAGTTAAATTTCTGTTATCATTTTCCTCCAATCATTTTAATTTTTTAAATATATAGGCAACTGAAGGTTCAGCTGAAATTCTATCAACTAATGATAATTTATGTCATTTTGTTTAATTGGAAGAGAGGGGTGGCAGATTTCCCAATTCATCTATTATGACTTCATGAGTGTGAAAAAAAACATTCAGCTTAATAGCATGTGTCACTTAAGGGACTAAATTTATTGAATAAAAAGCGATCCTTTGATTTCCCAAGTATACAAAAGTGGTGTCAGATTAGAATAAGTGTAAGAAAAATCTCTACCAAGAATTTGCATTATGACTAAGAAAACTGATAATCTCAAAAACAAATTGTAAAACCTACCTTAAATTGTAAGATGTCTGAACTATTGGAATGTAAAAAACTAAAGTGATTCGTCATGCTTCTAAGTGAGATATGTGATGTAAAGCAAAATCAGAGTAATGAGGGTGCTCTAGCAGGTGAAATAAAATAGGCTTTTCAAATACATCACGTTTGAGAAAAAAGTCTGTGTGTATGCGTGCATACAATTGCTATAGTGATTTGTGTTTTCTATAGATTTCTTAACATTGTACATAATCAATATTCACTTTTTAACTAGGCTTTACTAATACAATATACCTAAATGTAACCAAAGAGCCATTTTGGGGATATAGAAAGGTGAGTTAACCATCAAAATGCCGATTTCTGACAATTTTCAAAGGAAATCACTTAGTCACTACTAAAATATTTTGACCCGTATATTTATACAATTTGACAGTTATGGGCGGGTAGCTGACATGCTGCTTTCCAATAGATTATAAAAGTTATTCCCCAGCAGACACAGAGCAGAAGCCCAGAGCCCATGATTTGAGGAAAGTGGCACATTCTTAGTTTCAGCCCCTTCACTCTCTGTTCCAGGTGACCTTCCACAGGATCCAGTCAGCACAGAGACACACAGCAGACCTGACTGCATGCCACTCATCATCACCCTTCTACAACAGTGGCACTCACTGAATTATTTTCCTCAGGATAGTTTAGTCTATGATAAATCGGTAACAGTCACTATTAGGGCAGTCAGTCAGTGAGATTTGCCTTTATTAGTGTCCTGAGAACACCTGTAATAAAAATAGCCTGTAAAAATATGAATCTATGTCTTACATACTTAAATATCATGTAAATATGAATCAAAATATCTGGGTCCTTTATGGCTTGCATTGCCCTATGTTTACTTGTAGATCTTTCCAGCAAGGTCAGTGTGGTTATCACAATTCAGTCCTAGGAAACTTCTGATGTTAGAGAAATTAAAGAGGAGCAAAATGAAAACCATAAACCAAACAAGTAAAACACTAATGCTGGCATAGCAGGCAATACAATTACTCTTTTGATTTTCAGAATTGTGTGCAACTATAGTAATACATTTTGTCACAAAATATTAAAGACCAGGTAGATTTGGTGATTCTAGTTATACTATACACACACAAAATTTCTTCACTTTGTGCCCATACACTCCATCCCTACTTGGTCTAAGAAAGGTAGGACCCAAGAAAATTTTATCGAATTATCAGAAACTCATTCTCTGAAATATTTAGAAGCTATTGAGATGGTTCATGGTTAGAAATTTAAAATCAAATTAAGTCGATGTACTTGACCCATTAACTCCCAGAAATTTTCAAACAAGACAGAAAGAAGAATTTAAGTTGAAATACCAACTTAAATTTTGCACTGTTTTTAATGCTTAAAATACTCAGGTCTCCTGGTGTTTCTGCCTTGCTGAGGCAGGAACTGAAGCTTCGTAGAGTCCACCAGCAGGGGCTTCCATAAAAGCCACATGCTTGCCTCAGTGAAGCCAATGCAAAGGCAGTCTGATGGAAAACCAAAGCTTTTATAAAGTGGAAAACTTAGCATAAGGTTAAATGGTTCCATTTCGGGTAGAAAACTCTTTACACAGCCTTTCCATCCATTTGGTCAAAATTGAAGTTTTTAGTCTTATGAGACACTGAAGGGTGAAATCAATGCTTTGATACCCCTGCTGTGTGGAATTTCTGAGAGAGAAAAGCCCTCTGGTAGGCTATGTTTTCTGCTCAAATTAAGACTTCTGCTCCAATCCAATAAAACTGACATTGAGTTTTCAATGTCTTTTTCAATGTCCTTTATAGGTTTGAAAAATACATAACTTTATACATACTAATCGTTAGTTGTGATGATTTACAATACATTTGATTAAAATCTTAAACAACTCATTGAGCACCAATTCCTAATCTTCTAGCTGACCTGCTTTATTGCTCTCATCACCACCAGCTGAGCACACACCTATTCTGCTATTTCATCATGACCTCCAGCCCATCACCCTGTAATTTCTCCACCACTTACATTATTAAGCTTAGGTACCAAGAGCCATCATTTCAACTACTTTCTTGCCCTACAAGAATTGTTGTTCCCCTCTATTCCACCTGCCCAAAAAGGCATCAGTCATACTCTTGACAGAAAAAGGTCCCTGCATCAGCATACATCTGGTCTTCCTCCCGATTTACCAAAATAAAAGAGGTGACAGCATCCCATTGCAGCCAATGCATCCATCTATGTTCAGAAAACTTAAACTACTCGTTATCTCCTTTCTGCCTCATAATTTCAAACCCTACCTCTACTCACCAGTAATAAAAGGCTCATGTCTCTAATAAAAGAAAAATTACTCCACTACCTAATATAGTTATTATTCTATTTCTCTTTTTCAAAAATTTCACAATCAAACAACTCTAAATAGTGGTCTATAGTAGCTTATTCCATTTCTTCCCCTTTCACGCCAATCTATTCCTATTCCATTCCAATGGCTTCTGCCCCATTACATCTCTGAAAAGCTCTCACCAAGATCACCATGGACTCTCATGTCCTAAATGCAAAGGATGTCATTTAGTCCCCGTGTGCTCTCAGCAGCACTTGACAGAGGTGACAGCTTCCTTTTCCTGGAGTCAGTGTTTTTCAAGCAACACCACCTTCAACTTTTCCTTCTTCTGATGCTCCTTCACAGCCTACTTGGTCAATGCCACCTTCTCTAACTACTTATCATATATGATTTCTATGGGATCAATACCAGTGTCTTAGTTTTGCTTCCTCCACTGACAGTTATTAACCTTTTCACTGTCCCAACAGAATCAATCATCACCTGTGAGTCCAAAATTCTGAAATTCGTACTTATAATCCAGACAGCACCTCTGATATCTAAGCCTGTATAATACAATCGTAACTTCATAACTGAAATGTTTTGAGCCCTTACTCTGCTCTGACCATGAGGATAAGCTCTCTGAAGTATCTTATTTAATCCTCATGCATGCTCTTTAAGGTAAATGTTTATTATCATCACCACTTTATAAATGAGAAAACAGTCTCAGATCAAAGAGGTGCTCAGGCCACACAGTTAGCAGGTGGAGGAATCAGAATTCAACAGCGTCCCAAGTTTGAGTTTGTTAACATTACCTAATTGCCCACTTATTGTCTGCAAATGAGATGTCTGTTGTGCTCCAAACTAAACACACCAGAGAGAGATCTGGTGACTGCCTTGGTTCCCCTCTCCCATTCCCTAAGAAAAATCCATTGCATGTCCTGTTCTTGATGACATACTTCTAATCTTTAAATTATCTGCAATTATATAAGACCCTGCGTGTCTAGCAGGCTTTACAAACCATTAGGGCATTTTCTGTCTTGGTCACTATTGTATCCCCAGAGGAAGGGGAAATATTTATAATTATTTGACTTTCAAAAAAAAAAACTCTAACCGATGGACTAACTGTATTTACTATTGATGTTATATCATGTGTAATTATAGAAATTTAGAACTACAAACCTCTTGTCATTTCTGACAGCTATTAGGCCACTTCTCAGTTAGGAAAATTTCGATTCAATATATCATGTACTAGATAAAATAGACCACTTACATGAGGAGAGGGAATAGGGGAGGTAAAAAAACATTGAGCATTAACATCTAAACGCTATTAGCAGAAGCTAAGTTTCTTATTAACACAGGGCCTTTCATGCCTGCCAGAGTGGTCTTGCATTATAGGTGTTCATGCTATTGAATAAATGAATACATGCTTACATAACAGAATGAAACAACATTCATGTGTCAAGCATTAACAGGGTGTAATAGACACAATCTTATTTAATGTTCACAATATTTTTATGAGGATTTTTAATCAGGAATCTAAGACTTGATGAGGTTTAAAAATCTATCCAATGATAGATTTCAGAACAAATGCATGTCTGATTCTGACATCCACACTTTCTCGTGCACTGCACTGCTTTCCCATTCCATATGCCGACTCCATTTATTTTAGACTCAAGTATTTCCAGGTAGTAGAAACACATGAAATTTCAAACAAACTCTAATCTTTGGCTTGTTTATTGTATGAACTTCGTATAAGCCTTTGGCAGGAGAATATTGTTTGACCTGTAAAAATCTTAAAGAATGACTTAAAATTTACTGTTTTCCTGATGCATTTATTCTTGATCTTCCAAATTTTGCTTCAGATAATAATTTGACATTTTTAATTTAGAAACAAGTATCCATACTGCACTTTAATTATAAATATACTCCATAAAGAATGATGAACACAAATCAAACTTGAATAAACCTTGGAAGGAAAAAGCATTTCAAAAGTGAAACGCAGGGCTTCCCTGGTGGCGCAGTGGTTGAGAGTCCGCCTACTGATGCGGCGGACGCGGGTTCGTACCCCGGTCCGGGAGGATCTCACATGCCGCGGAGCGGCTGGGCCCGTGAGCCATGGCTGCTGAGCCTGCGCGTCCAGAGCCTGTTGCTCCGCAATGGGAGAGGCCACAACAGTGAGAGGCCCACGTACCGCAAAAAAAAAAAAAAAAAAAAAAGTGAAACGGAGCTTGAAGTAGATATGGAAAGAAGGCAGTGCCGCAAAGATATTCATTACATAAGGAGGTTTAACAATAACAAAAGTTACTCATGGAAATGAGGGCAATCATTGTCATTATGGAAATATTTTCACAGTAGCTCAGGTATTTATGACTTTTAATGTGTGTGAAAATAACAGACACTAACTTTCAATCAATTGAACAACTATGTCTATTGTAGTTGTTCTAAAGGAGAATTATATTCTCGTTAGCTCCTGTCTCCTTGAATATTATACTGTTTTTTAATTTATATTGATAGATACCAAGAGCAAGTCAAAGATAAAGAGTTTAAAATCTATTTTTCCCTAATGCATGTTTTATCGATAAGTATACATATTTGATCTCATAATCTGATTCATTATTGCTGGTGCAAAGAAATAATAGACATTTTAATAGGCAGAAGCACTGATTAATATAAAGTTGTAAATCTGGGGACCACATTAATTAAACAGAAAAAAATTTTACATTTTCTCCTAGTTACCTTTCTAGGTTACAGTGTGAAACTTTTCTAGCCCTTACATATTTAAAAATAATCTGTATTACTACCACTATTGTCATAATATAAATATTTAAGAAAATCTAATAAAATAGTCCTGCACTACATTTCTCACGAAATGTTAGCAAACGCCATAATATGTCCACGTTGGCTTTCTTTCTTTTCATCCTCATTTTTCATCCAGTTTTAACAATATTTGGCTAATTTATTATTCCCATCAGAAGAAACTCTTAATTTATAAATGTAATATCAATCAGAATATTTCTGTTTTAAGTAGTTTGTTCATAAAAAGCAATGTGTTGAGACGTTGGTGTTTTATTAATTCAGTCTTTAAAATATGTCTCATAGCTTTTGTATAGCTAGTGTGCTACCAAAATAACTGAATTATTAGAACAAACGTGTGTCCACTGTAACGGTGCTCCCCAATTTAACCGTTTGGCAGTGGGCTTTGTGGTAGGGGAACGATCATCGGTAGGTACATTTATAGACCGGTGTGAGATCTTCCGAATAAACACTGGCTCAGAGTGACATCTTCCTGCCACTTTTTAAAGATCAGCGCTGCTCATCTGAATTGGTGTAACCAAGCAGGACCCTATGAGGCCTTCCCAGAACAGACCCCTCACCCATGTCCTCTGCCTTCCTTTTGTCTGTAGAAAAATTTTAGTCAAAGAATAAACTTAGAGAAGTGAGAAAATGCAGAAAGAAAGGAAAACCATCAAGCAAGACAAAATAATACTTTAGCCATTAAACAAAGTCAAGGACCTTTAGTTCTTCCTCAAGGACTATGGATAATAATCTGAACCACATCCTTTGAGCTGTTTTGCAGATACTGAAACCCTCACCAGGTGGAAGATGTTAACTGCATGCTGCCCACAAGCATATAGACTCCAGACCGGCTGGAACCAGAAGGTTGATGATGCTGACTCCCCATGACCTCATGACCGACCAGTCAGAACAATGTCCACTAGCTGACCATGCCCCGCTCCTTGAACACAAGACTTCTCACGACCCCCTCCAGGGCAGGACACACAGTCTTGAGGGCATGAGCCCGCTGTGGCCCCCTTTGCCTGGCAAAGCAATAAAGCTCTTTCTTTCTACTTCACCCAAAACTGTCGAGATTTAATCCAGCACTGGTGTACAGAGGCCGAATTTTGGCAACATTAGTAACCAAATAAAAATACAAGATGAAATAATTGATGCCACAGCCTGGGAAAGCACTGACACATTGTAGATACTCATGAAACAAGAATAGAGAGACGTTACTCACACATACGTAAGGGAGGAGGCTTTGTAGTCAAGAACATCATGAAGAGAAACCGAAATCAGGAAATGGACTATTTGGAGCTCCATTTCATTGTCTGATTTGATGACACCCCCATCCCCCGGTGGAGGGTGCGACTAGGAGAGAAAAGTAATCCCAAAGAGAAATAGCGTCTGGAGGAGCTCACCTCAGAAGAGGGCTGGAGGGAGGTCGAAAACGGAGACCCGCGTCCTGGATTCTTCTCAGCTCCCTCCCTCCCCTCCCTTCCAAGGTGACTGCCGGGTAGTCCGCTGGGCGTGGTGTGCTGATTGTGAAAACCCAAAACAAATGGAGACCAGCCTCGAAAATTCCCTGAGCAGGCAAAACCAATTTAGTCACACAAACAAGCTTAATGCAGATTATTTTGCCAGATTAGCATGACCTGGGTCCTTTCTTGCTTATCTGTCTGGAAACCATAAGCCAAAACTTAAACTGTTTCCCAAAATTGATACGAGGTAACCACTAACCAATCCCTATCATTTAAGAAAACTCTAATATTATAACCAACTTCTGTGAAGGATAAACAGTCACTGCCTCCTCACTATATAAGCTGCTTTATCGCAATACACCCCTGAGCCTCCTTCCATATTTGGTTTGAGGGCTCCTGGTTCGTGAACTGTCTCTTTGGTGCACACATGATAAGCTTTTACTAATTGCTACCTTGGTGGTGCACTGGTTTTCTTCTGCTGTGGCTAAACTTTTGACCTGATATGTGCTCACACCTTCTCAGATGAGCTTTGCACCGAGCAGAGGGGCAGAGTCTCCTTTTGAAGTCATTCATCGTGTCATCCTTTAGGAAAGAAGCCTCTCTAGGTAGAGAATAAAGAAAGAAGTGAAAAGGACCTCAGCTTAGGGAAACCTTGAATCTTTGGGCCATTGTGATGGGAGGAGACCATGAAAGTGCATCCAGGATAAAGGACTGGGAGGGCTGGTTGCTGGACGCCTGTCTGTAAACTCAGGCCTCCCTTTCTGGGTCTACATCCTGGCTGCACATAAAATCACTTGGTGGAAGTGGGGTGCTTTAAAAAAAATGCTATCACCTCAACAGGCCGGATTGACTTCACGACTATCTGGGGAGTGGTATCTGAGTACTTCTTACTAACTTCCCCCAAGTGAGTTTAATACGAAGCTAGGGCTGAGAACCAATGGGTTGCAAGACTGTTCTCTCGGAGAGGCTGTGGATGCATGGAAGATGGGAGGACTTAACAGAGTGCTTATCCGTAGCAGGATCAGAGAACTGTCATTTGGGGGAATATTTCTTCTTCCTGCTTTTTTCATGCTTCCTTTCTGAGTGCTTCAGCTGTAGCAGTGGTTCCTAATGTGTGGTCTTCAGACCAGCAGCATAAGCATCACCTGGGAGCTTGTTAAAGATGCAAATACTCAAGCCCTACCACGGACCTTCCCAATCAGCAAACCTGGGGATGGAGACTAGTAATCTGTGTTTTAACATGCCGTCTGGGTGTTTCTGGAAACTCGCTAAAACTTGAGAATTACTGGCAGAAAGTAAGAGGTTGATACAACTCAGCTAGGTTAAGGCGGGGTCAAGAGAAGAATTCATTTCTTCAGGGCTTGACCAGAGTTCACAGGTCGATGAAGCCCAGCATGAGCTAACAGGTAATGTCAGTGGGACTCTGAGGTGACCTAAATGGGAAGGAGATCCAAAAAAGAGGGGATGTATGTATACGTGTAGCTGATTCACTTCAACATTGTAAAGCAACTATATCCCCCCCCCAAAAAAAACCCATCAGAGACCAAAGTGAGGGCCCTGGCAGATAAGAGTCAGTGAATCTACTTGCTTCCTTTCACATGGAAATATTCTTTCCAGTTTGAAATGCTGTGGATCCAGCATGTTTTGATGTTGTACTATTGTTGATATTTCCAACCAAATCTGCTGCATTAAGGAAAAGGTGAGGAATGCGTCAGTAGAAATAGAGAGATCTGCTAAGTGTCGGAGGGAAGGAGGGAGAGAGGGGCAGAGACTATATCAGAAGTTATGAGACTAATTTTAGTAAACTAGGAAGTTCAATCATTTCACTCGCAGGAGAGTTCCCTGGTTGGTTATGATGCCCCCTACAGCAGTAAACGTGGGACAAAACAAGCACTTCATGAAAGTAGCTCTGTACAAACAGCAAGTTTTGCTGATGAGCGCTTGTCATAGTAAATTAAAAGCACTCCCCTGGGATCCATATATTCATTATTATGAATCCACCCACAGCAAATGCAGGCGAATCATGTCCCAGGGTGCCATGTGCTCTGTGTTGGTGGCTACTCATGTGTGATATTATTTTCCAGGTGATATAAAGACAGCAAGCTTAATGCAATTCTGTTACCAAGGTTGCTTCTAGCTCTTTAATTTCTAGTTCAGAGGAAGGCAACATGACTCAAATATTTTTTTTTCATCATTCAGTGGAAACCTGCATTTGAATACAGGTTCCTCTACTTATTGGCTGTGTTACTTAACCTCACAGGATGTCAGGTTTCTCAGTTATAGAAGGGGAATGATAAAAAAAAAATACCTATCAGTAACTTTTATATGATACCATGTTTGCAGCATGCCTAGCTCAAGGCATGGTACATACTATGTGCTCAATTCGTGGAAGCTGTTTTCTGTATATTATGTTAGCATCATGTACACTTTGTAGAGTTTGCAGAAGTACTTTATACAGAGATGTAAGTACGTATCCCAGCCCCTGTCAGAACATCAAATCCAAGTGCAGTGTAGTAGCACGGTGTAGTTCCCTATTGTTGTTTAACAAATTATAATGCACTTAGAGGTTTAAACAACACAAATATATTATCTTAGAATTCTAGAGGTCAGAAGTCTGACATGGAAACAACCTAAGTGCCCATCATCGGATGAATGGATAAAGAAGATGTGGCACATATATACAATGGAATATTACTCAGCCATAAAAAGAAACGAAATTGAGCTATTTGTAATGAGGTGGATAGACCTAGAGTCTGTCATACAGAGTGAAGTAAGTCAGAAAGAAAAAGACAAATACTGTATGCTAACACATATATGGAATTTAAGAAGAAAAAAAAATGTCATGAAGAACCTAGGGGTAAGACAGGAATAAAGACACAGACCTACTGGAGAACGGACTTGAGGATATGGGGAGGGGGAAGGGTGAGCTGTGACAGGGCGAGAGAGAGTCATGGACATGTGCACACTAACAAACGTAAGGTAGATAGCTAGTGGGAAGCAGCCGCATGGCACAGGGATATCGGCTCGGTGCTTTGTGACCGCCTGGAGGGGTGGGATAGGGAGGGTGGGAGGGAGGGAGACGCAAGAGGGAAGAGATATGGGAACGTATGTGTATGTATAACTGATTCACTTTGTTATAAAGCAGAAACTAACACACCATTGTAAAGCAATTATACCCCAATAAAGATGTTAAAAAAAAAAGATAATTTGGGATTTACACAAATACTTGTGTATTTAGTGTTTTGATACTTTTATGAAGCCTCTTCAAGGGTGAATGGATTCTTAGTATATATTAATTGAATTTGAGCAACGAGTTAGATTGAAGTAAAAATTCTGTTTGTCACACTGCTGAAGGGTTTCATTGATACTAACTTCCTAGTACTTGTTTTAATATTATCAGATCATGGTCTTTTGAAGAGCAGGAGTTTGTCTGAAATTTTATATATATTTCTGTAAATTTTTCTTTGAATAAATTAGTTTGGAGCAGTCAAAGAAAAAAAGAAGTCTGACATGGGTCTTACTTGGCTAAAACTTCCACTTTGAACTTCTAGCCTCCAGAATTATGAGAGAATAAATTTCTGATGTTTAAGCAACCAGGTTTGTGATGATTTGTTATGACAACCCTAGAAAAGGAATACAGTCATCTCCTTTGGAATCCTGTTACTTCTGAATACCCTTCATGAAGTTGGGGCTCTTCCTCATAAAGAATATGCACTGAATTATGTATTGTATGCTGTTATCTGTATCACATGCTATAATGCAGCATTCCCGGGGGCAGGGATTTTTATCATTATTATTATTATCTGTTTGTTTGTCTTCCCACAGTACCTACAAGGGACCTTGTGGCTTTTCTTTAATGTTTAATAATATGGTCCCTCAGGATACAGCATCATTCAGATTCTTGTCAAAATTCAACTACACTTTTGAAATAGCATAGCATCTTGGTAATTAAGTCCTTGTTATAAAACAAGAATGCAAGAAGAACACATGAAAAATTCACCACAAAAAGCACTGAAGTTATTTTCGCACAAATCTTGGAACCACACATCTGAATAAACTCTAATACCTCAACATGATTTTGACTGGAGAAACTTTATAACTACCTCAGCCTCACATCTACAAATACTAAGACGATTTTCATAACGAATTCAGGACTGAAATAGGAAGAGAAAATTTTTGTTTGGCACTAAATTTGCAGCAGAGTTCAACTTCGCATTGTGTACCTCTAGAAAAATAAAAAGACTTTCAGGGAAACACAGTTCTGTATGTTAAATCTCCTCATATTCCAGTATGATCACTACCTTAACAAGAGGAATAGTTTTTCCAGACACTGTAATGCTGCTTCTGAATGTCCAAATTTAAAAAATTTAATTGCTGAAATATACCTGGTAGAGTTTATGAGGAAGCCAATGTTTTTCAACTAAACATAGGTAAGAAATTTATACTTATCTCTCTCAGGTTTTGCCATAGAGAAGCCTAGATTTCTGCTAATAAGAATGTGGTCAATATAAGTTTTTCAATCCCTCTACTACTGTCCAGATATTTACATAGATACTGAATAACCTAGTTTCATTGTCACTTTAAATATATTGTGTTGGTAACTAGCAGTTGGGGAAATTATTTAATGTTATGCCATTTATAAGTAATAAAAATATAATCTATATAATGGAATACACCTCTCCAAATAGATATAAAAATATAAAATACATTAGGGAGTGGTTTTCTCCAACACACATATGAAAAAAATCTACCCATATTTCACATGTATTATTAAGCACGCCTGTGTATGTGACTGTGATCATGCCTTTCCCTTTTATTTTTATTATAACACATACTTGATAGCTAGAAGCCAAATACCACTTGCATATCCTAATTCCCTGATTTCTCTTGAAATAGAAGAGTTTTTTTTAACCTACTTAAACTCTATTTTCCTTTAAAAACTGCTTATTATAAAGAATATATTTGCTTTTAATCCTGCAATGGTTTTAATTTATTAGAAAATAAACTTTGATTTACTGGAATTTATTGGGAACTCATTTCAAATTTTCTTAAATGAAGAAGAAAATTCCTTGACACAAATAACTGATAATCCCAGGGGCATCTTAATCCAGGCCATGTTGAAGGCAGAGGCTCAGTGTGTCTTCTGGTCAGGTCCCTCTCGAGGCTTCTGCTCTCCCTTTTCCAGGTGGCTCCATGTGATGGGAAGATGGCTTTTACAGCTGTAAAGCTATATTTTCTCAGGTTTAATTTTAACAGGCAAGAAAATGTGTCTCTGAAAAGTCTAAGCATCATTACACTAAATTGTCTCTGATATGGTTACTTGCCCATACTAGTGTGTGTGCCCAGAAAACTTAAATATTTTGATTAGCTAAAGATGAATCACTTACCCAACCTAGAGGTAGAGGGGGTGTCAGCCCTACCCACAAGATGGGGCCTGAAATTTGGGGATGGAGTTGAAACTAGAGGGAAACCAATGCATGTTAAGTAGAAGCCAGGTGAATAGAGGTTAGGGGCCCATAAGCAACAACCATCCACGAGGCTTTAGAAGACAAAATGAGTGTTGAATCTCCAAAAGTATTTAATTTTCTAAGTTTTGCTTTGATAAAATAGAGATTTATGTGTAGATTTTATATCTTCTGATCTCAGGTGACCATGTCATTATTCTAAAAAAAAAAAAATTAGGAACGTCTTACTTGTCTTTATCATATTGGATTTATCACTATTTGGCCTACCACATTGTCATATGTATATGTGACAACGTCTTGTGTATATGTAGCTCTGCATGTCTGTGTGTATAAAGAGGGGAAAATGTAACATGTGTTTCTATAGTATGCATATGGCAAACAAAAGGAGTGGGCATATTCTTATGTCAGGAGTGACAGTGCCACCCTGTCCATTTTCTACTTGAGATTTATTTTCGGGTTGTATACCAATAAAAATAACTCTGTATTTCTATGGTGAGGCAAACACTGATTGTACTTTAGGCTTTTGGAATAAAAAGAGATAAAGATTCAGAGCAAAACATTGCCATTCTTAGGTAAGTAAGTAATCAACAAATATTTTGCAGAGGATGGTAACAGAAAACGTCCAAACTAACCATTTGACACAGGCTTGATAATTAAAGAAACTAAACTGTGTCATTAGCATACACCAAGAATAACCTGAATTCATGGAGGAAGTCCCTAAAACAATATACAAAGGTACTTTAATTTCAGTGCTGATACATTTGGACAGAGAACAACAGGATCTAAGGATAAAGCAACTTGAAAAGATCATAACATAACAATTCCTTTAGCTGCACCAACTAAGTAAGTATAACTGCCAGATTCTTCCAGGGGGGTAGTTAGGAGGTTAATTTAGGAGATCCCGTGACCCTCTCTTTGTGCTTGCCCTACCACTTCCACAGCACATGAACTCTGGCTGAGCAAGTCTCCTCCCTAGACTCACCAGCATTCTTTGAAATTCTATCACCAGCCCAGGGACTTGGGAGACAGTAGACATAGACTGCAGAGTCTCAGAACCTCAGCTTTTTTCCAAGTATCTCTCCCCAAAGCCATGAGACACTTAAAATGATCTCAGAAAAGAAAAGAAAAAAGAAAAGAAAAGGAAAGGAAAGAAAAGAAAAGAAAATTAGTGGTTTTCAAGGAACTTAATTTCCCCTAAAAAACAAACTTCACCAGTAGCAAATGAGCTCTTGCCCTTCTTCACTTGGTGTGGAATGCTCTTATATCACTCTTCCAGGTAACTATTTCCTTCCATCTTTCTGATCTCAATCTGAATCATCATTTCCCAGGAAGAAGCAATGACATGAATCTACTAATATGCAGCATTTAACAGAGTCACCATTGTAGATCTCTATGCTGATGATTTGATTTGACTGTAGTTTTCAGGAGGACAGCTGTAATAGTGTGTGTCTTGCCACCCTTATATCCCCTATCTACACTGTGTCTGTCTGAAATATACAATAGATTGACTATATCAACATTTTTCCAGACTCCTTCTAGTTCCCCCTTTTGTAATGCTAAACATTTGTGTTTTCCTGAGTCTCTTGTAGCTAGAGTTTCAGATTAAGATTTAGATGCTGGAAAAGAGATGCTCTCAAGCGAGGCTTGGATTTGGAGCTGATTTCAGTGGGAAGAGAGTCAACAAGAAGTTACAGAGCTAGCAGGCCCAATGCTATGGGTGACTTCCTTACTCCCAGCTTGTAGCTAAGGTGGAGTGATCATGGAGGTATGGATGAAACAGGGACATCCGAGCCCCATGTCCTCCTGATAACTTCCCGGGGGAGCCCATTCTCTAGTTAGGCTCATTCCATGGTGGTCTACCAGGAGTCTTTCTTGTACGTCTAAAGCAGAGTCTGCTCCCCCGATCCTTTGAAATCATCTGATTCCTTGCATTGTATACTTTTGTTATTTATCTATTTTCTGATCCCTACACCCGAACTCTGAGTGATACAGAATTCAGTAAATGTTTGTGGATTAAATCAACAGACTAATGAAGGTAGGTGCTACCTGGCTTTAAATGAAATTTCTTATACCTACACTAGATAGGATGAGATAATTTGAACCTTTTATAAAATCATGTCTTAATGTTATCTTTTTATTCTTTGTAAATTATATGTTACAAACATGTGAAATAAGTAGTGAGATGGATTACAACATTTGAAAGCTCGTGTTCCCTACATCACAGGAAAAAACCTGAAAATCCTTTTAACTCATTTTGAAAAATAATTCTTCATTTATACTTCTTATACAGCTATTAAAACTAAAAGCAGACTGAAATTGATGTTTTTTTTTCTTAAAATGGATTACCTGCTAATAAGCAAAAAGTAGATAAGACAAATCTAATAAGAAGAAAGAATAAGAGGGACATTTCTTATACAGTACAGGTTAGGCTAATAAGCAGTGACTCATTCAAATATAGACTAGAAAACATTAAAACTCAGATAATTATCTGGAGAGAAGGACACATTTGGGTTTTAAAAATTTGTAGATCTGAATTTTTTTTCTTTTTTCCTGTATTGTACATAGAGCCAAAGGACATAGTACTAATTATAAGATGCTCGTTAATACAGGTAAAAAATACTCCAGCTACACCCCAGCCCCCAATCATGCCAAATACACAGTTTCTTTGGGAGAAACTGAATTAATTCTATCTGGCTTAAAGTAGGATAATTAATTTCAACTGGCTAAAGGTAAAATTATTCTTGTAATACAGACTCAGCCAGCTAATTATTTCTCCATACGTTACTGCTCCCCTAAACCTGCCTCACCCTGGCATGGCAGACCTCTCACATTTCACTGTTTGTCCTCCACACTGTCAAGAACATGCCACTAAAACAGCCACCAACATGCCTCCAGTGCAAAGAGAACCAGATTTTCAAGCACTGGTGTAGCAGATTGGAAAATAAATTTCATTTGTGATATTTATTTAAATTCACTCTAAAGTATATAAAACATCCTTGAAAATAAATAATTAAAAATTACCATTAACAGATGATATTTACCCCAATCATCATCCTCCCTAAAGTTACACACACATACACACACACACACGCACACACACAAACTTCAGTAATGCCAAATCAGAACCAACCTGAACTCGTTACAGTTATCACAAAGGGTATTATAAAATATTTTGAGAACGTTGATGTTAACTGGTGGTTTTCCAAGTCTTAGAGCACAAAGAAGTCACCTAGCTATTTGTTTTAAAATATATACATTTCTAGTTCCCAAGTCACATGCCTACTAATTCAGAATTTTTATTTTCAGACAGCACCCTATCTGGGACAGAGAGCATCAGGATGCGATGTTAAGAAACACCTACGCTAGGAGATCAGAACACCTAATCTCTTTTTAAATTCCTTCTCTTCACCATGTAAATTCTACCAAATGTACATGAAGTAACACGCTTTCAGAGTAATAGAAAATAGAATGTGAAATATGAGTGTTATATGTAATTATTATTTTTGATTGATTTCCTATACATTTTGCACTAAAACAGAACCACACTCACAAAAGAAAAAAAAAAAAAACTATGTAATAGAAAATTAAATAGAAATTGGTTAAAAAGCAAAGAGATGATTCTTGTTAGTTACTGATGTATTGATGCATCCTCTCCTCGATTTTCCTAGAATTTAGAGAGAATTAGAAAGGCTGCCAAATGCTGTGGAGATTTAAATACTATTAAATTAAGCATAATAAATTGATAGGGAAACAGAAAGTGATGGCCAGTAGCAGAGAAATATGAAATGAAAAATCTCTCAATTATGTCAACAGCCATATTAAATTTAACGTGTGAATTAAAAAGAAATAGATTCAGCAAGTAGAAAGAGTACACTAAGCTGTACCAGGAGCCAACAGCTGTTTTAGTGAAAATAAACTGAAATTCCAAAGAAATATTACATTGTCCTCATGAACCTGAATGAGTGTCTTTATTTAAATCAGTAGCTAAATTTTGGAAAACATAATAGGATCATGAATTTGGGTAATGGAAGAGTCTCAGGTATTTATTCCAAACTCTTCTTTTAAAAATTAAAAAACTAAAGCACAAAGAGTATTACTTCACCAGAATCACTCAAATTTTGACCATGGACCCAGGATAAGAGTTTTATTCTTTCATTCTTTAACCTCTGGTCCTATTTTCCTGTTATATGTGAGTTGAATCACACATTTAGCGGTTACCACTTTCATTGAATAATAATGTGGCATGCTCTCTGGAGCCTCTTTTATAAAGGCACTAATTCCATTCATGAGGGCTCTGCCCTCAGACCTAATCACTTCCCAAGGTCCCCACCTCCAAATACCATCACATTAGAGATTAGGTTTTAACCTTTGAATTTTGGAGAAACACAAATATTCAGCAGATCTCAATATTCCCAGAAGTCATCTACAGATCCAAAGGAGTCCATATCAAACTCCTTATGGCATTTTTTGCAGAAATGGAAAAGCTCATCCTCATATTGATAAGGAATTTCAATTGGTCCTGAATATCCAAAATGATATTGAAAAAGAAGAACAAAGTTGGAGGACTCCCATTTTCTGATTTTGAAACTTACTACAAAGGTAGGTGAATTATCTGGCATAATAGTAGACATGTAGACCAACGGAATAGAACTGAGAATCCAGAAAATAAACGCATACATCTATTAACAACTGATTTTCAACAAAGATGCCAAGACCATTCAATAGGGAAAAAAGTAGTCTCTTCAACAAGTGGTGCTGGGGCAACTGGAAATCCATATGTAAAATAATGAAGTTGGACCCCTATCTTACAACCAACTACAAAATTTAACTCAAATTGGATCAATGATCTAAACGTTAACAGGTAAAATTATAAAAGTCTTGGGAGTAAATCATCATAACCTTGGATTTAGCAATGGATTCTTAGAAATGACACTTTAAAAGCATGAACAACAAGAGAAAAAATATAAATTGGAATTCATTAAAATTAAAAGCTGCATGCAAAAAAATAACAAAACAAAACTGCATGCATCAGAAGACATTATCAAGCAAGTGAAAAGAAAACCTAAAGAGTGGTATAAAATGTTTGCAAATCATATATATCTGAGAAGGGTTTAGTATTCAGAATATACAAAGAACTCTCACAACTCAACAAAAAGGCAAACAACCCTATTTAAAAATGGGCTAAGGGCTTGAACAGACATTTCTCTGAAGAAGATACACAAGTAGCCAAGAAGAACATAGAAAAGATTTTCAACACTGTTAGTCACAGGGGAAATGCAAATCAAAACCACAACATGATATACCACTTCACACCCACTAGGGTGGGTATAATTTTAAAAAGACAGAAACAAAACCAAAAAAGAACAAGTGCTGCTGAGGATCTGGAGTAATAGGAATTCTCATGCATTGTGTCGTAAAAAAAAAAAAAAAAAAAAAAAAATTTTGTTGGTCTTTCCAAAAGTTGTATATAGAATTACTATATGACCCAGAAATTCTACTCCTAGTTATATACTGAAAAAAATTGAAAACTGGTATCCACATAAATACATGTACATGCATGTTCATAATACCTCTGTTCAAAAGAACCAAAAGATGGAAACAACCCAAGTGTCCATTAGCCCATGAATGGATGAACAAATTGTGGTATATCCATACAATCAAATACTATACAGCCAACAAAGGAATAAAGTACTGATGCTTACTGCAAAGGGCATGAACCTCGAAAACCTTATGTTATGTTAAAGAAGCCAGACACAAAAGGTTACATGTCTGATTCCATTCATATGCAATAGCCAGAATAGGTAAATCCATGGAGATGGAAAGCAGATTTGTGGTTGCTGAGTACTTGGGAGAGTTACTGTATAATGCTTAGAGGATTTCCTTTGGGGATGATGAAAATGTTTTGGAATCAGTTAGAGGTGATTGTACACTGTCAATATATTAAATGCCACTAAGTTATTCACTTTAAAATGGTTAATTTCATGTAATGTGATTTCACTTTAAGATAAAGAAAAATAAAGAAAAAAAATAGTGAATGTTTCAGACCTATTAAAATTATCTGAGTTTCCATTAATCTTATAGTTTTATTTTTAATTTGAATTTTAGCTTTAATTTTAAAGAAATATTATAACCATAGTGTTTTGTCATTTTAAATAAGAAGCTAAATATTTTTTTTATCACTGCTTTAAATCAAGCTAATATAAATCAACTGATAGCAGCTATGGGAACTGCCAGTCATTTTATAATAAAATAGTGGATTATTAGTAGTATGCTAGTCATATCAAATACAAAATGAGATATAATTTCATACCTGAATATCACAACTTATAAAATTTCATGGAGTTCTAATTCTGTAAAATATAAGTGACCTGAAGTATCAAAATTTACATCTTCATTTTAACTGGTTATGGGACAAAATGTAATTTATTTGATACACAAGAAGGAGGTTTTAAAAGATGATAAAAGCTTCCATTAACCCTACAGACTTTGTTGTCCTCTAACATTTGCCCTGTAATAGAATAAAAGGGAGACTACAAGAATTAAAGATAAATCAAAATACACAATAAAATTTAAATAATGAAAATCAAAGTTTAAACACATACATTTATTTATTAATCTGCCACACATTTATGAGAATGTGCCAACCTCTGTGGACTGAGATTTAATATTCATAATTTTAATTTAACGAGACATGACAACATTTGGTGTTTTAGTAAGAGAAAGTGAAACTCCACCCAGCAATAATTTATTCCTAGAAATAATGCTTCACACGTACAAAATCTTATGTGTGTACGTTTGCTCCAGTAGAGAATAACAAAACAGGAAGAAAACTAATACTCCTATTTTAGAATTAATCTTGTAGAAATCAATTCATTGTGTGTGTGTGTGCATGTATGTGTATGTGCCTGCACGTGTGTGTGTATTTGAGAAGAGGTGAAAGCAATCATATTATATTAAAGTAAATGCCACCTTATTTTGCAGTATATTGATTTATTTCAGTTCATTGGGGCACTTTCAGTAGATACCTTCCTTATGACATTAGTAAATGGTACTTAAGCATTTTTCTCTCTGCTAACTTCAGAAATTATTGGGCAAAAGGACATTGCTCTGCCCAAACCACACAATCCCATTCACCTTTGTTAAAATGTATATGAAATCACGGGTTTCTAAATTTCATGAAATAATTTATTTTGAAGAATGTCTTGTGTGTAGTCTAGTGTTTTGATATACACGTCATTCCTCAAAATAAATTATTTTCATTTTTTATAAACAAATTATAACAAACTTCACATACAAAAGGGTTAAAATTTTCCATATATCTAAAAGTCTCTACAGTAATAAAAGTTTATATTAAAAACTATATTAAAAGTTGAAATTTCTAATGTATCTCAGAGAACAAAGCTGGCTAAGAACAGCTAAAGGAAGACAAAATGATAATATCTAATAATATCAAATTATAATGTTCTATATTTAAATTATTACTACTTCACAACAGTAAAAGAATAGATAAAATTATTGTTTATTCTTAAATTGTTCAATAATTCTATGAGTAGAAGCAGGCTTTGGAAGAACAATAATGAATGGGGAAAAATTAACAGATCCATAGGTGTGACTGCTACACCACTGAATGGAAACAAAATACTTCTGAAGACAAAGTTGCCAAGCAAAATAAATATAATGCCATTCCTTGTTGTAGGAATGGACACTGTCAGTAAATTCATTAGGAATTGACTTTGAATGCCTTTCCACTTTCAGATTAATTCATCATTTTCCTGAGACACATCAATTACCACTCTGTCACATTAACTTTCTGAGAATGACCCATTATGTGACCTGAATGAAGGGAATCAGTTGCCAGAATGATTTAAGAAAACAAGCTTCCAAAGCTCTTCATGAGAGGCATGTCGACTAGTCCATGGGGCTTTGCTCAGTCGAATACTGACCACTTTTTCCAATAACATTTCACTCGAAAAAGTATTGTTTGCAATGGGAAATACATATACCGCACATCAACAGAATTAAGGCTTCACAAGCACAAGAATCTGTGCCATATATTGAAGAAAGCAAATCAGCCTTTATAGGATAGGTATCATGATTTTTTAAAAAATCATTGGGAATTGCAGTTCTACTTTTCTCCATTACAGCAAAAGGATGACATATTTTGATAAATATTAGGTTATATGTGTCTGTTTCCTCTTTGGTTGTTTTGTTTTATCACTTTATGGCGGTCACAAACCCCACTTTTCATTTCCTTTTCTCTCATTCATCTTTTCTTATCCTCTGTCCTGAAGTTCAAAGAAGTGAACAAAGGGAGAAACGGGACAAGTAAGAGCTCAGAAAGGGATTAGAAATAGCAAAGTATATACAGCTGTTTATTTTTATTTTTTTCTTTTCACCAAGCCCTGGAGAAGATGGTCCTTTCTAACACAGTCCTCCAGGTAGGGTTTTCTCACTCTAAAGGGACCAGCAACTTTCAGTGTCTTTAAGGTATTTTACACACAACTCTGTAATTTCTAGATAACCCACAGCAATGCATATTATTCTCATCCATAGAGCTGCAGATTAATTTTGCCTGGTGGCAGTGCAATTTATGTCCTTACCCCTCACGGAAAAAATCAGTTTTGCATCTATTAACCAAATTCATTTCAGCATTCCTGGTTGTCCCTTGTCTGATACTTAGATACTTCTCTCAACTGGCTATAACATCTTACTGGTTTCTTCAGGAATGAATAGATTAAATAAAACCTTTCACATGTGTTCATTTTATGCCTATATGAGATTTATGAATTTAGCATTTTTTAAATGATTATATTTAATGATTATTAATTGAATAATATGTTAATCTGATTATGATATTTGGAGATGCTATTTTACTAATTTAAAATATTTTATTTTATTATTCTTCATAACATGGAAACTCAAAAAGTAGGAGCTAAAAAAAGTATTAGTAATTTCTTTCCACATTACAGTATGACATGAACTCCCTACTTTAGATATCACCATAATTTTTAATACACTTCAAATTTTTAGTGACATTGATCTTGTGAAAGAAAATGAAGAACATTTTTTAACAAATATTTCAGGTAACTGAATTCAAATTTGCTGACTGCCTGGAATATGTTTTTAAAAATATGAAATATTAATGATCCCAATGTATGTGTTTCTGTATATTCATAAGCGGATTTTTTTTTAATGTTGTGTGGAGATACACAGACTAATGATCAGGCATCACCAGCACACTTACCTATTGGCCGTGGAGTCAGAGTTTCAAATGTAGCTCCACGGTTCTCCTCTTAAACCACACACTTTGATTCCCTTATGTTTTCCAAAGCTATTCTCAAGCATCTTTGCCATCATTTAAAATGCAGCTTCATTCTGATAAGAGTATCCTCAATACTGCTGCAGAAGGTCCATTATCAGATATCAGTTGCTCTGTCGATTATACTAAAGCCATGGAACAGTGCAACTATTACCCAAAGCAATGACAAACCAAAAGATCCACATGCTGAAGCTGTTCTAGAAAAGTCTGTGGCAGTGGTTTATGCTTTAAAAATAATTTGCTACTACTAGAGTAATAATTTTCCAATCTAGCCATTAAAAATTCAGGTATACTGCTTTTTATTAATTGTAAAAAATTGATACCCACATAGCCTTAAACATAAGCTATAAAAGCAACTACCAGATGGAGATTTATGTGATGAAATCACTCGTGTGAGGAAGAATCTTTGTCTTTAAATTAATAGTACAATTTAAAATTGAAAGCCATTTTCTTTAAAAATGCATTCCTTATAATACTAAAGCCAAAAACACTATGTAAAAGTCCTCCCCTCCCAAATAAGTAGGATTTATAAAAATTTCATTGAATAATGAGATTGTTAAAACTCAAGAAATTAACAAAATTTATTGATATGGAGATTTCTATGAGCAGTAAGTAGAATTGTATCTGCCACAAATATTTGTTAAATGTGGTTAGATGTAAATATAATGTGGTAAGATATCTTACATCTCTTTTAGAGGCCGATGATGAGTGATGTTTACAGTTGTGTCTCTTACATGCCAGCACCTATTTGCCCATCTCACTCATATATAGTACTTTTATGCATTTAGATATCTGGTAATTCAATAGGGTACTTATATACATACATATACATGTTTCTCCTTTATGGTACTTATGCACATAATTTTATACATATAGATTAGTTTTCATTGAAATGTTAAAACCACAATTTAGCTTTGTGTTATAATGACATCTATACTATTCCCTGGCCTTTGGCATGTTCCATATGCAGCTTTGATTCATTTGACATTTGGGGACATCTGAATCTTGATATTTTGACCTATGGGGATCTCTGTGGCACCAAGGATTTTGACCAACAGCTGCTCCACGACAAGTAATTATTTTGGTTTAAGTGGTGAGTCTGAATTCTTAATGAAGATTGTAAAATATTGCTAACACCTCCTCCCAGCCATCAAAATGATATACACTTAGGGAATAGTCTACTGATTGATGAGCACACCCACTGAGTTGTTCAGACCTTCCAGAATCTTCCCAGTTTCCAAGGTCTGTTCAGTTCTAGGCCAAAGAACTACATTGGTCCCAAAGAGCCCAGGTCTAAAGTTAGGGTGGCCTGTTAACAGGACAAGCAATTGGCATATATACTAGGTCCAAACAGACCCCAATCAGCCCTCATATTTCCTAAATGACACACTTTATGCTATAACAGTTTGATATAACTAGAAAGACATCAAAGTGGAATAGAGTGAATTACTTCTTTATCTGAGTTCTCATTCCACTTTACTCTTAGCAATCATCACAATGTAATACTGATAACAATTTATGTGTATATTGTTACACATAGATATATTGTGTATATCTCCCCAGACAGACTCTAAGCCCATGCTAGGCAGGATAAAGATTCATTCATCTTGGGACTTCCCTGGTGGCGCAGTGGCTAAGAATCTGCCTGCCAAAGCAGGGGACACAGGTTCGAACCCTAGTCCGGGAAGATCCCACATGCTGCGGCGCAACTAACCACAACTACTGAGCCTGCACTCTAGAGCCCACGAGCCACAACTACTGAGCCTGCGGGCCACAACTACTGAAGCCCATGCGCCTATAGCCCACGCTCTGCAACAAGAGAAGCCACCGCAGCGCACCGCAATGAAGAGTAGCCCCCAATCGCCACAACTAGAGAAAGCCTGCGCACAGCAATGAAGACCCAACGCAGCCAAAAATAAATGAAAAAAAAATTCATTCATCTTCACATCACCAGCATCTAGAGCAGTGACTGACACAGAGTATAATATAAATAAATGCTTGTTCTGTTCAAGTGAACCAAAGGGAAACAGATATTTTGATGACCAAAACTTGTTCCATAATCGAAACAATTGTGCTTTCACAATGGCAATCTGCAAAAATTTCTCTACAGATATATCAGTTGTGTACATGTCAGAACCATACACCATTACGGATGGTTTATGAATCCATATAATAGAAAATTATGATCACTGACCATAACAGTTAACTTTAGTTATTTGCATTGCCAAGTCATGAAACACTAATCCAATTTAATCTTGCATTTGCAATAAATCCCTAAAATCACAAAGAATAAGTAATATAGAATTCAATTTTTCTGCCCATTTAGCTATTAGAGCTCATATGAGTATGAACTACTTACATAACTCAAAAATATGAACTTTTCAAACTCACTTTTAACTCACTGTTAAAGGAACTGAGTGAAAAAAATACAATTGTGCATTAAGGTACTATAGATACTTTCATGGAAGAAATAGAAACAAGCTGTATATGTTTTGTAGCATATTGACCCTAAAACACATAAATTACAACTGCCACTAAGAGAATATTTTAAAAATCTAAAAACCATTTATCAGAAAAATCCCATCCATAGCAATAAATGTGTCTGTTGGCTTTAGGACAAAACAATTCCAAAACAACCTAAATTTCCCAAAGTCAAAATTTGAATTTAATTCTGGTTTTAACATTTATGTCATCGCCTATAAAGGCTATTTGTAACACGATGTGTTTAATTGATTCAAAAATAATTTTTCTGAGACTAACTAAAAAGAAACCAAATAGGAGTGAACCAGCTACATTTAAATGTTTATGCAGATACTTACCATAGCTATTGACAAATGCTTATTACATAGTTGCCCAAACTAATGGAGAAATATACTCATTGAAAATAAGATCAGTTGTGTGGAAAACTGAGACAAAGCTATAACAGGAAACCAAACACACAAAGGTTCATCCCTTACTTCATGTTTTTCTTCCTTTTGGAAAAGCTTGAAACTCTCAGATTTGTCATATTTTAACATCTTCATACAAAATTTGTCACACTCTCTTTTCCTATCATGAACATTTTATATATTTTTATATTACAATGGGAAAAAATCAAACTATCAGATATGAGATAGTACAAAAGAAAATATTCAGATTTGAGGTATGTGAAAGTTAAACCAGCATCTACTAGACATCAGGGCAGGAATATATAGAAAGTGAGAACATCTGCTTCCAAAGAGTACCCATACCTTGTTTTTTTCCTGTAGTTCAATTTGTGATTTCTTGAAATCAGGACCTTGAGAGTTTGCAATTAATCTATTTTTCCTATCCAGGAGCTCTTCCATGTCTTTCACTTGGAACTTTAGCCTTCTATTTTCTCTTTCCAGTCCTAGTTTTTCTGTTTCAAGTATCTCCCTCTTGTCCCACTCAGATGTATTTTCAGCCTGCAATCTCTCTAGCTAAACACAGAAAACACAGAAAAGCAACGTGTAGCATTTGTAATTGCCAAAAGGCCAGGCACCCATCAAACAGGCGTCCACTAAGAAAGGTTCATGGATATGTCCATTTATACAATTTTTAAAAAGAAAACTCTATTTGTCTGAAAAGTTGAGGACAACACAAAAGTCCTAAGACCCATGCCCTAAATAAATATACCTGCCTTCTTGGTTATGGCACTA
This sequence comes from Pseudorca crassidens, assembly GCF_039906515.1. NCBI lineage: Eukaryota > Metazoa > Chordata > Mammalia > Artiodactyla > Delphinidae > Pseudorca > Pseudorca crassidens. Next base: position 8,866,620 of record NC_090307.1, read on the forward strand.
TTTCTATAACCAACCAGACCATATTGTCAAATAAATACGTTAAGTGGAAAACTGATAATATTTTGTCAATAATCTCCACTCAGTTGATGAACATTTATCAGTTTAGAAGGCACAAAATCATGTCGTGGGCAATTCTGGTTGGATGGATATAGTTCATGTATTCATTTACTTATTCATTCAGTTATTTACTATAGTTTTCAACTTGTAGGCACTGCAAATAAAGACAAGTGAATGTAATAAAACATCATAAATGCCATGATTAAAGTACTATACAATTGGGCTTCCCTGGTGGTGCAGTGGTTGAGAGTCCACCTGCCGATGCAGGGGACACGGGTTCGTGCCCCGGTCCGGGAAGATCCCATGTGCCGCGGAGCGGCTGGGCCCGTGAGCCATGGCAGCTGAGCCTGTGCGTCCGGAGCCTGTGCTCCGCAACGAGAGAGGCCACAACGGTGAGAGGCCCGCGTACCACAAAAAAAAAAAAAAAAGTACTATACAATATAATCAAACTCACCTGAGTGAATGGCCAATTTGATTTTCAGGGAATAGAGGTTGGCAACATGATTAAAATATGAGGTATTTTTAAACTGTTTGTTATGGATAAAGATTGAAAATTACTTATTTTTACACTTAGTTTTAAATGGCTTGATGGCAAAGTATTGAACAGTATTATACTATTTTAAAGTAGTTCTCATGACATTTTAAATTCTAAAAGAGAAGTCAACATTAAGAAACTGTTAGACTTCAATAATATCTTTGGAAATTAATTCTGATTAAAAAAGTCTAAAAACTGCTTTTTCATACACATATAATTGTGCCATTATTGTCAAAAATGTTCTGTTCCCAAATCTAAGTGAGGCTTTAGCTTCTTAAAAACAAGAAATTAAAATTACATTCTTGGCACTAGACCTTGTTTATCAATTAAATATAATAGACTAAGGGATCAAATTTTAGATGACGTGATTTGACATTTGGGATGCCTGTTTGGGATATGAGGTGAAAACAGTATTTCAAAATGCAATTTAGAACTTGACATGTCTTTAATTATTAAGATTAATGCTTAAACTTTTTGACTAACATCACATCACTTATCAGAATGAAAATAATAAAGTTGTAATAAAAGTCACCAACTTAGTGATGAAAAATTAATTTTAGGAGAATAAATGTACTCTTGGTCAAGGACAAATACAATGCTATGTCAAGTCTTTGTAAAATTTTAGGCATTTAAAAGAAATTGCTGAAGTCAGTTTTATACCTAATAACAGATAAGAGGTACAAATAGGATTTTAAATAAGTAATAGATGGTTTGAATGAGTAAACTCTAAATTAAAAAAAATAATTGAAGGAAGGAATCATATTAACAGTAATGACAACAAAGCTTAAATAATGATGTGTGATTATTTACTATTTGAAGATTTTTAGTGACATACCAATTATCTGATAAATTTAGGTATATAATACATATCAAAAAAAGTAAAGGTTTTGTGAAAATTGGATCATAAATATTATTAGCAGTTTTATTTTTGATTTCATTTTTCAAAATTCTTTCTTGTAAGATTATTCTTTTCTAAGAATCATACGAAAATCTACCACCTTAAAAGCCATTCAATTAAATGCAAGTTAAAATGATGAAGGAAAGATCAGGTAATATTTTAAACTTTCATGTTTTTTTGTAAGCAATTCTAATAACTGATCAAACTGAAATGGAATTCCATTGATTTGCTTCCAATGATCAAGAGAAACATTCTAGAACATTTTAATTCTAACTCTAATATGCTATGAATTTTAACTAATAGTGGGTACTACTCTTAAATGAATTTCAGGTAATACAGGAATTATTGAAAAATATTTTCTAAAAACTTTTAATGTAGAAGTATATTCTAGCCAGAGTAAACACTAAAATATTTGTTGATTTAATGACCTCCAATTTTATGAATATTAAACGTTGAGAAAATATATAAATATCCAACTATTCAGCTGTTTAACAAATATTTATTGAGTATCTTTCAGGCACTGGATATACTATTTTCAAAATACAAGTATATATATATAAGTATAAATTGGGCAACATCTTGTAAGGGAGAAAAAACCCTGGATGCTATGGGAAAGACCTGCAGTAAATTAAGTAATCAGAGGAGGTTATTTGAAGAAACAATACTTAAGCTGAAACCTGAAGTTTAAGAAGGCAGAGAGGCAGAATCAAGCTAAGAGTATCTCAATAAAGGGAAATAGGAAATAGGTTTGAACATTATAAGATCCAAGAGTCCAATCATGAAGTATTAGGAGTTCAGGAGAATAAGTATGAAAACAAGTAGTCACTGATGCTTAAAAGCAAGGGTGAATTTAAGAATCGTTTGAGTTTCTTGTGAAAAAATGTAATATTGTGATTATTCCCAAGGATGAAATATTGGGTCATTTATTTTATTTATATAGGTATATATGTATATGTTTATGTATTTGCTTGCTTGCTTCCTTCCTTCCAGTTTTACTGAGATATGATTGACATACAGCACTGTACACATTTAAGGTGTGCAGTGTAACGATTCAGTCATTTCTAAACATATTCATCTATAAGCTCGATCTTCCTGAATTGTCATTGCTTGATACTGCTGAAAGGACATCAATAATAGACTGCAGTGAACTCGATAACTAGAACGTAAGTTTTATGAAACCAGAACCGTGTCATTTTGCTCATCAGCCTGGCACCTGACATGTGCTGTGTCAGTGCTTCATAAGGACCTGTTGAGAGGAAAAAGCTCCTCTGTATTTCAATTACAACAATTGTACACAAAGTGAAATTAAGGTAGCATCCTAGAAGAGCCAGTTATTTACTCACCATTACTTAATGCCAATAGAATTTCTCAGTACATTTACTCTTAACTCTTATTAGTGCTGTCATGGCTGCGTTGCATTTTGTGATAGGTAAATACAGCGAGGTAAAGAGAGGATTTTCAGTAAACTGACCTAGAATTGAGTCTCAATTCTTTTTATCCTGAGAGCCTCTATTTATCATTTATAAAATATGGAAAATATTTCCTACAGCCTAGTGTTATGAGGCAGTAATTATTTAGGGAAAATAGTTATTAAACTTTCAAACTCAACACAAATATTTCCTGTCATAAATTTGGTTTCTAAAGAACAAAACATACCAACAGCCAATTCAAGTAATGACAGGTGAAATAGTGTATTATTTTTCATCGTGTCTTATCAAAATGGCATCTTGTAAATGGACCTTTTCAACGGCGAAAAACCCCAGCAGAATGCACAGTGTGGTGTGTTCTGTAGGCCCGTGAAGTGCCACCTAAAAACACGGTGGTGTTCCAGTAATTGACTGCAAATATTCAGAATTTTCATTTCAGACAAGTCAGCTATAAGACCTCATTACAAGCACTGTGATTTTGGAAGTAAGAGGTAAAAAGCAGGAATCTTGTTATTGCCTAGCAGTAGGAGATGATTACCCTTTTACTGAAGACCTAATATATTCCTGGTAAAGAGCTATATAGGTTATTTCTTATCCTTACAATAATCCTGTAAATTTGTATGTGCTACACAGGAGGAAACTGGAGTTCTAAGATTAGAAGTAATTCTCAAGGTGGGCAAAGAGTCCAAGCCATGGTTCACCTAAGGTGTTTCTCTGATTCCAGTCGTGAGTTCACTCCACCCACACCACGCTAACAGATAGCCACTGATGTATGCCTATCCCCTTGCCATAGCAACCAACACACTCTGAATCCATTGTACTACACTGTAGCAAAGATTTTGTTGATGTTTTTCTTTTGTTTTGATATGTTTTGGGGATTTTGATCCTTGCTTCATTGCAAATTAACTCAGGAGAAGTGATTCTGTAGACTCACATTCAAAAGTCTGGAAACTGAAACCTAAATGCAGTGTGCATATTGCTGATGCCACCCTTCCCCCTCCCCTGGATCTTTTAACACTCATCCTCTAAGCATGTCATGGAATCACAAATAAGAAGTGAGGACACCTCCTCCTAAATCAGTCTACTTCCCTCCTGTCCACAGTTAACTATAGCTCAGTGATAGCTCACTCCCTCTTTTACCAAAAGTCAACAGAGCAATGACTAATTTTAGCAATAGGTAATGTCATGTGTATTTTAGTTGCTTTAATTTCATTTAAAATCCTTGGAGAATTTCTAAAAGTAAGGAGTCCTAGAACTAATTTGAAACTAAATGTATGTCAAACTTAAATACAGGGAGAGGGATCCACATGCAGAAACAATTACTCTAGACACTAAACCTGAACAGAAATTAACCCAAAATGGATCACAGACCTGAATGTAAAGTACAAAACTATAAAACTCATAGAAGATAGATAGCCTAGGAGAAAATCTAGATGACCTTCGGTTTGGTGATGACTCTTTAGTTACATCACCAAAGGCATGATCCATGAACAAAATAATTGATAAGCTAGACTTCATTAAAATTAAAAACTGCTCTAGAAAGACAATGTCAAGAGAAAGAGAAAACAAGCCACAGACAAAATATATTTGCAAAATATATCTAATAAAGAACTGTTATCCAAAATATACCAATAACTATGTAAATTCAACAATAAGAAAACAAACAACGCAACTAAAAATGGGCCCAAGACTTATGGATAACAGACATCTCACCAAAAAAGGTATACAGATATCAAATAAGCATATGAAAAGATGTTCCACATCATATGTCATCAGGAAAATGCAAATTAAAACAATGAGAGGGGTGGAGTCAAGATGGTGGTGTGGGAAGATGCAGAGTTAACATCTTCCCACAACTAGGGTGCCTGCTGGCTGCTGGTGGGTGACTCTGATGCCCAAGGAGATGGGAAGGACCCCAAAGTGAACTGGTAGGACGTAGGGGGACTGAGGGGGGAGGAGAAATGGAAGCCAAACAGGATTGGCGTCCCTGAGGCCAGAGAGATTAGGAGAGGCAGGCGGGAGGGGCCCTCCCAGACTGGAGGAGCAGGAGAGGAGAGGAGGGTATTTGCCCCACCCATTCGAGCCCAGGAAGCCTGCTGGGCTCCCAGGTTAGGTCTGCTGCCTTCTGAGACCAGGGGTGGGGGGCACGCCTGGGCCCCTTCTGTTCCTTGAGCCTAAGCCCCAACCCCCCCAAAGGTCCCAGGGCCTTTTCCAGCCCTGGGGGTCCTAAGCATTGGCTCTGCCCACCACCCAAACCTCCTCCTTGCTTAGGCCCCACCATCCACAGCCAAGGCCTTCCCCCCCCCCTTTTTTTTTTCTTTTCCCTCCTCCTCTTTTTTACTATTGTGGTACTTATGTACCTTCCGGTTGTTGATTCATCTATATTTTTATTTTTATATTCTTTTTAGCATATCTGTTAGTTTCCTAGTCTAATTTTATTTTTTACTTTATTATTGTTCTTTTTTTTTTTTGCTGCCCACATGGCTTGTGGGATCATGGTTCACGAGCCCAGAGTCGGGCCAAAGCTCCTGTGGTGGGAGCTCTGAGTCCGAACCACTGGACTAGCAGAGAATCTCAGACCCCAGGGGATATTCATCAGAGTGAGGTCTCACAGAGTTCCTCATCTCAGCATCAAGACCCAGCTCTACCCAATAGCTTACAAACTTCAGTGTTGGAAGTCTCAAGCCAAACAACCAGTAAGACAGGAACATAATCCCACTCATAAAATAAAGAAAAAAAATATGAGATGGCAAAAAAAAATGTCACAGATGAAGGAGCAAGGTAAAACCTATAAGACCAAATAAATGGAGAGGAAATAGGCAATCTACCTGAAAAAGAATTCAGAGTAATGATAGTAAAGATGATCCAGACTCTCAGAAATAGAATGGAGGCACCGACTGAGAAAATACAAGAAATGTTTAACAAAGATCTAGAGGAACTAAAGAGCAAACGAAGATGAGCATCACAATAACTGAAGTGAAAAATACACAAGAAGGAATCAATAACAGAATAACTGAGGCAGAAGAACGAATAAGTGAGCTGGAAGACAAAATGGTGGAAATAACTGCCGAGGAACAGAATAAAGAAAAAAGAATGAAAAGAATTGAAGACAGTCTCAGAGACCTCTGGGACAAAACTAAACGCACTAACATTTGAATTATAGGGGTCCCAGAGAAGAGAAAAAGAAAGGGTCTGAGAAAATATTTGAAGAGATTATAGTTGAAACCTTCCCTAACATGGGAAAGGAAATAGTTACCCAAGTCCAGGAAGCACAGAGAGTCCCATACAGGATAAACCCTAGGAAAAACACACCAAGACACATATTAATCCAACTAAGAAAAATTAGTCAAAGAAAGAATATTAAAAGAGGCAAGGGAAAAACAAAAAATAATATACAAAATAATCCCCATAAAGTTATCAGCTGATTTTTCAGTAGAAACTCTAGGAGCCAGAAGGGAGTGGCAGGATATACTTAAAGTGATGAAAGAGAAAAACCTACAACCAAGATTACTCTACCCAGCAAGGATCTCATTCAGATTTGATGGAGAAATCAAAAGTTTTCAGACAAGCAAAAGCTAAGAGAATTCAGCACCACCAAACCAGCTTTAAAACAAATGCCAAAGAAACTTATCTAAGTGGGAAACACAAGAGAAGAAAACGACCCACAAAAACAAACCCAGAACAATTAAGAAAATGGTAATAGGAACATACATGTGGATAATAACCTTGAATGTAAATGGATTAAATGCCCCAACCAAAAGACACAGACTGGCTGAATGGATACAAAAACAAGACCTATATATATGCAATCTACAAGAGACCCAATTCAGACCTAGGGACACATACAGACTGAAAATGAAGGGATGGAAAAAGATATTCCAAGCAAATGGAAGTAAAAAGAAAGCTGGAGTAGCAATACTCATATCAGATAAAATAGACTTTAAAATAAAGACTGTTACAATAAAATAAAGACAGTTACAAGAGATAAGGAGGGACACTACCTAATGATCAAAGGATCAATCCAAGAAGAAGACATAACAATTATAAATGTTTATGCACCCAACATAGGGACACCTCAATACATAAGGCAAATGCTAACAACCATGAAAGGAGAAACCGACAGTAACACATTAATAGTAGGGGACTTTAACACCCCACTTACAAAATGGACAGATCATACAAACAGAAAATAAATAAGTAAACACAAGCTTTAAATGACACAATAGACCAGATAGATCTAATTGATATTTATAGAACATTCCACCCAAAAGTGACAGAATACACTTTCCTCTCAAGTGCACACAGAACATTCTCCAGTATAGATCACATCTGGGGTCACAAATCAAGCCTCAGAAAATTTAAGAAAATTGAAATCATATAAAGCATCTTTTCTGACCACAATGCTATGAGGTTGGAAACCAGTTACAGAAAAAAACTAAAAAACACAAATATATGTAGGTTAAACAGTGCACTACTAAATAACCAAGAGATCACTGAAGAAATCAAAGAAGGAATTTAAAAATACATAAAAACAAATGACAATGAAAACACAATGACCCAAAACCTATGGGATGCAGGAAAAGCAGTTCTAAGAGGGAACTTTATAGCAATTCAATCTCACCTCAAGAAACAAGAAAAATCTCAAATAAACAACCTAAACCTACACTTAAAACAACTAGAGAAAGAAGAACAAAGAAAACCCAAAGTCAGTAGAAGGAAAGAAATCATAAAGATCAGAGCAGATATAAATGAAATAGAAATGAAGAAAACAATAGCAAAGATCAATAAAACTAAAAGCTTGTTCTTTGAGAAATTAAACAAAATTGATAAACCCTTAGCCAGACTCATCAAGAAAAAAAGAGAGAAGACTCAAATCAATAGAATTAGAAATGAAAAATGAGAAATCACAATTGACACTGCAGAAATACAAAGGATTATAAGAGACTACTAAAAACAACTATATGCCAATAAAATGGACAACCATGAAGAAATGGACAAATTTTGGGAAAGGTACAATTTTCCAAGACTGAACCAGGAAGAATTAGAAAATATAAACAGACCTATCACAAGTAATGAAATTGAAACCGTAATTTAAAATCTGCCAACAAACCAAGTCCAGGAACAGATGGCTTCACAGGTGAATTCTATCAAACATTTAGAGAAGAGCTAACAACCATCCTTTTCAAACTCTTCCAAAAAATTGCAGAGGGAGAAACACTCCCAAATTCATTCTATGAAGCCACAATCACCCTGATACCAAAACCAGAAAAAGATATCACAAGAATAGAAAATTACAGACCTATATCACTGATGAACATAGATGCAAAAATCCTGAACAAAATACTAACAAACAGAATCCAACAGCACATTAAAAGGACAATACACCATGATCAAGTGGGATTTATCCTAGGGATGCAAGGATTCTTCAACACTCCAATCAATGGGATACACCACATTAACAAATTAAGGAATAAAAACCATATGATCGGGCTTCCCTGGTGGCGCAGTGGTTGAGAGTCCGCCTGCTGATGCAGGGGACATGGGTTCGTGCCTCGCTCTGGGAAGATCCCACATGCCGCGGAGCGGCTAGGTCCGTGAGCCATGGCCGCTGAGCCTGCGTGTCCGGAGCCTGTACTCCGCAACGGGAGTGGCCACAACAGTGAGAGGCCCGCATACCACAAAACAAACAAACAAACAAACAAACCATATGATCATCTCAATGGACACAGAAAAAGTTTTGACAAAATTCAGCACCCATTTATAATAAAAACTCTCCAGAAAGTGAGCAGTTTGACAAAATTCAGCACCCATTTATAATAAAAACTCTCCAGAAAGTGAGCATAGAGGGAACTTACTTCAACATAATAAAGGCTATATATGACAAACCCACAGCAAGCATCATAGTCAATGGTGAAAAACTGTAAGCATTTCCACTAAGATCAGGAACAAGACAAGGATGTCCACTCTTGCCACTCTTATTCAACATAGTTTTGGAAGTCCTAGTCACAGCAATCAGAGAAGAAAAAGAAATAAAAGAAATACAAATTGGAAAAGAAGAAGTAAAACTGTCACTGTTTGCAGATGACATGATACTATACATAGAAAATCCTAAAGATGCCACCAGAAAACTACTAGAACTAATCAATGAATTTAGAAATGTTGCAGGATACAAAATTAATGCACAGAAATCTCTGTCATTCCTATACACCAACAATGAAAAATCAGAAAGAGAAATTAAGGAAACACTCCCATTTACCACTGCAACAAAAAGAATAAAATACCTAGGAATAAACCTGCCTAAGGAGGTGAAAGACTTGTACTTAGAAAACTATAAAACACTGATGAAAGAAATCAAAGATGACATAAACAGATGGAGAAATATACCATGTTCTTGTATTGGAAGCACCAATATTGTGAAAATGACTATACTACCCAAAGCAATCTACAGATTTAATGCAATCCCTATCAAAATACCAATGGCATTCTTCACTGAATTAGAATAAAAAATTTTATAATTCATATGGAAATACAAACGACCCCGAATAGCCAAAGCAATCTTGAGAAAGAAAAATGGAGCTGGAAGAATTAGGCTCCCTGATTTCAGACTATACTACAAAGCTACAGTAATCAAGACAGTATGGTCCTGGTACAAAAACAGAAATATAGATCAATGGTACAGAATAGAATGCCCAGAGATAAACCCACGCACATATGGGCACCTAATTTATGACAAAGGAGGCAAGGATAGACAGTGGAGAAAAGACAGCCTCTTCAATAAGTGGTGCTGGGAAAACTGGACAGCTACATGTAAAATAATGAAATTAGAACACTACCTAACACCATACATAAAAATAAACCCCAAATGGATTACAGACTTAAATGTAAGACAAGACACTATAAAACTCTTTGAGGAAAACATAGGAAAAACACTCTTTGACGTAAACCACAGCAAGATCATTTTTGACCCACCTCCTAGAGTAACAGAAATAAAAACAAAAATAAACTTAATGGGACTTAATTAAACTTAAAAGCTTTTGCACAGCAAAGGAAACCAGAAACAAGACGAAAAGACAGCCCTCAGAATGGGAGAAAATATTTGCAAATGAAACAACAGACAAAGGATTAATCTCCAGAATATACAAACAGCTCATGGAGCTCAATATCAAAAAAACAAACAATGCAGCTAAAAATTGGGCTGAAGGCCTAAATAGACATTTTACCATGGAAGAAATACAGGTGGCCAAGAGGCACATGAAAAGATGCTCAACATCACTAATTATTAGAGAAATGGAAATCAAAACTACAATGAGGTATCACCTCACACCAGTCAGAATGGCCATTATCAAAAAATCTAGAAACAATAAAGGCTGGAAAGGGTGTGGAGAAAAGGGAACCCTCCTGCACTGTTGGTGGTAATGTAAATTGATACAACTACTATGGAAAACAGTATGGAGGTTCCTTAAAAAACTAAAAATAGAACTACTATATGACCCAGCATTCCCACTGCAGGGCATATACCCTGAGAAAAGCATAATTTAAAAAGAGACACATACCACAATGTTCATTGCAGCACTATTTACAATAGCCAGGACATGGAACCAACCTAAATGTCCATCGACAGATGAATGGATAAAGAAGATGTGGTACTTATATAAAATGGAATATTACTCAGCCATAAAAAAAAAACAAAATTGAGTTATTTGTAGTGAGGTGGATGGACATAGAGTCTGTCGTACAGAGTGAAGTAAGGCAGAAAGAGAAAAACAAATACCGTATGCTAATGCGTATATATGGAATCTAAAAAAAAAAAAAAAAGGTACTGATGAACCTAGTTTCAGGGCAGGAATAAAGAGGTAGACATAGAGAATGGACTTGAGGACATGGGTAGGAGGGCAGAGCTGGGGTGAAGTGAGAGTAGCATCGACATATATCCACTACCAAATGGAAAATAGTTGGCTGGTGGGAAGCAGCAGCATAGCACAGGAAGATCTGCTCGGTCACGGCTTTGCAGTGACATAGAGGGCTGGGATAGGGAGGATTGAGGGACGCTCAAGCGGGAGGGGATATGGAGACCTGTGTATGCATATGCCTGATTCGCTTTGTTGTGCAACAGAAACTAACATAGTATTGTGAAGCAATTATACTCCAATAAAAATGTATTAAAAATTAAAATTTTTTTTTAAAAAAACTAAATATTCCCTGCAAAAACTTAAAAATAAATAAATAAAACAATGAGATACAACTACACAGCTGTTAGAATGGCCGAAATACAGAACACTGACAACACCAAATGCTGGTGAAGACGTGGAGCAGCAGGAACTCTCAGTCATTGCTGGTGGGAAGGCAAAGTAGCACAGCTATGTTGAAACAGTTTGGTGGTTTCTTACAAAACTAAGCATATTCTTACTATGCTGTCTAGTAATCGAGCTCCTGACTATTTACCCAAAGGAGTTGAAAACGTATGTCCACATAAACACCTGCACACGGATGTTTATGGCAGCTTTGTTTATAATTGTCCAAACTTGAAGCAACCAAGATGTCCTCCAGTAGATGAATGGATACAATGTGGTATGTCCACACAATGGAATATCGTTCAGCACTAAAAGGAAATTAACTATCAAGCCATGAAAAGATATGGAAGAAGCTTAAATGCATATTACTAAGTGAAATAAGCCATCTGAAAAGGCTATACTCTGTATGATTCTAACTATATAACATCCTGGAAAAGGCAAAGTTAGAGAGACATTAAAAATATTAGAGGTTGCCAGAAGTTGCAGGGAGGAAAGCGGAAAGGTGAGAGCAGGGAAGGATATACAGGTGGAGCACAGAGGATTTTTAGGGCAGTGAAAATACTCTATATGATACTATAGTGATAGATACATATCATTATACGTTTGTCCAAATCCATATAATGTATAATGTACAACACCAATAGTGAACCTTAATGTCAACTATGGACTTTGGGTATTAATGTTGTGTCAATGTAGGTTCATCATTTGTAACAAATGTACCACTCTGTAGGGGATGTTGAAAATGGGAGCTTCTATGGTGGAGGGCGTATGGGAAATCTCTGTATCTTCTCCTCAATTTTGTGGTAAACCTAAAACTTCTTTAAAAAATAAAGTTTTAAAAAAATTTAAAGAGAGGGCTTCCCTGGTGGTGCAGTGGTTAAGAATCCGCCTGCCAATGCAGGGGACACAGGTTTGAACCCTGGTCTGGGAAGATCCCACATACCGCGGAGCAACTAAGCTCATGGGCCACAACTACTGAGCCTGAGCTCTAGAGCCTATGAGCCACAACTGCTAAGCCTGTGTGCCACAGCTACTGAAGCCCATGCTCCTAGAGCCTGTGCTCCGCAACAAGAGAAGCCACTGCAATGAGAAGCCCGCGCACCGCAACAAAGAAGAGCCCCTGCTCGCCACAACTAGAGAAAGCCCGCGCACAGCAACGAAGACCCAGTGCAGCCAAAAACAGAATAAAATAAATAAATTTATTTAAAAAAATTTAAAGATAAACTATTTATATTTTGGATACTCATCTTTTCTCAGATATATGTTTTGCAAATATTTCCTCCTAGTTTTTGGCTTATGTTTTAGTTATCTTAGCAGTATATTTCACATAGTAAAAGTTGTAAATTTTAATAAAGTCCAAATTCATTTTTTTAATTAAAAAGGAGGCCAAAACTTGTATCTCAGATTGAACATGAATCAAAAGCAATGCGAATTTAAAAAGGACAATGCATCTATGTCTAAATGAGCCAGTATATGTTATAGCAAGAGAATGACAAGAGAAATGTATTCATAAAGGCTTTACTGATGCCCTGGTAGAGAACACTTACAAATTTCACAAGTAAACCTCTAAATGGTTATTTTGGACCCCTGATTTTGCAACAGCCAGGCAGTCTCAAAAATTCTTAGTGGTGTTACCAAGTTTCATAAGCAAATATTTTCCTCATTTCATGTAGAAGTTAATAATCATCTATATATAGCCTAGTAACTATTAAGATAAAAAATATGAATGAGCACATTGTTATTATCCCAAATGATTTTAACTGTTTTATGAGTGTGTCCAAAACAGTCAGAGAAAAGCTTTAACATAAAACGATAACAGTGAAATATGCTTTCCTGCAACTCTTCTGCCAAACTTTTATATGCTACAGTGGACTTCTTATAAACTTAGTAAGGTGTGAACCTTTACAAAAGCAGTACTTAGAGAATTTTAGAAGTGAAGCACAACAGAGGTTTTAAAATGTGGATCTTGTTGCAGAGATAATAGGAACCAGAGGTTTATATATTATATATATAATAGGAATTAAGTTTGCCACTCACTAACTACAACCTCAAGTGTGTTCTACTACTAGGAAAAACTATGTAAATGTAAAATGCTTAATAAGATCTGCATCAGGAAATTAAGCAAACCATAAAGGGTAGACCCTCTTTATTTCCAGAATCTCTCTTAAAAGTAATTTTAAAAGTAGACTAACTGGGCGCTTCCCTTGTGGCGCAGTGGTTGGGAGTCCGCCTGCCGGTGCAGGGGACGCGGGTTCGTGCCCGAGTCCGGGAGGACCCCAAGTGCCGCGGAGCAGCTAGGCCCGTGAGCCATGGCCGCTGGGCCTGCGCGTCCGGAGCCTGTGCTCCACAGCGGGAGGGGTCGCAGCGGTGAGAGGCCCGCATATGGAAAAAAAAAAAAAAAGTAGACAAACTATCTTGGCCCCAGGGATGGTCTTCTCAGAGATTCTGATAGCTCTCAGTGTCTAAATAACATGAAACTGCTGATACAACCTAAAGCAAGGTTTTCCACTCGACTGAGATTATGATTCATGTTAATCCATGTATTTATTTTTTCTAAAGGATTAACAACCATTTTAATTAGAAGTTATTTTGACTAATTGTACTCTGATGGTTCAGATACAATACAAAGTTAACTTTCATTATTAACATTGAGCTGTAAAGAAGAAAAAAGTACACAGTACATGATTTACAAGGGGGAAATAGTAGAAAAGGAGATGGTAGAGTGAATTAAATCTAGAGGATGATGATAAAAATGAAATAGTGCCAAAAGTATGAATGAGAACCCCCTAAATCGCCACTTTACATCAAAAATGCCTTAGTGTAACAATTTTATGTTTTAATGTTGCTTTTTTAGTATGTTTGGGGGGAAATCTGACAAAAGAGATATATTGATGAATTCTTTCAAAAACATAGTGAAGAATAAAAAATTAGTTTGTCTTGTTGATTAAGCCAGAATCACACAGTCTTTTAAAGCATTAAACTGAGATTGTTCATTAAAAAGATGAATATTATAATGCAAGTTAATTCCTTCCATTCATCTTTAATCTAAAGTCAATGCTTTTTACTGGCTACACTATTTACCACTGGCTTCCAAAGACAACTCTGTTGATAGATCAACTGTCCATATGTGGGTGGCTCTGTGTTTGGGCTCTTATTCTGTTGTTTCTTTGGTTTACCAATCATTACACAAATGCTACTCTATTTATAATACATATATATTTATAGATATAATTTTTGCTGGTATATACATATTAATGCTCTTATATCCAGTGGTATCTCTAAACTTTTATGAATTATAATTTTTAGATTATTTGGTGTTTTCTAAATAGGTAATTGCACCATCTGTGATCATTACAGCTTTGTATCTTTCCAATTCTTGTAACTTTTTCTTCTTTTGTTGAACTGCCTAGCATCTCAAATGGAATGTTCACTAAAAAGTGATACCATGCTTCAAATAGTTCATCATTAAATAAAATATTGTTCTCTAAAATTTTGTTACTCTATCAGGTTTAAAAATTCACTTTGATTCTTAGTGCACTAAAATGTTTTTCCCTATAATCATGAATTGAGTTGTAGCAACTGAAAGCGAACTTGTAGATAACCACATAATTGATTTTTTCTTGTACTCTGTTTAATGTGCTGACTTATATAATAAGTGATCTAATGTTATAGTATACCTTGCATTCCTGTGACAAATCAAAATTTTTATTCACCATAAGATTAAGACTACTCGTATTTGGTTAGTATTTTGCCATTATACTTATGTGTGAAATTGATTATAACTTTCCTTGCTTATATGACCCTTGCCTAGATGCAGTATAAGGATTAAACTAACACAGTGGGAAGAATTGGGAAGTTTTTCCTCTTTTCTAAAAGATGTTCTATAAAACTGGAATTATCTACTTTGAATGGTAGAACTTAACCATAAAGCATTCTGATGCTGGAGTTTTATTACAAAAAGAGTTTTATTCATTAATTTTAAATTTACTTTATTTAATGTTATAAATCAATTCAGACGTTCTATTTTTACAAGAGTCCTACTGGGTAAGTTATATTTTCTGGCCAATAATTCATCTCATGTAAGATTTTATTTTTATTAGCATCCTTGCTCTATCTAAAGCTGTGTCTCTTGTTTATTACTAGTGTTTTCTAATTATAGTTCTTAATTAATTCTGCCTGAATTTCATTTTTTCTTCAAAGAACCAACTTCTATCTTTGCTAACTCTATTTTATATATATATATATTTTTTTATTATTATTAACTCCTAATATTGACTTTCCCTCTTTCTACGTCCATTGTTTCTTTTTTTTCTGCTAGAATTTAGCTTGCTAACTTTTTGTCTTTGTTATTGGGTTATTCTGCGTACTTCAAGAAGCAACTCTTACAACTGGCATTTTAAATGTAATGAATTTATTACGGGGAATGCATATGAGAGATAATGCAGATCAGGGGAGTCAGGAAAGGCAGAGAACAGTCAGATTGTGGTCAGGATTGACTCTGAGTAACGGAGAGACAGGGAAAGAAGGAAGGTTGGGTCCAATCATCTCAGACATCAGTGCCTTCCAGGGAAAGGTAGGTGAGACCACAGAGGAGCTTTTGAGTCAAAGTCGCTGGTTGGAAGGGTTGCATCTCCCAAAACAAGGAAGCCTGTCTTTGGCTGGGAGTAGTCTATGGCAAGTGCAGTGTCATTGCCTGGGTTTCAGAGTACAGCAGCTGGGGTTCTGGGTTAATTACACTCCCTGTAATTGAGATCTGAGAAGCATTATCCCACAGCAGACATAACTGTTTCCTAATATAGTCATTGACATTATAAGTATCCCTGCGTTTCGCAGCATCCCTCAAGATTTCAGCGTTTTTGTCCTTCAGTCTGAAATTTCATTAAATTTCTTTCTTTAACCTGTATTACTTAGATGTCTGTTTTCCAATATCCAAATAAATGAGTTTCTTAAAGTTATCTTCTGTAATCAATGCTATAATAAATGCCCACCTGTGGTCAAAAAATAGTATCCTTTGGGGATCACAGTTTAGAACACGATCACAGACTAAATCTCTCTTTCTCAACACAGCCTCCAAAACTCAAAAATGGAAAGAAATAAAATCATCTATTCCATAAATATAATTGAGACAGTGTAATAGAAACTTTGATTCACATGCAAGAGGGTTAATAAATATCCAAGAGCAGCAGAGCATTCTCCGGAGACCACGTGGGCATAGAGTCAGATGGGAATTGTGCAGAGAAGAGATCACCAATCAGGGTGGACTCCCTGTAAGGGGAGTCACATAACCTACAGAGGGAAGTACTAACAACGGATTTGAGACCTGGAGGAACAGAACTAGTCACTAGTTTCTGGATATTTTTGGCCCTTAAAAACGTTATACTCGGGACTTCCCTGTTGGTCCACTGGTAAAGAATCCACCTTGCAATGCAGAGGATGCAGGTTTGATCCCTCATCAGGGAACTAAGATCCCACATGCTGCGGGGCAATTAAAGCCCAGGTGCCACAACTAGAGCCTGTGTGCCACAAACTACAGAGCCCACATGCCCTGGAGCCTGCGCCCCACAACTAGAGAGGAGAAAACCCACACGTCACAACTAGAGAGAAGCCCATGCGCCACAACTAGAGAGAAGCCCATGCACCACAATGAAGAGCCCGAGTGCCACAATGAAAGATCCCGCATGCTGCAACTGAGACTGGACACAGCCAAAAATAAATACATAATAACTAAATCTTAAAAACAAATGTTATATCCACCAAGCTGTATTAATAGGCACATAGGAAACCAGTGTATTTTGAACACATCAAATGTAGTCAAATATAAAACACATCAAATCATTTTCCAAATGAGTATGTTATGCTCAGTTATACCTTCCTCCAATTTTGATGTTTTTTCTTTCAACCTCACAGATGGTTGAAACAGAAGGCTCTCATCTTTTTGATATGTACCTTACCTTCTCCTCATCCATTCAACCAACAGCCACGTTGAGGGCAACTGCCATGAACCAAGCCCTACTGCAGGAGGAGGCTAAGATCTCCGCCATCTAAACTGACAGGCTTCTGCTTCACCTTTTATGCCATGTTCATATTAACCTGGGATTTTGGTGGAAGAAGAGAGTGTGACTGCTCATTTAGTTTAAAGCACATGTTCCCAGAAGATCTCTGTTCATACGGAAACATGTTTTCTAAGGGAAGCATTTTTAAGGATGGCAATAGGAAAGTTCTAAATCAAATGCCTCTAGCATAAAACAATATTTCTCTTTACTGGAGATTTGAATCCTGATTCAGTGCAACTATACTGTAACACTTTTAGCAAAGCAGTTTTGAATTTGAAGCATTGAGAGGAATAATTGATATGATGCCATGAAAATGTAAACAGCGTATTAACATGAATTTGCTAAGTTCCCTTGTTGCCACCATGGAAAGCAGTAAACAGGATCTTGAAAGAATTGTACAGAGCTTATGGGCCAAAGGACCAGGAAAAGTCCCAAAAGCGTGTGTGTGACCCAAAGAGGACGAGACATAGAGGGCATCACAGTGGAGACCTTAGGTCACCTGCGGACACTGAGGAAACACTAGGTGCCTTGAGGTTGGTTAGTTTTAGGTTGGCACCAAAACATGCAGGGATTTCTGAAGACATGGGCTGATTCTGAGACAAACCAACATTTAAGAGTTTTGATTAACACAGTTTCTTCTATTACCGCCCACATTCCAATCTTTGGTAGACTGTTTTCTATCCAACAGAAGTTAGTAAGAAATGTACAGTTAAAGAAACGAAATCTCAGATTGTAATTAAATCATCAATCTAACTCAGCTAGAAAACTTTTCCAAAGACCTAGTTACCAGGGAAAAGCTACTGCTGTTGAGATACCCGAGCAAAGATGTTTAAATACTTTATTCTACTCCACATAATTTAAAATCCTTTTTGAAAAAATAAAAGCCTGTTACTCAAGGCACTTAATACTTCCTGGAAAAGTGATCACAAGCTTTCAGCCATTATTTGATTTTGTGTTTATCAGTTTTCTGTAACTCCAGGACAAGTGACAGTTTTCGTCTTGGATAATTAGACCATTTAGACTTATATTTGTCTAAATGACCAGAATGCATATCCATGTGTAACAGTTTGATTTTCACTTTTACCAGAATATTATTTTTCTCTAATGGTTTACTCATATCAAATATCTTTTTATAGATTCTGTTTCCTGAGTTTCGTCAATATGAACTCACAGTGTGCCAGAATGCTTAAATCCATACCATTAACAGACTTCTAAATTAACCTGCTTGCAAACATCAATATCCTCTTTCAAAATTATATAACCATTTCAGATACATTCATAGTATTATCAGTAACCTAACTCTCTTTGTTGGAACATGTAAAGTCAATAAGAGGTATGAGATACAAGAGATTTAAATCAATTCAAATCAACACCTATTGTGGCAATCTCAGAAAATTAAATTATTACGGCACCGGATTTCTAGTTATACAACAGCCTTCTCATAAAGAAGATTCTATTTAACTATGTTAGTAAATAAATCTCAGGTATTTAAAATTTTAAATCTAAAGTTCCTAACTAGGTCAGCTCCCCCACCGTCATGCACATCTGTTATGTAGCTCCCGTAGAGCTGAAAACATGCAATTAACTGTACGATTTTTGATGAATCCTGTGTCTCTCATTGACGGCAGTTCTCTGAGGACAGGCCTTTGGACATCACTGAATTTCTACTTTGGACACCACTGAATTACTAGATCCTAGCACAGTAGGTACTATAAAATATTTGCAGGACTAAAAATTAAATTTGTAATTTAAGAAAACACGTTGAAAATATTTTCTCTTTTAAAACAGAGAACAAAACATTTTTCTGCCCTCTGTATTTTCCCCCACCTTACCCAAAATAAAAAACCTGGTAATGAATTGCTCTCCACTAGACTGTGTTACTCTTCTAGTGATCAAAATATTCCCCCCAAATGAGCATAATTCTATAGTTGCGTAAGAGCGAAAGGAGGAATTTTTTGCTTTACTGTCAATATCCCAGTATTTTAAAAAGACTTCTCGATATATTCTCCTACTCAACAGAAATGCTCTAAATCTTTTACAGGTCAGAACATTCTTTTTATTACATTCATTTCCTGGCAATACTGTGGTCTCTAGCTTTCTCACCTGCTACTCCCTTTATCATTTACAGTCCTTACCTCTACCTTTCCCCTTTACGTGGGTCAGATGCTGTTCATCATTCACATCTCATCCTCGACATCTTTTCTATGAACTCACATAGATCACTATACATTACCCATCAAAGTACATAGCACACTGTTTAACTGCTGGGTTTCTTTGTTTGTTTTCCACTGTGGCTATCACTCCATCAACTCCTCAGTGCTTAATTCCAGTACCAAGGACACTGTAGATGGTTGATAAGTGTTTGTTGACTAAATGATTGGCAATGAATGAATGAGCATACAAATTACTTATTTTGTTGCCTTGCTTTGTTTTTCACTTCAGTATCATTTTGCCTATGCAGAGAGAATCCAGTTGGTACACATGTGGAGGAAAGTTCCCTTAAACCTCAACAATGATACAATTTCTGGGTGTGAAAAAATTTTGTTACAAAATGTTTATGTTTTATCTTGCATAAGCAAAATAAAGAGGACTACTTATATAATCACAAGTTAAATTCAACATGTTATCCATCTGGGTCTTTTTTTCCTTAATTGGGAAGCAACATTTTAAAAGTAAATAAATAGAGAGATTCTGAAAGAGAGAAAAAATGAATATACTTTGTTCCTTCAACTTATATCATATTGCAGTTTAGGAAGAAAAAGAAATCATTTAAAGAGCATTCTCTCATATTATGTGGAAAGATTTTAATCCTAATGAAGTATCAAAGACAATGTGTGTCAACGGCATGGGGATGGGGACACATCTAGAGCCGGAAGAGCCCATTGTGGGTAATTCGCTAACGTGAGAAGGGAATCTGTGAAATGAAGGACTAGACTGTACCTTTTAGGTTCTTTCCTGCTCAAGACTTTCATGGTCTTTGTCCATATAATCATTAAAGACTTGCCTTAACTGTCAATGTGTGAAGAGATATATGCAAGACACTTGGTGATTCAGGAATGGGAAGATGTATTCTACTCCTTTGGAAGATTTACAGACTAATTTTGGAGCTAGATTATTCACATTAAAAGATGCATTTCCCCCTGTCAAACATTTATTGGAAACCTATTTGGCACCAGAAAGTGTGCTCAGTGCCGTTGCTGTAAGGCAGTACCCTTAAACTCCAAAAAGCTTACAGTTGAGGAGAGGAAGAACACACACATATAGAAGTATTCTGAAGTTTTCTATGGGACATCACAGAATTATCTACAATGTTACTAATATCTAAAAATCTGGATTGTCATTCCAATATAGGATGTACTAAATGAAATTTGAATGACAAGGGAGAAAACATGTATTTCTTGCATACCTACTACATACACATAATGTACAATTTTTAGTACTTTACATATATGGATGAATTAATCCTTTAGATGAGTTGTTACTTAAATACAATTTTGCAGATAATCAAACAGACCCAAAAATGGAAATAAAATGAGGCATACATATTTTCAGAGGAGTATGTAGAAAGGGTGGAACTTGTCATACATATTGAGAGAAGATTGGGATTTTTTAATTGAATTTGTATTTTGAGATAATTGTACATTCTTAAGCAGTTGTTAAGAAATGATCAAAATAAATCCCATGTGTACTTTATCTGGTTTTCCCTAATGATAACATCTTGTAACTCTATAGTACAATAACTAGATGTCAACAATAACATAGTCAAAATACAGATATTTCCATCACAAGGATGCATTATGTTGCCATTTAATAGCCACACACACTCCCCCCACATCATGCCTTCTTCCCCAGCAACCACTAATCTTCTCTCCATTTCTAAAGTTTTGTCATTTCAATACTGTAATATAAATGGAATCATGGGCTATACTGTCTTTTGAGATTGATATTTTTCATTCAACATGCTTCTCCGCAGATGCACCCAGATTGCTGCATAGATCAAGAATTCATTCCGTTTTATTGCTGAGGAGTTTATCCCAAGGTATAGCTGTAATGGCTTTTAATTATTTACCCATTGAAGGGATCATTGTTGTATCCAAGTTTTGGCATTTATAAACAAAACCACTTTAAAGATTCATGTATAAGTTTTGTGTGGATATAAGTTTTCATTTCTTTGAGAGAAATGCACAGGAGTACAATTTCCTGGTCACATGACAGTTGTTATTTGGGAACACACCAAACTGTTTCCCAATGTGATTGTTATCATTTACATCTCCTGTAGCGAGTTGGGTGGCCCAGTAGCTCTGCATTCTCACCAGCATTGCTGTTGCCACTAATTTTTATTTTAGCCATTCTGGTAAATGTGTAGTTTTATCTCACTGTGGTTTTAATTTGCACTTCCTTGATGACTAATGTGTTGACACCTTTTCATGTGCTTATTTACTGGAGACAAATTATCTTGGTTTTCTTTCATCTGAGAATGTCCTAAAAGGTATTTTCACTGGATATAGCATTTTGAGTTGACAATTCTTTTAGAACTTGGAGAAAAGTGTGCCACTTCTTTCTGGCCTCCATGGTTTCTGATGAAATTTTCACTGTCATTTGGATTATTTTTTCCCTGTAGGTCAGGTGTAATTTCCTTCTTGGTGTTGTCAAGATCGTTATTTCTTAGTTCTCCATAAGTTTGACGAAGTATCTGGATGTGGATATACTTGAGGTTATGCTGATTGGGGTTTACTAAGCATCTTGACTATAGATTTGACCCTTTTCCTAAATTTGGAAAATTTTCACTCTATTTCTTTGAGTAATATTCGGCCCCTCATAATTTCTCCTCTCAAACTGGCCTCCAGTGACATAAGTGTTTGATCTTTGTTAGCATCCCACAGGCCCCTACCTCAATCCCTGTTAGCAAAGCCTTTGTTTTCTTTCAGACTATTTTCTTTTTGTCATTCGGACTGGGTAATTTCTATTGCTCTGTCTTCAAGTTCACTGATTCTTTCTTCTGTTCCTTCCATTCATAATTTAAAAAAATTTTGGTTATTGTGTTTTTCCTTCTAACTTTTCCATTTGTTTCTTCTTTGTATTTTCTATTTCTCTGCTGAGACTTTCTGTTTCTTTACTGAGGATTTCTATTTTTTTCATTTGTTTCAAGCAGGTCATGATTGCTGATTAAAGCATTTTTATGATGGCCACTTTAAAATTCTCACCAAGAAATGGAAACATCTCTGTCTTTGCAGTGTTGGCATTTGTTGATTGTCTTCTTTCATTCATTCTGAGATATTTTGGTTCTTGATATGATGAGTAATATTCAACTGTGTCCTGGACATTTTGGGTATTATCTTATGAGACTCTGGTTCTCATCTAAACATTCTGTGTTAGACAGGTTCCTCTGATGTACCATTCTGGAAGGTAAAGCAGCAGCATGGACTCATTACTTCCAGGTGAAGGTAGAAGTCCAGGCCCCACCAAACCTCCGTTGGTACCCGACTGGGGGTGCTCCTAGTTACTGCTGGATGGGGATGGGTGCTCCAGCTATCCACTAGACCTCTGTAGCTGGGAGAGGGTGGAGGTGAAAGTACAGGACCACTATGTGGTTTTCACTGACACCACAAGCTCTGGGGGTCTCACTGAAACCCTGGTTCCAGCTCAGCCTTCTA
Source organism: Pseudorca crassidens (assembly GCF_039906515.1). Taxonomy (NCBI): domain Eukaryota; kingdom Metazoa; phylum Chordata; class Mammalia; order Artiodactyla; family Delphinidae; genus Pseudorca; species Pseudorca crassidens. The sequence goes on from NC_090307.1 coordinate 8,889,535, forward strand.
TGCCAACACTCCAAAAGGAAGGACTGGGCAACTTTCTACTGTCTTGTGAGGGTGGAAATGTAGGCTCCCCATTCAGATTTACTAACAGGAGCTGAGTGGGGCACCACTGTTTTCTGTAATATTTGGTGGATTAGAACAATTATTGTCTATTGGTTTCCTGTCTTGCTAAGCTGACCATTCCCTAGTCCTTTAACTAGACCAAGAAGACTTCAGTTGCGTTTTGTTTTTATCTGTGCCTGTTGTTATTTCCAGGCTGCTAGCTTCTTCAGCTCCAATTCTGGCATATATGCAGAGAAAAGAAAACCCAGGAAACTCCTCCATGTAATTTCTTAGGTCCCAAGATACCTAGCTGAATGCCTTTTCTCTTCAACTTTGAGTCTTTTATGTTTACTTTACATATAATGTTCAGAGTTTTTATTTGATTTATTGAATTAAGTAGGGAAAAGTATGTCTACTTAATCTTTCCAAAGTGGAATAGGAATAGGATATAAATGTGTGAATAGGTGAGAAAAGAACAAACCACAGAAAAGAAATATGAAATCAAAATTCCCCAAAATTTGAAACTGAAATGTAAGCGATATATTTTTGGAATAATACAAGATAAACTAATTATTTTCCCTTGGAAAATGTTTATCCCAAAAAGTTTGGCCTAAAAAATGTAATGTGAGTGTTTCCTGATTATGAGTTTGCTTTCAAGAAGCAGCCAGGTTGTAGAAAAAGGTAACAATTTCTTCACTCAGAATGCCAGTTCATTTCCATTCTAAATAAACTCTCATTTCTAGTTCAAGCGGTCTTGATCTTAAATGTGGAGAAAAGATCAAATGCATCCATTACGCATATGCATATATGCATATGTTAAGATATATTCATTTACCAAGTGACTTCCTGCTCAGAGAATTCACCTCATTACACATTGCCCAGAAGAGTCAATTATTTAAATACTCTAGGGCCTTTTTATCAAGACTGCATTTTGAATTTCTTTGACCAATCAGATTTCCAAAATGGGAAGATCATCATCAAACTATTTCTGAAAGAGACTGGACAGATTAAGAGATAAGTAAAACACACTCCTCAAGTGCAAACAATACTATTATCAAATTGGTGGGTGTTAGTAACAGTTTTGTTTTGTTTTGTTTTTGTTTTTTGCGGTACAGCGGGCCTCTCACTGTTGTGGCCTCTCCCGTTGCGGAGCACAGGCTCCAGACGTACAGGCTCAGTGGCCATGGCTCACAGGCCCAGCCGCTCCACGGCATGTGAGATCCTCCCGGACCGGGGCACAAACACGTGTCCCCTGCATCAGCAGGCAGACTCTCAAACCACTGCGTCACCAGGGAAGCCCTAGTAACAGTTTTTAAAAGGTGCCCATGACATATGGGGATCATCAATGGTTAGAAAATCATGATGTTTGATATGAAGATACTATTTTTTAATTCCAACAATTAAAATCTATTGTATTTCCAGAGTTGTTGCTTCAGTAAACCCACAGAATGAGGACAGACCGGGGTAGCAATGTCAGATACTGACTGCTGGTAACATGTGGCTTCAGGATTTAACTCATGGGCTGGTGGCCTTTGGTAAGATCCTAACCTGCTGAACAATCTGACCTGAGTGTGTGCCTCTGAGAAACTGGAACTAAATAAGAACATAGGTAAAAGATTATCTATATAACGTTTGATGTACCCTTGAGCACAACGTTTGTTGTACCCTTGATCAAGGTAAGTCCTCTAAGATTCTTTCCATTAAAAGTAGCTAAGAATACACAGATCATAAGAGTATTAAAATATTAAATAAGATTTTATATTTCAATGGCTCAGCAATATATGTGTGATGTACACAGTAAGTTCTCAGTAAATGGTAGCTATTATAATAAACCTTATACTAATAAAAATGAGCAAACAACCAGAAGTGTATGTTTAGATCAATAAAATACAAATTAAAATGATCTTTTTGGCCTATCAGCTAGGAAAATTTTAAAAACAATAATATATACTGTTGGCTATAGAATGAGCATGTTTATACATTGCAGGTGAGTGAGAATGTAAATTGATATAATTTTTCTAATGGACAATCTGGCAGTGTGTATAAAATACTGAAAAAATAAACATTCTCTTGAAAAAGCCATACCATTTCTAGGAATTTACCCTAAGCCATTTTTTAATGTTTAAAGATGCACGTGAACATGCATGTTTACTGCAATATTGATTATATATGTAACACTAAAACTAAACAGATTTTTAAAAATAGATTATATTTTAATTAAATTATGGTATAATCACCCAATGACTTTTATGCAAACATAAAAAGATTTTAAGACCTAAACATAACGAGTATAAAAAACAAAACAATGACAACAGAGTGGTTATATCTTCTTTTCCAAAGAAAGGAGGTAGCTTCTATCCTAATTTAAAGTTTAAATGAACACATAGAATCAAATATACAACACACACACACAAGCTCACTGTTTCTATAAGAATTTGTCCCAATATTTGTTTTCTTTTGAACAAAGCCTTCTTTCTGAAATTTAATTCATTCGAATATAACATTCAAGTGCACAGAGTAAAAGACATAGGCAATTCATGTCTACATTTGCTTTCAGCATTAAGTGCTTCATTAAGAATTTCAAAATAGCAAAAATTATATATCATAGTGCTTGAATATCTTATGGAAAAGTGCCTTTAGGTGGGCAAAATGTTTGTATCCTAATTTAAGATACATAATTGAGCTCTACAGATGTGAAATAGCTTACTTAAATGAGTCTCAGAACTTTCTATTACACCAAACTAAAACAGTTGTATATCAGAGATCTTATATTGCTACGACTCCCAATGTATCCTGAAAATGATGATCTAAGACAATGCCATCAACTTTTGAGGAGAGTATTAACAACCATATGTGCTTTCCTCTGCATTTGTCTCTAACACTTAAATAAGCTTGTACATGACATAGTGTGCGATCCTTAATCAAAGATACCTCTCAGATCTCAGGGCCAAGGAACACTGGTACGTATCCTGCTGGTTTGGTTCCTCTTAGAAAACAAAAGGCCATCATTTTTTCCCCTTTGACTTCACTGTTAGGAAGCGATGTTTTCAACAGTTCAGTCTTTCTCATCACGGATGTCTCTATATATCCTCCCTCACCCCAACATCCCTTACATGACTCATAGAAGAGGTGACAAGGGAAGAGCTAATCTCAGGAAGGGCAAATTCTCCTGAATATCTTAGCTAATTGCCAACAGTAAAGCACTCTGCCTCTGACAATTTTTCCTCTGCAATACGTAATCTTTTCAAAAATCCTGTGTGATAACTAGTATTACTCTTACTTCCCTTATGACAATTTGTAAACTGAGATTTAGAGAGGCTTAAGGAGTTGACCAGAATAAAGTAATCGGTAAGTGATGGAGCCGCTTTTGTTCTGAAATCTATGCATTTTCCATTGCACTATGTTCATCTGATATAAAACATACTGAGGTGTGAATTCAGCCTTTACAGAATTTTATAAGGAAGAAACCTTCTAGTACAAATTACTTTCCTCCCAACCTATATTTTTCACTAACTTAATTCCATTTCCTGAATTGTTCTTACACATTTGTATCTAAGACGTCTTTCAGAATTACCCGTTACATAATACATAATTTATGATTTCCCACTTTTAATGCACTAACACAATGTTCTATAAAGTACAAATAATTCAATCTCCCCTCCTATCTCTAAGGATGATAATTTCTCCTTTACCAACAAGACAAAGAAAACAGAATGTACAATCTGTGAAAATTAATTTGTCGTTGGTGGTGGTGGTGGGAGCGGAAACTAGCTGTTTCCACCATTTTACTCGGCACACCTAAGAAATGAATTAACTATAACCAAAGTGAGGTAATTCTACCTACTGCTAATTGCCAACAGCCATGTGAATTCAACCAGGAACTACATGTAACAAATTTTGAATGTCATTGTTCCTGATAATATCTTAACACATGAGATCCAGCAGCTGATCAAACTTTTAATAAGTATTTATTTACAGTAAGATGTATCAGCTATAAGGTAGGTTGTTTTTTTTTTTTCAGGCAAGGCTTTATTGGGGCCCCTGCTGCAGCAGGGGAGAACAAGAACAAACAGGTTCTCTTTCTTGCTCGCTACCTGAGTGGGGGGCGAACTTGTTCCTTATATGGGGTGAGGGTAGGGGTGTGTCCAGGTGGTTTTTAGTCAATTTGTCTTTATAACATTCAGACAATTCAGATATAGTGTTGGGCCAATATCATTTCACAGCATTTTAGATCACATGTACGCTGATACTTTATTTTTGATGTTCAGCAGCATTCTTTTTCATAAAATAACCAAAGACTCCTCAGTTATACTTCTTAGGACATTATATCATTTAATAACCTTCAGATATGTTTTAGTATATTACTCTTTACCCAGTATCTTACCTCTGCTCTTAACTCATAGATCACTCTGTCACTGCTATTTTTAGATTTCGATCCTTCCTTTATATCTCCTGATATTTCTTCCATTTTATTTTTATGTTGACCATGAAGAATGTCAAACTGAAAAAAGAAAGTTAAAGTCATAATCACATGATATTACAAAGGCTGGTTCCAGGATAATTCACATTAGTCTTTCATTTTGCTTTCAGTTTTTTTTTTTCTATGTATAACCTGGTAGGTTTTGTTGTTGCTATTATAAATATTGTAGTTGAACCATGTATTTCTTTACACTTGTAGTTGAAAACTCCTATGTTGTTGGAAAACAAATCAGCAAGTCTCCATGAATCTAAATTCACAAGTTGAAAATTGGACAAAGCTTAGTTACCTCCACAGATTCTTAATAATTGACTAATTGGATTCTAAACTAATCCAATTAATTCTGATCTTTCAGTCTTGAATATTAGTCCCATAGTACTCTTTGTAATCCTACTTACGTATATTTTCGATGAAGTATAAAAAGTGTATAGATTGTAACAGAGACAAATTTGGGCAACGGAAAAAATACAACTGTATAATGCTCAAGCTGGTAAAATGTATGTAGAACATCTATAAAAGATGCCAATAAATTTCTATAGAAAACTACAACAGGAAAACAGTATAAATAAACTCTGGCACATCCAGACAATGGAACATGGTTCAGCACTAAAAAAACAAACAAACAAAAGCAAGCGCTATTAAACCATGAAAAGACATGGAGGAAACATCAAGGCATATTTTTAAGTGAAAGAAGCCAATCTGAAAAGGCTCCATACTGTGTGATTCCAACTATATGACATTCTAGAAAAGGCAAAACTATGTCGTCAATAAAAAGATCAGTGGTTTCCAGGGCTTGGAGGAGGAAGGGGTGACTTGGTGGAGCACAGAGGTGTTTAAGGCAGTGAAATTACTCTGTATGAAACTCTAATGATGGATGCATGTCCTTACACATTTGTCTAAACCAGTAATGTACAACACCAAGAGTGAACCTTAGGTAAACTATGGACTTTGGGTGATTATAATGTATCGTGTAGGTTTATCAATTGTAGTAAATGTACCACTGTGGTGAAGGACCTTGGTAATGGGGGAAGCTACCTATGAGTGGGGGGGTGGGGCTGTATATGGGAGATCTATGTACCTTCCATTCAATTTTGCAGTGAACCTAAAACCTAAGTCTATAAAAAGAAACATAGGAATGAGAAAAATCCTAGAAATGCAAACAATGATTTTTCCCCATAGCTGTCCTTATAATTAGAAGTTTTCAGCAGAATCATGAAATTTGATATATATATAATATGTAGATATATACACATAGGCTATTTTGTTTTATTAACATGTTTTTCTATACTATGTAGGTTTCCAGAATTAAAATTACATAATTTGTATGTAATCTGACAATAAATTAGAATATAAAAGCTATCATTATACCACTTATTTAAAATTTTAAAATAATCTTACTCATGCTATTATTGTTAATAGTAATATTAAGCATGTACTAGTCTCTAGGAACTGGACTTGATATATATTTCCTTACTTAATGCTAACAGTAATCCTCTGTGTTAGGTATTATTATTATTACCCCCTACCTTAAAGAAAAGTAAAACATATTTTTACTAGGCTTAAGTAACATTCCCAAATTCACAAAGCTAATAACTGGGGGAAGCAAATTTGAGAACATTCTTACCAAATTCATTACCTGAGTTCTTAAACCAATGCATAAAGAAAAGAAAAGTCACTTTGCTAAAAGAACAAATAACAAATTGCAAGCCACAGGTTTTGGGTTGTGTCCACCAAAAAAAAAAAATTAACTCATTGTGGTAATTGAGTGCCCCTAGCTTAACTTCTGAAATCTTCGTCATTACTTCTCAGGGAACTAGATCAATCACAAACCACCCCCCATTGTCAACAGAACTTTCAATAAACCACTCAAAGGAGAGAAGAAGCAGGAAAATACACTTTCATATGCAACAGTAGAGGGAATCCACATCAATTACCTAAAATAATTCCATTTTCATTCATCACTGTGAGCAGAAAATCAAGGATCTCTGGACATAGGAAGAACCCCAAGGCTATGAAAAAATATGACCAAGATTAAGAAACAGAATGTCTGATAGAAAATAAAGAAAACAGAAAAATGGTACAATTTAAGATATAAAAGAGAATGATTTTTTTAAAAAATCTAATCACGATCTTCAGGAAAAAAATGAATATATATTGCATTCATAAATTAAGGACAAAGCAATTTCAAAAATTTAAAGAACAATAATAGGATATTTTTAAAATGTGTCTAGCCATCCTTCCTTCAGAAAAAATTTACTAGAAAAGTTAGAAGACAGAGTTGAATGTTGGAATGTACCCGTTCTCTTGACGCATTTGCTCCTTTGGACAGCTCATGTGCACCCATGGCACTGCATACCAGTCAAAATGCTGACAACCTTCAAATGCCTCATTCCATCCTGAAGGTCTCCCCTCTACTTCTGACCCACACACCCAACTTGCTACTTATCACTTCTATAGGTTTCCAAAGCTTAACACTTTGAAAAGACTAAGTACTTCTCCTTCAAATGTTTCTCTGCTAGTCTTTGCCATCTCAAAAAATATCACCTCCATCCACCCCTTTGATCAGGCCAAAAATATTGGACTTATGGTTAACTTTTTTCTTTCTTTGATATGCCACATTCAGACTAAAAACAAATCAATTGAACTTAGCCTTCAATTATTTAATAAATCCATCCACTTTCTACCTTCACCACTACTGCCTTGATCAACCACCAAAATCTCAGTTATTTTAATAACTGCCACACTCTCTGCTTCTCCTCATGGATCTATATTCCCTGTCTCAAAACAGCCATCAAAAAAAGCTTTTTAGGGACTTCCCTGGTGGCACAGTGGTTAAGCATCCACCTGCCAATGCAAGGGACACGGGTTCAAGCCCTGGTCCAGGAAGATCCCACATGCCGTGGAACAACTAAGCCTGCACGCCACAACTACTGAGCCTGTGCTCTAGAGCCCGCGAGCCACAACTACTAAAGCTCGCATGCCTAGAGCCCATGTTCCACAATAATAGAAGCCACCGCAATGAGAAGCCCATGCACCTCAACAAAGAGTAACCCCCACTCGCTGCAACTAGAGAAAGCCCGTGTGCAGCAACGAAGACCCAAAGCAGCCAAATATAAATAAATAAATTTATAAAATTTTAAAAAAAGCTTTTTAAAAAGTAAATCAAATCATGTAACTCCACTGCTCAGATCTTTCCAGAGGCTTTCCAATCCATTCAGAGTATAAGTCAAAGTCCTTACCAGCTGCTTGGTCCTATAACCCTCAGTCCTGATCTCCTATTCTTATCCCTTATTCTAAGCCAGCCCCTCTAACCTCACAGTTCCTATACACTCCAGACAGGCAAGAGCAAAAAAGAAAATAAAAACAGTAAATGAAATATTGAACGGCCAAAGCAATTAAAACAATATAACAGAAAAAAGTTGATTAACAAATTAATGAAACAACTATACTCCCTCTTATTAAAAATCTGAGTTATTTTGATCATTTAAAAATTATTTTCTGAACTCAAAATCATCTTAATTTTGCCACTTGCCTCTTCAACTTTAGGTTTAGATTAATGGAGTTGTAACTAAAAATCTATTTAGCAAATGAAAAATTGAAAGCCACGGATGGGGAGATGGTAAGGATTATTAATTTAGCAGAATTATGAATGTCATCCACAAATGATATATTACATTAGTTAAATTGAAAATGACAGAAATAGAAGGTATCTGATGAAGTGAATGAGTCAGAATTAGAAAGCATTTTCCAAGTTCATGTCCCTTTATTTAAAATTCAGTTAAGTATAGTCTCTTGCAATAGTTTTTTTATTTTTTGAAATTGCATTACAGTATAATTCCAAAATTCCTCATTAAAATTCCTCTTTTCATACTGCAGTATTTGTGAAAGGTTAAACCAGGCAACTTATCATATCTCTGACTTCAGAAATATCTGCCATAATTTGCTTCTGGAAAATTAGCAACATTATGCATAAATATTTACTCTAATACATTTATATTTAGCATAGAGTGGAAAAATCTTTCAGGAGACAATGTCTAGGAAATAAAAATATTGTGTAATATAAATAAAAATATTTTCTTATTTAATCATATAATATAGGAGAAGGAAAATGCATTCGACATTCAATTACTCACCAAGCATCATGATTTCTTTCAATTGTATATTTCTCAACTCTCCACATCTCTCCACATCCCCCACCAAGTTTAGGCCATCTGATTATTTCTTTCCGGATTACCATGTTAGACTCACAACAGTATCATCATCACCCATGCCCCCAAATCTCTTCTTCACACTGAATTTTGAGTTATTTGTTTTATTGTAATCAGATTGACCCTGGTCAACACACTTTAACAGCTCTTCCCATTGCCTTCATGTTGATACATACATTTATAATTTGGCTTTTGGGATAAGTATTGACTATCAACTAGTTCAGAATATAAGACCAAATGTTTAACAGTTAGGCAGGTTCTGGTAGGGATACCATATTCTTATGAAAGGTGAGGAATGTAAGAAGGAAATGTGACCCAATAGAAGGCTACCCAAAATGCAGTGGACCTAGGGACAGCTAACAACGAGGTTCAGTTCATTCAAGTAACTTGAATCAACTGTAAGTGTACAGAGAAGCCTCCAAAATGTCATCACTTATATCATAGCTCCAAAACTTAGCCAAAAATTCTTTTAAGTAAACTTTACCTAAATCCCTCCCTCAACCTTAAAGAATGGTAGTAAAGACACTAAGGAATGTTTAAGTATGATTAATGCAAATTTTATTGTATCCTTCAAGTCAAAATAAAAACACTAAATAACTGATTTTAGTGGTCTTTAAACTCTTTTTCTCTCATGCTAATGTATCCTCTACCTTTTTAAAGTTTGTCTTAAAATATTGTATTTATTTAGATTCAAAAAGTAAAATTTCTGGTGAATTTTAAATATTGACACTTTAAATAAAATGGTTGCATCACACTTCATGCAATATCTAAAATCCATAGAAATGTGATATTCACTGTCATCTGTTCAAAAAAAATTATATTGTTAATTTTATTTCTTAAATTTTTATTTCTATTCCACCTCCTCCACATCATCTTACTGTAACATATGTTTATACTTGAAAATGTTTTTACTCTACAACATGCAATAAAATTATGTATATAAAATATGTGTGTAATATATATATTACAACTGTAAGTTTCCAAATGTTAAAAAGTTTCTTTTGGATTGAATTACCTTAACGATTATTACAGGTACACGGTGGCTTAAAAATAAGATGGGATAGCACATATTGTGATAAATAATTACTAAATATAAACTAATCATTTACTGGAAATGCATCTCTTTATGAGACAGATAGACACATTTTTTCAATTAGTTTGTTAATCAATGGATGAAATTACTTATTGATAGAATAAAATAAGAATTATCATCAGTTTTATTTATTCTTTTCAAAATAGGAGCACTGAGGATGTTGATAACACATGTTGACAGAAATGGAAGATATTTTGTTATATCAGTCATTGTTTGTGTTATTTTTTTTAATATCCTACTAAATATACGGCAAAGCTACATTTTGATTTTATATCAAAATTTATTTTTTATTATCTATAAACTGACCAATCCATTAGGTCCTATTCCAGTATTTTTATGAAAAGGAAAAGTAGGAACCACCTGACATGCCAAAGGTTTTGTGACTCATTCATTAGTTGGCTTATTAATACCAATACTTTAAAATGTCTCTGTGTCTGGCACTCTTTAGTTTTTCTCATTCTGGCAAAATGTTCTAAAATAATACTGGGGATCAAGGGATCAGAAAGATAAATATGCCTTTCATTTGCGAAGTGGGTGGAGGGTAATGTGGGCTAAGAGAACTCGCTTGCAAAGTACTTCCTTAGGCAGATCAATTTTTGAAGGCCCCATGTGGAAGTTGGAAATCTGGGGTTGAAAACCAAATTACTATCCCCGTGGGGAACTGTGAAAAGAAGGCAGTGGTCTGGTGGTGTAATTATTTTAATGACCTCAGATCTTTCCATGAAAACAGAGCAATGAGAACAACAAACTAAAAAACCTATGGATACCTACAGCAAAATTAGGTGACAAGTTGTCCCTATGGACCCCAAGATACAAGTGGGTTAAGACAATCCACTCACAGCTTCAAGAATTGCAGGAGATCAACAGCTGCTTGAGAAAACTAAAGGGAATCATCGTGATCTGAGAACAGGAGAACCCCAAACTGACAATATACAATACCTGGGAAGTGTGTCAGGTCAACATGAAAACAGTAGATGAAACTAGGGGAGTTTCACAATTTCTAACTGGGGACCTTATGCGAGAGGGCCATTGCAAAGTCTGAAGAACTGGAGCAGTCTCTACCCTATATACTCTTTAAAAAAGCAGACAGGGCTTCCCTGGTGGCGCAGTGGTTGAGAGTCCGCCTGCCGATGCAGGGGACACGGGTTTGTGCCCCAGTCCAGGAAGGTCCCACATGCCGCGGAGCGGCTGGGCCCGTGAGCCATGGCCGCTGAGCCTGCGCGTCCGGAGCCTGTGCTTTGCAGCGGGAGAGGCCACAACAGTGAGAGGCCCGCGTACCGCAAAAAAAAAAAAAAAAAAAAAGCAGATAAGACTTCTTTTAAAAATACCCCCTCCCCTCAGAGGATAATGCTGAGAACAGGATCCACATTGAGAGGAACAGTGGCAATAAAGGCAGAGAAGGGATCCATGTAGAAGTCTGCCAGAGAACAGGACCAGGAGGTTTTGGAGAGGACAAGGCCATAATCTGGGGCACACTGCACAAATATTAAGAGTAATGAGCTCTAAAGCAGTGAAGCTAGCAAACATTTCTTTATTCACCCACTTTCCCTTCTATGTACCAAAAAAACCTAAACCCATTTAAGAATGAGCAACAAAAGAGGGTCATAGTTGAATCATATGTAGTGTTATATAAGGACAAAAGAATGAGGAATAGAATAATCTTAAATACAATGAGAATATGGTATAAATAGTGAGAACATTCTAGACATACATGCCCACTAGAGAAAAAGAAGAATCAAATTTTTCAATGTGACCAAAACAACATCAATAAAATTATAAATAACATGAAAGAGCAATGCAACCAAGAATTTTAAATATTCAGAAATATAATAATATTCAGGAAAGAATTAGAAATAAAAATCACTTCCGAATAAGCTAAAAGGAACACAAGAGCAAAAAAGTGCAACAGATGCTGCCTTAAGAGACAAGGTAAAAAGAAATAAGATGCTAAATAACCAAAAGTAATGAACAAACTGTGATGAACAGAGGAGAATGATAAAGAAGATTCAACATATTTATAAATTTACCAGTTCTTTCCACTGAAATGGCCTGGAAATAATGACCATCTCAGCACATTTCTACACACAGATTGTGGTCTTGAGCTATTCCTCACTGAGAATCCAGGACTCTGAAGAAACGGCTTATTCCAGATCTACAACAAAGATATTTTGGTATATCTAGTATATTTTGTCATACCACAGAGTAAGGAAACTATAAGAGTTTGCTAGGATTGCATCAAATGTTCTCAGTAACCAATATTAAGAAGTTTCTGCTCTCTAAATATGGGAATTTTTGAATATCAGTAGGGATAATAATTGCAGTATGTTAAAGCACACTCAATAAGTTTAAATTCATGAATTCATAATGATACTAAAAATACTAGTTTGATTAACACTGGGGAATGCTAGTGAACTAATTTATTATTTTGTAAATTGGTAAAGAAAGGGAAAATAATCTCTCATGTATCCTGACTATATCTAAATGCATAAAGTATTATGTGAGAAGTTCTCTTCATTTAAATATTCCAACTAATAGCTTAAGGAGAAATAAGAGAATATCACAATTTTGCAGCCCCAAATTAATTGATGGTTCTAGGCAATGAGCATTGGTCTGCTAGCACCTCAGGGACACCCAAATACCATGTGCTTCTTAAGGGAAGAATACCCCACCTAGGAGAACATCCTGAAAGAGAATTACATCAAACCTATTGATCCAGCTACCATTTTATAAGAAATATAGAGAACAGAGAAATGTAGCAAATCGTACCTTAAGGTGCAATCTCTAAAATCCAAAATAAAACTTCACAGGACAAATGACTTGGCTTTTTAAATAAATTATAAGAAGGAAAAAAGGAAAAAGAAATATAAAAAACAACCTACATATTAAAACACACTTAAAAAGATATATCCAATTAAAATGTCTGAGCTTCATGTGAATTATTTATCTCTTGATAAATTAGTAAAAGGAAGGGTGATTAACAGCTTAGAAACCATGTAAAATATAAAATGTTACACAAAAAAAGGGTAATGACCTTTGTTCTTTTAATTCAGTAAAAAATAAAATATCTTGAATAAAAATATGTGTTATTTTAAAACAGGTTATCATGACTTATCAAAACATTCACAAAACATATATAAACCCATATTCTGTATAAAAATTGACTGCTTTTTCAAAAAATAATATTTAGGGCTTCCCTGGTGGCGCAGTGGTTGGGAGTCCGCCTGCCGATGCAGGGGACGTGGGTTCGTGCCCCGGTCCGGGAAGATCCCACATGCCGCGGAGCGGCTGGGCCCGTGAGCCATGGCCGCTGAGCCTGCGCGTCCGGAGCCTGTGCTCCGCAACGGGAGAGGCCACAACAGTGAGAGGCCCGCGTACCGCAAAAAAAAAAAAATAATAATATTTAAAGGGAAACAAGATTAAAAAAACACAAACATACTTCTAATACATAATCAAAATGATACTGACTGCTAAACAAGATGGAGTCACAGAAGCTAAATTTGCCAACCTGAAACCACTAAAAAGCAAGAAAAATGGAAGAAACAATTGTTGTAAAGACACTGATTATCAGGCAATCCCTGAGAACACAAAAAGAGCCCTAAAAATAGCCAGTTTATTACCTGGAAGGAGTTTCAGTTCACAGGGTAGGGAGGGGAAGCAAGGAAGAAGCTGGTGGTACCCTGAGTTTGGGTGAAGCTGGGAGCGATGGGATGAGGGGTAGCTGAGGCAAAGGTACCAGAGCAGAGAGAACGCAGCAGAGGGGAACCCTGGAGGTCTGCAGAGTACTCACCAGGGTGGTGATCTGAGCATACTTGTAAGAAAACTAACCCCCAAGAGAATTAAAAGAAACACCGCCTAGGACTCACGTAAGGCCAGTAATAATTCCTATTGCCAGCTGCCAAAATGGAAGACCTCATAATTCACATTTCCATTACAAAAAGGACTCAGAATGGTTTTGACTCCATAGTCAGTAGGAAATATAGCCTTAGACTAAATGCTGCTCTGGTCTTATCTAACAAGGTTTAAAGGCTTTAAGACAAAAAAGATTAAATTATTTCCAAGTAATAAAACTACATCTCTGAACAAAGCTCAAAAATAATTTTAAAAAATGAAAATATTCAGGGCCACCCAACAAGATAAAATTGCTAATGACAGAAGTCCAGTCAAAAATTGCATGTTATGCAAACAAATAGGAACGCATGACCCATAATGAGGAGAAAAATTCATCAATTGAAACTGGCCCAGAAAGAACAAAGATGATAGAATTAGAAGTGACCAAGAGGGCTTAATGTTTCCCTCAGCCTGAGTAAAATTAGAGGGGTTTATTTGTGACTACAGGTTCTTGGCTTTCATTGTCTTAGAGTGTTTATTTTGAAAACAACAACAACAACTTGTAATTGTAAATTCTTTCCCTGCCCCTTTGAGGCATAAATCTGGCAGCCTTTTGGCAGCTTTATAACCCAGGGAGGTCCTTCTCTAGGACCTGGGAACTATCTCTTTGAAATGTAAACATTGAAGGAGATAGCACCTCTATTGCCTGGTCTCTATGGGAAGGCAGTTAGCGAACAGTGATAACCTCATCATACCGAAGAGCATTTGAAAACTCAGGAACAACCAAGGTGCTTGGTATGTGCCACTGACCAAACTTCCCCTTCCAAGCCTCCCAGTCCTCACCATTCACTCACCCCAGTAGGACTACACTGGGTGCCAATTAGCAAACAGTGGGACAACTTCAAGAGTCTTAACGTACTTATAATTGGCGTCCCTGACAAAGGGATGAAGACAAATATTTAAAAAACATAATGATGAGAAATTTTCCAAATTTAATAAAAAGTATGAACACACATCCAAGAAATTCAACACACCCCCAAGAACAAAGATATATGCAGAGATCACAGCAACACACATTAAAATCAAATTGCTCAAAGCCAGCAATGAAGAAAGTTTTCTTTTTTTCCATCATTTATAACTACCAAATGTGCCTTAAAATATTTTTTGTATATTTTTCCAGTTTACTGAGACATAATTGACATGTAACATTGTGTAAGTTGAAGGTGTACAATGTGATGATTTGATACACCTACATATTGTGAAATGTTTACAATAATAAGGTTAGTTAACACATCCTTCACTTCACATAATTACCATTTTGTTGTTGTTGTTATGGCGAAAACATTAAAGCTCTACTCTCACAGTAACTTTTGAGTTACTATGTAGTAACTCAATACAATATTATTAACTACAGTCATCACACTGTCTTCCAAAGTGGCTGTATCATTTTGCATTCTCACCAGCAATGAATGAGAATTCCTGTTGCTCCACATCCTAGCCAGCATTTGGTGTCAAGTGTTCTGGATTTTGGACACTCTCATAGGTATGTAGTGGTATTTCACCGTTGTTTTAATTTGCATTTTCCTGATGACATAGGATGTGTGAGCATCTTTTGATATGTTTATTCTCCATCTGCACATCTTTGGTGAAGTGTCTGTTCAAGTCTTTGGCCCATTTTTTAATCCAATGGCTTATCTTCTTATTGTTGAACTTTAAGAGTTCTCTGTATACTTTGGATAATGGTCCTTTATCAGATGTGTCAAATGTTTTCTCCCAGTCCTTGGCTTGTCCTTTCATTCTCTTGACATTGTCTTTAGCTGAGCAAAAGTTTTTGATTTTAGTGAAGTCTGGTTTATCAATTATTTCACTCATGGATCACACTTTTGCTCTATCCAAAATGTCATCACTATACCCAAGGTCATCCAGTTTTCTCCTATGTTATCTTCTAGAAATTTGATAATTTTGTGTTTTACATTTAGATCTATGATCTGTTTTAAGCTAATTTTTGGGAAAAGTGTAAGGCCTGTGTTTAGATTCTTTTTTTTTTTTTTTTTGGCATGTGGATGTCCAGTTGTTTCAGCACAATTTGTTGAAAAGACTATCTTTGCTCCATTGTATTGCTTTTGCTCCTTTGTCAAAGATTTGTTAACCCCATTTATGTGGGTCTATTTCTGGATTCTCTATTCTGTTCCATTGGTCTGTTTGTCTATTCTTTTGCCAGTGCCACACTGTGTTGATTACTGTAGCTTTATAGTAACTCTTAAAGTCAGGCAGCATCAATCCTCCAACTTGTTCTTGTCCTTCAATATTGTACCAGCTCTTCTGGGTCTTTTACGTCTCCCTATTATCCTTAGAACCAGTTTTTCAATATCTGTAAAACAACTTGCTAGGATTTTGATTGGGACTGCATTGAATCCATAGATCGAGTTGAGAAGAACTAGCATCTTGACAGAATTGAGTCTTCCTATCCATGAATAGAAGCATCTTCAAGATATATTTTTGAATGTGATACCATTTTAATTGTTGCTGTTAAGCCTTTTAAACTCCACAGAGTATTGTTCTCCAAGTATACACATACACACACACACACACACACACACACACACACACACACACACACAGAGCTCCAAGTCCTTTAGCTCACAAAGAACATGAAATTATAGAATATCATAGTTCTTGGGGAGGAAAAACATGTTTCAGATTTTTACTTTTAGAAAAATAGGGTTTTTAAAGGATTAGCATGGTTTAATTCTTAATTAAATATTGCCTGAAGCTGCACATAATTACCATAGTATAAAACTAGGAAAATCAAATATTCATGTTTTAATATATTTTTTTTAGAGCTAAAGTATGTGATTTAACTTCACCAAGTGAAAAAAGAGTGCCAACTTTGGTAATAATAAGAAAATATCTTACATTTCTGCAAAGCTTTAGAAATTGAAATGTTTTTCTTTGTTTTCTTTGTTTTCCTACTTAGTCTTGGTCTCTTGATGACCTGTACTTCTGTCAAAATCAAAATTTTCATTTAAGAAAAGTAATATAATTTTAAAATGTTTACATCTTGCTTCAGACATGAATAAAACAGCTAAATGTTAATATATTTTCTTATGGGAAACAGAAAATTATGCCTCCTAATAGTTTTTTCTAAATGAGGTTGCCATAAAAAAATTCAACATGTTTATGTTCTTGAGTTGTAACAGGAAGAATTGGTAGAAAGGCAGATTATAGAAACTCTATTCAAAAACTTATGTAAGTTGAAAGAAGCCAGTCATAAATTTCCATTTATATGAAATGCCCAGCATAGGTAAATCTACAGTATTACATTAGATTAGTAATTAACTAAAGCTGTGGGGATTGGAGGGAAATAAGGAGTCACTGCTAATGGATCTAGTGTTTCTTTCTGGACTGACGAAATATTCTAAAGTTGATTATGGTGACAGTTGCACAACTCTGTGAATATATTTTAAAAACACCAAATTATATGCTTTACAATGAGTTGTATGGTATGTGAATTATATCTCAATAAGTCTATTAAAATACGTAAAAAGCAAAGATTATTTTAGTCAAAAGATTTATAGCAATTACGCCTTCTAATTTAATTTTAAAATCACAAAGAGCTTCTGTTAGAAGCATACTTAATCAAATTAAGTATGAAACACAATACGAGTTTTCATCTCTTAATTTGTCTCATTGGCACCCCTATTTTATGAAGAATCAAAAAGCCTCATCACCCACTTCTCTGTGTATTTCATAATTAAACATTGAGAATGTAATTCAAAATGAATTCGAACATTTCACAATTAAACTCTCTCTGTCAATATTAAAATGGCACTTGAACTTATGCATATGATGCTGTTGGTAATGTAATTAAGTTACTCTTGGAAACATTCCATTTTACAGGATTTTTCACTAATTTGGTGACTTGAAATTTGTTAATACATTCTTACTCTCCCCTAACATATGGCGTTTTGAAATCATTGGAGACTGGAGCCTGACCTGTACAAATCTTTCCCACAACCAAATAGTTGATAAAATCACTTTTCTTCTTTGGGATTTTATGTTTTTTTGTGCAAACAATGCAATGTCTAGAATCAGCTAAAGAGCTAAAGCCATCTAAATAGTGAAAAAAAAGTCAGAACAATGGAAAATAGGCCAAAGAAATCATAAAATATGTAAAGTATATATTTCACTTTATAATTGATGTTACTAACTAGGAGTACATGCAGTGCTTCCAATGCCAATTGCACAACTGGCAAAAGAGAGAAAAATCATTGAGTGGAAATAAACCAGGACTTGCAGCAAGCAGATATGGTCAAGTTATGACTTTTTCAGTAAAGTTGGTGTATTAAGTTTCTTTAGAGAAACAGACTAAGACACACACACACACACACACACACACACACATATATACACACACACATATTCCCAAGATCTACAGTCGGCAAGCTGAAGACCAAGGAGAGCCAGTGGTGAAAGCTCCAGTCCAAGTTAAAAGACCTGAGAACCAGAAGGGCTCATGGTAGAGCTCCCACCTGAGTCAACATGTTCCAGATCCAGGAAAAGCTGATGTTTCAGTTCAAGTCCAAAACCAGGGCAAAACTGATGCCCTAGGTCAGAGACAGTTGGGCAGAACGAATTCCCTCTTATATGCACGAGAGTTGGACTTTTTGTTTATTCAGGCCTTCAGTTGATTAGATGAGGCCCACCCACATTAGGAAGGGCAATGTGCTTTACTCAGTCTACTCATTCAAATGCTAATCTCATGCCAAAACACCCTCACAGACACACCCAGAATAATGTTTGACCAGATATCAGGGCACTTGGTGGTGGCCAAGTCAAGTTGATCTTTAACATAAAATGGTCACAACTGGTTTTGGGGATTTCCACAGTCCCCCGCTCCCCTCCCCAGGTGATGTTTTAGAGCAGCAGATATCAATTTAAGGTGCACACCAGGATAACAAGCTTCTAAAAACACAGATATGTAATCGGTACTCCTAACCAATTAAATCAAAATCTTTCAAGAGACAGCTGGACAGATATATTTTTAAAAATTATTTTCAGTTGAATCTAATGGATTCTGCTAATTCAGTACAACTGCATTAAAAGATTATTTACCATTTTTTATAATATCCAGATTACCCATGTGAGAACTCTCATGAGATTTCATCAGCAACTCATTTTGTATATATCAGAAGATGTTTAATGTGAATATAGAATTATATCTTCGACCGCCTTTGATCGTAACCTCAGAACTATATTACAAAGGAAAATTTCCTCAAGTGATAATTATACATTCTAAAGTGCATTTCAAAGAATACTCTTTGTTCTTGTGTGTCACCTGTGCCTTTTCAGTTCTCCCATATGATACCTCTAAAAATACCAGCTAAAGGAGCCTTCTGTCTTTATGATTTCTTAACTCTCTTTAAAACTTCTGGTACTAATTAGGATGCACCACGGCCCTAAAGAGGAGACAGTGATGCCCTGAGTCTCCACCACATCCATAACCCTTTCTCAACAGAGCAGCTACACTCAGTTCCTCCCACATAACTTGCCATACTTTGAGATGTGATCCTGGGCACAAATGCTGCTGTCTAGAAGGTGGTCAGTGACCCATAAAATAACCTAAGACAGGAACTCATTTCACCAGGGGGTAATAATTAAATGAAAAGAGACTGAAAACCACATAAAGCCCTGCACATAGAAGTTCACAGCAGCCTTATCCATAACTGCTAAAACTTGAAAGCAATCAAGATGTCCCTCAGCAGGTAGCTGGATAAACTGTGATACATCCACTCAATGGAATATTACTTAGCCCTAAAAAGAAAGGAGCTATCAAGTTGTGAAAAGACATGGAGGAAAGCATATCACTAAGTGAAAGAAGCCAGTCTTAAGAAGTTACATACTGTATGATGCCAACTATATGACATTCTGAAAAGGCAAATCTATGGAGACAAGAAAATATCAGTGGTTGCCAGGTGTTGAAGGAGGTGGGGCAAGGAAGGATGAATATGTGGAACACAGAGGATTGGGGGGACAGTAAAAACACTACGTATGATACCATAATGGTGGAAATATATCATCATACATTTGTCTAAACCCACAGAATGTACCCTAAGGTACATTCACACCGAGTGAACCCTAAGGTAAATGGTGGACTTTGGGTGATTATGATGTGTCAGCATAGGTTCATCCTTGGTAAAAAATGTACCATTCTGTTGAGGGATGTTGACAACTGGAGAGGCTTGTATGTGCAGGGACAGGAGGTATATGGGAAATCTCCACTTCGGAGAGCAGTATAGAGTTTCCTCCAAAAATTAAAAATATAAGTACCATGTGATCCAGCAATCCCACTTCTGGGTATATAACCAAAATAATTGAAATCAGGATCTCTAAGAGATACCTGCAACCTCACATTTACTGCATCATTATTCACAACAGCCAAGATATGGAACCCAAATTGACAGATGAATGAATACAGAAAATGAGGTATATAAGTACAATGGAATATCATTCAGCCTTAAAAGTAAGGAAATCCTGCCATTTGCAACAACACGGATGAACCTAGAGGAAATTATGCTAAGTAAAATAAATCAGTAACAAAAAGACAAATATGGCATGATGCCACTTATATGAGGTATTTCTAAAATAGTCAAATTTACACAAGCAGAGAATAGAATGGTGGTTACCAGGGGTTGGGGTTGGGGGAGGGCAAAATGGGGAGTTGTTTTTAAATGAATACAAAGTTTCTGTTGTGTGAGATGAATAAGTTTTAGAGATCTGTTGTACAACATAGTACTTTAGTTAACAATATAGTATTGTGTCCTTTAAAATATTGGGTCGGCCAAAAAGTTCCTTTGGTTTTTAAGTAAACATAAAAGACATATTTTTCATTTTCACCAAGAACTTTATTGAACAACATATTCATCCTTTTCTTCCACTACCTTCTGCAATTTTTCAGGCAACTTCATAATTCCATCTTCCCAAAACATTTTATTTTTTTGAGCAAAGAACTGTTCTAGGTGCCTTTTACAGTCTTCCAGGGAATTGAAATGTTTTCTATTAAGAGAATTTTGTAAAGACTGAAATAAATGGAAATCCAAAGGTGCAATGTGTGGTGAATACGGCGGATGAATCAGAACTTCCCAGCCAAGACGTAACAGTGTTTGCCTGGTCATCAAAGAAACACGCAGTCTTGCATTATTCTGATGTAAGATTATGCATTTTCTGTTGACTAATTCTGGACACTTTTCAACGAGTGCTGCTTTCAGTTGGTCTAACTGCCAGCAGTACTTGTTGGAATTAATCATTTGATTTTCTGGAAGGATCTCATAATAGAGGACTCCCTTCCAATTCCACCACATACACAACATCACCTTCTTTGGATGAAGACCGGCCTTTGGTGTGGTTGGTGGTGGTTCATTTCACTTGCCCCACAATCTCTTCCATTCCACATTGTTGTACAGTATCCACTTTTCATTGCCCATCACAATTTGTTTTAAAAACAGAACTTTTTCATTACATTTTGGTAGAGGATTGCATGCGGAAATACGGTCAAGAAGGTTTTTTTCACTTAACTTATGTAGAACCCAAACATCAAAGCAATTAAAATAACCATTTGCACCAATAGCTGGTGCAAATGATTTTCAAAACTTGACTTGGATATTTTGAGTATGTTGGCTATCTCCACATGGTATAACGTTGACTGTTCTCAATTAATGTCTCGATTTGATCACCATCAACTTCAACTCGTCTACTGGACCGCAGAGCATCATCCAGTGAGAAATCTCCAGTATGAAACTTCAAAAACCACTTTTGACACGTTCGATCACAGCACCTTCTCCATACACTGCACAAATCTCTTTTTGCGTTTCAGTTGTGTTTTTACCTTTCTTGAAATAATAAAGCATAATATGCCGAAAATATTGCTGTTTTCTTCCATCTTCAATATTAAAATGGCTACACAAAAATTCACCAGCTTTGATTAGTTTTTTGTTTGTTTGGGTTTTTTTGATTAGTTTTTTTTTAAATGCACGCTGATATGACAGCTGTCTCAATACAATCTAACAAAATTGTTTCGAATGAAGTTAAAGACAAAAAGCACTACTAGAGCCATCTTATGAAAAAAAAAAAGAAATGAACGAGTTTTTTAGCCAACCCAAAATATTAAGAGGATAGATCTCATGTGAAGTGTTCTTACCACAAACAAGCACACACACACACATACACATAAGAACACAAGAAAAATGCTGGAGGTGATGTATATATTTAGTGCCTCGGTGTGATGGTGGTACCATGGATGTATGCATATATATGTCCAAACTCATCAAAATGCATACACTGTGCTCAATTTTTTGTATATCATTTATACCTCAGTAAAGCTAAACAAAATCATTAGAAACACTTGGAACGCCCCACCACCAAAAAAAAAAAGTCACCCTCTAAATCCCCTGCAGTCATGTACACACCTTTGGTGTCAGTGCATGGCAGGGCTAAGATGAGCAGAGTGCCTTGATTCAATCTCCTTTTCAACATGAAAACTGCTCCTGCAGGTAAAAATCCTCATGCTATTTACTAAAAGGAAGATCCTTATCTTCAGAATGGTCTTAACTGAATATCCCTGCATAGGGATTTCTTATAGGAAAAGATAAAACCAGAATCTTTGGATGTATGAGGCATGCATCAGTGGAAAGTGTCCTGTCAGCTGGAATAGAAAATAAAGATGTTTTGCAGACTGAATGTCCTCTCTATGTGAGACCATTGTCACTGTGTCACTCCTTTAGGGACATTATCTTTTCAACCTACTTTTAACATCATTCTCAAACTATTAATTTGTATAGATTAATTAAATATCAGCTGACTCCTTTGTACTGTATTTTAAATTTTAAAATAGTGTTGGTTAACTTAAACAGATGCTAAAACATCTGATTTCAACCTATCTTTTCCTTTATCATTTTATGTTTCTACAAGTAAAGTAGATTCTGAAGAGCCTAATTTTCTTTCATAATACTTACAATAGCCTTAGAGTTAAGGAAGTCATCTCGGTGCTCTGAGGGTTACCTTGGTGATGTCTATGAATTATCCACTAGTAGTTCAATTAATTCTGACTTATGTAATTTAGTGCTTACATTATTCTTAATTACATTTGTTTAAAAAGGTCTTGAAGGCACTTGTATGAGCAAAGTGGTGTCCCATAGGCTTCACTGTTCTTATACATTTATAGAATTCTAATATGGTATTTTATCAGCCTCACTCTTTGTCCTGATAAGCTAATTTATATCTGGCAAAGAACAAGCTAAACAGATTTTCATGATGGATAGGATGTTAGGGGCGAAGGTTCACTCCAGTGCCCTGGAAAATCTAAAATCTTCAGGGATGTAGAGCAGTAGCCTCATCAGGTAATAAAAGGCTTGACATGCACACACTGCTTTATTTAAATTAAAATGCCTTTCCGTGAAAAAAAACTTGAAAGAAATAACTAGCAAAACAAAACAAAAAAGAAAAACTAGGATCTCAACTATTCTCCTTACACTATAGCCATAGCCACCATTCAGGAATACAAGCATATAGAGCTAGATAAAAAAGCTTTGGTCTTCACAAATCATAACCACGTTTGATCAGCACTGCATAGAGGGAAATGAATAAAGCAGACATGATGTATATTATCATGAAATTCAGAGTTCAGTGGGAAAGACAAATAGAAAGTAAACCAAAAAATAATTGCAGTTGATAAGGTCTTTTAAAAATCTTGTACATTTCTCCGAGGGAAAATAGTAAAGGAAGTTTTTTCGGGAATAAAACCATTCCCTTTTATAAAGTGACATGTAAACTGAAGTTAATGGCAAGATGTGACTGGTGGATGGGAGGTGAAAGGGTTGTTGTGTGACTGTTTCGATGAAAAAAAGAACAGCCTGAAACAGAAAATATAAACATAAACATAAACACAAACACACACACACACACATATATAAGGCAATGAGTACTCGCTTGTGAATAAGTGAAACAATGTACAGCACTCCCGGCCGGGTCCATACAAACCGTCCTCACGTGACCCCCACCCCCATTCTCTCCTGTATCTAATCTCTGGTCTGATGCAGACTGTCCAGCTAAATGACCTCTGAGAGCTCAGGGCACAGCAGAGTCAGTGACAGAAGGAGAAGCCTGGACTCCAAACACAGGTAGGGAACGTATATGCATCAAAAATAGTTCACTGCTGGGTACTGTCTGCTGGAATTTGGGGCATTGCCTTTTAAAGTAGTTGGAGTGGAAAGAGGGGTATTATTACCGGGCACCCACTACACTGTCAACATCAGGTGGCTTAGCCAGCTGGACCTGGATAGCGGGAAGTCACTGAAGTGCTTTTATGATCCAGTTTACGTTTTGAGAGCTATCACCCTGCTTGCTGGGTGGACAAGTGAATAGGTCAACAGTGCTGGGCAAGGGACACAGAGGAGAGGGCAAGAGGAGGAGACAGGATGGCTCCACCTGGGTGAGGGGAGGGGAGGAGTTAGAACTGACAACAGACATTAATGTTCTGGGTCATTTCTAGGGAGTATTTCCTTTAAGCCACAAAAATAGCAATATGAGACAGCTTTGAAATTAGCTTCGAGCTAACAACTGTACTCATACTCTACCATATACCTATTTCAATTAAGTATCTTCAAGGACCCTCTCTTTATGTGAGCAGAGTAGCTCCCACTTGACACAACCTTTTTTAAAGTGAAGGTGTCAGTATAGAATTTTAGCTACAGATAACTCATAATTCTAACCTTCTATTTCCCTCAAATTAGAAAGGTGTTTTGAGGTGTTTCAGATAAGGCTTCAATGTCAGCTATTAGTACCATAAAGAGGTCCCATGAAGCCTGTGTCTCCCTAAGTACTTCATACAAATATTTATAAAATATTTATAAAATATTCGTAAAGGAACACTGTAAATTATAAACTACTAGAAATGTCGCTATTATCACAAAAAGGTAAAAGATTTCTAAATAAAATCCTTAAAAAGATACCAGGTAAAAACGCAAAATTTTCAAAGGAAGATTAAAAAGTTACAATTTCATTTTTTTAGCTTGAGACCAATTTTAAAATGCTAGCAGTTTTCTCCACATATGGTAAAAAAAAATCTTCCATTATGAAAAGAATCAGTCATTTATTGTTAAAGCAAGGTACCATACTTATTTGTAATCAATGTTACTTATCTGAATATTTGATTCTCTAGATCATGAGATTTCATAAAACTTGTCATTACAGCACTCTTGGAATTCATAATCTAATTCCAAATTAGTATTTACAGACGTGCAGAGGAAAAGCTGACTAAGTATTAGATTCAGCATGGGAACAGCATTTTGAATATAACCATCTCCGCCGCTCATCATCTTGGTTGCATTTTAAATACTTATTCGATTTTACAATTAAATTCTCATATTTACTCTTCTCTAAATGTCAGTAATTTAAGAAAGATCTCCCTCTAAAGCACACCAGACTTCCAAATACATTTTTAAAAATTCTGGTCTATTAAGCACATCTGTTTCCAGCTCTAAAAATTGCTAAATTTTCCAGCAGCCAGTTTTTAGCCAGGCATGTATTTGTTTGTAAGTTTCATGCATCTAAAAAAGAATTACACGGTATTCAAAAATTTTCATAGATGAAGAGCTACAGTGAAAGAAAAGGTCATTTATCAGAATTGTTGAGAAGTGGAATAAGAAAGGAGAATTCATGTGAAGGTCCAGAGGATGTATCATAATAACTTTTTCTGATTGTCAATCAACTTATGGGAATTTAAAATATTTTACACTTTAATTACTGTACAATGACCTTTCTAAATGTACCGTAAGATTATTGTTCTCTTATAATCTATTATAAAACAATTAAACAAAGAATATATAAAAATTACATGCGACTAAGTATTTTTATTTATTGTCTAAAAAATTTTTTAAACATTCCAAAATGTTTTATAAAAATAACTTAAATATCTGTTTATGCCACATGACTTCCAAAGGCTCTATGAATATCATAAACCCCCTTTAGGAAGTGGAAAGAAATATTTTTTAAAAATAATCCCATATAAATAATTCAAACATTTTTTAAATCTCTGTTAAATTAACTTTCCATCATCTACAATAAAAACTCTTCCTTTCATTCATTGTCACTTTTCTTCAAAGTTCAAAGTTGTAGTTCATCTAACTGAAACATACATTCAAAAGTTTAAATATTTAAACAAATTTTCCGTAACAGTCTTGAAGTTTCCTTTGTTCCAAAAGCCCTATTATTATTATTTTATTTATTTATTTATTATTATTTTATTTATTTATTTATTTATGGTACGCGGGCCTCTCACTGTTGTGGCCTCTCCCGTTGCGGAGCACAGGCTCTGGACGCGCAGGCTCAGGACGCGCAGGCTCAGCACGCGCAGGCTCAGCAGCCATGGCTCACGGGCCCAGCCGCTCTGCACCATGTGGGATCTTCCCCAACAGGGGCACGAACCCGTGTCCCCTGAAGCGGCAGGCGGACTCTCAACCACTGCGCCACCAGGGAAGCCCCTAAAAGCCCTATCATTTTATCTAGTAGAAGGGTCACATATGTATTAATATATACTTCTGTATGGGTGTCAAAATATAGACGCAATTTACACTGTAAAATGCTATGTTGATTTTATTTTTTCTCATCTATAAAGCTTTCTTAAGCAATTTAAAGTAGACATTTTCCAATTTGATACTCCAAAATATCATCTTTGAATAGAAAACATTAAACATTTTAAAATATACATATCATTTTGTAAACCAACTGAAAACCATGACTTTTTTCAAAAGCAGCTGCTTTCAAAATGTTAAATTGATGTTATCAAGTCTGCACTGCCCATTAGTGGCAAGAGATTGTAAATGCATGATTTTAATTAAATTGAAGACCAGTTCTATCTTAAATATTAGTTTTCTCGATCAAATTAAAACTCGTTATAAGACAAACACACCTACACTGTAAGCATAACACGGTTTTTGTGTTATGAGATATTGTTCCTGTAGAACATTAATTTACTGTCAGTGCTCACACCCAGAGACCACGTTCAGTTAGGTACCTGTGAATATAAATATGATGAATCCATCACAAATGCATGTGTGTGTTCACGCATACACTACATACATGCCCACAGTGTAAGCTGGAAACAAAAACACTCTGACAATATAACATGAACTTATAAAGCAGAAATAAACTTTATCTAGCTTGTTAGCTTTGTTTAAATTACCCCTCATTGAGAAATATTCCCAAACTAACCTTCTGTGGTTCTCACTGAAATTACCTTCTGTTAATAAATGATTTTTAGGCAGGAGATATTTGTTTAAGGGTATTAGGAAACTCTCTCCCTCTTTTCATTTGCTGACTTTGTTTCTTGTATGTTTTCAATGTAGATGTCATTTTTCAATTCTAGCTATGGAATGGAGAGAATATAAGGTGAAAGGAGAGGGGAAGCAGCTCCCTTTGAGCAAAATACTCAACAGTTTCTTAAAGCTGAGGAACAGCTTCTTTTTCTTTTGGCCTGTGCTGTGGGCCATGCAGGATCTTAGTTCCCCGACCAGGGATCAAACCTGTGTCCCTGAAGTCTAAGCATGGAGACTTAACCACTGGACTGCCAGGGAAGTTCCCCCCACCCCTTTTCTTGGAAAACATTCTTTTATTTTTATTTTATTTATTTATATGTTTGGCTGTGCCACGGGGCATGCAGGATCTCAGTTCTTCAACCAGGGATCCAACCCATGTCTCCTGCAATGGAAGCATAGAGTCTTAACCACTGGACCGCCAGGGAAGTCCCTCCCTCTTTTCAAATCTCAGTGGTCTGCAGTGTTGACATAGTCGACTAGTTCTGAACCTCTGCATGATGATTACTATGCTCTATGAACATCAGGATGCCTGCATGTGACCCATAAATAAGGCAAGTGCTGGCAACTAAGGTTCTTGAATATTCCCTCATGGGATTTCTGCAAACTTGAGTCAATGACTCTACACTTTATCACTTGCTGGAAACAAAGCTGAAACAACGTTCGTATGGAATTTCATAAACAAAGAGGAATACTGCTTCCCACTTTTTAAACAACTGATGGAGGAGTGCTTTAGACTAAGGCATGATTACATAACTGATTTCGATATGCAGCTTCTTTCGACAGCTGTCAACACATGTACAGTTTGTATGTGTGTATATATATATATGTATGTATGTAGCACACAGACGAACTAAATGCTAACTCATTGGGGAGCATTTAGCTTGCCATTATTTTTGCTCAGTATTTTTCTTTGATTTGCTTTGCTCATTATTCTATCCCACATACTTACCTAGCATAGTGCTTTAGTATACAAAATACACACAATTAATATTATTTAAATAATGAATATTAATAAATCATGGAAAGTGTTCATGACAGCATTTTATTGATGAAAATGCAAAGGAAATGTATAAAGGCTAATGGCTGATTCTGAGTAACTATAATGCCAATGTGAAAAGAACCTAAATACACTTAAGATAAATTAATATTTTCAGAATGCTTTATAAAAGAGTAAGATAAAGTTGTTTATTATAGATGTTATGATATGATGGCATCTTAGGCTCTCCGTCCCCTCACATGTGCCTGGAATGGATAGCTAATTGTGTCATGTGGGTGATCATTAAAAATATGTGTTATTTAGAACAAGATTTCTTATGGCTTGAGTTTGACTGAGTCCACTATTAATGTGTGAGTTCAAATATTCCTTTTATAGAGGGAATTCAATCTTTTAACCTCCTTTCCTCTTGTCTACTCAGTCTTCTGCCCACCAGGTTACACATTGAAACAGAGAAAACAGTCAGTTGCTTCCTTTCCATCACACGTCTCCCTACCTCTTTCAGACTTTTTGCCTTTGATTCTTTCAGTTCTTCATACTTCCATTTCCACACAGACAAAGCTGACTCCAGTCGTTCTATTTCTTTTTCCAAAGATAAGCGCATTCTAAATAGAGAATTAAAAGCAAAATAGACTTACAATTTTAAAATAATTTTAGGAATGCATTCAATTTTAGATTTTCCATTTTCTTAATTTTTTATATTCGTATATGATCAGTCATGACAGAAAACTTTTTTCAGCTTATTAAAAATATTGAATAAAAGTTGGTTTACAGTAGTTTAAACACATTTAATTCGGCTTTGCCAGTATTAAAATAATTGACTTTCTGCCTGCTGTCTCCTGAATTATTCATTCATTTCTTTCAATGCTTCTTATTCATATTGTTTCCTTACATAGGAGGATATATATATGTTTCTAATTTTAACATGGTTTTTATCCAACTTCATATCGTGCCTGTATATGAATGAAGAATTCTTTGATATGACAGAGAATACCAAGGAGCCCACATAACCATTTAAGAAATCAGTCATTTATTGGAGATATAAAAATACTTTTTAAATATCTGCAATTCTGTTTTAATAAAGCAGTTTCACTGGGATCTCTATTTAAATTATTTAAAATAATTGAAATTAATTTCTCTATTTGTAGAATAAGTGACAGAACTTGGATGAAAATCTTTAATCCTTTAATATCTCATCACTGATTTATTTTTTCCATGCCCACACATCTATTAGAGTGAGTCACTGAAAATAATTGTTTATTTCTGGTGGTAACTAGCATATATCCACCTTTGCAAATGGTCAGTCCTCATCTCTGTGGTAGATTATTGTTAAAAATACTCATTCTCTTTCCTCTCCTTCCATGGACAGAGTTGCTTTTCCCATCCCTGGATTCTAGGCTTTGACAATGCGATATTATCTGATGTGACAGATTACAGAAATTTGAAAAGAATTTGTGTGATTAGGCTTCTTTTATCCCTCAGCCTTCACTGTGAAAAGAGTCTCCCCCTACCCCCCGCGGGAACTGCTGTCCCCAAATAAACATATGAAGCAGATCTGAGCTCAACCTTACCAAGGAGCCAAGCCCAGCTGGTCCAGTGGAGGTCAGCTGACCTTGCATCCAGCCAGGCAAAATACTTTGTTGTCTTAAGCTACTGAATTATTATTATTATTTTATGCAGCAAAAGATAGCTGATACAGGAAATGATACTTAAAAGGGGATGCTGCAACAACAAAAATGAAAAATATGTAGACCTAATTTAGGGGTCATGTGGTGGACAGGGGCTGGAAAGAAAACATAACAAGCCAGAAAAATAGTGATACATGTTATTTAGTGGTGAAACACAAGATGAAATTGTCACTTGCTGTGCCTTGGACATAGAACATGTGCCTGACATTACCAATGGGATGCTATTGGGCACGATGTGGCCAAAGACTTAAAAAGTGTTTGTGTAACTGGGCTTACTCACTTACATTTTGGCCATGACTATGAGAAATACATACCTGTGCAGGCCCACTGCTCCCAGGGGAAGATAAGAGCCATGAATCACAGCTGAGTTTTCCCTGCAGAGCCCTGTCCAGATTAACCAACCTCCAGTGGCTCACAGACTCCAACTAAATAACTTCTGATTGTTACATGCCTCTAAGATTCTGTAGTTGTTAGTTACAGTCTTACTGTATTTATAATTAGCTAATACACACACAGATCTATTTCAGTGATAACGCTGCTAGAAAGATCTTGGGACATATTCACAGAGCTAGAAGATGCATCCAGAATCAAAATTGAATGCCATTTCCTTATTTATAAGAAATATGAATCTTCTAGGTAGCAATAGTGTGAAAAGAATTCAGAATAGAATTAGGCCATAAATATATTAGTTTAAACCAATCGATGCATAAGCAGCCCATTAAGGGGTTACATAATAATATTTGCATGAATCAAGCCATAAAATTGAAAGAGGATAATAAAAGAATTTGTTACAGCTTAACTTCACCTCAAAAGACTTAAGTAGCAAAAGACACCAGCACTATTTATAGGACTCTAATTTGGAATCCCTTATTAACACAGTACGTATATTACAATGAACAAAGAAAAAGGTTCAGTAGGTTCTTCAGAACACTCCTACGGATGTCCACAGGTCCACATTAACAACTGCAGCCAAAAATTCTGATAGATAAGTAAATTTAGCCAGCTGGTGACACCCCAGTTGCTTACCATGATACGATATTTGCTCTTAGTGACTGTGTTTGAGATTCTAAGAATAGGATTAAATATAGAAATTGGGAACAAATTGCCAAATAGTAACATTTTGTGTTAAATATAGAAAAAATACATAAAAGCCATTGTATATTAAAATATGTTATGCATTTGGCATTCAGGTTTTAAAGTTTTGGATAAGGTATTTTTGAATATTTAAAAGAAATTGAGTATTGACTTTAATCTGTAAATTTAAGTTGAAAAATATAATAAAATTGTATTGTTTGTGACTTCATTGAAATACTTAAGAATCACCATATTTATAATTTTAATTTATTAGAATTACATGAGTAGAACATGACAATGTTTTCATCAGTGAAAGGACTATCTTAAATTAATAAAATAATTTTATTAAAGGATATTGATCAAATACATTTGTGTAATGAAGCATACATTGAGAACATTTTCTCAAAATTAATTTTGAGAATTATTTATAAATAGATTAATATAAAAATTATACTTGAAAATTTGAGAAAAGTCTACATTTTTAAATTTACAAATTCAAAATTATACATGTTGAGAAATCAGTGTCAGCTTTTAACATTACACTCTAATAAATCAAATGATAATGTTAGCAAAAAAGCTCATATTAACATAAAAATGATTTATAATTACTGTAGAGTAAATGTTGATCCTCGAAATTGTCATCAGAATTACTGTGGCAACTATGCCCTCAGGGGTTTTATAAGAAGTTCAAGAAGAACATTGCAAATTATATTAAACTTTTAGTTACATATAAGTATAGATATAGTCTAAAGATCTGATTATATGTAGAATACATCTAGACTAAGTATTCAAGGCCAGTTCATGAAATAAGAATAATTTTGAAAAGCATATTAACATGAATAGTTAACCATTTGTATTCTTTATTTAAGGCAGATTAGTCACATTTAAAATATAGCATTATTTCTCTCTTTAAGTATGTATCTTAAATAAAATAACTGATATTTATTAGTTTAGTGAAAGAAAATTATGTATTTCATTCTGTAAAATGGTACAATTTAGAGAAGTGAGAGAACAGGCAATTCATAAAAATTTATTTAATAGCAGTGTGATGCTTGGGTGTTTTTCAGCATAGCTTTATAAAAAAAATTGTGACTATTTGTTTCAAGCATTAGGACATAAGGACTGTGCACACTTAAATTTATGCAGCAGAGGGCACTCTTTAAATCCTTAATTTTCTGGCCTAATCAATTTATTCTCCATTTTAGAGAGATTTTCAAAATTGATTAATTATACTTACATTTATAATTGAAGTTTAAACTATCATCATATTGTTTGAACTACAAGAAGGCAAATAAAAAAAAAACCTAATTTACTCTAAAGGATATTGCATATTTTATGCACAGATTCTTTAAAAAAAATTACTAAGACAAAGCTCAGAAAAAATATAGTATTTTAATATGATGATATAAATTTTTAAAAATCAGACTGCTAAAATGTATAATATTTGCAGGATCTAAAAAGTAGTGTATGAACCAAAATGATTTTTATGAAAAGATATGATTATATTTCTATGCAATCTTTTGATATTTTGTTAATCATCCTATAATGATCCCATAATAAATAGGCATAAATTTTAAACATCTAGACAGGAAGATTAATCAAAATTTTTTTCAGAGATAAAAATTCCTAAACATTACTTTCTGGTAATAAATATTAATCATTTTTGAACTGTGTGAAATTTCATTGTAAAATATCTAGTCAGTATTTTCTTAGAGGTCTATTAATGTTAAATTTTTTTGCCAGACAAAAATAATTAATTTGTAATAACATCTAGATATCCATTTTTTCATTAGTCTAAAATTTAGAGTTAGTACTAAATGATGAATAACAAAATTTTTTACAAGTATACTTTAAATAAGCAACCTATTTATCATGTCATGATTTCGCTATTTATAACTACATATTTCAGCAGTAACATCTTTCAATATCTTTCATTTTCATCACCTTTCAGCATTTTCAGCAAATAGCCAAAGCCATATATAGTTGATTTAATTAGAAAAGAGATGACTTTAAAGGATACTGTTAAGCTCAGAGACACCCAGGAGGACAAGAGACCAAGGCTTGGACAAGGCTATGCAGCCAGGAACAAGACCCGTCTCATGTCACAGAACTGGCCCAATGAAGACCCCACTGCCTGTTGCCTGTACACTCTCCTGATATCAATTATGTGTCCAACAAACAAATATACTCAAAATAGCTAATTTAAATAGAAGACATTAATAGCACAAAGAATCTCTGGGAGAGCCAGTGAAGCAAATTGGGAACCTGCAGTCAGAAATACCAAAGATAAAGCCATCGAAATCTTCCCATCAGCACTTTCTTGGGACCGCCATTTAGATACAGACATCACAGCATGACCTCAACATCCCCTCAACTCGAGTCGTGGGATGATGTCACCAGAGATTTGAGGCTGCTGCTGCCTCTGAAAACAAGACGCAGCTACTGCCACTGCCTTCTCCCCTCACCAGGATGGATGCTGGTGCTCTCATCTCCTTGGAGGATTAATTTATGCTAAAACAACTAGGTGGCTACATTTAATAGCCGTTCCTATGTCAACCGTCTGCACCCTAGCTGCAAAGGAGACTGAGGTAGAGAATTACTAGTGCTTTTATGGTCTACACAGAGAGATAGACTCTCTCATTAGGTACAGGACTGCCCAAACACAAACATACTTTAGAGTAAAAACGAAATTGTAAAAATACACAAAAATTAACTTGAAATGGATTACAGACCTTAATTTAAGACCTGAAATGTAAAACACTTGGAAGAAAACATAAGGGGAAAGCTCCTGAATATTAGTAATGGCAGAGATTATTTTGATTCTACATCAAAAGCACAGGTACCAAAAATGCAAAAATAAATAAGTGGGACTATAGCAAACTAGAAAGCTTCTGCACAGCAGAAGAAACAATTGACAAGATGAAAAGATAACCTATGGAATGGAGGAATTATTTGCACACCACACTGGGGTCAATATCCAAAATATATAAAAGGAACTCATACAACTCAGTAGCAAAAAAAAAAAAAGAAAGATGAATGTACAGCATGATGACTATAGTGAACAACATGGTACTGTATACTTGACATTTGCTAAGAGAGTAGATCATAAGTGTTCTAACCACACGCAAAAATAATAACTATGTGAAGTGATGGGTGTGTTAATTAGCTTGATTATGGTAATCATTTCCAAGTATGTATATGCATCAAAACAGCATGTTGTATACCTTAAATATATACAAATTTTATTTGTCAGTTATAAGCTTACTGTATAGCCCATTAGTAACAGTGAATAAATAAGTAAAGTAGATCTGACTTTCTATTCTTTAACAATATTACATTAAATAATATTAACCAGACTTGCATGCAATTTTTTCATTGTCTTGAGGAATATTCACAACCAGATATATAGATTTCTTTCTCATGCTAATCATTGGAGCATTTTCAGTTGGCTGTACTATCTCACCAAGATTTAAAATCTCATTTTATTGAGAAAAAAAACATAACATTTAATGAAGCAAAGAAAAATAATTGAAGCATACTGCTCTTCTTATATAGAAAACAAACTAAGGAAATAAAATTGAAAGGGCAATTAAAGCTCACATTGACAGAAAGCTAACATTTTGTAAGGGACGCAGGTGCCATCTGCAGTTTAACTTTAGAACTAATTCTAAAGGCTAAAACAGCACATCAAAATATTTTACCTCACCATCTCTCTTACTTAAGACGTAATATTGCCAAAGTTCCTCTTCCTAAATGCTTAGGTACACCTAGCTCTGTACGAGGATCAGTCTTCCTGCCCTCATCTCAAATTTCCTACCTGGGAAGGTCGGTTTTTTTAAGAGATCAGAAATATACAAATTCTCAGTACATGAGCAGCTTCCAGATACTGGGTAATTATTCATCAAACTGAACAGTATGAATAATACAAATAATAGATAAACTTTAGTGTTTTAGATGAGGGGGTTCTAGTCAGTCAATGGTGGAAATGATTCCCTGAGTTCTCTAGGTTGATTCCTGTGCTCTAGTCAAGAGAAGTTTCCCACTAGCTGGGAACATAGAAAAAATTACATTCACATCTTCTCAACTCCAGCCACCCACTCACTGAGATTCCAGGAGGAAGGATTTAAAAGATTAGACAGATTTATAGTAAAAGTATATACTGTATCCTTGGGAAACATTCTCTTGTGATAGAAAAAAAGGCTTTGCCATGGCCTCATGTGGATTGCAGGCTAATGTTAATTCATGGACATATCACACCCGTGGGACTGCTTCTTAAAGAGGAGAGTGAGGAAGCAAAATGGAATCAAAGGCCCCGTTTCCCCCTTATTCTCCAGCCTGTCTTTTGTTTATATGCTGAATTTGCTGAGAACTGGGGGACTTACTTAATACTGTGGGGATTGTTCATTTATTCCAAGGAAGTCAGATATATATGTACATGTACATGTGTACAAGTGAGAGTGTAAAGGCACACATGTGTATCATTAAAACTGGTACTTTGGGGAGTTTACATGCAGGAAACAGCATTTTCACATTGTTCCTATTATGTTATGTAGGTGAAGTAGCATTGTGAGTGGGTTGGAGAGAAGTCTATAACCACTAAAAAGTTAAATCCTTCAAGAAATGAAGCCCAGAGGTTAGAACTTGACTGAGACCTGTAGTTCCAGAGAAAATTAATTGTTAATATGGGTGCAGGCATTCAATTTTATTCTCTTTTCTACTAAGGTTGATTGCCTCTGTTAGGAATTTACAATTGATGGTAGAATAATAAATATTTATTCTCTACACAGATACTTGTATTATCACAATCTGTGCATGTGGTGAGGTATAGGCAAAGAATCTGAAAAAGGGAATTAGTGGTAGGAATAAATTTCAGAGGACTTGTGGCTGACAGAAAAGGATGGGCAGATAAGGAGCTTGTAGTACTGGTGAAAGGTTTGTGTGCATACTTATCACTGTTTCAATCCATGTAAACCAGGGAAATTAAAACCATTATATAATATATAATTATATTCATACTTAGTGATAATATACATCACTCCCAGTTTTTTTTTTTTTATTCTGCCCATTCAGAGTCTTATAACTAAAGAGATGGAAAAATAATTATTTTCAGATTTGGGGACCACATTTTAAAGTACATCAAATATTCCACTTATTAGTTTCTAGGGTGATCATGAGGGAACAACAACAAAAAAACCCATATTGAGTAATTCATATTAGTGGCCACTTTCCCAGACATTGTGTTTGATCCTCATAAGAATCCAGTGAAGAGGGAAGAAGTGATGCTATGTGACTTTTAAAGCCAGGTCATTAAAATACCATTTATTTCTCTCTGTGCTTGACAGATGTTCACTTTCAACCAAGCCATTATGCCGTGTGTTAGCCAAGTGGCCACACAGATAGGCTATATACAGATGTTCCAACTGAGATCCCAGATGAGAAAAAAGATCAGCTGGCAGATATGGGAGTAAGTGAGATTTCAGATAATCCTACACTGCCCCCCGCACCTAAAGTCACCCTCGGCCCTGGAGCCATCCCAGCTGAGGTCACATGTAGCAACAGATGTGCTGTCCATAGAAATCCATGCTCAAGATTCATGAACAGAATACGTGGTGATTGTTGTCTCAATAATAATCATCATTTGTGAACTTGTTATAAAACAATAGATCATTGGAACACAGGTATCACTGTCCATATTTTTACAAAGTTGACAATAGCACACCCTTTACTAACCCAATATCGTATAGCTAGAGTATGTCAGAAGCAAGATGAATGTCCAGGTGATTTAATCAAGTCTAGTTCTCCTTCCTCTCTACTATACATGGTCAATGAATAAAGCATCTTTTTCTGTAATCAGTACCTCACAAAATTGTGAGTTTCCCCTTATGAATATTAACATATCTATTCATTTTTATTGACTCACTGAAATCTATGAATGCTGTAAAAGTTAGATAATACACAGGTTATTTTTATCATAAACATTAATAATTCAAATATAATGAGGGTGATCTACCAGAGAAGATGAGAACAAAGTTATGATAAAAAATGATAAAAATGAACCTGTTATAACTTATTTTTCAAAATTCAAAAAATGAATATAAAATTCAAACTCATTTTTCAAATATTAGTACTTAATGACTAGTCATAGGTAAAATACATTAGCAGATGGCTAGTTTAAGAGACTTAACAATGTTAAGAAGTTTGAAAAACAGACTTGGTTAAGGAAGACAATAATTAGTACTTACTCTCTTTCTTTCCATAAGATTTTTTGGAACTCATCCAAATTCACCTGCAAAGCTGAAATTTCAGGAACTCCATTCTCCAGAGGCAGATTTATTGCCTGCAGTCTTAATCCAGGTCTCACTGTACGGTTTTCAGAACCACCATTCTTGAATAAATCAGGACAATCTAGATTGAGTTTCACCTCTTCATTTAATTTTAATGGGTCAATAATCAAACCTTCTTCCTGAAAGAAAAAAAAATACAAAACAATTATTATTGTTGAATTTTAAAATCCAATGTAGAAAAATCATGAAGAAAACATTTTTGAAAGGAAATAAAATGTTACAATTCAGCATCAAATTCATATTTTCACTTATTTATCATTCTCTAATAGTGTTATATGGACAAACTTTAACTTATATATTTTTAGGCTTTTTTTTCCTTTCAATGTTCTACCATATTCTAATAAAATAAATTTCCCTGCGGTCTCTTAAAATTTTCCATTTACAGTGGAATATGTTATATCTAACATACACTCCATACATCATGAAAAGCTTAACATTTTAGACGGAATTATAGAAAAGCAAGATATTAATTGATTTTATGTTTTTAGAGATGGAATTAAATAGAAAGGGGTAATAATATAAAGGGTAAATAATACAAACTATTTAAAGAGATAACATGAATTCCTAAAGTTTCCCAAAGTATGTTCCATGAGTTGTTAATAATATTTGTCAGATTTAAAAATATATATGGGGGGTGGTTCATCAACAGATAAGTGTATGCACGGCTAGATTAAAGTTTACAAACTTTTGTTATGTGCAGAATGCTCAGAAATTTCAAGATTCCAAATATACCAAGAAATTCCAAAAGTGGGTAGTGTGAAGTATTCCCTAAAGGTATTTCCCTATGGTACCCATTTTACAGGAATTAATTGTGAGGCCAGAGTCCCAAACCTTGGGAAATGTTTTAAACTACTGCATGGATAATTTAAGAGTCGCTTATTAGGGTAAATGGAGAGAAATCTCTCTAAATATCTTCTTTTAACATAAAAAAATGCTGGGGTTTTTCTTTGGCTAAAAATACTAGTAATATCAGTAATATGGACTGAATCGTGTCTTCCCTAATACCCATATGTTGAAGTCTGCACCCCCCAACCCCCAGTACCTCAGAATGTGACTATATTTGGAGACAGGGTGTTTAAAAAGGCAATTAAGTTAAAATGAGGGTCATCAAGGTGGGCCTAGTGATGGTATCCTTATAAGAAGAGAAGATGCAAACTCATATATATATAGGATGGATAAACAACAAGGTCCTACTGTACAGCACAGGGAACT
This sequence comes from Pseudorca crassidens, assembly GCF_039906515.1. NCBI lineage: Eukaryota > Metazoa > Chordata > Mammalia > Artiodactyla > Delphinidae > Pseudorca > Pseudorca crassidens. The sequence continues at coordinate 8,927,862 of NC_090307.1, forward strand.
ATATTCAATATCCTGTAATAGAAAATAATATGAAAAACAATATATTTATATGTATAACTGAATCACTTTGCAATACAGTGGAAATTAACACAACATTGTAAATCAACTATACCTCAATAAAATAAATTTAAAAAAAAAAAGAAGAAGAGGAAATTTGGACACAGACACACACAGAGAAAAGGTGATGTGAAGACACAGGGAGAAGACCGCCATCTATAAGCCAAGGAGGAAGGCCTCAGCAGAAACCAGCCCTGCTGACACCTAGATCTCAGACTTGTAGCCTCCAGAACAGTGAGAAAATACATTTCTGTCGCTAAAGCCACTCAGTCTGGGGTACTTAGTTCTGGCAGCCTAAACAAACAAATACAGTCACCACTGGTTTTGCTATTTTCTCTTCCCTCTCCATTACTATATACAGCATTCAAATATGCACATAACCTCTAAATTCTTCTGGATTTTTTTCTGACCTTACTATTTATGTTCTCCTTGGTAGGATATTCTCTCTTTCCCAAGCACTCTCTGATGGACTCACACGTTTTGGAACCAATTTGAAAGGGGTCTCTCTGTGCATAGGACACTTCTATGAAACTAGGAAGCTTCCGGTCCTGGGTGACTCTAGCTTCCAAGGCCTCTTTTTGATGTGACAAACTTTGCTTTTTTTTCAAGGCACTCAATTCCTTCATGGTCATCTCTAATTTTATTCTGAGTTGTCTTCCTTCCTCCCTGGCGCTGTTCCTTTCAGCTCGAACTTTACTCCACTTTTCTCTCCAGTTGGCCGTGCAGTCTGACCACCATCGCATGGTCTTCTCCATCTGAGCAGCTCTGGCCTTGACCTCCTCCAGTTCCCGCAGGCGAAGTTCTTCACAAATGCCCCAGTCGTTGATGTTGCAGGAATGAGCATGGGAGTTGTGAGCGGCATGAGATTGCAGCGCATGAAGGGGCAAACAGGAGCTACAGGTGTCCCTGCGGGATGAGGCAGGTGCCCCCAGGTCACACGGTGGTTTAACTGATGACTGCTGCATCTGGAAGATTTGTGTTTCTTCAATTAACCGATGAATGGAATCTAAATTCATATTTATCTTTTCAGGCCTAAAAAAAGACAGAGAACATAATTGCATTTGAATTTCCTCTGCAATTATAAGAGCAAGACCGACATTTAAAACAGAAAGTGATAAAAACAATGCATCTTCTCAACATTGTATATTTTTCTTCCCACTGTAAAAATAGAGAGGATTTTATGCATTTGTAATTATCCTCAAAGAAACAGAAATCATTCACATTTAATTTTGCCAAACGAATACAAATAAATATATAAAGATGCAACTGGGGATAGCACAGGATGTGATTTTAGGAAATCCAATTCTTTTCACGTAATATTTATTGTAACACATATTGTCCATTAACTGCTCAATGGTCCCCTTTTCCCCTGTTAACTAAAGCACAATTTGTTCAGGTGGAAGGCAGAAGCTGTTGATCTCTGGAAGGATAAGCCTCTATTTCAATCCCAGGGGCTAAATCTTGAGTGGTCTAAATCTTCCATGACAACCCCCATTTAATTCACCATTCACTGGTTTTAAAGCAGCATATGACCTGGTTCTGGCTGATGAGATGTGAGGGGAAGTCTGCTAGAAAAGTTTCCCATTTAGAAAAATGTGAAAACATCAAAATGAGAAACCCTTTTTCCTCTGCTTTCTTCCTGCTTGAACAAAGACATGATTCTGGAAGAAGGTAAGTGTAACAGCCACCCTGTAACATTAAAAATGGTGCAACAGATGGATGAAAAGAGCTTGATGTAACAATGGAGCTGCAGCATGAAACAAAGAATCCATACCTCTGGTTTCCTTGCTATGTGAGAATGATTAGCTATATTTATTTAAGCTATATTTATTTAAGCTATATTTATTATATATTTAGCTATATTTAGCTATATTTATTTAAGCTATGATTGAGTTTTCTGTTACTTGGAGTCAAAATGACATCAAAATATTTAGCTATATTTAGCTATATTTATTTAAGCTATGATTGTTGAGTTTTCTGTTACTTGGAGTCAAAATGACATCTAACTGATACATGAATTAATTTCCTACTATGGTTAATATTATGATAAATTCAAAAATAAAATATGAATAAGACATGGTCTTTATCCTTAAAGATTTTATAGTCCAGTAGATGAGACAAGCACATAAAATTTAAAATACATAATATGCCTATAAAAATATATTTATTTAATCAAATTTTTTTAGCATTGTATTATGTGTCAAATCAATGTTAGCTTCCTAGGATATGTACATGGTACTCTGGGGAGAACTGCTAAAGAAGTGATGAGCTGTTTCCTAGAAATTAAGAGGCTTCACAGACAACACTGAACAAAGTCTCAGTAATTTCAAAGCTTTAAAAATGAATTAAAAACAGCTTTCCATATAAGTAGCAAAGACAAATTAATTGGTAAATGCAAACCTTTGTTATCAGTGTGTACACCCATTACTTTATTCAATATAGCAACATAACCACATTGAGGATTTAGCAAGTGGAACATTTTCTTTAAAATAAATGCTCAAATCATGCAGGTTAATCTAAAATTAATAAAGTTCTGGGCTTCCCTGGTGGCACAGTGGTTGAGAGTCCGCCTTCCGATGCAGGGGACACGGGTTCGTGCCCTGGTCCGGAAGGATCCCACATGCCGTGGAGCGGCTGGGCCCGTGAGCCATGGCCACTGAGCCTGTGCGTTCGGAGCCTGTGCTCCGCACGGCAGAGGCCACAACAGTGAGAGGCCCGTGTACCGCAAAAAAAAAATAAATAAAATAAAATAAAATTAATAAAGTTCTGTGGTTGTATAAGATTAGCCATTTTTATTATCAAAGAAGATTTTCTGGTGTAAATAAGCTTAGATAACATTTTGTATTCATGACATTAACTACTCCCTTTTTTTCATTTCCTCTTATATAGTTACAGATCATAAACTGTCTTTTTATGAACCATCTATTTAATCAACTGAAGGGGTTTCATGATACCAATTAAGTTACAAAATAAACTTCTATTCACTGAAAACAAGGCTATATAATATTAAATGCATATCACTTGCAGTTGTAGAAAAAAACACATTTTAATAAGTGTTCTGTAGAGATGCCAAACCAATTCACTCCTTATTATAATAATATAGATTTGTGGTTGTAATTATTTTTGTTAGCATTAGTATATGCCCAATCATATTTGAATTAGTGCTGACTTGGAGCAACTGTTCTTTTCATTTACCGTAACTCAGAGAGCAATGATAATATAACTGACCAAACTTCCTGGACCATTAGTAAACCAAGACCAATATGAAAAAAAAAAAGAACAAAATGAACTCTTAATTAGAAGCATACCAAGTATTATATGTATATATTTTTATATTTATATATATTTCACTATTTAATGAAATATTTCTTTTGGTAGAAATTTCAAAATGAAGACAGAAAAGTTATTTCAGCATATTAAACTTAAATTTAACCTTGCCATTTTTCAAAATAAATCAGTATCATAAAATTGTAATGTCTTTTAAAATGTCTAACTTTTATTTCACTAGTGTTTTGAAGACTCTATAATTAGACTCTGGTACATTGAGATCTTGCCTACCAATTAACTATGTATTTTTTCACATCTGACTAAACAAAATTGAGTTGGGTTTAATTATTTAGTCTTTGAATTTCAATAGTATTTCCTGTTCTAAAGTGTTTCTCAAGCAAGTGTAATGGGGATATTTAATCCTCATGTGTATTTATTAAAGCATTCATTTTCTCTATACATATGTACCTAATCTTCACGTTTTGTTTCAGATGACTATGAAAGTATTTTTCAGTGGTTGTAGCACAAAGCCTTTGATATATAGGAAAATATTTTAATGCTATTGACTCTGGTTTCTTATATTAATTTTTGGATTGTTTTTACCACAAAAAAAAAAGAAGTGGGGAGCACAAGGAAACTCTTGGAGGTGATGGACATGTTTATTATCTTGAGCATGGTGATGGTTTCATGGGTGCACACATATGTCCAAGCTCATCAAATTGTATATATTAAATACATGCAGTATTTTATACCAATTACACCTCAATAAAGCTGTTTTTAAAAAGTTCATACAACCAGGCTACCACAATTACTGCAAGTAATTTTGAATGTAGTATATAGCCATATTAATAAAATTTGATGGGTCTACAATATGTAGACTATATTACTAAATGTATTATTTCTTGCCAAAGAGGAGCTTAATGTGTGAGACATTGGGCTCCAGAGTCTATTGGTCCAAGTTCTGACTCTGCCACTTTCTAGGTAGCTGAAAGTAGAAAAACCACATAAATTGCCTTTGACTCATATCCTTATTTGTGAAGGAAAACAGAATCATCATGTACCTCACTGAGTTCTTGTGACCATTAAGTGGGAAAATGCCTACAGATTGGCTAGCAATTCTTCTCAGTGCTATACAAGTCACTAGTATGTCACCTTGGACTATTGTACTATTTAATTTTTTTCAGTATCATTCCTCTCTTTTGAAAGAGAAATGCTGTGCTTAAAAAATAGGGATAGCAACAGATAAATGTGATTTCGAAAAAAGAAAGCTCTGAATTTCATGTAATAAGGGTACAATCTCATTTTTATATCATATTAATATTATTCAGTACTATTATTATCTCCATCCCAGATATGAAGAAACTAGGGCTTAGGGTTCTAATGTAGCCAGCCCAAGTCAGACACTAAGAAGGAGTCAACCCACAGAAAACAAATTTATGGTTACCAAAGGGGAAAGGGAGGTGGGGGAGGGATATTAGGAGTATGGGATTAACAGATACAAACTACTATACATAACACAGATAAGCAACAAAGATTTACTGTATAAAATACCTTATGATAACTTATAATGGAAAATAATCTGAAAAAAATTATATATATAACTGAATACTTTTCTGTATATCTAAAACTAACTCAATATTGTAAATCAACTATACTTTATTAAGAAAAAAATTTTAAAAATAAAAGAAAGGATAAAGAAAAAAGAAGGGGTCAATCCAGTTTGGGAATTGAGGAAATTGAACCCAGGGCCAATGCCTCTCCGTATCAAAACTCTCCAGCTTCAAAATACCTATTTCCACTGTAGTGAGATCACCTTTTAGATTATTTCATAAATACATTTGACAGAGTCTCATGCTGGATATTTTTACGTTCAGGTATCTCCCATTAAATCAAACTACAAGTAGTCAACTGATCCTGACATTGCATTTTGAGTCAATTCAATCTCCTCCTCATTGCTTAGAGGACCTGCAAGGTCTAGGCTTGTCCATCCCTCCATGCTTCCGCCACCCTGGTGTGTCTGTACCTTGTACAAACCTCACCTCAGTGATTTCCTTTGTGCAATCTGATTGCTACGCAGGTGCACTCTCCCCTCTCTCCACACACCCAGCTCCTCCTGGCTTCCCATCCTTCAGGTAGCAGCTGCTGGGACCTATGCTTGACTCTCCTCTGTCCCCTGGAGGCCCTACATCTGAGGCCCTCCCTCTGGCCTCCTCTGGATAGTGAACAAAATAGACATGGCTTCTGCCATCCTGGGACCTTGCTAACTACCAATAGCAATAAATCAAGCTAACACCAATTTTAACTGTCTTTGAAAGAAATAACCAGTGTGTTGTGATTTAACACATACCTATATACTGAGAGAAGTCTCTCTGAAGTGTTATCAGAAGCATGAGGTGGACCAGAAATAAAAGCATTTTTGGCATAAGTTACAATATCAGGGCAGAACAAAATAGGGTCCAAAGGGATTTTTGTTTTATTGTTTATATGTATTGCTTTCCATTAACCTATAGGAAATGAATTTTATATGAAACCCTTCTTAGTTTTTTTTCTAAGACACACAGGACCTCTAATGCATATGCAATAATGTTAATAAAAGCCATAGCAAGGAGAAAATAGATTAATACAGATATAAAACATAATGCTAAGGAATAATTTACTATAGATATGACACCATACACTGTGATAGAAAGAGAAAAAGAAGGATCAGTTTTTAATATTCAGGAAAGTAAAACATCATATTGTATTTTAAAATGTGGCCTGTCAAACATGCACAAGTGATTAGTATAAAAACACATGCATTTTGCATGGGTCAATGCAGAAAAATACAATATATTTTAGGAATGTTTTGCAAGAGAACACTAAATATTAAACGTGAAGACTGCAGCTGTGATAGTAAGTGAAATAATTACAATGAATGGCCATATGACATCACATCGATATAGGTCAAGCTTTGCCCACAGTGTTTTAAAAATATTATATTTTAAAAATCCATACATGGTGGCAAATTATACAGACAGTTATAGTCTACATTTGCTGATGTGAATGTGAGATTCTGGAATCATGTAGAGGCAGGAAATACTTGCACAAAAAAGGCAACTAAACAATATAAAACTTGTGCAAGTTGCCATTTATTTAAAGTTTAGATACTTTATTTTCTAAAAGTATAAAATAAGCACAAATGCAAACGTTTTGTCAATAAAACGTGTATATTTATGTTTTCCAAGAGTCATTATTGAATTTAAATTGCATTATCTGATCAGATAGAAATTATCTTTATTTTAAAGAACTGGAATTCATGTGATAAGCCCTGGCTTTTTTTAGCCGACTCTTCATTGATTCCTATCTTTTTAACTTCTTACTATTACCTAGAATTATTGAAGCCATGTATCACTGTTTTAAATTAATGCGATGTCTTTTCTTTAGTCTAGGTTTCCAGGAAAATTATTTGGGAAAAATAATGTTCCTTAGATAATGCTTAATAATAAAAAATTAACCTCATTTCTTATAAAATAAACTATTTCAGAATTAAACTATTTCAGAATAATCTCTCCACATAGCATCTTGATGTTATCGCTACATTTCCAGACAATAGCAACGTTTCCTATGCTTTTAGAGGCTAAGAAACGAATTGCTACATTAAAATAATAACCTTTTGGGCTTCCCTGGTGGCGCAGTGGTTGGGAGTCCGCCTGCCGGTGCAGGGGACGCGGGTTCGTGCCCCGGTCCGGGAGGATCCCGCGTGCCGCGGAGCGGCTGGGCCCGTGGGCCATGGCCGCTGGGCCTGCACGTCCGGAGCCTGTGCTCCGCGGCGGGGGAGGCCACGGCAGTGAGAGGCCCGCGTACCGCAAAAATAATAATAATAATAACCTTTTAGGTCATAGGTAAAATGATCAGTCTTACTTCTTCAAGAATATGAACGAAGGAGTAAAGAAAGATCCAAAATCCACAATCCATGTTATAAAGTACCAATGTATCATTTGTAATGAGCCTTGGAAAAATAAAATTTCTGTTTTTTGGCAGGCTGATCACCTTGAAGCTTTTATAGTGCTTTGCCTGCCAAGCACAAACTTAGGTTCAGATATTTTAGAATTTCTTGGAGGATATAACATAATTTAACTATTCTTGTGTGGTACTTGGGGTGTCAATCAGGTTCAAGAAAGTTCTGTTTTACAATATTCCTGACATGTTTCACCAGTGAACAGATCTTACGACAGAAAGATATTTCATCTAAGATTTGCGTTTACAGCTTAAGTATATTTCTTCTAACAGTACATATAAAATCTGTGCTACTTACTACCGATTTGTATGGGAGCCTGACACTTGTTGAATTCCTTAGCACTTTTTAATATTTATGTTAATTTCAAGGTTTCAGTGAAGAAAACCACAAACTATCCCAGTTTTCTCATGCAATCTAATCCAACTTAATCTTGCCAAAATATCCATTGAGACCTTAAGCCAAAAGTTGACATTAGTATTAGCTGTGGTAGAACTATAAAGCCCAGTTGAATCTTATTTTCATGTAAGAATAATCTTGCTACAATTTCCAGGTGGCTAACAGTCAGGGTGCACATTTTATTAGAAAGAACAGCAAAAACATTGTCATGTCAAAGATCCTACCACTTTCCAAAGCTGGGCAGGTGGCCCTGAAGCTGGAATTTACGTTGCTGTGCTTCACCATTTTGTGTAATTTCACAGAGATTAAATAATGTAGAGGACCATAAAACTGTGTCCATAAATATTAGAAAATTAAAATCCAGAAAAGCACACAGCCAACAACTCAAAATTATAATTATTAAGTCATAATGTGAGACGAATGACCCTATGAAATAACTCCTATCACAGTTTCACGACAAACCACGTGGTGCTGAGAGGACCTATGCTTTCCGTTCCTTTTTCTGTTTGTTCTTTATTGAAAAGGTATTCACTTGTTAACATTATAAATTTTCTTTAATATTGAATTCATCAACATTTTCCAATATGTATGTCCATTTTAGGGTTGCAGTGAACAAAACCACAAGCCATCCCAATTTTTCTATGCATTTCCTAAGCAAAATGCCTAAGCCACCCACCCCATTCACACGTGCTCTTAAAGAATGTGTGCAGCTAAGTCCGAAATTCTTCATAGATCTGGTTACATTTTGTCCTGAACGAGAGAAAGTTCTTTTCATGTCAGTATGTTTCAGTAATGTTTTCTCACACCCATTTGATGGAATGTGTATGTAGCTGTCAAGCTATTCTACGTCAGCTGACTGGCAAGTTTTCACAGGCTTAATAATGAAGTTTGGAGAATATAACCCAAATGACTGTCATATTTACTTTTGAAATGCAGTTATAAAAGATTTTAATAAAAATATTTATTCTTAAAGTCTGTTCAATTTTCCTGACAGTACATTCTTTACATTAATAATACAAATTGACTGAAATGTATTCCACATCAAAAAGCTAAGAGAAAAAAAAAATTGATATCAGAAGTAGAAACGTTCCAATGTATTTAGATATTTGTGAGCTATACCTATGAATAATATTTCCAAATACTTGGTTTCACTCACCCTACTTCTTACTAAAGCAAAGCAATAGTCACATAAAGGCATGTATGATATTGTTTGTGAAGCTTTACTTCTTACGCATGATCTGGAATTTAATTATCAGTGTAAAGAGCTTAAAATTGGTGGCAGAGATAAAAATTCACCCTTTTGAATGATCAGATCAAAGAAAAAGTCTTTAAAAAGCGCAGCTACCCCAAATCACAAGAGTATTGGTTCATCATATGCTATAGAGAGCATACAGAAAAGATGGGGCAAGACTGGTTTCATTCCGGACAAGAGAAAGACCAGATTTAAGGAACCAACACCCCCCAGAGTTCAAGAGGTAACCTGGCAGCCCTTGGGTTTGCAGCTACTCTTTGTAAGAGCTAATGAGGGCCTCATACCCAAAATATTTGCCACAGTAATCTTCAGAAGTCTCAAAATTACTACCCCCCAACAAGAAGTTGTGGAAGACTGTCATCTTTGCCTTGATGGTCAAGTAAAGCAACATTTTAAATACAGAAGTTAGTATTTATTTATTCAGTATAATCATTAGACAGTGTCATGATAAAACGCATTTAAGTTGAGCTCAGGGGCAGTAGACAATTCTGCAAATAATCAACACAGTAAAGGTGGTATATTAGTTTCCTATTTCCCCTGTAGCAAATTACCACAAACTTAATGGCTTAAAACAACACAGACTTATTATGTTACGTTTCTGAAGTTCAGAAACCCCAAATGAATCTCTCTGGACTAAAATCAAGGTGTTGGTAGGGCTGGTTTCTTCTAGAGGATCTGAAGGGAGAATCCATATCTAAAGGCAACTGCATCCCTTGGCTCGTGGCCCCTTCCTCACATCACCCCAATCCTTTGTTCCCATCATCACCTCTATTACTAACACTGATCCTCTCTCCTTTTATAAGGACCCTTGTGATTATATTGGCCCTGCTTGGATAATCCACAATAATCTCCCCATCTCAAAATGCTTAAGTTAATCACACCTGCAAAGTCTCTTTTATCATACTGTATAAGATACCTTACTGCAGCTTCTCTGGAGATTAGGGGTTAGGATGTGGGCACCTGGGCTGGGGGCATTAGTCAGCCAACAACAGGTGACATAGTGGAAAGACATTGAACTTTGAAACAACAAAGATATGAGTTCAAATTCTTGGTTTGTCATTTACCACCTTGTGACCTTAGCAACTTAATTAACCTTTGTGATAAAGCTTCTTCATCTATCAAATGGGGATATTAATAGTTTTGTAATAAGTTGTTTCAAGAGTGTCACATGAATTTTCCCTCAATACTGGATCATTCTCTTTAGCACACCAATTGCAACATTACCACCTTCCTCACCAAGTAAATATCCCATTTCCCTGCACCCATAACAAAAGAGACAATGTAACTAATGTGTTAGCTCCTCTGCTTTCATCCCCTCACATCCCATTTGCTCATCAACCCATTTCAACTGGAAATCTGCACACTCCATTCCACAGAAATTCCACTTGTCAAGGTCACAAATGACCTCAAATCGGATATTCATCTTTTTCCCTTGCCTAACTTGACTTCAGTAATATTCAAAACTGCTGAAAATTCCTTGCTTTTAAAACACATGTGTCTTTTGTTTTCCTTATCACCACACCCTTCTGATTATTCCATCACCTCCTCCTTCTTGGTCTCCTTTGTTTCTCCCTACTGTTCCTCCCTAAATATTAGAGAGTCCAAAGCTTGATGACACTAGTGAGAATGTCTTTGCCATTGACTGCCAAATTCATATCTCCAGTCCCTCAATTGGTCCTGAGCTCTAGATTAATGTAGTATTTTCTCTATATCTCCACTTAGGAATCTCTACCTCCACCTTAATATTGACCAAATAGAAATCTTGATCCTCAGCCCTCTGCAAATTTGTTTTTTCCCATTGCTAACATCACAGTAAATGGCAACACCATCCATCCAACAGCTCAAGTCAAAAACCTAGTTTCTCTCTGACCCACATTTAGTCAGCAAGTTCTATTACCTCATTTCTTCAAGTTACTTGCTAGATCCATGTACTTCCATCCACCTTCGTTGTCTCTGTCTTGTGGAAACAATCCCCACCCATCTCAACATTACTGCTACTGAAATGTCTATTAACACTTCTATCTATTTGGTATGCATCAGCCAAAGAATCCTTTAAAAAAATTAAATAAAAATATATAACTCTCTAATTAAACTTACTAATGCCTCCCTATAACAATTAGAATAAAATGAAAACTTCTAACCACAGTCTCACTTTCAAATGATCTAACACCAGCCTCCCTCCAGACCTCAATTCCTACCACGCCAGCCCTTCTCTGCCTTCCCGGCTTGCTCTGGTCAAGCTGACTTTCTTCCTATTCTTTGAAGAGGCCGTGCTCATTCCTGCCTTGGGACCTGTGAGTGGAATGCTCTTCCCTCAATTCTTGGATTTTAATATGCTCTGCTCTGAGTATTTAAAATTTTAAAGGCAATGAAGGTTCAAACTAAGAGGGTAAAATGCTAACAGTAGAATTTCAAGCATCAACCTTCCAATGTATAATAAAATGTGTATAATAAAACAATTTTTGAAACACTTTTAATGTACATCTTACATGATGCTTATGGAAGTTCTGTTTGGTAGGTATGGGTGCCTGGACCAATGTCAAGAAATCTGAGAAGTGGCAGAGACAGGACTTAATTTAGATCTTTCATCTCAAAGTTTAGCACTATTGCCACTATACCGAATTGTTTCTTTCACAAATGTTCAGGATAAATATCAGCATCCTGACCCAAACACCACAGCAAAGCGTGTTGTCTCATTGCCTCTTAATTTAAGGAAAGCGAGGGCTTGGGGGAAGAATTTAGTTTCAACCCATCAAAGCATCCAGAAGGCTACAGAATTTATCAGCCAATTGTTTCTTATAACAGAAAGATCTAAATGCTAGGAAAGGGCTTCCCTGGTAGCACAGTGGTTGAGAGTCCGCCTGCCGACGCAGAGGACACGGGTTCGTGTCCTGGTCCGCGAAGATCCCACATGCAGCGGCTCGGCCGGGCCCGTGAGCCATGGCCGCTGAGCCTGCGCATCCGGAGCCTGTGCTCCGCAACGGGAGAAGCCACAACAGTGAGAGGCCCGTGTACTGCAAAAAAAAAATTTTTTTTAATAAAAATAAAAAAATAAATGCTAGGAAGCCTGGGTGAAGAAGAAGGTTGTGGCACGAACACTTCTTGCCCTGTTCTCACAACCTTAGTCTCAGAGCAAGATTTTCTTTTGGAGCCCAGCTTTCCCGCATCAACATAGCATTAAAGTGCCTGTTCAAAAGAAGAAAATTAAGGAATTTAGGTCTCAGTACCCTGAAGGTGCTTTCCCAAGCCACCTCAAAAAATATATACCACATACATGTGTGTATGCATATACATGTGTGTGTACGTGTGTATATACACAATGTACATATACATATCTATACAAATAGAAAATACACATTTTAACTGGGTTGTGTATGATTTTAATAGTATTTAGCAGATTGAACTACACTTTTGTGTGTATTTAGGAATGTCAACAGTACTTGGTGAAAATAATTCCTTCATGGCAAAATACTCTTCTGTTTTTGCTACAATTACACAGCAGCAAAGACTTAAGGGAAAATTATAGTTACTTTCAATGTATTTTGGATATAAATTTCTGTTTCATTATTGTTTCCAAGGTTCATGTAACATACTTATAAAGTCTTTTTCGGATTCAAAAAATATAAATCATCTGCATAGACTATCACATTCTCAGTAAATGTTTATTTCATTGTAGACCATGAATTAATAATCACTAACATACACTAAGATTATATTTTTACATCCAAATCATACATGCTTACTAAGCATGGTTTATGCTATGATAGAAAAGAGCAGGGCCTATTTTAAAAGACTAGACTTTTAAAAATTATTTGATAGGTCTGGTCAAGTAGAGGCAGATGTACAGTTGAAATAGTTCACTGAACATTCATTTCTGTTAGATAGTAAGTGGTAAGATAAAAAAATATTTTTAAGAATTACTAAGAAAACTAACAAATTTCCAAAATCAAGTACACCTTAAGAATAAAATAATTTATTGACTCTGAGTTAACATTAACCAGAATTATTTTCAATGCCACTGATTAACCTTCAACTCTGTATCTATGGCATTTAGATTCAAAATGAGAAAACTTCTTGGCATTGTACAGAATCTACACATTATTGTTGTATGCTGAAATCCAAACTGAAATTTTTGGTTTGTGACGTAGTCTAATCTTGCCAAAAGATCCCTGAAAGAAGTAGTTCAAGAGAGTTCTCAGACATCAAATATAAAAAAGAAACGAATAAAAGCAGCCTAACATATTAAATTATAAACATATGGATGGAATTTCCTTTAAACTACTCTTGAGTCTAAACCTTAAGGGTAAAGAATTTTAAAAAAAACATATTTGAGGTTTCCATAACACAAAACACTTGAAAAGTTAGGGGATTCAACTACTCCAAAGACAGAAGAGATTTCTACTCTAATATTGAGTAAACTGAACCTTCTCTCCTACTATTTTGAAATACCTGTACTCTACAATTAAAATGTCAATCCTTATTACGTAGCCTTGTAATAAATATTAATGAATATATATATTAGTTGAGAGGTTTTTATTTATTATTTGTTTTTACATTCTGGAGCCAGAAATACTTAGAGATGAAGAGAAAATGCAAAATAAGAAAGGTACATACTTTATAATTGAATTTTTACTGAGATAACTGTAAATTCACATGCAGTTGTAGGAATAATACCAAGAAATCCATGAACATGTTAGCCAGTTTCTCCCAGTGATGACATCTTCCAAAACTATGTACAATGTCCCAGTCAGGATATTGAGATCAATACAGTTCACTGAACTTATTCAGATTTTCTCAGTTTAACTTGTGTCCACTTGGTTTGTCTATATATTTTTTCTATACAATTTTATCATACGTATGGGTTTGTGTATCCACCACTCCAGTAAAGACAGAACCCACAGTCTTCATGTTCCCTCACCCTGTCACTAATCCCTGGAAACCACTAAATTATCTCCATTTCTAAATTTTCTCATTTCTAAAATTTTCTCATCACAAAAATATTATGGAAGTTTAATAATGCATCATGCAATCTTTACAGATTGGCTGTTTCACTCATTCACTCTGCATAGTACTCTGGAAATCATCCAAGTTGTTGCAAGTATACATATTCTGCTTTGGGGGTTTTGTGTTCATTGCTGAGGAGTATCCCATGGTAGGTAAGTGCCACGGTTTGTTGAACCTGCTAACCTATTGAAAGACATCTGATCTGTTTTCAGTTTTTGGCTATAGAAACAAAACAGCTATAAACATTGATATAATGGTTTTGCATGAACATAACTTTTCATTTCTCTAGTATAAATGTCCATGAGTTCAACTGTTGGGAAATAAAGTAATTGCATGTTTAGTGTTATAAGAAACTGGCAAAGTGTTTTCCAGAGTGACTATACCATTTTACATTTTCATCCTCTCCAGCATAAGCGTTGTCACTATTTTTTTCATTTTAGCCATTCTGATAGGCATATCTCAGTGTGGTTTTAATTTGCATTTCCCTGATAGCTAAAAATGTATTTTTATGTGTTTACATACTATAATGTATATCATTTGGGGTGAAATGTCCTTTCATGTGTCTTAGCCATTTCTAATTGAATTTTTGGTTTTTGCTATTAGGTTTTCAGAGATACAGTCATTTGTCAGATACATGGTTTGCAAATATTTTCTCCCAATATGTATTTTCTCTTTTCATTCCCTAAACATGGCCTTTCACAGAGCAACAGTTTTTAATTTAGATGGTGTTCAATTTACCAATTTTTTGGTGGATTGTGCTTTTGGTGTCCAATCTAAGAATTCTTCACCTAGCTCTAGATCCCAAAGATTTTCTCCTACATCTTTTTATAAACGTGCAAAGTGGAATGTTCTACAGTTAAGTCCATGTTGAGTTAATGTTTGTATCACATGTGAGGTTTAGGACAAGTATCCGTTTTCACCTATAGAGGTCCAATTGTTCCAACACCATTTGTTGTCAGGTTATCCTTCCTTCATTGAATTTCTTCTGCATCTTTGTCAAAAATCACGTGAGCATATTTGTTTGGGTCCATTTCTGGGTTGTCTATTCTGTTCCGTTAATCTATGTGTCTATTGCTCCCCATCTACTTGGGGAGCAATAAACACTATCTTGATTATTGTACTATGTAGTGAGACAATACCTGGTGGAGTGATTCCTCCCACTTTATTCTTCTTTGTCAAGACTGCTTTAACTATTCTAGAGCTTGTGCATTTCTTTATAAACTTTAAAACAATCTCATCTATGTGTACAAAAAAAACTTACTGGGTTTTGATGAAAATTGCATGAAACCAATACATCAGTTTGGGGAGAAGTAAAATCTTTATTATACTGAGTCTTCAAACCTATGGACACAGCATGCCTCTCCATTTATTTAGATCTTTGGATTCTTTCAGCAGAAGTTTGCAATTATCAATATACAGGGCCTATATATGTTTTAGGTTGCATTTTCTTTGGAGTGATTATAAATGATATTGTGTTTTTTGTTTATTTTTTCATGCATTTATATCAGTATATAGAAATGCAATTGATTTTTGGTGTGGTGCTCTTGTATACTGCAAACTTGCTGAACTCACTAATTCTAACAGTTTTGCTTTGGGTTTTGCAAATTTCTTGGCATTTTTCTATATAGACAGTCATGCCATCTGTAAATGGGAACAGTTTTATAACTTCCTTTTTGATCTAAATGCCCTTTATTTCTTTTTCTTGCATTGTTGCAGTGGCTAGAACTTCCAGTGCTATGTTAAATAAAAGAGCAGACATTCTTTCCATGTTCCCAATCTTAGGGGAAAAGCATTCAATCTTTCAGCGTTAAGCGTGATAATAGTTGTAAAGTTTTTTTCCAGGTGCTTTTTATCAAGTCGAGGCATTCCTCTCCATTCTTAGATCGCTGAGACTTTTTTCTATCATGAATGAATGTCGAATTGTATCAAATGCTTTTCTGTATCAGTTGATATAATTATATGGTGTTTATTCTTTAGCCTGTTGGTATAGGAAATTACACTGATTGATTTTCAAATGTTGGAAGTCTTGTATATCTGGAATAAATTCCTTTTGGTCATTGTGTATAATTATTTGTAACATTTTTGAATTTGTCATGGTATGATGTTGTTGAAGATTTTTACATAAGTTCATGCAAGATATCAGACTACAGTTTTCTTTTTTTGTACTGCCTTTGTCTGGTTTCAGGATCAGCATAATAATGGCTTTAAAAAATTAGGTTGGAAAATATTCCCTCTTTTATATTTAGGAAGAACATGTGTAAAATTGGTATTGATACTTTAAATATTTGGTAGTACTATGATCCAAATGTTTGTGTCCTCCCCAAAATTATATGTTAAAATCCTAGCGCTCCGTGTGATGGTATTAGGAGGAGGGGCCTTTGCAAGGTACTTAAGTCAGGAGCCCTCCTGAATGGGATTAGTGCCTTTATATAAAAGGCCCCAAGAGCTTGCTTACCCCTTCCACAAGTGAGGACACAGTGAAAAAGCACCAGCTATGAATCAGAAAAGGACCTCACCAAAATGCAACCATTATGGCACCTTGATCTTGGACTTCCCAGAGTCTAGAATGGTAAGAAATAAATGTCTATGTTGTTTATAAGCTACACATTCTGTGGTATTTCGTTATGGTAGCCTGAACAAAAGAATTCTCCAGTGAAGCTATATAGACATGGCAATTTCATTTTTGGAAAATTTTTAGTCATAAATTCAAATTTCTTTAATGTTTGTTAGACTTCAACTATTGTCTTTCATCTTGGTTGACTTTTGATATTTTATGGTTTTAAGGAATTGATTCACACCTTCTAGGTTGTCAGTTTATGAACATAAAGGTGCTTAATAATATTCCCTTATTTTCCTCATAATGACTGCAGGATGTGTAGTGATGTCTCCTATTTTAATCTTGATGTTCGTGATGTATGTCTACTCTCTTTTCCTTTTTGTCAGTATTGGTAAATGTTTATCAAATACTCTTGATTTTTTTGAAGAACGAGCTTTGAGTTCATTGATTTTCTCTATTGAGAAATACAGAATTTCCTGTTTTTAATTTCATTGATTTTCCTGTTTTTAATTTCATTGATTTTCTCTATTGAGAAATAGAGAATTTCCTGTTTTTAATTTCATTGATATCTGCTTATACCTTTATTATTTCCTTCTTTCTTCTTTTTTGGGTATATTTTGCTCTTCTTTTTCTAGTTTCTTGAGGTAGAAACTTACATTACTGTTTTGAGACCCTTCCTTGTTTCTAATGTAAGAATTTAGTTCTACAAATTTCCTTCTCTGCACTGCTTTAGTTGCCCCACAAATATTTGATGTTATATCTTCATTTAATTCACTTCTGTATAATTTTTATTTCCTTTGAGAAATCCTCATTGACCCATGGATTATTTAGACATGCACTATTTAATTTCTACTTCTTTAGAAATATTTCTATTGTTGATTTTTAGTTGATTTCACTATGGTAAGAGAACATACCTGCATGATTTCAATTTTTTGAATTTGTTGAAGATTTTTATTTTTGGCTTAGGATTTGGTCTATCTTGGTTAACATTCCACAGCACTTGAAAATATGTATATTCTGCATTTGGGGGGTGGAATGTTCTATATATGATAATTAGATCATTTTGGTTGATTATCTAGATCTTCTATATCTTTGTTGATTCTCCATCTAGTAATCTGCTAGATCCATCAGTTAACTCATCAGTTGCTTAGAGGGGTTGTAGAAGTCCTCAGTTTTTGATCTATCTCTTTCTCCTTTCAGCTCGATCAGGCGTTGCTTCACCTATTTGGAGACTGTGTTGTTTTGATGTACATTCATTTAGGCTTGTAATGTATTCCTAATGGACTGATAAATTTCCCTCCTTGCCTAGGTCTATGGTGGTTTTTTGTTTGTTTGGTTTGGTTTGTTCTGCTATGAAATACCTTCTCTGACATTAATGTACCACCCTAGCTTTAAAAACAAAAAAAAGGTTTGGATGGTGTATTTTTTCCATTCATTTTTCAAGTTATTTATGTCACTGAATTTGAAATGAATTTTTTGTTAAATTAGTTAAATTTCTTGTTGAACACTATAGTATATAGTGTGTTCATGTTTTTTTGTTTTGTTTTGTTTGTCTTATCCATCCTGCCAATCTCTGTCTAATTGCTGTATTTAAGCCACTTACATTTGAGGTAATTATTGATATGTTGGACCTTAAGTCTAAGCAATTTTATTATGTTTTCTGTTTGTTTCCTCTGTTTCATTCCTTTCTCTTCTTTGTTTTCCTATAGGCCATTTGAACATTTCTTAGGATTCCATCTGCTTGATGTATCTGTAGAATTTTTGACTGTTCATACACTCACTTCGTACAGTTTTCATACTGGTTGCTCTGGGAATAAAAATAGACCGATGTGATATCATAGTCTACTGGAATTAATGTTTCACCACGTTAAGTGAAGTGAGGAAAAATTCTGTTTAGGTCCTTTCACCTCCTCTGTTCTTAAACATCACTTTCTTGAGTATAAGATGGTGTTGTAATTATCATTTCAATCATCAAATGTGATTTACAAAACCTATGAGGAGAAAGACATCCTTTTATATGTAATCCTATTTTTGCTGTTTGATTTCTTTCTTGTTTTCCAATGCTCCAAGATTCCTTCTTTTATCATTTCCATTTTGCTTGAAGAACTTCCATAGCCAATCTTTAAGGGTAAGTCTGCTAATGACAACATCTTTTAGTTTTCTCTCGTCTGATTTATTTCCCTTTCATTCCTAAAGGAAATTTCACTAGGTAAAATTTGTGCTTGATACTGATTTTCTTTCAACTTGTAGCTTCCATGACTTGTAGCTTCCTTGCAGCTTCCATGACTTCAGGTAAAAAATACAATCGAATTGGTGTTCCAAGTGTTGACATTTTGTATTAAGAATTCAGCACTGGTTATTTAGCAACATAAATGTTATGGCATATAAAAATCTTTCATTTTAACTCATTTAAAAATATCAAATATAGATAGTAGTTATATAACAATTAATGTGATTAATCAGGTGTTAATAAATGCCAATAAAAAGCAAGACTATGGCTATGACTTCAAGCCACAAAACTGTGTTTTGTTCTATGGTTTCCTTAACCTATGGATAATTGGATAAAATGATTTTTAAACAGTCAGTTCAAAATGTTTTCTTTCAATGCACATGAATAATATTTTTATTATTATCATTATAAAAAGAAAGTGTAGTAAGCACATTTCTAAAATGTCCCCCCAGTTATTCCCACCGTTTGATAGTCATAACCTTGTGTAATTCCCTCCCACTCACTGGGGCCTAGTTCTAATTACATGATTCTAATTAATATAATATTGCAAAAGTGATGAGACGTCACTTCTGAAATTAGGTTATGAAAGGACACCACCTCTGTCTTACGAGCACTCTGCCTATCACCCCCTCTCTTGGTCATTCTGATGAAGCCAAGAGCCATGTCATAAGCTTTCCTGCGGAGAGGCTCACATGGCAAGGAACTGAGGGTCAACCCTGGTCAACAATTTATGAGAAATTAAATCCTGCCTACAACAATTTGAGGGAGCTTGGAAGCATATCCACCCCAAGATGGAGCTAAAGACCACTGTAGCCGAGGCAGACACTTTAACTAAAGCCCTTTGAGGGACTCAGAGACAGGACCCAACTGAGCCATACCTGATTCCTAACCCACAGAAACTATGAGACAATAAATGCTGTTTTAAGTCACTACATTGTGGTATAATTTGTTATACAGCAACACAGAAAGACAATCCATGACCATTAAATCCCTTCCTCAAATTATCATTTATCATGGCCATCCATCACAATTTAGTCTAAGCTCACACAAAAGTGAAAGTACTTAAGAAATAAAATTTTAACAATTACCAATTAAAGTCAGTATCAATACAAAAGTTAAATGATATAAAATGAGGGAAAAGGAAGCAGTAAAAATCAATCCAAATGCCAATCACAGGATTAAGAGAAAATAAATTTTATGGTGTTTCTTCAGATAATGTTAAAATGTAAAGGGTTCATGGCACTACAGATATATTGTATTCAAGGGAATAAATGTAATAAATATTACCTTATTTAAATTAGATATCTTGACATTAGGCAAAACTGGCTGGTCTTTTTGAGAGCCATCACAATAAGAGACAGCTACCCATGTCATTAATTTACAGAAAAACATCATGAAGCCAATTCAAAAAATGAGGAAAACCATCACAAACCAAGCAAATGACATATGTCATCAGAGCGACCACAACAAATCAACAAAATTACCTCTTATTGCTTCGCCTATTGTACTTATATTGCAATTCAAATACCTTAGAGTATTTGAGCAGCTTCAGTTTATTAATCACTGTTCTAAAGTTTTGATGTTAGTTTGATAGCACAGAAAAGTTTCTTTACACATTACTGTGAAATAGTTAAAAGACTGCAGTCGCCACACAAGCAAAACCTGAATTGTCCAAAAAATCCATTTTTAGTCTCTGTTGATATTTGGGAAATCAAAAACCATAAAGGAAAAATATTTTGGATTTCAATTAGTATATTTTGGCTCTTTGAAGAGGTAATAATAACAGGAAATATAAACTGACATTCAACAATGCCTTTAACAACTTAAAATTAGAAAATGAGGACAGTGTACAATTCACTTTCCTAAAATGTTTCTCAAGAGCACATGACAGTCTACAATTACAGAAGACTTGAAGCTGCTCTAGCACATTTAATTCAATGCATATGATTTTCCTCTCTAGAGATAAGTGAAAATGGGCATGCTCATTTTTACATTTTAATATTCTGATAAATTAATTTATTGAAAAGTATTTTTTACAATTGACAGTAAGATATTGATTTGCTTTTGGAAAAATGAAGAATGCCTACTAGTTGTTTAGAATTTTTCTTTCCCATTTTTGAATGTGAAATACAACCATACGAGAAAGGCTTTCTATTGAAACAGCATTTTTTTAAAGTTCAGTAGTGATAATTTTGAACACATAAGGTGGCATTAAAATCATGAAGTTTTGTAATTTCATCAGTCAAGTTTGATTTGAGGATAATTCGTTTTTTAAATGCTTATCAACTAACATATTTTATAACATTTATCTTTAGATAAGCATAATTTCTGCAAATCAAATTATAGATAAACTGAACTGTATGCCATCTTAAATTGAAATTTGGAGACAGAGAAAAAGAGAGAAAAAGCAAGAGAAACTGTCAAGCAACTTCCTAAGCATTTCACATATATTAACCTTTTTACTTCTCACCATAACCAAGAGGCATATCTGATTGTACTTCTGTCTTTATGCCTCTCTATTTTCTATTTGTTCTGAGTCTATGTGTGAGTGTGTGAGAGTATATGTATGTATGATAGACAAATAAATTCTTCAATTCAGCAAAAGTATATCCCACATTTTCATTATTGTAAATTGTTTTTACAAGGTGTAATTTCACAGAGCCTCTGGCCTAACAGAAAAGATTTTAAAATATTTATAATTCTACCTTAGTCTGGCTATTCTGTATTATTCAAACGATGACTTGTACACATTTCAATATTTTCATTTCTCTGAGTATATTTTTTCCAATAATATCGACTTTAGGAATGTGATCAAAAATCATTTGCTAAAAATTTGCTATTTCAAACTAAAGTACCAATTTGACATGTTAAACATTTATCCTTTTGCATCTGTAAAATCTGTTTTAAACAATAAAAAATTCCATCATTGGAAAACTTCACAGCAGTTTTTGCGATATTTAGAATGGCCTCCAATTTCATAGTTTTACAAGTTTCTCAGTTAAAGTGATATTTAACGTAACATATTTAGTAAAACCTCTATACTCACTATGTCCAAAAAGAAGAACTTAAATTTAAAACTCTTTGACAGTTGTCTCCTAAGGGAATTTTGAAATTATTTTTGGATACCTTCTTTTATTTTTACCTGTAACTACATTAGTGTCTATATTCTTACTCAAAATGGTATATGGTTTTTAAATTTAAAATAGCTTTTTAAATTTATTAATTAAATACTACTGATTTTTTCCCTAGAAAATACAAAAGGACTTTGAAACATATTGTGTACATTATCCTGCTGCCTGTATTTGGCATGTTTTCATATTACACTTCCCACACAGAACAACACTTAGCATTTTTCATTATTGAGAAGAATTTTGAGGAAGCAAGGTTTGTTTTCTCTCTAGGGTATTCAAGTGTTGTATTTGAGTTCAGTAGAAGAGTTAGGAAAGTGATTATAATAGTGTACTCCAACAACAGTGAACATAAAATATAAATATTATATTTATAAAACTAATGAATAAAAAATTTTATAAAATAAAACATCTTGGAAAATGCAGACTTAAATATATTTGCGAACAAGTGAAAATAAGAAAAACTACTATACTGAATTTAAGACAAGCAGCAAGTATTTATTTTAATCGTTGCTATTAAAGGCCCAATGAGGCTTGTTTATTGCCTGTAGTCTTTCTTTTTTGACTTAAACATGTAGTTTTTGTGCCAGATTCTCATTTAGTGCGAAAGCCATCAATTTGATTATGGAAACTCCTTTAGGTTGGGAAATTCTCTACAGAACACAGAAAATGAGCCACATTGGATAGTCAGTTATTCTCATTTACAGAATTCTAGCCATATGAATTAGATGTCAGTTCAAATGAGACAAATGAAATTAATTGATCTATTTCTGACTATTGGCTTCCTCAGGAAGCTTCCGTAATCATGACTCAGATCAGGTCCCCCTGCCATGATGTCTGAACACTGATACTCTTCAGTGCTCAACAGAGCTGTGGTCCACGTTTTAAAATTATTTGACCACTCTCTATCTCCCCCACTGACTAAGCTGTGAGTTCAGCGTGGGTAAGGACCATGTTTGTTTTTGCTCACCATTCTATCCCCAGGGGCTAGCATAATGCCTGAGTTAGAATGGACATTAAGTAAATATGTACTATATGAATGAATGAATGAGACATATTTAAAAGAAAAGAGTCTCTAAAATCCAGCAACGATTATTTATGAAGAATTTATAAAGAAAATATTTTCACACCAGGAAATGGTACTAATTTTTCACAAACTTTTCCAGATAAAAGAAAATAAGTGAACACATCCCAATTCATTTTATGAGGTCAAAACAGCCTTGATACTAAGACCTGATAAGAAATTTATGACAAATATCTCCCACTAAAAACGTGAACAGAAATGTTAGCAAGAAAAATCTGGTGGTTAAAAAGAGTAATATAAAACAAAGGAGTTGAATATATTCCAGGAATATGAAATTGATTGAGCATTTGATTATCAATCATTGCAATTTACATAATAAACCATATTAACAAAATAAACAAGAAAAATCTCAATAGATAAATAAGGTGAATTTGAAAAAATTGAGCATGAGTTTACCATTTTTTTAAAATTGACAAACTAAAAATAAAAGGAAAAACATGTGATATGATAACAGCTATCTGCAGAAAACCTAAAGCAATAATCCTTAGTGGTGAATTATTGAAAGCTTTCCCCCACAAGTCATAAATAAGAAAGGGGCACCTTCTAAAACTAATACTGGTCAGTATTATACAAGAGGAGAGGTCTTAACAAGTGAAAAGGAAATTAAATTAAATAGGGATAGAAAGGAAGAAATGAAACTGTCATTTTCCTACAGTATGATTGTGTAAGTAGAAAATTCAAATCAATCCACAAACTATAAGAACTAATAAGTGAAGTTAGTAAGGTTACTGGATGTAAAGTCAACATACACAATCGTGTATTTCTCTGTTCTAGAAACTAATACTTACATAACAAATAACAAATGTTAAAAACCAATACTATTTTGTAATAGCATGAAATACATCAAAATAGTTAGGGATATAACAGAAGATGGGAAAACTTGTGTTCTATAAACTACAATATGTAACTGGGAGAAACTAAAGACTAAATAAATGGAGGAATATATCATGTTTGTGAATTGGAAGGCTCAAAATTGTAAAGATGGCACATTTATACAAATTGACCTGTAGATTCTGTGTAATTCCAGTCAAAAACCTCAGAAGGTTTATTTTGTGGAAATTGAAAAGTTGATTCTAACATTCATTTGGAAATACCAAGAGTCAAAAATAGCCAAGAAAATGTTAAAGGAGAACAAACTTAGAGGAATTATATGACTGGATATTAAAATAATATAAAGCTACAGTAATTAAGACAACGAGGTATTAGCAGGAGGAAAGACAGACTAATGGAAGAGAAGAGAGTCCAAAAACAGACCCATATCCCTGTGGTGCCTGATTTATAACAGTTCAGTATGGAAACTTTTTTTCCTTTTTTTCAAAAAAAAAGGTGCCAACTCAACCATATAGCCACCTGGAACTAATTGCTACATCACACCAAATAAAAGACCACTTCCAATAGAGCACTGACCTATAAGTTTAAGAGAAAACAATAAAGCTCTAAACGTTACCTAAGAAAAATCTCTCACTACCTTACAGTAAGCAAAGATTTCCAATCAGGACAGCAAACCTTGACTGTAAAGTAAATATTTATAAATAGAACTTAATTAAAACTAAGAATTTCTATTCAAACAAGGATATTGTCAACAGAATGAAAATGCGAACAATTGCTTTGGAGAAGGTATTAGCTGTATGTATTCTCCCTTGAGGATTTATATCTAGACTGTATAAAGAATTTTACAAATTCCAAGAAAAAAGTTACATGATATTTTAAATTTTATTTTAATTAAATTTAAATTTCATTATTTTTTAGCCATGGCATGAGGCTTGCAGGATCTCAGTTCCCTGACCAGGGACTGAACCTGGGCCACAGCAGTGAAAGCCCGGAATCCTAACCACTAGGCCACCAGGGAACTCAACATGATTTTTTTTTAAATATGCTAGAAATTTTAAAATGTACTTCAAGAAAGATGATATTCACATAGTTAGTAAACACGTGGAATGTTCTTACATCATTAGTTATCAAGGAAATGCAACTTAAAGCCACAATGTAAAACCACTATCCATAAAAATTATCATACATTATTCCTAATAGCTCAAAAGTGAACTTGTCTATTGTCCGTAAACTAAAAATGCATACATAAATTTTGCTATAGTCATGTGACAGAATGCTATGTAGCAATAAAAATGGATGCACCGGTGCTAGAAAGAGAGACATATCACAAATGGTAACTGAAAGAAGCTGGTACAAAATGATACATTCTGAATGATCCCATTTATAATAAATTCAAAAAGAGGCAAAGCTACTACCATGACAGAGGTCAGGATAGTGTTTACTTTTGGATAGAGTGGGAATGACAGGGAGCAGGCATGAGGGAAGCTTCTAGAATGCATACAAGGTTCACTATTTATTCGAGCTGGATGGTGGCTACACAGGTGTGTCCTTTTTAAAAATTCATTGAGGGGCTTATGCTTACAGTTTGCTCGCTTCACATGAAGCCATCAAGGTTGAACCCCACCATTTAGATAATCAGAAAGAAGCCAGTAGCCAGGTGCTGTCTTTACTACATCTACCCAGAGTTCTAGCTGTCAAGAAGCAGCTTTCAGACTAGGCAGCAGAAGAGACATGATAAAGAGAATATTAACATCACAACATAGTAATGTGAGCTCTCAAGGGAGTACCAAGCACAGGGACAGCATAGGAGAGAGCAAATGTCACTCTGCTTGGTGGCTGAGGAAGAAGTATTATGGTGTGAGTAAGAAATTTTCAGTCCCACGGGGGGACCTGATAACATGGACCAGTCCATGTGGCTCACAGTCCCTGGCAAACTGTAGCTCAATCAGCTCTGTTTGAAAGAAGATTGTGTTCCATGAAAAGACAACACAACATCTTGCTTGAGCTCAGTGGTTCCCAATTAGCTGTAGTGAAATACAGTGGTTTAGTATGGAGATTTAAATGGGCATAAAATACAAAAATGTCCAGTAAAGTCACTGTGTTTAGTTCCAATAAAATGCTTGATGAAATTTGTACCTACAGAATATAATTAAGATGAAAGCTTGTTTTGTTTCTCTAATCATGTCTCTTTAATACAAGGGAACAGACCATAATGCACTAGCTGATTCATGGTTTAGTTATCTAACTACTCAGATTAAGTTCTCCAGATGTTTCCTTGTCTTATGAAACTAAGTCTCATTAAAACAATCATGTTCAGATTATCGGAATTTCACTATCAAATATACTTCTCTTAATGGAAATAAAGCCATGATTCTCAGCAAACACATGGTTTGGAAAGCCCTTAACAAGTCTCATGACAGAGTAGTCAATTGGCCTGTTTGCCCCTACACACACACACACACACACACACACACACACACACACACACACACACACACACACACGCATGAGCCCCTATGATCATTTGCTTTATAACATCTCCCCAGTTATCTTTCTTGCATTTTCAAAATGTTTAAATTGAAAACCAACAGAATTCTCTGGGCCTGCTTCAAAATAATGAGAATTAAGAACACAAAGATAATTGGACTTGAGGGAAAAAGAAAAAAACAAACTCAACCACTTCTTCCAACTTCTTTGAACATATTTCCATTTTCAAACATTTGGGACACATAAAAACAGAATCAAGATCATTATTTTGCTATTCAAATGCTAAAATCAAAGTGGAAAATGTGAAAAAGAAAGTAACTGATATTTTGGAAGAAGACTAAATTCAAACGTCAAGTTCCACTTACTCATCTTGTTTATGACAGCCAGATCTACTTTTAAATTTCTAACAATCTTTGGCAGCATAAAAAATCTGACCTCAGAGTCCCATGTCTCCCAGAGCTCTGTTGCATAAAATCTAGAAAACAAACCCATATTCAAATTTCTTTCATACTTTAAGATTATCTGTACTGTTACAAGTCAAAAGAATTTTCAGACAAATATAAGCCAATTAAGCATTTCATAAAAGTAATAATAAATTGAAACAGAAAGTAGAAAAACACATGTAACATTTTATAACAGCAGATTGTCCCTACTAGCAAAATAAATTGAAGGTAACAGATTTTTTTTTTTTTTTTTTTTGTAAACAGCAAAGCAGCAAGTGTTCTGATTACCCTGGGAACTGTTCTGGCTTGAATACAACTCAGCTTTTCTCCTTCCACGATGTAAAACAACAGAGGAGTCAAGCACATCTTTTAATCATAACAGAAGTTAACGTGAATACAAAAACATTTTCTTTTCATTTTGTTATACGTTAAAGTCAGACAAACCCTCTTTTTCCTATTTCCTACTGCTTTTAGCCATTATTCCTGATTCTAAAATAAGTATTGGCTCTCAAAGAAAATTTCTGCAATTTCTTTTGTTACTCTAAAAAGTGAGAAGAAAATAGAAAGGTATAGTGAAAAGGGACTTGATTTAACTTCCAACCAGGTGTTAAAATTTTGGAGAAGTTAATTTTTCTCAGATTCAGTTTTAACAATAAACCTGGAGTGATAATACCTTATCAGTTTGCTGTGAGAAAGTAATGCTATCATATATATATAAATCTAGGCACAGCGTAGACATTCAATAAGTGGTAGCTATTATTTTATGATTCTTTTTTACTACATAAAATTTCCTTTCTGTACATCATGAATTTGTGGCTGAAATTAAAATACATGATGTAAAACCTATGTTCACACGTTTCTAATCACTAGTACCAAAACTTCAGTGAAGCTAGGGGATATTATCCTGAGAATCAGCTCTTTCAACTCTCTTTTCTATTCCTCCTTTGGGCAATAAAATATCTGCTAAAATGAAATCAAGGGAAATGAGATTATTAAAATTTAGAAAGCAAAGCACTTAAAGATCAAATAAGGAACAAGGTATGGCATGTAAACAATCCCACTTCCAACTTATCTAAAGCTATGGGAACAATGAAATGATAAATTGAAGTAAATAACTCAAACTGATTTTTCCTTGGTTCCTGCCCAAATAGGATGGACATTTCACAGAGACCGTAGAAACAGAGGAGAGGCTACCCTAGCCCTGTCATCAGCTCTTAGCTTATACTATAAGAGGTACACAGTCTAGATAAAAAGACAGGTCTTGTGCCTATAAAAAGATGTTGGAGCAGAAACTGTTAGAAAACGAAGACAGAGTTCAATTTGTTCTTGTGTGTAATTGTGGTGAAGGCTGGCTAATAATGAGAATGATGGATCTACACTATGTTTCCTTGTCAGTCAATTCCTCCTTTTTCCGTGGCCCCATGCTCTGGTTAATTACTTTATTCTGGATTTATGATACCACAGAATAATTTCAATATATCTGTTTCTACTATCATCTATGAGCTTGCATCTTATTTATTCTTGTCCTGCAGTGACTAGAACACAGAACACACTCAATTAATTAATCCAGAGGGGACAAAAACTACCATTCAATTAGAAAAGAGTTTACAACTGCCAAAATGCATATGCATGCAATACTGTTTATGTATGTCCATTGTGCCATAACAAATTAATCTTATTTCATTAATCTGGAATCCTCAGGCTTGTTGGAAATGAACAGTATATTTGGCGTGTGTGTGTGTATTTATGTGGAAATGGAAAGTGTGAATTTTGCTGTTTCAAGGAGGTTAGGGAAAACTCTTTATTTTCCTTATTCTGTAGAAGATTAACTCTGGCTTTCCTCCATTATTTTTCGTATTAATAAAAGTCACCAATATGCTTTGAGTTGTGTAAATCCCAAATTTAGACTTCCCTTACTATTCATTCTTCATCATCCCCTGTATCCAATCAATTACCAAATCCTGCTCATTTTACTTCCTAAGAAGTTTGTAATCTGTGTTCCCTTTTCTCCATCCCAGAGAAGATGTACTTAATCCAAGTACAGTTGTCTCACTCTTAGATTACTGAAACTGATTTCCAACTGTTCTCCCTTTCACCAGTCTTCACCACTCGATAACTGGAGAGAGATTTTTCTATTTTTCATTTGATTATTTCATCTTTGCTGAAATTCTTTCAATTGCTTTCCTATTTTTTTTTTATTGAAGTATAGTTGATTTGCAATGTTGTGTTACTGCTTTCCCATTATCTTTAGGATTAAGTTCAAAATCCTTATTACAGCTGCACCAGTCTTACCCACTGGCCTCCTTTCTATTCCTTGCCTTTTCAGCATTTCCAAGTTTCCTCTGCTTGGATACCTAGATATTTCACTTCTCATTCTAGCCAAGCTTTTAGTCTTGGATTATCAAAATAACTTCCTCTGGTGTCAATACTCTATTCCTATATGTTAATTCTTCAGGAAGAATACTTTTTCTATGAGAAATGCAGAAGTTCTAGTTTGAACTAAAATATGCATGTTTCATATTTTTATATAGAAAAAAACAGAAAATTATGCATGGATTATGCATAATTTTTGCTTTATTTTTGCTTTTATGCATTTCCCAAATATTCTGCAACAAACAAAAAAAAATAGAAAATGCTTGAATTTTCATTACACTCTTAATTTTTTCTTCCTTTTTGTATTTTACTCCTTCTGATTTATTCAAAACATCAATCTATTCAATTAATACTCAACATCTGAAAGACATAAGTTAGATTCTACAGATATGTAATGCTAACCTATAGAGAAACTATTTCAATTCCTTATTATGTTCTTTAAAAAGCTTTTCTATTATCTTAACCACCACATGAAAGTTGTTTTCTGATGCTTTACAACTTCTATAATTCAGTGATCACATATAGCCATAATTTCTAAATGATTATAAAGCTCAGTGAACTCAAAAGGAAAAATTTTTCTGAAATAAATGCTTTGGTTAACATTTAAATTTTTGTCGCAGCATACATTTAAAAATATAATGCTTTTCATAAAGTAGAACAAAGACTATTTGACATGTTAATGTAATGTGGATTTTGAATCTATTTTAAATGAAATTATTCAAATATATTGTCCCATTAAAATACTGAAAATTCCTAATGGAAATATGAAAAGCTTATTTTCCTTTTTGTAAACATCTACCATGACTTAAGCTTTTGCAATCTCCTTTATTTTCAACACTAGAGTGTTTAACAATAAAAGATTAAGCACTCATCATGTGAAGATGAAAATCTAACACTATAAGTATATTTTTGACTATCCCTCATGAGAGTTTCACTTCATTCAGTGTCAGTAGGAGAATCATATTTATTTCCAAAGTGGAAAATTTAAAAGGTACCTATATTTGGTGACTAAATCATTTACCCATTTACGTGAATATGCTCAGTTCATCAAAGTCAAACTCAGTCTAATATTTGTCTCTTCCAGATTCAGATATTCATTATCTAATTCAGCTTCTCTCCCTACCTGTGAAAGTCAGATTGCTGTCCTTCATGCTTCATGAAATCCCAAGATCATCACCTATCATCTCTCCTAAAAGCCTTCTACCTTTCAATCACTTAATCACCTAGGCTATCTTTTCCAAAATTCCCCCTTTCTTAAAGTTTGCACTGTATCAACACAAAAAGAAAACTGTTTTCTTGAATGTTTCCGTGGGGCACTATATGGTTTTATACTTAGTCTTCCTAATTAGGAAAATTCTTCAAGAAACGTCTCTCTAAAAATCACTAAATTTATAAACACCCATAGAGTAACCTGCACTCAGAAAGCACCCAAAATTAATACAGACTAAAACACGCTAACACTAGAGATTTTATTTTCTAGGTTAAGGCAGATTGGGGTAAATTCCTCCTTAATTTTGTTCCTAATGACATTGTAGAATTGCAAAAACAAACAAAAAACTTTGGGCTTTTTTGCTGTCACATTTTCATTTTAGTTAGATAGAAGCCATACGTGTGATGCATAACCATGTCTGGACAGGGCTTCACCTCCTGCTGAGTACGTTGATGCAAATGGCTGTTCATTTATGAAAGTTCTTCACTGAAGTTTACAAATAAGTTCCTTGGTTTAAAAAAAAAATAGGTAGGCAGAAGGCAGATACATAAGAATCTAAATCATCTGAAAAACACTGATCACTACCTGTTTCCAAATTTTTGGTCCTATTAGGGTTTTGTTTGTTTGTTTGCCTTTTTTCAAGCCAACGTCTCTTGTACATGATGTGCCCTGTTCCAAGATGAACACTTTCCCATGGCTCTAAATTAGACTGGAAAATTCGTACACAAACTAAAATACACATAATTAAAAACAAGTAGTGGTAAGTATATAGTGTTAAAAGATAAATTGAGGCATATTAAAAATGTTATTTCAGCAAAAATCGACTCCAATCCGATAGTGCTAAAGCAGAAGAGTCCACTGACAGGGGCTGAGGAGAGACTTTTATAAAGAAAAGGTGGAAACAAAGGAAGGAAATTATTGATTAGCTATAACTTAATCCCAAGTTGGCTGTTTGCGATTAGCTGTCCTTAGGTTTCAACTTAGTAACCTTGAGGTGTTAATGGACTTAGATTTTGTTTTGCTTCCACAGGCCACCATGACATTAGAACCCCTCCGTCTAACAGGCTCCCTGTTTAATTAATTTAACAATAGTACTTTTAAGATTTTTAAAGTACCTATACTTATTTCCATTTGTCTTTACTTTTATCTTCAGTTTAGGGTTTTGAAATGATTTCTGCAACTCATGTGAAGCAAAGGCAAAATGAGACACACAAACAAGAAAATGCATGTAAAACAATACATTTTGATGATCGTTTTACTAAAAACATACATATGCCTATACAATAATGTCTACTTATTTCTGCATGTTGCTAGTGTAGAATAAGGGTAAATATTTTTTAGCTTTTGAGCCTTGAATATTCATATGCATTCATTCAACTAATATTGTTTAATTTTTGCCAACTGCCAGGCACGTTGTTCCAGGGGTTGAAGGTGCATCAGTAAATAAATAGATTTAAATGTCCATCCTGATGGAGCTTACATTCTGATTACTTGTGAAATACGACTCACAGATTTTCAAGTCAAATTCAAGGATATTTTTTTTCTCCAAAGATTCACTCATAGCATCTGATCTAGATGTGTTCACATTTTTAAATATAACAAAATGAGGTTATGAACCAAACAAAGCAAATTACTTTGAACATGTTGAAAGAACTGTAAATAATAGAATTGCATAAACTACAACACAGAGTAACCCAATTTTCGGGGTTTAATCACATATTACTGATTAATCTCCCAAATATAAATATTTACAGATGTTCAGTTCTTCTTTCTTTATGGAAAATGAAGAAACTCTGGGCAGAGAACGAACTGAACTTTCAAAAGTTCTCGAAATATTTTAAACAGGAAACCAGCTGCAATACCCACCCACGGCAATATGTTCAAGGTGCAGAACTGCAGGAGTTCAGTGAAGCCCTTGGCAACTCCAAATTACTACAAGTCAGATTTAGTTCTTGAATTATATGCCCGTGTGGATATGATTACAGAGGACGCTGAGAAAATAAAATTATTAGTGAATATGGACCTACCCAAGTTTCACAATTATGTTTTTTCCTTAAAACACGTGATTAATCTATTTTGAAATCACAAGGCTACCTACCTCTGAATAGAAATAGCATAAGTTTCAGAGGGTATATTGTTCCTCTTATGAATGAATGGAAAAAATATAAAAGGAACATGTGAAATTGATTTTGTGTATAATTAAAACTATGCATTTATAGTACTATATTTATTTATAGTATTACAAGGATGTTAAACCAATTGTTTTTTCTTGCTAAGGAGCATTTTAACTCTCAGAAAAACTGAAATAAAATAATATAGAAAAAGCAAAGGAGAACAATGAAATTATTCAAAACTGGACATTCTTATATTATGTAACAAAAGGAGAAATATTAATATATACATATATTTCATTACAAATTATCAGAACAGCAGCTAATAACATGTTGATGTTTAGACGAAACGTTGACTTCTTATCTCAGTCACTGGCACTAGATTTATAGCCTATTGATTTATGGACTCTTTTGAGATAAAAATAATATCAATCAAATGTTTTGTTCTAATTCTTTACATTTTAATTAATATAAAACAAGTAATCCATTTTCAGATATATCATTGGGAGGAAAATACCTTACCCTAGAAAAACAAATATGGTGATTGTGCAATACTTAAGCTACGTCTTATAATAATATATCCAAAATCTTGATTTCACTGGGAAAATTTCATTTGAAAGAAAAGACATGAAATATTTAAAGATGTAAATGTTAGATTTTGATTTGAAAATCAGTTACTTTATGTGCTAGCAAAACTTCTTCCCTGGCTTTACTTTCTCCCTTTTAGCCAAAATGTATTAGTAATTTGTTTAGACATAGAGTCTCTCAACTTCTCCAATCATCTTTCTAAGAGCTGATGTTTCTGGTTTTTGTCCTTTGGCATAAAAATAGACAACACTAAAGAAAAAAGCAATTTAACTATAAAACAGAGTTCTTAACACAATTGTTAACTGATCTGGAATCAGTTTTCATGCATTTATTTTTATTGTAGGCATAGTTGTTTTTTTTAATTTCTTTACTAAAGACAAGTAAGGAATTGCATTAAAAATGTCAAAATAACAGGAAGTCAATAGCCAGTGTTTATATTTCTCAACAGATCTGGCTTTCCAGTCTCTAACATAGAAAATGTAAGACATGTGCAAGGAAAGAGCTGAAACCAGATTAAACTCAGACATTTTTTTAAACTTGCTTTGTTTATATTCACCCTCTCAATCATATAAATATTTTTCAACTCTTTCCCAAGTAATCCCAATAATGCCACAATTTTAAATCTTCCTCAAAAACTCTATTTTTACTTTTTTTCTCTCTCTGCTCTCCCAGATTTGTATCTTTCATTTAATTCATAAAAAGAAGAAGAAGAAAAAAAAACTAAGAAATGTGTGGATTCCTAGAAACTGGGTTTCGTTGTTTTCATCATTGTCTGCTTTTCACACCAATTAGGTTTTCTTAAATTATAGCAAGGAAAGAACATACTAACACCAGTTATTTCCACGGGTCATGATATGTCACATACTTCTCAGTATCAGTATAACAAAAATATATCAATATAACAGCATCAGAATGGTATACTGAAACCCAGAGAATACTGGGTTCAAAATCAGAAAACCCGGGATAAATCTGTTTCTTGAGAAGGTCACTCAAACACGTATCTTCATTTACAACACAGAGATAAATATAATTCCTAACCATGATCTATGGTTGCTGTGAGAATACTTTGTAATTGTTTATATTCTGGGGCCTGTCCTACATGGCAGTCATTAGCCAGATGGAGCTGGAAATGAGGGTAGTCTGATCTGAGATGTACTGTATATGTAAATTAGGCACAGTATAGAACACAAAAATGTAAAATATCTCATTCATAATTTTATTGATTATATTTTAGAATGATATTTTTAATATATTGAGAAGTAAAATATACTACTAAAATTAATTTCATGTTTATTTTTTAACTTTTTTTTTAACATCTTTATTGGAGTATAATTGCTTTACAATGTTGTGTTAGTTTCTGCTGTATAACAAAGTGAATCAGTTACACATATACATATTTCCTCAAATCTCCTCCCTCTTGCATCTCCCTCCCTCCCACCCTCCCTATCCCACCCTTCTAGGTGTTCACAAAGCGCCGAGCTGATCTCCCTGTGCTATGCAATATTTTAACTTTTTAATGTAACTTTAAATTGTGTATGTTGTTTGAACAATATTCCTATTGGACATCTCTACTCTAGAATATCTAAACAAAACTAAGGGGGTTTATTTTTCATAGAGGATTGTACAGAAATAGAAAATTATGCTTTGATTTTTAAAAAATATGTTCCGTGGATTTTGGCAATATTTTTGTCTCTATCTTACAGAGGCTTTCAATCTATACTTCAAGTTAACATGGTTACTAATAACAGTATTTACAAATATATGCTTGGAAACTGCATTCTATTGATAGTGGAAATACAGACAAAAGAAGTAATGCCTGTTATTTAAATGCAAATAAACAGGACATTTTCATTCTCTGCCACATGGTCACATAATGCAGAAGAGGTGATGCTGCACTAGTTGTACCAGAGTACAACTGACATCATTCAAAACGATGGATATATGTCTGGTCAACATTCTCATCTAGGCTTTAAGAAAGCCCATTAAAATATATTGGAAGCTGTTTAGACAGCTTGGGTTTTTAGACAAAAATGATTCTTTGTTTTTAATTGATCAGTAAAACATTTTTTAATGTAACAGCATTTCTTCATAACAATACAAAAATGTTTCTTATATTTAAAAATATATGTAATTGGGCTTCCCTGGTGGCGCAGTGGTTGAGAGTCCACCTGCCGATGCAGGGGACACGGGTTCGTGCCCCGGTCCGGGAAGATCCCACATGCCGCAGAGCGGCTGGACCCGTGAGCCATGGCCGCTGGGCCTGCGCGTCTGGAGCCTGTGCTCTGCAACGGGAGAGGCCACAACAGTGAGAGGCCCGCTTCCGCAAAAAAAAAAGAAAAAAAAAATACATGTAATTGTAAAAATATTGGTTGTGTTATAAACTTAGGCCCAAGAACACTAAATAACATTATTAATAAACATTATTTTTATTTTTATCTAAATCATTGGCAAAATAATAAACCTCTAGAAAGATTATGGGATTACAACTTGTTAGACGTGGAAAATTCTGTCTAGATCTTATCCCTGCCTGAAGATTGTTCTCTAATACAGTCTGTAAGACCAATCAAAACATCATAAAAAATAGCAAGAAGGTAAATGGATAAATTCACAAACAAAAATTTAGAGTCTCAGTATGGGATGGGTATTAAAATTACTGTCTACCTGTGAATATTTATGTTTCTACCATAATTAAATCTAACTATATATACATATATATATACACACACACACACACACACACACACACACATATACATATATATCATTATGCTTTTCCATATATTTTTATGAGGCAAGTATTCCACATTTAAGTAAATTTAAAAATATTTATTAATAAAAAATAAAGCTTATCTAGTAAAACCAATTGTGTTAATTGATTAGGTAGTAGAGGAATGAAATATATTTTCAGGGACAAAAACTTCATTTATTATCCAATGTATTTTCATATATATTATCCTTACAATATTCTCATCTCTCAGTTCCTATTAATTCCAATAATTTTACCTCACCCACCCACTGGCTGGTTATATACCCTAGATGCCATTACCAAGTTAGCATTTCTTTCCCATTTCAATGTCAAGCACCTTTCTGATTTCCTTCTCCTATATTTCCCATAACTCTCTTCTTTGACCCAACTTGGACGTCCTATAAATTGATTCTATTGCCTTCTATTTCTCATCTACTTCACATCAACGTTGCCCTCCCTATTCTGTGCTCCATTATTAGCAAATTACCTTTGGCTAGAATGGCATTCTCTCCACCTTACTTGCCTAGAAAACTCTAATTCTGGTTAATTCCAACTACCTGCCTGGTCCATAGATGCACCTCAGCACCTGATCATACTTGGAGAAAACACATCCCTTGTCATCTGGTCTCACTTCAACTTCTTGACTTGAACATCAAGCCAGCCCTTAGTGCTACCAAGCCAACTCGATCAATTCACTCTCCCATTCTCTTGAACAATGCCACACATTTTCTGTCTTCAAACTTCCCATGTCTTTCTCAACTCTTCCATCTCTCTTGATGAACCTGTTTTTTCTATTTCACTAAGAAAAGAAAAGTTATCAAAGACAACCACTATACTCTGGTTCTACCACAGCTATCAGTCTCATTAATACCATTATACTCTGCTTGGAGGGATCATTCAGGTCCTTAAGGCCAAACTTCCCATTTGTATGCTCCATCTAATCACTTCTAACACACTCAAGGATGTGCGTCCCCTGAAAACAGTCCCCTCTCTCCTACTAAATCAGTTTATACTTCTCTTCTAGATCATTCCCATCAGCCAATGGGCAGAGGCTGTAATGCCGTCAACCTTACAAAAAAATCATCTTGATCCCCATCCAGGGGCCATCCGATTTCTCTGGAATTTTTTGAAACAAAAATCTTTAAAAGACATTTTCACTCATCCAATTCTCTCCTGAACCCACTGTGTTAATATTCAAGCCTAGATCTCTACAAAAACAATGACTTCTACATTGCTAAATCTAATTAATGTTTAATTCCAGGCTTGAAATTCCTGTCTTACTTGACCAATTAGTAGTATTTCTATAACTGGCCATTCCATCTTTCCAGATCACTCATTTACTTGGCTTCTAGAAGACCCCTTCTCATGGTTCTTCTCTACCTTGCTGGTGGCTGCTTCTTATTCTGCTTCAGTGGGTCTGTCTCACCGCACACCTCTGAGGTGGAAGTGCTCCAGGGCTGAGTCTTCGCACCTCTTCTCTTCCCCAGTGGTAATATGTCTAGCTGAATGCATCCAGTCCTTTGCCTTCAAAACCACCTATTTCCTGATGTTTACCAAAATCATTTCTCCATTCTGAGATCTTCTTTTAGTTCTTGACTCATGAATCCAGCTGACATCTCCACTTCAATATGTAACTGGTATCTCAAATTTCACATGTCCAAAACCAAATTCTTAAACACCAGCTCCCAATCTAAACTACTCCTCCCACTGGCCTCCTTCTGTCAACAAACAGATATTTTATTATTCCAGTTTCTCAGATCAAGCCAAAAGATCATCTGTTGTTTTTTTTTTAAAAAAGATCATCTTTGATTCCTCCTTTTTTCACATTGCACATCATCGTAGTTGGAAAATTCTGTATTTCCATAATCTCAGCAACTTTGTTTCTAGTATCTATTTCAAACTGCTTTATCTCTTGCCTGGACTGTTGTATTTTTCCCAGTCTCTCTAACTTTTCCCTACTCCAGTGTATTCTCCACAACAGCTGGAGTGATCCTTTTAAAACTTAACTTAGGATCAAAAACTTAAATCACTTCCCATCAGGCTCACAATAAAAAAAGAAGTTATTGCTGCGGCCTGTGAGGGTCTCATGATCTGGGTACAGGCTACTTCTCCAAACTATTCTCCAGGATCTGAGATTTCTGGACCTGAGATTCATACCATTATGGGGTGAGGAGGCCTTTTTTTTATGTAAAAGATTATCTTGAAATTTAGTTGGATTAGTTTCACGGTACACCTGCCTCTGCTTTGCTTACTTTCTGCAGCTGCTGGCCTTCCGGCCATTCCTTCAAAAGACAATACTCTCCTGACTAGAGACTTTAGTGTTTTGTTTTGTTTTTTTTTGTGGTACGCGGGCCTCTCACTGTTGTGGCCTCTCCCGTTGCGGAGCACAGGCTCCGGACATGCAGGCTCAGTGGCCATGGCTCACGGGCCCAGCCGCTCCGTGGCACGTGGGATCCTCCTGGACGGGGGCACGAACCCGTGTCCCCTGCATCGGCAGGCGGACTCTCAACCACTGCGCCACCAGGGAAGTCCGACTTTAGTGTTTTTTAATCTGCCTATAACTTTTCCTCCTAAGATTCCTCATGGTAGATTTCTTTCATTCACCCTGACGGAGGGCAGTTCTCAGATTATGTCAAAAGGACACACATTCTCCATTCCCTCTTAGCCTGCCTCTTCTTTCATCAAGAACTTATCATTACTTAATATACAATTATAGAATTTGTGGATTCTATTGCTTCACTAGCTAAAATTTACACTTGATGAAAGCAGGGGATTTTTAGTTTAGTTTGCATTTCTATTTCTATTGCTAGAACAAGGTCGGAGACACAGTAGATATTCACCACTAAGAGAATACACCTGCAAGAAAAGAGAATGGCTTAAAACTATTCTTTTTTTTCCCCAAAAGACAAGTATTACAAGTTTTACTAAATAAATCAGACTCCCCTAAAGAAGATGACCTTGGAAAACTGGACGCTGATAGACTCTTATAATTAATATAGAAAAAGTTTTCAGTGAGGTTAACTTCCATTTTAATCATGACCAGGAACTTAATTCTTTGAATTATCTGAAATATATATATATATATATATATATATATATATATATATATATATATATTACAGTGAATATCTTTAGCTACAAAAGACAAATGTTTATACATAGTCAGCCACAAATACTTTTGAAATAGTGTGGAAAGTAGGTGAGGGACTTGAGAGAAAAAGGCATGTGTACCCTTTCCAAAAAATAAGAGAATCAAGGGGTTTCACAGGACTGAGAAGTTGGGAGAGGGAGTTTGCCTCTTGCATTATTTATACTTCTGATATTGTTTCTGATAAACATCTAGGTTACTAGAATGTGTCGTTTTCATTAATTTATATAGAAAAAATACTCAATAACCACTTACAGCCACAGAGTAGATATAGACAAGTGAATATATTAATATAAGACCTAGGAGTCGAGCTTTGGTGTCAGCTAAGCTTAGGCCCTGACTTCTGTGAGAAGCCCACTTCTAAGAGAGCGGACCTGCTTATGGCTCGGTGAGTACTGGAGTCTTTCCCATCAATCTGCACTAGTAGGTCAAATTTATTGCAGTCCCACATCCAAAGTTCAGAAACCAGCATGTAGATTCATACAGCATCAACATTTTTACAGTCCATTTATTATCATAATTGTCACAATCAATGTTTTCAATCCACACAGTCATAAGTTTTATAACTTAAGCTCTGTCATGATAAGAAGAACAGAGAAACCTGGGCAGCATCAGAGAATGGGATGAGAGCAGCTCTAAGTTGTCTGGCTTTGGTCCGACTCAGTCCTGCCGTAGGTAAACCTACAGGAGATTCTGAACTAAAAATGGAATGAGGCACACCTGAGTCCTTACACAACCCCTGCAATTACTCGAGCTCCTACCTAGGAAAGGCTTACAGATAGAAATTTCCAGAACTACATTAAACTCCAGGGATTGCCTGGCACTTCTACCTCCCCCTTCCTCCTTTGCTACAAAGTGTCACCATTCCACTGAGCACTTATAATTTGTGAGTTATGTTTTCACCTCATTCAGATGATGAGTAAACAGAAGAAAGGAATCTATGAATATATGACTAATAAGGCCATTTGATCTTTGGCAGCCATCATAAATTCAACTTTTGACATAATGCCTTCATAATCCTAAATTCACTAAGGGAGGAAATGAAAGACTCTATGAAAAACCCTCAGAACTCTTTCCGTAAAAACTAGTCTAAAGTTGCTTCAGGCTCTTCTTCATTTAAATATTGTCACTTTACCTCATGTTACATTTCTAACCAGTTCCTGCAACTTAGAAACATATGTTCATGAGTCAGTGACTGAAAGACTCACTTCTATTTTTTTTAACCTTAAATTCCGTAAACTAAAAGCAAGCATTGGGTTAAAATACGATTTGTAAGTTCTGCAATGAGCATGTTTCCTACCCAATACTAAGGATATCTCTGTCTTCAGCTACCAAAAAAATGCTTCTATCAGAATTTTAACATCAAATATCTTTATATCTTTGTTACACATAACAGCAATTCTTGGCAAATACCATTGACTATAAATCACCAAGATAATACTTAAACATATAATAAGATTAATAATCCTCTGCAAAGCTATTGATTTCAATGAAATGGCCCTGTGCCCAACCCATCTTCTCTTTGATGGGCTGATTTTCTCCAATAAAATACCTATCCAGTTTTCCTTTTTATAACCAAAGTCTCAATTCACACTTGATCACAGCTGAACATCTATAATTGGTGACGGCACTGAGGACTGGGGCATACAAAATTCCCTCTTTGGAAAACCATCTTGGAATTCAGCCTAGACATATTTAATTAAAATAAAATGTCATAGAGTCAGTGACCAAAGCATTTGAAACAACAAATGTACTTATTCTTTTAGTAATGATAATTTTAAAAGGATGAATCTTTACATTTCAACTATCTTTATCTGGATGCTTGGCAAAAGGTATTGCTCCAATACAGCCTACTTAAGTGACAGCAAGCTTCTAAAATAGTACATAGTACATTTCTAAAATGATATCATATACTATACATAGAGAATCCTAAAGATGCTACCAGAAAACTACTAGAGCTAATCAATGAATTTGGTAAAGTAGCAGGATACAAAATTAATGCACAGAAATCTCTGGCATTCTTATAAACTAATGAGGAAAAATCTGAGAGTGAAATTAAGAAAACACTCCCATTTACCACTGCTGCAACAAAAAGAATAAAATATCTAGGAATAAACCTACCTAAGGAGACAAAAGACCTGTATGGAGAAAATTATAAGACACTGATGAAAGAAATTAAAGATCATTCAAATAGATGGAGAGATATACCATGTCCTTGGATTGGAAGAATCAACACTGTGAAAATGACTCTACTACGCAAAGCAACCTACAGATTCAATGCAGTCCCTATCAAACTACCACTGGCATTTTTCACAGAACTAGAACAAAAAATTTCACAATTTGTATGGAATCACAAAAGACCCCGAATAGCCAAAGCAATCTTGAGAAAGAAAAATGGAGCTGGAGGAATCAGGCTCCCTGACTTCAGACTATACTAGAAAGCTACAGTACTGAAGACAGTATGGTACTGACACAAAAACAGAAATATAGATCAATGGAACAGGATAGAAAGCCCAGAGGTAAACCCACGCACATATGGTCACCTTATCTTTGATAAAGGAGGCAGGAATATACAGTGGAGAAAGGACAGCCTCTTCAATAAGTGGTGCTGGGAAAACTGGACAGGTACATGTAAAAGTATGAGATTAGAACACTCACTAACACCATACACAAAAATAAACTCAAAATGGATTAAAGACCTAAATGTAAGGCCACACATTATCAAACTCTTAGAGGAAAACATAGGCAGAACACTCTATGACATAAATCACAGCAAGATCCTTTTTGACCCACCTCCTAGAGAAATGGAAATAAAAACAAAAATAAACAAATGGGACCTAATGAAACTTCAAAGCTTTTGCACAGCAAAGGAAACCATAAACAAGACCAAAAGACAACCCTCAGAATGGGAGAAAATATTTGCAAATGAAGCAACTGACAAAGGATTAATCTCCAAAATTTACAAGCAGCTCATGCAGCTCAATGACAAAAAAACAAACAATCCAATCCAAAAATGGACAGAAGACCTAAACAGACATTTCTCCAAAGAAGATATACAGATTGCCAACAAACACATGAAAGAATGCTCAACATCATTAATCAGTAAAGAAATGCAAATTAAAACTACAATGAGATATCATCTCACACCGGTCAGAATGGCAATCATCAAAAAATCTAGAAACAATAAATGCTGGAGAGGGTGTGGAGAAAAGGGAACAATCTTGCACTGATGGTGGGAATGTAAACTGATACAGCCACTATAGAGAACAGTATGGAAGTTCCTTAAAAAACTACAAATAGAACTACCATATGACCCAGCAATCCCACTATTGGGCATATACCCTGAGAAAACCATAACTGAAAAAGAGGCATGTACCAGAATGTTCACTGCAGCTCTGTTTACAGTAGCCAGGACATGGAAGCAACCTAAGTGTCCATCAACAGATGGATGGATAAAGAAGATGTGGCACATATATACAATGGAATATTACTCAGCCATAAAAAGAAATGAAATTGAGTTATTTGTAGTGAGGTGGATGGACCTAGAGTCTGTCATACAGAGTGAAATAAGTCAGAAAGAGAAAAACAAATACCGTATGCTAACACATATATATGGAATCTAAAAAAAAAAAAAATGGTTATGAAGAACCTAGGGGCAAGACAGGAATAAAGACACAGACCTACTAGAGAATGGATTTGAGGATATGGGGAGGGGGAAGGGTAAGCTGGGACAAAGTGAGAGAGTGGCATGGACATATATACACTACCAAATGTCAAATAGATAGCTAGTGGGAAGCAGCCGCATAGCACAGGGAGATCAGCTCAGCTCGGTGCTTTTTGACCACCTAGAGGGGTGGGATAGGGAGGGTGGGAGA
Source organism: Pseudorca crassidens (assembly GCF_039906515.1). Classification (NCBI taxonomy): domain Eukaryota; kingdom Metazoa; phylum Chordata; class Mammalia; order Artiodactyla; family Delphinidae; genus Pseudorca; species Pseudorca crassidens. The sequence continues at coordinate 8,970,646 of NC_090307.1, forward strand.
CACAAGAGGGAAGAGATATGGGGATATATGTATATGTATAGCTGATTCAGTTTGTTATAAAGCAGAAACTAACACACCATTGTAAAGCAATGATACTCCAATAAAGATGCTAAAAGATAAAATGATATCATAGAAATTATACATATTATTCAAAACTCATTATTATAACATAAGGTGCTTTTCTAATTTTATTTCGTTAAAATCATTGAAAAATAGAAGAGAAGAAAATGAATGCTATTGCAGAGATTAGTCTTATTCTATTTAGAGGAAAAGCAAAATAATACATTTAAGGTTTGGATATTTGAACAGGAAAGTGTTGATAAATAGGTTCTATTCTTTTTACTATACATACACTGTTCTCAAAATTATCTATTAGCAACATAAATTTTAAATTTATGTTTAAATTTTAAATTTTCTTCACCGATTGAAATAAAACTTATAGGATAATTCTTTTTGGTAATAATTGCATCTCTCCATAATTTTAAGAAGGTGTGGTCACTAGGCATTCATTCATATCATGAATCAAAAAGAAACAAAGGAATGTCAGCATAATCCCAATATCATTTCCAGTCATTTCACATATTTCATTTGTGAATCAGTAATATTAGATGAAAATCAGAGATGAAATTTCCTTTGAGAAATCAAAATATATCTTCTCTGAATATGACTACAACATTCAAGAAAATAAAAGAGAGAGGAAAGCATAAGAGATGAATATGAGAACAGCATATTACAGAATTTAAATGTAAAACCTGCTTATTTTCAGGATCAATTTCTTCTTTCTATTCCCAATGCCAAGAGTGGACCACCTGAGAGGACTGTGATTGGCTGGGTTTACACATGCTGGAATTGATCTGCCTGTGTCTCACCGCCCCTCCCTGAGTTCTGTTACCCCAATGCCCATTCCAAACCATCCTGCTAATAACTCCAGCCAGATTCACATCCCTAAAATACCAGTGCAGCACAGTGGAATAGCTCTGGAGCCAGAAAGACATTGTCTGGAATCCTGGCTCCACTTACTATATTTGTGGCTTTAAAGAAATCATTTAACATTTTTGAACATCAGATTTTTTCACATGTAAAATAAAGATAATATGTAAAATAAAGTTCATTTGATCACACAGCTATCAAAATTGTAGATAGGTATGTAAGTTACCTTGAACACAGAAGAAACACAATCATGTGTTGAAAGTATGCCAATGATGAAAACGAAGAAGATAATGGTTAAGAAGAATAAGATGATGAAGAAGAAGGAGGAAGCAGAGGATGAGAAGAAGAAATACTCCATGTCTTCAGAAATTTGCAATTGTCCCCACTGTATAATATATAATATATAATATATAATCTGTGTGAATTTTAAGATGCTCCACAACTCCATCCTGCTCTAGCTATTGAGCACAATGTCTACTACTCACAAGGTGTATTTTTTTCTGCTCCAGTGAGGGGAATCACTCATCCCTATCCTACCTGGCTGTATATTAATTTATGCCTCAAAACCCTTTGCTCCAACTACTTCTGAACAGAAGAGTTTTTTTGCTTTTCAACAACTATCCAAGTTCCACTGATTTTTTAAGTCTCAGCTCAGGCAGCCAGACTTTTCTTTCAAGGCTTCTCTAAAATCTTGCTAAAAAGGGAATTTTGAAGGTTTTGGCATTATGGCAGAATTCAATTGACCTTGCAATACAAGTACAGGAGATATGATGCTTCTTCAAATAGAAGTGGCCTGAGATCATTTTCAGTCGTAAAGAATTACTGCCATTATATGTGTGGCTCTAATAATTAGATGAAACCCTCATAAATTTCAAGGCTACACCCATAGTGAGGCACCAAGAAGCTAGGTCCCAATGATCAAGTAAATACTGAATCCAATGAAAACATATGAACAGTGCAAGAGAGACCACTAAATGATGTTATTTCACAAGAAAACTATTTTTTAAAGTTTTAGGAGAAAATACAATTCATATTAAACATTTTTCTAAATATTCAAAGACATTGATATTTTAAATCAATATTGCAAAATCACACAAAACATACAAATATTGTATCACTAACTTGTCAAGATTCCTTTCTAATCTAATGCTTATGTAAAAATATGGAGAAAAGTCCGAATTAAAGACTAATTTATATGTCTTTAAATATCTGACAATATTTAAAGGATATTTAACAATATTTAAAGGATATTTTAAAGGATATGACAATAGGATATTTGACAATAAGATGATTAACAAAATATTTAATCAAAAGTTGTAACAATACCCTATCCCACAAAAATATTAGCAAAAGTGCATTCAGATGATTTTAGAAAAAAGGAAAACTAGTGTTTATTTAAATGAGAATATCAAGAAATATCATTGTGTATTTCAGTGCCATGTTACTTACATGTTTATAATTGTATTTTTAAAAGAATATCTCCTTTATATTTCTATTTAACAGATTTACCCATTTAACATTTATTTTATAATTTGTCTTTGCAGGAAACATAAGCAAATACTTCCCAACGGTTTTCAGAGATCCTTTTTCCTTAGTTCTGTAATTACTTTCTCTAAACACACATTTCCTTTTATTATGGTCAGGATTTTATTATTATATTCTATGTCTCTTCTCCTCCACACTACCCAGGTAGTTTATATAAAGAAATCAATATTAATGCTAAGTTTGAAGTATACTTTTCTGCTAACAGTGACAGGAATTTATCATGAGGACCAGCAAAATGAAAATAACTCTAAATGGATGAGGCATAAATATAAGGATCTGCATAATAATTCTACTTTATTTTTACTCTAAGAATATAGATTACTTCAAACACATTGACTAACTCATATTCATTTGGAACTACAAAACAAGGTTTTATTATCAACATAATATATTACTGTCTAAATTTAGAGCTGAAAATCTTACCTGAGTTTTGTTAGTACACCGTTATTTTTTACAAAACAGGAAATGTATGACAAGCTGTCAGGATAAAGAATACCAATGTGGAAAATGGAAGAGAGAGGGAAGAAATCAAGTCCACTTTAAGAAGAAACACTGAATCCCTCTGTTTCCCAGACCTACAGTAGTTCTGCATCTTATAAGCAACTGTCTTTTCTTTGCTCTGAGAATAACACATGCTCTGCCCCAGCAGGAAAATATAAAAATTAAATAGAAAACCACAAGGTTATTAAGCATCTTACCCTCTGGGCTTGCTGGGCTGCTCTAGCGGCTCAGTGTTACAGACACATATGTAAACAGCAGAATTTCCGGCATCCTTTTCTCATCTGTATAGCTCTGGGGTCTTGGCCAACAGGATTATTTCCAGCATTACGGCCACTCCACACTAACTCAAAAAAGATTCCCATTGGTTGTGAAGTTTTATCAAAACCAATACCACAACACTCTCTGTGGATCACAAGTGAGCTATCCAAAATGAAATCATTTTAATGTTCCCTAACTCAGTATCGTTATCCAATACTTTCTACACAACCTATTTGAACTGTACTGTAAGTGAAAAAGGGAGAAACATCCACCCCTTCATCCACCAGTGTGTTTAATAACAAGCTGTATAACTTGCAATAGTAATAGAAAAAATAAAATGGCAAAGCAAGAACTAATACCGTATCTATCTGCAAAAGATTTAAAGAAAGATTATAGTGCAGATTACAGGAACAATAGGAAACATCACTGGTCCAAGCTGATCTTTATTAGATTGCCCCAGAAAAGAAAAAAAAAAAATTAATAAACTATTTGGGTATAGAAATCAAGATACAAAACTGTATGTCAAAACCTTTGATTTCAGTCATGTTGGCAGGAATTGTGAGCTGTCGTCTCCAGGGCCCCCAGTGAGAGCTCTCCAGCCCCTTTCCCTGGGGAAAAGAAAGGAGTGACTTTCTGGTGGCATGATGCAGCTGTCAGGAAGTGTTCTGACAAATGGGTGATGGCAGACCACATGAAAGAGAGCTTCTCTGGTTGAACTAACAGCATAGAATGCCCAAAGTTTCTTTTCAGAGGAGAGGGCAGAAGAAACACAATCACTATATCCTTATAAATAGCATGAAAACAGCATTCGAAAGTTAGGGAGCTAATGTCTCCAAATTATTTTATTCTTCCTCCCCTCTTAATTTGGAAGAATATTCTTAGCTGAATAACCTATTTGTCATCTATTTCTACTGAACAGCATCCTTTCCTCCTTACTTCCTGAGGCAATGGAGGGGGTGACCTTTCTCCCATAAAAAGTGAACTAACCCTCTGAGGGTTCCTTTCCTTCCGTATTTTCAGAAAATGTGCTCAGTCACCATACTCTCTTCTCTCTCTCTGAACTCTCCTTTTCATCTGGTTTTTCCTCATGACATTTAAAACACCACCAGTTCTTCAGTCAGTTTCAGTTATGCCAATGAATCTCGCTTTCAGTTTGGTTATTTTCACTTGTAGGTACTGTTCTCTTCTGCTTCATGGTCAGATGATTGAAAGAGCTCTTTCCATCCAGGAACCCCATTTAATCTACCATCTACTCCCTTTAGTACACCAAAGTGACGCTCTGAAAACACACACTTTCCCACACACACATGCATATGCATGCACACACATGCACATTTTGTGTTTTTTTACGTTTGTAGACTCCTCTCAGCCCATGTGCTACGTGTCCTCTATGCAGCCTTTGATACTGTTCACAGCCCCACCTACACGAAGACTTCTCGGATCTCAGCACTACATCCTCCTGGTCTTTCTCATGAGCACTCACCATCCTCTCCCCGCCCTCTGGAGGTACCTCTTTTCCCTCCCATCCCTACATATACTGCAGGTATGTCCTCATGTAAATCTATTACCACGCTGGATAATTTCACCCATTCTAACAGTTTCAATTATCACCTTTCTTTACCAAATACTTATATTCAGATCCAATCCTTTTCTGAGTCTCCAACACTTATATACATCAGCACACTGTACTCTGCTACTAGAAAATACGACAATATGTCATCAAGATATTTAAAACTGAAATCATTATTCCTCCATGGACTTGCTGTGTTATTTACCTCAATAATGCCAACCATGGGCTTCCCTGGTGGCGCAGTGGTTGAGAGTCTGCCTGCCGATGCAGGGGACACGGGTTCGTGCCCCAGTCCGGGAAGATCCCACATGCCGCGGAGCGGCTGGGCCCGTGAGCCATGGCCGCTAAGCCTGCGCATCCGGAGCCTGTTCTCCGCAACGTGAGAGGCCACAATGGTGAGAGGCCTGCGTACCACAAAATAAATAAATAATAAATAAATAAATAATGCCAACCAGTCTTACACTTTGCCAAAAAAAATCCTGGAAGTCGTCCTTGAATTCTTTTCTATATTCAATGCAGCATCACCTCCTTTTGATTTTACTTCAATAAGCTGCCCAGTCCTCTCTCTTCCCACTGCAACAATCCTGGTTCAGGCAACTGTCATAATCTGACTAGGTCACTGCAGTGTCTTCCTAAATGATCTATCTGCCTCCAAGCTTGTTTAGTAACAATTGTTTAGTAGGCAATCTTTAGTAAGAGTTACAATGGCCTATTGCCAGTACTCATGCTTCTTGAAGGCTCTGAAGATTTTTAACCCTCTTATCACATCTATTCTTCAAAATGCATTTGCCAGCATGCAACTTTTATGGATTATTTTTTATGTCTTGTAAGCCATGGCATGTCCTTATCCTCCCCTTTATTACTTTGTTCTCTTTCAAGGAGGAATCCCTCCAAGGGACTGTCACTGGTCCTATTCTCACCCCACATCCTCTGTCAGAGTAATCATATCCATTTTTGTGGATTCTTTCACCATATATATTACAGTGGGCTGAATGATGTCCTCCAAAAAGATATGTTAAATACTTAACCCTCGGTACCTGTGAATGTGCCCTTATTTGTAAATAGGGTCTTTGCAGATGTAATCAAGTTAAGATGGGGTTATACCATATTAGGGTGGGTCCTAATCCAATGACTAGTGTCCTTTTAAGAAGAAGGAAATTTAGATACAGAAACACAGAGGAGAACACCATGAGAAGACAGATGCAGAGATTGGAGTGATAAATCTACAAGCCATGGACTTTTGGTACCCACAAGAATCTAGGACGAGGCAAGAAAGGATCCTCCCCTAAAGCCTTTGGAGAGAAAGTATGGCCTTGCTGACATCTTGATTTTGGACTTCTAGCCTCCAGAACTGTGAGACAATAAATATCTATTGTTTTAAGCCACCAAGTTTGTGGTGATTTGTTAAACAGCCCTAGCAGGTATACTAATATACAAATAATTATCAAATATATATAGCTAGCCCAAAACAGTTTATCAGCTTCAGATCTGCACTTCTAACAGTCTAATGAAAATAGGCACTAGGAACCATTTAAATCCCTCGATAATCTCCAGACACCAAATCTGTTATATTTCTTCCAAAACCTCTACTGTTCCCTGTATTATCACTCTTAAATAGAGAAGCCATCATCCAGTCTCTTGAGACAGAAAATTTTTACTATTCCTGAGTCCTCACTTCTCTTCACCCTTCAAATAACTCACTTTTATAGTAAAACCTGAAAGAATTGACTATTTGTCTGTCTCCACTTCCATCTCCTCCAGCTCTTTTGAACCCATAACAATCAGAATTTTGTTTTAACACATCAGTTTTTTACCGGCAAGTTTATAAATTACTGATCAGTAAAATCTGGCTATATATGGAGGGCACTGTCTCTCTTGGAAGTTTGTCAAGTGAAGGCTCCTTTGTTCCACACAACTTCACTTCCCTTGGGGTCAGAAAGTGGAGTAGGTGTCCTGCTTTGTCCTTATTACAAAATCTGGCTCACAAGTGCTTTGTAGATTGATAGTGTGGTACCTACTAGAATCGTAGAAACAGTTATCCCTCATCTCCACCTTAGTTGAAAGGGTACATTGCCACTATGACTTACATACACCTTTATGTTAACACTCAATATCCCATAAAAAGAAAGTCGTGTGGGCTTCCCTGGTGGCACAGTGGTTAAGAGTCCGCCTGCCGATGCAGGGGTCACGGGTTCGTGCCCCGGTCTGGGAAGATCCCACATGCCGCGGAGCGGCTGGGCCCGTGAGCCATGGCCACTGGGCCTGTGCGTCCGGAGCCTGTGCTCCGCAATCGGAGAGGCCACAACAGTGAGAAGCAAAAAAGAGGCGTGTAAGAAAAAAAGAGGAGAAAATTCAGCCTTGGAGTTTTCATAATTTGTTGGCCAGTTCACAATAGCTTAAGGTACTCAGCACACATCAATGAAAGTTAATTTTTGTGTGTTTATTCCAATTTCACTTTATATATTAGGTCCTCCCTGTGAATTCTGATATTTGCTCACCAGTATTATTTCTCTACTTCCCCCCTACAAAAAGAATTTTTATTTTTGTTTGGGGCAACAAAGTGGTCAGTTTAAAAAAAACAAAACAAAAAAACAAAAAAACCCCACCTTATGTTACCAAGACTCCCAGTACAAGTACACTTAGCCACATGGTACAGTTTGGCTGGTGAAACATAAGTGAAAGCCTGAAGAACATTTTTGGAAAGTTTCATCTTCCTGATGTGGATGACTCTCCATTTCACTTCTTTCCTCTTCTTCCTTCCTTGAACAAGGATAGGAGGCTTGAGATGGAGAAGCATTCTTTAACTAATTGTGAGGCCATGAGGTCAAGACTCAGACGGAAGCCACACTAAGAAGGGCAGAAGGAGTTGGGACCATGACTGGCTCATGCAGACTTGGGTGATGGGAGGAAAAGAGAACTTATCTGGTTAAACCACTGTCATCAGGTTTCTCCTGTGGCCTTATTTATTACAGTGGGAGCTACAGGCCAATAAAAAATTGTAACAGCATCTAACTGCAGAAACCATTGGGAATAAATAGTAATCAGAACTGATTTTACTCCGGATCCTTATCACTTAATTGAGGAGCCCTGAAGAAACCATGAAATTGAAAACTCCCGCAGCAACATTTACCCAATTTTAAAGCTATTTCTCACCATCTCTGTGAGAAATCACCTCTCCTGGTCCCCACAGAAAGAGTTAATGCTACAGCCAAAGGCGATATTCATGACTTATTTACATGTCTGTTTCCTCAGAGAACTGTCAGTTTCTTAAGGAGATAATGTTGTATTTGTCTTCAAATCTTCTGCAAATAGGCAAATAAATTAATGAATAAATGAATGAAGGTATAAATGGATAAATGAATAAATATATGGATGTTCTATGAAAGCAATGAAGAAAACAAAAAGAATGAGAGTATTTCAAGATTGGGAGACTTGTAGAGAAAATAAATTAGAAAGATATACTTTAAAACATTGAATAAGTGTTTGGTGATTTTAAAATTTCTTCTAATGTTGGTTTTTTTCCTACTTTTATAAGTTGAAAGAATAGTGCCAAACATTACACGTATATGCCTCTCACTGACAAAGTAAGAAAAATAGAAATATAGACAAAGCAAGATAAATGGAAAAGATTTTTCTGTGGACCTCAGTAACTATGTGAATTCAGCTGTTAACTTTTAATTGCTACAATTTCAATGGCATTAACAATATTTGTAGGTTATTCTAAAGCAACATATAATTGTCTCAGTAACTGAAAAATTTTTGCAAGGAAGCCAATTTTGGTTTCGATTGAAACGCACTAGGTGATTTGAAATCACAGATTAGAAACATGTATGTACAAAATCACGGAGTACACTGTGATTTTACAAATATATCCTTCATCAATCAAGAGACCAGCTGGGAAGCCACATCTTTTATTAAACTGACTTGTGCCTACCCACATATACCAGCCACATAAATCTAAATGTCAATGTGTGAGTCTTACTGCAGTGTTAGAGAAAATATCACTTTTCTCTCACCATTTTAGAAATAGGAATTATTGTTTCACAATGTCCAGAATTTCTTTACAGGAACAATGCATATTTTCTGTGAAAATGTCTAAGTTGTACTACAAAGCCAACTTGATTTATATTATGTCAGTTGAGGGAAAAGTTAAGAAAAAAACCTGTAAGAAAAATAAATCTGATTCATATTTTAAACATACTGTAGAACATATTTTAAAAAGAAGAGGCCCTGATCTCAGGCAGACCTCAGAGTCACATCTCAGAGCCCAACGGTCCCTTCATTTATAAAGCGAATGTTATAACCAACAGACACATGCTGAGGGTTTAGAGATAATGGCTATAAACTGCTTAAAACAGACCCAACATTAAATAAATTGAAGCTATCGTTAGTATTAATTATTTTTAAAAGTAGTATGTTCACTTAAGTACAAGGTCTACAAAATATTTTAAAGCAAAGTTTTATATTCTAAATATTAACATGAAGCAGGTGTAATCACAGCCCAGTTTGATGGACTTATTTTGCTGTGTCTCTATGCGGTAGCTTCATGGTTGTAAGCTTGCTCTGGCCCCCAACGCTTAGGCCTGCTGAAAACAATTAGATATGTTACTCAGGCTTGTAATAAGCATATGATGAACCTGTCTTAGTGAGACTCTGTGAAATTATAATAAGTTTATCTTTGTGAGACTTTGAACAGTCCTTAGGAACACCTACTAATGAGACAATGGCCCAGAGGCAAAAACTTTCTTTTTAAGTAATCAGATATACTTTACATAATTAGAATTAAATATTTAGTCATTGGATTTTGATCAAATTCATAGCAGAGGTTAATGGTTAAGCCTTCTTTCCTTGGTTAATCACGATGTGATGTACTTCACATTTTGAAAGGATTTCTCAGACTCAGCACTGTTGACATTTGGACCAAACAACTCTATGTGGGGCTGTCTTGTGCATTGTAGGGTGTTCAGCAGCATCCCTGGCTTCTACCCACTAGTTATCAGCAGAACACCCAAGCTGTGACAACCAAAAATGTTTCCAGACATTGCCAAATGTCCTCTGAGGCGCAAAATTTCTATCAGTGGAGATTTATTGTTTAGAGTGATGGAGTGGTGGGAAGGTGAGACTAAGACATGGCTTGGCTTTGCTAATAATCTGCTGTCAGTGGTACATAAGGTGACTCTATCATTCCACGCCTTATCTTCCCCACATATACACCCAGGAAATCAGACTAGATACTCTCAAAAGCTTATTTTACCAAAACATTAAGCACCTTAGCCTCTCTTCTTCTCCCTCTCCCTCTCTCTCACACACAGACACACACACACTCAGACACACACGCACAGACACACACTCAGACACACACAGAAACACATACACACACAAACATGCACACCCGCCACACACAGATACACAGACACACACGCACACACACAGACACACACACACACCCCCTCCACACAGACACAGATGCACACACAGACACACACAGACACACAGAGACAAACACGCACACACAGACACACGTGCACACACCCCATACACACACACACCCCACACACACACACACCCCACAGACACAACACATATGTATCCCCCCCACAGACACGCACACACAGAGACACACACGTACATACAGACACACACATGCACACGCACACACACACACACACACACACACTACCACTCTACTCAAACCTTTCAGACTCGCTCACACAGTCTGTGTATGTCAGGGTATCAAATGCATAAAAAATGTAAAAAAAATATTACAGAACCCATTTCTAATGCAGGGAAGCCACTTCTAATTCAGTCTTACAGTATCATGATTAATTTTTCTTGGTAACTTCAACTCCAGAATGACCACATATTCAAAAACTAAAAAGCTTCTCATTGATACATCTAAATTGATAATACCAATTATCATTTTTTCTTGAAAGAGCACAACTCAACATTCAGCGAGGAAGTGTAACAAAGTGCAACAAAGCTTCATGTAAATCCAAAACCCTTAAGAATAAAGAAAAGAGACCCCACTGGTAGTGAAATACACTGAAGCAATCCACTTAAAAATAAAAGACAAAAAAAAATGACTGTGGTATCTAGAGCTTGCTTTCTTGCTCTCCACCCACACACCACAGTGGAAAATCCTCCTGGAAACAGGCTCACAAAGCCCTCATCAGGGGGTCCTTTCAGGGGCCAGATCAGCTGGGTAAACAAATGTACCCACTACACCAACCTCCACTGGCACCAGACACCTCACCTGCAACACACTGTTGTAAGGATTCTTTTGAACCTGCAGAACAGAATCCAGAGTCTGGCATATAGCATGCACTCAATTAAACGGTAGGTATAAAAATAATAGTAACATCATCATCATCATCATATAGATTCAATTATACAGCAAACATGAAAAAAGTGAATGATATTCTTTTTATTCTAAGCACTTAAAAGGAATAAATGTCCCTCAGAATTTTATTTAATTCTGGTGAATCAATATTAAAGAATTCAAATCTTTATTTCCAGTTATTGTAAGTTGGAGCATTACAGTGGCATCTCTGAACTGTGAGAGGGCAATACGCCTCTGATAAAGATCGAGCATGACTGAGAATATCAAACTCTAACACAAAAGCAAAAGATAAACAAAAACATTGTTTTAACTTAAGTAAAAATGAACTATATAGTACCATTAGATAATTTAAAAAAGGCACAAATATTTTCAATACATATCTCCATTACCCAGGCATAACTTCTACTAACTTTGAAAAACTATGGGAGAAAACAAATAAGGAATCAAGGTTCATATTTTTTTGATATTTTTGAAAGGTGATTTTATTTTAGTATATTCCTATACAATAATGACATAGAGATGTATATGTTCATTTTTTTCATGAATGTTAAAATGTCCCAAATCAATAAAAATAGAAACAATTTGGTGATGAGCCAAATGAAAATGTATAGTTTCATCCAAATCCTGGAAGTTCAAAATGAAAAATATATTAAAATTGGGCTTATAAACATTATTAAACATCTTTCCAAGAGAATTCAATGATGATAACGTATTTGGTAGGATAGTATAAAAACAGGACTATAATTGTTTCTTCAGGCAGGAAATGCATTGTTAGTGGTTCAGACTGGTGAAAATTTACCGTTCTAGTTAAACAATAGAAAATTAATAAAAGAGAACTATAATAAAGGAAGTTTGTGTATTTACAGTCTCTTTTATCTGTTGATTTTTAGAAACCCTCAAAAATACCTCAAGGACTATTCTATTTATAATATGTCTTAGATGTCAAAAAGTAAAATTAATGTATATTATCACTCTACCTGAAATAATTTACAAGGCTTGGCAATAAGTGTTGTTATAAAAACTTTTAAAATGCCCATACCCAACACTTTTGTCTTCTATTTATTCCACAAATCATTATACAGGCCAAACTCAGATGACATTGTAGGTAATTTTAAAAAATAACAATTATATTTTAATATTTTGACAGTTTATCATTAGAATTAACCTAAGAAATTATTTTTCACATTGGCTTTCAAAAAGTTTTTAACATAGTGGCACCCTTTCTTTTAAGAAGAAAAAATACAGTATATATTACACAGAAGTCTTATATGTCAAAAGTGGAACTTCTCCCATTAATGCTTGGAGAAAGGCTTGGATAACTGCCCACTTGGAAACTCTCCTCATATCTAATTTCCTCCGACAATGGTCTTTGGAGGTCATCCACAGACTCCCCAGACTCTAAGGAGCACTTTGGAAAACAACTAATATAATAAAGTCATTATTTTACAGATAAAGAATCTTGACTTCAGCAAAGAAAAATTACACGTCCAAATTTTTTGTCCACCCACTCATTCTTCTCTTAATTTCTTGAGAACTTAAATATGTTTTTGTCGAAAATATTTATTACATAATTAAGGGATATTTCTTTTTACAGAGATCAGAAGATAGTAATAAGCCTGAATAAGACTATTATCCATGACTCCCATGATCGGATAAGTAATGAAGACATCTTGTCACGTACCATTCATGATACTGTTAGTTAATTACTACAGATGACCAACAGATAATTTGTGCTTCCTTTAACATGGTGGGAGGTACAAGATATACTAATCTGAATGTGTTGTCCTGTATACCTAAAACTCTTACTGATGTGGTATGGTTTCTTCCTCCACTCTTGGTAGGGCAGGTGTCTTAGCAAGACCATCAATGAACTAGCTACTTATCCCTCATCTGGCGTGATTAGCATAAAGTCATTTTTCTGACAGTGGTTCAGGTCACTTCAGAACATATTATGACAGAGATTAGAAGAGTTAACAGAGATCTGTGACAAGGCTGTCCATTCCAAGTGAATACAAAATTTTTCTGACCCTAATAACATCAGCAAAAATGGCAGAGTAGGCAACTCTGGAGTTCAAAAACACTGAAAACTTGTTACAACTGTCAGAATCCACCTATTGAAACTGGAAGATAGGCAAAGGTTTACAGTAACCAAACAAATAATTAACCAGGAGAAAGTTCACTGAAACAGAGTAGGAGATCTTTGGGGCTCCAATCAGTAAACTAACTTTACTCCTTAAGGACATATATAAAGAAAAGAAAACTAAACCTAAAGCTAGCAGAAAGAAAATAAGAAAGATTAGACCAGCGATAAACAGTATAGAGAATAAAAAACCATACAGAGCATGAACAAAACCAAAGTTTGTTCTTTAAAAGGTCAACATAACTGACAAACCTTTAGTTAGATTAATGAGAGAGAGAGAGAGAGAGAAGAATCATAGTAATGGAAAAGAAATAAAAGTGGGGACATTTCTACCAACCTTACACAAATTTAAAAAAGGACTGTAAGAAAACACTATGAAAAATTATACACCAATAAATTAGATAACCTAAATGAAATGGACAGATTCCTATAAATTCACAAACTGCCAAAACTGACTCAGGAAGCAACAGAAAGTATCACAGACCTTTAATAAGTAAAGAAAAATGAATAATCAAAAACATCCCAACAGAGTAAAGCCCAGGACCAGAAGATGGCTTCATTGGTGAATTCTAAAAAACATTGAAAGAAGAATTAATACCAACACTTCTCAAACTCTTCCAAAAATAGAAGAGGTAACACTTCCTAACTGATTCAAGGAAGCCAGCATTACCCTAATGACAAAGCCAAACAACGACAGCACAGTAAAATACACAACAATGTCCCTTATAAATGTGAGCAAAAAATTCCTCAACAAAATTCTAAAAAATAGAATTTAATGCATATTAAAAGCATTTTACACCATGAGCAAGTGGGATATATCCTAGGAATAAAAGGGTATTTCAACATACAGAAATCAATCAATGTAATACATCACTATAATAGAAGGAAGGGAAAAAACACATATGATCAAGTTAATAGATGCCAGAAAAGCAATTTGCAAAATCCAGCAGCCTTTTATGATAGAAATACTCAGTAAAATAGGAATAGAAAGGACTGTCCTCAACATAATAAGAAAGCATATATGAAAAACACATACCTCACATAAAACTCAATTTAAAAACACTGAAAGTTTTATCTCTACTATTTCTCTAATATAATGAGAAAGGATGCCCACTTTCACCACTTCTATTCAATATTGTACTGGAAGTCCTAGCCAGAGTAATTAGGCAAGAAAAATAAATTCAAAAGTATCAAAATTGTATATAAACTATATCTATTCACAGTTGAAATGTCCTCATATGCAGAAAATCCTAAAGAACTCATATTAAAACTGTTAGAGCACATAAACAAATTCTGAAAAGTTTCAGGTTACAAGATCAACACAAAGATCACTTGTTTTTCTATACAATAGCAACAAACAACCTGAAAGGATATTAAGAAAACAATTCCACTTACAATAGCATCCAAAAGAATAAAATATCTAATAATAAATTTAAACAAGAAGGTGCAAGTATAGTAAGCTAAAAACTGTGAAACACTGATGACGGATATTAAAAATATATATAAATAAATGGAAAGATATCTCATGCTCAAAAATGAGAAGACTTAATATTGTTAAGTGGCAATACTTCTCAAAGTGATCTAAAGATTTAAAGCAGTTACTATCAAAATCACAACAGACTTTTTTTCTGCAAAAGTGGAAAGTACAATCCTAAAATTCGTATGTAATTACAAGGTATCCAAACAGCCAAATAATCTTAAAAAGAAAAACAAAGTTGGGAGACTTACACTTCTCAATTTTAAAATTCACTGCAAAGCTATCCTTATCAAAACAGTGTGGTGCTGTTATAAAGATAAACATATAGACCAATGAAATAGAACTGAGAGTCCAGAAATAAAGCTATACATCTATGGCCAATGATTTTCATCAAGAGTGGTAAGATCATTACATGGAAAAAGGGTAATCTGTTCAACCAATAGGACTGGGATGACTGGGTATCCACATGCAAAGAAATGAAACTGTACCTTTATCTCATACCAAACATATTTAAAAAAAACCAAAATTATCAAAGGAGATCGGTTCAAGATGGCGGAGTAGAAGGACGTGCACTCACTCCCTCTTGTGAGAGCACCAGAATCCCAACTAACCGCTGAACAATCATCAATAGGAAGACACTGGAACTCACCAAAAAACACACCCCACATACAAAGACAAAGGAGAAGCTGCAATGAGACGGTAGGAGGGGCGTAATCACAATAAAATCAAATCCCATAAGAGCTGGGTGGGTGACTCACAAACTGGAGAACAGTTATACCATAGGACTCCACCCACTGGAGTGAAGGTTCTGAGCCCCATCTCAGGCTTCCCAACCTGGGGGTCTGGCAACAGGAGGAGGAATTCCCAGAGAATCAGACTTTGAAGGCTAGCGGGATTTGATTGCAGGACTTCGACAGGACTGGGGGAAACAGAGACTCCACTCTTGGAGGGCACACACAAGGTAGTGTGCGCTTCGGGACCCAGGGGAAGGAGCAGTGACCCCATAGGAGACTGGACCAGACTGACCTGCTAGTGTTGGAGGGTTTCCTGCAGAGGTGGGGGGGTGGCTGTGGCTCACCGCGGGGACAAGGACATTGGCAACAGAAGTTCTCGGAAGTACTCCTTGGCGTGAGCCCTCCCAGAGTCTGCCATTAGCCCCACCAAAGAGCCTGCATCCTCCACTGCTGGGTCGCCTCAGGTCAAACAACCAACAGGAAGGGAACTCAGCCCCACCCATCAGCAGACAAGCGGATTAAAGTTTTACTGAGCTCTACCTACCAGAGCAACACCCAGCTCTACCCATCACCAGGCCCTCCCTGCAGGAAGCTTGCACAAGCCTCTTAGATAGCTTCATTCACCCAAGGGAAGACAGCAGAAGCAAGAAGAACTATAATCCTGCAGCCTGTGGAATGAAAACCACATTCACAGAAAGATAGACAAAATGAAAACACAGAGGACTATATACCAGATGAAGGAAAAAGATAAAACCCCAGAAAAACAATTAAATGAAGGGGAGATAGGCAACCTTACAGAAAAAGAATTCAGAACAATGATAGTGAAGATGATCCAGGACCTTGGAAAAAGAACGGAGGCAAAGATCGAGAAGATGCAAGAAATGTTTAACAAAGACCTAGAAGAATTAAAGAAAAAAACACCTAGAAGAATTAAAGAACAACCAAGCAGAGATGAACAGTACAATAACTGAAATGAAAAATACACTATACAGAATCAATAGCAGAATAACTGAGGCAGAAGAACGGATAAGTGACCTGGAAGACAGAATGGTGGAATTCACTGCAGAGGAACAGAATAAAGAAAGAAGAATGAAAAGAAATGAAGACAGCCTAACAGACCTGTGGGACAACATTCGAATTATAGGGGTCCCAGAAGGAGAAGAGAGAGAGAGAGGACCGAAGAAAATATCTGAAGAGATTACAGTCAAAAACTTCCCTAACAGGGAAAGGAAATAGCCATCAAAGTCCAGGAAGTGCAGAGAATCCCAGGCAGAATAAAACCGAGGAGAAACACACCAAGACACATAGTAATCAAACTGAAAAGAATTAAAGACAAAGAAAAATTATTAAGAGCAATGAGGGAAAAACGACAAATAGCATACAAGGGAACTCCCATAAGGTTAACAGCTGATTTCTCAGCAGGAACTCTGCAAGCCAGAAGGGAGTGAACAATATATTTAAAGTGATGAAAGGGAAGAACCTACAACCAAGATTAATCTACCTGGCAAGGATCTCATTCAGATTCAGTGGAGAAATCAAAAGCTTTACAGACAAGCAAAAGCTAAGAGAATTCACCACCACCAAACCAGCTCTACAACAAATGCAAAAGGAACTTCTCTAAGTGGGAAACACAAAAGAAGGAAAGGACCTACAAAAACAAACCCAAAACAATTAAGAAAATGGTAATAGGAACATACATATCGATAGTTGCCTTAAATGTGAATGGATTAAATGCTTCAACCACAGACACAGGTTCACTGAATGGGTACAGAAACAAGACCCATATATATGCTGTCTACAAGAGACCCACTTCAGACCTAGGGACACATACAGACTGAAAGTGAGGGGATGAAAAAAGATACTTCATGCAAAAGGAAATCAAAAGAAAGCTGGAGTAGCAGTTCTCATATCAGACAAAATAGACTTTAAAATAAAGAATGTTACAAGAGACAAGAAAGGACACTACCTAATGATAAAGGGATCAATCCAAGAAGAAGATATAACAATTATAAATATATATGCACCCAACATGGGAGCACCACAATACATAAGGCAAATGCTAACAGCAATAAAAGAGGAAATCGACAGTAACACAATAATAGTGGGGGAATTTAACACCTCACTTACACCAATGGACAGATCATTCAGACAGAAAATTAATAAGAAAACACAATCTTTAAATGACACAAAAGACCAGATAGACTTAATTGATATTCATAGCACATTCCACCCGAAAATAGCAGATTACAATTTCTTCTCAAGCGCACACGGAACATTCTCCAGGATACATCACATGTTGCATCACAAATCAAGCCTTGGTAAATTTAAGAAAACTAAAATCATATCAAGCATTTTTCTGACAACTATGCTATGAGATTAGAAATCAATTACAGGGGGGAAAAACGTAAAAAACACAAAACACATGAAGGCTAAACACTACGTTACTAAATAACCAAGAGATCACTGAGGAAATCAAAAAATACCTAGAGACAAATGACAATGAAAACACGACAATCCAAAACCTATGGGATGTAGCAAAGCAGTTCTAAGCAGGAAGTTTATAGCTATACAAGCCTACCTCAAGAAACAAGAAAAATCTCAAATAAACAATCTAACCTTACACCTAAAGGAACTAGAGCAAGAAGAACAAAACCAAAAATTAGCAGAAGGAAAGAAATCATAAAGATCAGAGCAGAAATAAATGAAATAGAAACAAAGAAAACAATAGCAAAGATCAATAAAATTAAAAGCTGGTTCTTTGAGAAAAAGAACAAAATTGATAAACCATTAGCCACACTCATCAAGAAAAAGAGGGAGATTACTCAAATCAATAAAATTAGAAATGAGAAAGGAGAAGTTACAACAGACACTGCAGAAATACAAAGCATCCTAAGAGACTACTACAAGCAACTCTATGCCAATAAAATGGACAACCTGGAAGAAATGGACACATTCTTAGAAAGGTACAACCTTCCAAGACTGAACCAGAAAGAAGTAGAAAATATGAACAGACCAATCACAAGTAATGAAACTGAAATTGTGATTAAAAATCTTCCAACAAACAAAAGTCGAGGACCAGATGGCTTCACAGGTGACTTCTACCAAACATCTAGAGAAGAGCTATCACCCATCCTTCTCAAACTCTTCCAAAAAATTGCAGAGGAAGGAACACTCCCAAACTCATTCTATGAGGCCACCATCACCCTGATACCAAAACCAGACAAATATACTACAAAAAAAGAAAATTACAGACCAATATCACTGATGAATACAGATGCAAAATCCTCAACAAAATACTAGCAAACAGAATCCAACAACACGTTAAAAGGATCATACACCATGATCAAGTGGGATTTATCCCAGGGATGAAAGGATTCTTCAATATATGCAAATCAATCAATGTGATACACCATATTAAGAAATTGAAGAATAAAAACCATATGATCATCTCAATAGATGCAGAAAAAACTTTTGACAAATTTCAACACCCATTTATGATAAAAAAAAATACTCTCCAGAAAGTGGACATAGAGGAAACCTACCTCAACATAATAAAGGCCATATACGACAAACCCACAGCAAACATCATTCTCAATGGTGTTCACTATTATTCAACATAGTTTCGAAAGTCCTAGCCACAGCAATCAGAGAAGAAAAACAAATAAAAGGAATACAAATTGTTAAAGAAGAAGTAAAACTGTCACTGTTTGCAAATAACATGATACTATACATAGAGAATCCTAAAGATGCCATGAGGAAACTACTAGAGCTAATAAATGAATTTGGTAAAGTTGCATGATTCAAAATTAATGCACAGAAATCTCTTGCATTCCTATACATTAATGATGAAAAATCTGAAAGAGAAATTAAGGAAACACTCCTATTTACCACTGCAACAAAAAGAATAAAATACCTAGGAATAAACCTACCTAGGGAGACAAAAGACCTGTATGCAGAAAACTATAAGACACTGATGAAAGAAATTAAAGATGATACCAACAGATGGAGAGATACACCATGTTCTTGGATTGGAAGAATCAATATTGTGAAAATGACTATACTACCCAAAGCAATCTACAGATTCAGTGCAATCTCTATCAGATTACCAATGGCATTTTTTATGGAACTAGAACAAAAAATCTTAATATTTGCATGGAGACACAAAAGACCCCAAAGAGCCAAAGCAGTCTTGAGGGAAAAAAACGGAGCTGGAGGAATCAGACTACCTGACTTCAGACTATACTATAAAGCTACAGTAATCAAGACAATATGGTACTGGCACAAAAACAGAAACATAGATCAGTGGAAAAAGACAGAAAGCCCAGAGATAAACGCACACACCTATGGTCAACTAATCTATGACAAAGGAGACAAGGATATACAATGGAGAAAAGACAGTCTCTTTAATAAGTGGTGCTTGGAAAACTGGACAGCTACATGTAAAAGAATGAAATTAGAACATTCTCTAACACCATACACAAAAATAAACTCAAAATGGATTAGAGACCTAAATTTAAGACGAGACACTATAAAACTCTTAGAGGAAAATATAGGGAGCACACTCTTTGACATAAATCACAGCAAGATATTTTTTGATCCACCTCCTAGAGTAATGGAAATAAAAATAAAAATAAATGAATGGGACCTAATGAAACTTAAAAGCTTTTGCACAGCAAAGGAAACCATAAACAAGACGAAAAGACACCCCTCAGAATGGGAGAAAATATTTTCAAACGAATCAACGGACAAAGGACTAATCTCCAAAATATGTAAACAACTCATGCAGCTCAAAAATTAAAAAAACAAACAACCTAATCCAAAAATGGGCAGAAGACCTAAATAGATTTTTCTCCAAAGAAAACATACAGATGGCCAAAAAGCACAGGAAAAGCTGCTCAACATCACTAATTATTAGAGAAATGCAAATCAAAACTACGATGAGGTATCACCTCACAACAGTTAGAATGGGCTTCATCAGAAAATCTACAAACAACCAAAACTAAATAAATTACCATATGATCCAGCAATCCCACTACTGGGCATATTCCCAGAGAAAACCGTAATTCGGAAAGACACATGGACCCCAATGTTCACTGCAGCACTATTTACAATAGCCAGGTCATTGAAGCAACCTAAATGCCCATCGACACATGAATGGATAAAGAAGATGTGTTACATATATACAATGGAATATTACTCAGCCATAAAAAGGAATGAAATTGGGTCATTTGTTGAGACATGGATGGATCTAGAGACTGTCATACAGAGTGAACTAAGTCAGAAAGAGAAAAACAAATATCGTATATTAATGCATATATGTGGAATCTAGAAAAATGGTACAGATGAACTGGTTTGCAAGGCAGAAATAGAGACACAGATGTAGAGAACAAACGTATGGACACAAAGGGGGGAAAATGAGGGCAGGGGGTGGTGGTGATGGTGTGATGAATTAGGAGATTAGGATTGACATATATACACTAATATGCATAAGCTCGATAACTAATAAGAACCTGCTATACAAAAAATTTTTTTAATGTATCAAAGACCTAAATTTAAGAGTTAAAACTATAAAACTCTTAGAAATAAGCATAAGGTCAAATCTTCATTACCATGGATTTTGTCAGTGGCTTCTTTAATGTGACACCAAGCACAGCAACAACAAAAAATAGATAAATTGAACTTAATCAGAATTTAAAATTTTGTGTTCATGAAAGAACACTATGTAGAAAAAGAAAAAAAACAACCCAGAGTATGAGAGAAAATATTTGCAAATCACATATGTGATAATGGCCTAGCATCCAGGATATATAAATAACTCTTACAACTCAACAACAAAGAGATGAACAACCCAATTAATAAGTGTTCAAAGAACTTGAATAGACATATCTTCAAAAAAGATACACAGACAGATAAAAAGCACATGAAAAGATGCTCAGCATCTTCGTCATTAGGAAATGGAAATCAAAGCCACAATGAGACACTATATTATATCCACTGGGGTAACCATAATCAAAAAGACATATAACAAGTATTGGCAAGGATGTGGAAGAAATGGGATCCTCATCTGTTGCTGGTAGAAATGTAAAATGGTCCAGTTTCTTTGGAAAATAGTCTGGCAGTTCCTCAGAATTTTGAACATAGAATTTCCATATGACCCAGTGATTCTACTATTAGGCATATATGCAATTGAAATAAAATCCTACAACCACACAAAAACCTGTACTCAAATGTTTATAGCAGCACTGTTTATAATAGCCAAAAAATAGAAAAAAAAAAGCTCAATGACTAATAAATATATAAACAAAATGTTGTATATCCATTCAATGGAATATTATTTAGCAGTGAAAAAAGAATGAAGTCCTGGTACATGCTATAACATTGAGGAAAACTGAAAATATTATACCAAGTAAAAGAAGTCGGAAAAAGACAACATGTTGTGTGATTTCCTTTATATGAAATGTCCAGAATTGGAAAATATATAGAAACAAAGTAGACTATTGTTTGCATATAGTTGTGGTTGGTGGGAAATGGAGGATAACTGCTAAAGGTCACAGATTTCTTTCCTCCTTTTCTTTCATCTTGGGTGATAAAAATGTTCTAAAACTGATTGTGATAATGGTTGCACAACTCTGTGAATCTACTAAAGCCATTGAATTATACATTTTAAATGGGTGAAATGTATGGCATAGAATTATATCTCAACAAAGCTGTTTTATTTTAAAAAATCAACCCGTGTGTAAGGCAGCAAGTCTGCCTAAGTTATCAGAGCTCCTTATAATCAATAGCAAGCCTCCGTAGAATTATTAATATAACTCTTCTCTATAGTCAGCTATATTTTTTACTGCTTTTTTCCTTCCCTCACTGCATGATTTTCTGCTTGTCTACATTAGTCATCTGCAAGCATTTTGATTATGCAGTCACCAGCAAGTCATATTCAATGTGAACCCATAATACAAGTACATGAATTCATGTATAAAATACAGCATTTATACCACTGTGCCAGTATGTGATGTATATTATGACTACTATGAAAATACAAATTTAAGAAAAATAAAATTTTGAAATGTAAATAACTGTTTATTACTTTCTACTTTCCAGTTGCCTTAAGCAATCCAGCCACATAGTAAGTGGAAAAGATATAATTTCCAGGATGCACTGCTGGTAGGTTTCCTGCTGTCATACCCCCTTATAATTATTTTGTGATGAAGACTATACTTTTCATAATTTCTTGCTACACTGCCAGCTCACACATCTCTATAAAGACACAAACACACGTGTGTGCACAAAGATTTCCTACCAGAGTAAACTGTTGGCATTTGCATTCTTTATTTACCAAGGTACTGGGGGGTGAGAGCAAAGTATTTGGAAACAACATCTGCCACCCTCATAAAAAAACACTTGAGAGTGGCTGGCTGCCAATTTCTCGGGGTGGTATACATCATTAAACAGGAACACGAAAAGCATCTTCATATTTTTATTCAGAATAACCTCTATCAAAATTTAGGATGGGTCAGATGTTGAGGTCTAGTTTTTCACATATGCACCTTATCTACCTTATAATTATCTTCAATTCTTCAAAATTCCAGCAGTAGGTTTTCTCAGTTTTTGTTTTGTTCTGGTGTTTCCTTGAGTTTTCTCCTTTTTCTTCCTTGTAATGATAAATTTGGAAAGGAGGCTTTGAAGGCTATAACTAGACATTGTTTTGAGCGGGAGTCAAAATTATTTCTTTATAGTTATACTCCTCTGATCTGTGAGCTCCTTCAGAGCAGTGCCCATGCCTTGTTCACCTTTTATACCCAATTTCAAGTACACTGGCTTGATAAGTACTAGGTTTTCAATAAACACACTTTGAATAAGCATATGAGTTACTCAATCAGTTATGCATCAGGGATTTGGATAGTTTTTTTAATATAAAGGTATTTAATTAATTAAATGACTATGGGAATAGTTCCTCAAATCACTGTGACTTTGTCTTTTTTGTTTGTTTTTTTGTACTTACTTTTTAAAAAAGGATTTGGCCTGCTGATACCCCAAATCCTGTTTATCTCTGACATTTGGTGAGGTAGCTAACTAAAACTGAGTACATCTCACCCAAAATGGTGGCAACTACTCAATTACAAATACAAGATTGTCAGAGGTAAAAGAAGGCATTCTTGGGCCTCTGATTCATACAAAAATGGTAGATAATCTTTATGAACTCAAAAAGAGTAAATCAGTTGGTGAAAAGGAAACGAGAAAACTTAGATAAAACTAAATGATGTTATATTTGGAATATTAATCAAGAAAATTACTTTGCTGGCAAATAAAGATTTTGGACCCAGTAACCTTTGTCATTAATAAAAGGACAGTCACACATATGGGAAAGAAACATGTTGATTATCTCAAGATTCCCAAGTACAGCAAACCATCATGAAGTTGTTTCCTACTATTAGACTATAGGTGCAAATATCTCGAGTTATATCTCTCACTTTCTTGCCAGAAAGCACTGCCTCCCTTGTTAAACTTGTGGATCAGTGGTTTAATTAAGACCCTCACACAAGCCCTATCATTTCTAAACTAGTTTCTAATCTAGTCCCTTTAACACGCTAGCAAATGATAACTTAGTAATAAGAATTTTCCTTTAAAACGGTAAAGAAAAATTTCCATTGAATTTATTGCAATATGCTTGCCAACCCTGAAGCTTCTTTCTGTCCCTAGGGAATCCAATAATCGTAATAACCGTGTTTGATGTATTTAGGAAATTCTTCTTAATTTTTGTTGGTTTTTTACTTCCAGGCAAGAAACTCGTAGAGTTACTTTTTAATCTCCTTCATTTGAGGCATGGGATGCTGAGTCCTTTGTTTTAATAGCTTATCATATATACCAACTTTAAAATTCTGTATACCATGAAATAGTTCTCTCTGGCAGCACAGAGATCTAAATATCTCCTTAAGATTCTACTAATGATACAACTTTAAATAGCTGGTATAAAAAGAAACAATGTTGTGCTAAACTGTAAAGAAACCAAGAAATATTAGGCCAAATGTGAAGTGAAAGTTAGAAATCAAGGAATAGAATGCTAGTCAGTTTTCATTGTGAAGTTATTTTCCAAAAATCGGTAAACTTGAGCCTAGAACCTGTCAAGGTGGGGATCTAATAGCAGAGACCCTCACATTGAACTGGAACTCCAAACAGCTACCACTTCAGCACAAAAGTAAACGATCAATTAGCCTGCTATGCAGGATGTAAATGTTCAATTAACATCTGCCTGTCTTGAACTTGTGTTGAATATTAGAGGTGGAAATATCCCCTGAACATCTGGAAGCAGAGCTGGACCTGTATGAGTGTGCCGCTCGACTTCCTGTGGACCTGCTTAGTCCAAAAATTCTCAGCAAATTTATTTTAAAATGATTCTGACTTGAAAATATTCCCAAGACCTCAAACAACTCTCACAGACAAAGTTCCAAGGAAAATGATCTGCGCACATGCACACACACACACACACACACCACACATATAGAGAGCACAGCACATGAATGTATGTGATGCGATGAGTAAAACCAGGAAGAAAAAATGAAGTGTAACAAAAACTATAAAGACTTCTGTAGTAGAATTATTGAGGCAGACACAAAACAAGTATGCCTGAAGTGTATCAATGTCTTAAAAATATAAGCAAAATCAAGAGCTATGAAAGTTGTCCAAGTAGTTTTAAAATAAAGAGACATTCTACATGTAACAACTAAATGATTGAATATTTAAAAATTCATTGGAAGGGTTAACCAGCAGATTAGACTCAGCTAAGGTGACAATTAGTGAACTTGAAAATAGAATCAAAAAAAAAATCTAGGATGTACCCCAGAAATAAAAGATATGGAAAATATGAAATAGAGGTTACGAAACATGTAGGATGATGAGGAGATATAGGACATACATCTAATCGTAATTCCAGAAGGAGAACACAAAGAGAACAGGGGATATAAATAATCAAAGATACATTACAATAGAATTAGAGTATCATTCTGTGAATCGCTAATTAACAATGAATCCAGGAGATTGTTATCAATGACTATCAACATCACAACAGCACACAAAGAGAGCCGTCCAGTTGTCACATGTCTCCTTGTGGAAATACCCAACACCTCTTGTATAGAAGTTTTTGGCACTTCATGCCAAAAAAAATAACCTAAATCAAATCAAACCTTTAAATCAACCACTGAGTTTATAAGAAACACAGGAAAGAGAAGAAAATGAAGTTCTACACATGGTTACATCAATAAATAAATTTCAAGGGAAAAAGAAAGAGATATACAGATTAAAAGAGAAAAAATATATATCAACTCAATGTAATATATCGATCTTATCTAGATCTAATTCTAGAGAAACAACATAAAAAATGAGATCACATATAATGAAAGGAACTTGGCACTCTAAATTAAATATACCTTTTATCTTTTCACGCAGTAACAATGCCCCTTTTACAAATATATACCAAAGATAAACTGGTTAAAATACAAAAAGACATATACACAATACCATTAATTGCAAGAATAATTTAAAAAGCATAGATAGGAAATAGCACAAATATGTGTCAATATTAGAATGGATGAATAAGTAGTAGCATATTAACACAACAAATTATCCAGTTATAAAAAGGAATGAGGGATATTTCCACACATGACTATAAAGTGATATCTAGAATATAGTGCTTAAAAAACAAAACAAAAACTAGAAAAGAAAATATTGTATGCTATAAATTACCTAGGAAAGACAAGATATGAATATATACATATAATTTTAATATATAATACATATTATATATGATTATTTAAAAATAAATGGTAAACTATAATATTTTTAAAATGACAATTATTGGAGTTCTTGGATAATGAGAACAGACGTTAAACTTGTTTGCATATTCCTTAGTTAGTAGATTCAACTTTGGGACCACGTAAAAATAAATGAAAAAGTAATCAATCTCTAAAACTCCAAACTAAAATGAAATAAATGAATTAATATGCATATCCAGTTAGTATCATAGCCACACAGTGATTAATGATTCCAAGTTATTTAAATCATGATAATTTGACCCCCAAAAAACTGCAAACTGGTCAAATTCTTGGTGGTAGTGTTGGTATTGTTATTCGGAGACTGTTATGTGTATATTGTGCAGGAAGTCAATGAAAAATTATGTTATCTGTGATATGCTTGTTATCATGCCAGGATTTGTAACATGGGAGAAGAGAGATACAGATGGAAGATGAAAGGGGTTAGTATAAATCCAAGTCCTGATTGTTAATGGATGTATCTGTGAGAATTCATTCTGTGTTTGTTTTTTTTTTCCGGTACGCGGGCCTCTCACTGTTGTGGCCTCTCCCGTTGCGGAGCACAGGCTCCGGACATGCAGGCTCAGCGGCCATGGCTCATGGGCCCAGCCGCTCCGCGGCATGTGGGATCTTCCTGGACCAGGGCACGAACCCATGTCCCCTGCATCGGCAGGCGGACTCTCAACCACTGCGCCACCAGGGAAGCCCCATTCTGTATTTTATATAAATACATATAACTATTATCTACACATACAAAAATACATATAAAACTATATAGCTTTATCCTAGCTTTGTTAAATAAAAAGGCCTAGGAATAATGGCAACCCTGGTAGCAAAGATTACCCCAACAGCAAAAACCGGTCTTCAAATACATTTTCCCATCCAAGGGAGCCAGAACAATTTAAGCATCAATAAAAATAACAACTTCAGTGTTCCCTATTGAAGAATGCTAGTGAACCACCTGCCTGATTTTAAATTTTGTTGTGTTCTAGTGTTTCCTTTTTTATCAGATTTTAAAACTAATAGTATTATGGTCACTTTACCCCTTAACAAATAATAAGTACCATTTAAAGAAAAGGTGTACATTTTTGCAAACATGTTTTCTCTCTTAAGCGCAAACAAAATTTCAATCATGGGCAAAATTCGTACTGAATTAATTTCATATTTGGCTATACTGACTGTGGTATTATTATTGTTTTTATTGTTCAAAGAAAGGAATGGATGTTTGAAGAAGAGAATATTTAGTCAAAACTAAGTATAGGCTAATGTGAAAATCACTTATGACATCTTAGTGTTTTTTCACTCAAATATTTTAATACCAGTCACATCAAACCTGCTTATATTTCAGACAACTATCTTTAAAATGAAAGAGTGTTTTTACACCTCTCAAAATCTTCACCCTTAATGATAGCCAATAAAGAATATGCTTTATATTTTTATATACTTGAAAAGTACATTTTTATTAGAGAAATTGTATTCAATTTTAAGAAATAAAATTATTCTAAGGAAAGCTGCTTAACAACAATCACAATTTAGTATTAATTTATTATTAGGATGCCATGCAACAAAGGGTTTTAGTCATTTAAGTTTTTACAAATTCCAGTAGGTCCATTTAAATTAAAACTTTATGGAAAAAAATTAAGATCTAGAAGATTAACTTTAAAGATATTTATTTTGGGTAGATTTGGATCTGCTTTTACCGCATATGAAGTAAACTAATTTCCTGGATGCTGCAGGACCTATCCAATTAACCTTCCCTTCCTCTCTGGCTCCCCTCCAGGCTGCCTTGTTCTTAGCACTTTCCTACAAATTATTTACATCCTGTAGATATCCTCTTACACTGAAAACAATGACCAGGTTTAACATTTAAGGGAGATACTCAATCCAATTCCATTGTCTTGGCATTTTTTTTCTAGTTATGAAGAGATTATTTCCAAGAATGAAAACATACTATATTACTCTGGAAGAAGCTCTTATAGCTAATGATACATCTTTGAGCACATGTTGATATTGATTCATTCCTTTTCTTCACTTGGTAATTCTCTTTTAAGGTCCACCTTTCACGGTCTACATCCCAGGAATCAAAATTCTGTAACATTCATTTGCCCTTTTTCTGCTTACCAGAGAGTTTTAACTCTCTTTTCCAGACTCATGCCAGTGTTTCTTTTCTCTCTCTCTCTCTCTCTCTCTCTTTTAAATATATTTTTCATCTCTTTTATATTCTTTCTTCCAGAATTTTTTTCTGTTAAACTATTGAGTGCTCTGGCAATACGTACTAGCTAGCTCTCCCAAAGAAAATATTAAGCCTATTCTTTTAATTGGTCTGTTTAGAGTGATCAAGACAAATCTGGCTCCAGTGTTAACATTCCTTCTTTCCTTGGACTAGACAAATTATTTCCAAATCTCAATTTCTAAATAAACATAAAATTAATGTTTGGATTATTTCAATCATTTATCAAGAGACAGTATATCTCAATGAATAATAAATGACTTGTTAAATAGTTCAGCTTTAGTTTACAAAATTAAGAACAAAATTATCCAGTTTCTTAGCAGTCCAGATTTTGCCCTAGTCCAGAAAGTACAAAACAAAATGGAAAGTTGGCCATAATGCTTGCGGAGAGAGCCAAGCTATACAGTTCGGGTCAAAAGCAAAATGTTTACCCAATGCTTAACTATTAGAAGTTATTCACAGCTGCAGATAATTTGTACTCTACAGGTTCTAAGAATATGGTGCTGAGTGTGGCTTTGTGCTAATTATCTTGTTCGGCTACTTATGCTGACCAGCTTTTCAGGCTTACTTCCAACATTCCATTTCACCTTGTGCTGGCAACAACAGAAAAAAGATTTTAGTAAAATAAATCCATCTGAGTGAACAAATCTTCATTCTGTTGAATGGTACTAGATTGTGTACATGGCTGTTACTTTGATAGCCGAGCCAGCGTGTTCAGATTTGGGGTTGCGAACTCTTGGATCTTTGGCTGATATCATGGGAGAAGAATTTGATTCTGCTCCTCGTTACACTGGACTATGTACTTTGTTACATTAATCTCTAACCTTGGAAATGCGTATAACTGAAACAATAAAAATCAAAACAACTGCATGGTGAAACAATAATCCTAAAGTATTACAGAACAGGAGGGACTTATTTACCTTAAGAGACTCTGACCAGACGTTTAAGAACTAAGCATCTTGGGAATTCTTATTTCCAAATGATACGTCTTGACTTGTCATAAATTCTACATTTTCTCATTTGGAGGCAAGGTCTCTTCTAAGGATTTCTTCTCCCCTTTATGGGGCTCGGGAACTCCCTGGCTACTTCAGCCACACCACCCCGGGCTATGCCACATTCTACAAGGCCATCTCCAGGTCCATTTGCCTCAACACCGTCCCTCAGCTGCTGATAATTTAAACAGATTTTATATTTTTCTCCTTGCAGTCTGGAAGGCCAGGCACAAAACCCCTCATCTATGAGTCCCCCAAATCAGACACCGTCTCGCTCAGAGGCCTTCTTAACCTACAAGCACTGAGACCGGTCTAGGTACCCTCGGAACCGTCTCTTCTAACCTACTGACAACTGTTCTTTCTTTCAAGGTAGAGCAACTCGTATTGTGTGTAAAAGCCTATGCTCGGTACTCTGGACTTAGCTCTCAGTTTTTAAAACTTAGCTTTTGAAAATCACAGAAAATCCTTTCTGACTTCTACAAAGCCTGGCTCTTATGAATAAATATATTTGTCTTTACAAATGTCGTTGCAACTTCGAATTTGAGAAACACCTTACAAAATTACATAGACTTCTCTGTGAAAGAATTTATCAACCATCCCTTTAAGAAAAATGTACACAGAAAAGAACCACTTTGGGCTAGTTAGGAAAGAATTGAGGTGAAAGGAACTGTCAAAATTCTTTCAGGTTTTGTGGGGCAGAGGAGGCCCTGGTGTTCTTTTCTGTGATGGGCTGAGTATCAGCCCCAATCCTCCCCACAATGGTAATCTGCATCCACAGTCCTGCCTCGGCCTCTTAGAGGCAGAGGACATGTCCCCAACTCACCGATAGTGGTCTTCGCCTTGTGACTTGCTTTGTCCAGTGGAAAATGGAAGAAGAAGCACTCTGTCGCTTGCAAGCCTTGGAAGCATGAGTCACTCCTTGTGCGTCTGTGGCTGCTGCGACTGCAGCCCCGGCCTCAGGATGCTGATTATTCATGGCTCACACCTGAGCCCACCCCCAGCAGGTTCCAAGCCCAGCCAGACGCACACCTTGAAGCAGAAACCACAGCGGTGCCTCTCCCAGATCAGCTGACCCACAGCTGACCCACAGATGCTCAAGCAATAAACACTTACTGTTGTATGCTATGGAGATGCTGGGGTGCTGGTTAAGCCGGCTGAACGATACTGTTTGGAATGGAGAAATATGGATGTTGTTTTCCTTGTGTTGTATCAACTAGTAGCGATTTAAAAGCAAAAGAAGGGCTTCCCTGGTGGCGCAGTGGTTGAGAGTCCACCTGCCGATGCAGGGGACACGCGTTCATGCCCCGGTCTGGGAGGATCCCACATGCCACGGAGCGGCTGGGCCCATGAGCCATGGCCGCTGAGCCTGCGGGTCCGGAGCCTGTGCTCTGCAACGGGAGAGGCCCGCGTACCGCCAAAAAAATAAAAAATAAAAAATAAAAAAATAAATAAAAGCAAAAGAAGACTGAGGAAATCAGGATTTTTATTAAGCGGTTTCTTGCCTTTTAGTGAAATAATCAGACATTCTCAAAGGGTATTCAGAGGAGCCACTACAGTCAACTGGTCAAATCTTCCATTAAATGCAGAAATGTCTGTTCTTTTTCAAATTCCAGGCAAGGTCCCTATGGCCTCTGCTTCCCGCCGACCTCCTGGTCCAAGCTACCACCCTTTCTCCCCTGGACTAATGCAATAGCCTCTAAACCCACCTCCCAGGGTCCTCTCTTGTCACCACCCACCCCTTTCTAGTCTGTTCCTCATGCTAATACGTTCAATGCAAATATGACCATGTTGCTCCACAGCTTAAGGTCCTTCTATGCTTTCCTGTTTGCTTTAGGAGAAAGACCAAACTGAAACATGTCCTACAAGGACATACATACATACATACATACAAGGACATAATTGGCCCAGCCTTGGTTCTTGAGCTCAGCCGTGCTCTGTGCAGTCCAGCCAGGACAATTACTGTCGGTTCCTTGAACAGAACTTGCCTCTTTTTGACTCACAGCCTTCACTTACCACTAGCCACAATCTTCTTGCCAGTTGGCCAGTGAGTTCCACAATTCCAGTGTCAACTCCTTAGTCCGGATTCCTGTCAAAAACAGAGCTTGAGACAAAAGTTTGAAAGCAGTTAGTTTATCTGGGCATGATTCCAGCAGCAAGAGTAGGAATAGAGAGAGTGAGAAGTGGAAAATGGAAAATAGGGTGTGCTATGAGCCAGTTGTGTCCCTTTCAAAATTCATGTGTTGAAGCCCTAACCACCAGTATGATGGTATCTGGAGATGGAGTCTTTGGGAGGTAATTAGATTCTGATGAGGTCATGAAGACAGGGGGCCCTTACAATGGGATTAGTGACCTTATAAGGAGAGATACCAAGGAACTTGCTTCCTTTCTCTCTCCACCATAGTGAGGATGCAGCCAGCCAAGAAAAGGGCCACCTGTAAGCCAGAAAGAGGGCACTCACTGGGGAATTGAACCAGCCAGCCACCTTCATTTTGGACTTTCCAGCCTCCAGAACTGTGAAAAAATAAATTCTTGTTGCTTAAGTCATCCAGTCTGTACTATTTTGTTATGGCAGCCTAAGCTGACTGATAATTTTTAATTATTGAAAATTTGGTATGTTTTTAATACTAATACATTTATAAATATTCTCTTTCTTGTTGGAGATTTTCATGTCTTGTTTAAGAAATCCTACCCTGCCATATTGATATGTTATCTATCTAGATCTAAAAGTGTTTTAGTTTGGCTTTTTATATGCATGTGTGTAATCTACCCAGAATTTCTAAAAGAGGTGAAGTAGGAGTCCAATTTCATTTTGTTCCCCATATGAGTATTCAATTCACTCTGGTATCACTCCTGACAAATTCATTTACATACCACTCCATACTAGTTAACTAGTTGTAAGACTTACCAGGTTGTTCTCATACTTAAAAACCTGCAATGATTCCCTGTTACTTATCAAATCAAGTCTAAGTTCCTTGGTATTTAACATAAAGTTGATTAAAGTAACAGCTCCCACCGTACTCTTCCTATTTCTTACACTCTGTGGACACCTAATTACCTAATTTCCCAAATACATTCTTTTCTCAGTGAACATACCCTTGACTCATCTTCATTTCTAACTTAGAGTTTGTCTCACATATGTTATCCTCCACTTCAGGATTAATACACATCAAACCTTGTACACCCTTTGTCTTTGGTTATTCTCTCCTTACCTTGTGATGGTTTTCATCCTCTTCTGTGCTTATAAAAACCATACTTATCTATAAAGTCCATCTTTACATGTTACCTTATTTCTCTTTATCTCAGTTAAAATTATGCCTCTGCAATATCTTCTACTGCATGCTATGGTGTCATACTGAATTCTTTATGCATGTTTTCTCCTTAGCTTGAAAACTACTTGAGGGGGATGAGACTCGATCTCATATGTTCATTAGATATTAATACAATAAACATTAATTAAATTAATCAAAAATGTTAATATATCTAATTCTATTTATTGAATCTAGAAGTAGAGACTACATGAAATTTTGAGGCAGGAAAAATAGATTGTTTGTATATATTTACCTTGTATTTAACAAAAACACTGAATGACCCCTCTGAACTTTCATGCTTTTGATTTTTGTTACCTAAGTTCTTTCACTTCCCGTTTAGTAATCACATGCTAAATAATTTATAAAAATGTGCAATATTCCAAAGGAAAGTCATCAGTAACACAAAATAAGAGGATATAAGGCCAAGGAGGCACTCAGCTTCTTGACTCTGGGTAAGAGACAAAGAATAATGTGACTCTATATGTTTAGGCATAGAAAGGTTATCTGGGGTAATATTCACTAGCTGCTTTTCCTATCTGAAAAGGACAGCATGAATTTGATGAGATCAAAAGAGAATTGTCTAAGTGAATATGTGATTAAACCCTGGAAAAAGCTGTCACCGCGGAGCAACTACTGTCCCTGTGATAATAAAACCCATCATTGCTGGTTTAAGAATAGTCTTTAGAAGCAGGAAATTGGATCCATTGCCTATCATGTAATGCAAGATCAATAACTTCACTCCTTAAAGTCTTTCTACTTGGATTATAAATCCTTGTAGACTCCCATTAAGATATATTTAGATTTGTAATGCTATCAATGTGATTGCCAGTTGTAATAAATTAGCCTGAGAGTTTAAATTGCATATTGATGACTGTAAACCACAAAAAGATTCAGAAAAAAGGTCAGTCTCCAAAAATAAGTGCTTATTTAAGTACCACCATTTTTATTTTGGTGTATTCTTTAAGTATAGACAAGTACAATAATGATAACTTGAAACCTCAAATTTAATTCTTCATTCAATATACTAGAGATTAAAAACATTTTAAAATTGCTTGTACATATTTTATCATAAATGATTTTAATTTCTCTTACTAAAATGTGTTCTTTGGAAGAATCAACTTTAATATATTTAACATTAATTTTGCGTGTTTTTGTTAAAAATTTTAAATGACTGTAAACAACTATTATTATTACACTATTCTTTGTAAATCATATCTAATGATAAGAATGAGCTTTTAAGAACATTACCATGAACTTTTAATACTTTAATACAACATCGTGAGTGTACTCAATGCTACTGAATTATATTCTTTAAAATGGTTAAAATGGTGAATTTAATGATATGTGTATTTTCTCAAAATAAAAAATTATATTGTGATCCTTGGATGGTAGATTAATGTTTGTTAATTCTTCTGTAAATATTGTTATTATCGTTTCTTTCAATAATTCTTTCTTTTCGCTTCTCCTCTTCTAGAACTCAAGTTACTCACATTCTATGATCCATATCACCTCCCCTCTCTTCAGGTGTCTCTTTTTATTCTCTTTGCTGCACTTTGGATTATGTATACATGGTTCTGAGCTCTGAGTTCACTAATTCTTTTTTCAACCTGTTCGTTGAGTTTTTATCTCAATAGTGATTTAATTTTCATTTCTAAAAGTTCCATTTGTGTTCTTTTTCAAACTTATGTGTTCAAATTCCTTACTGTATAACTACATTTTAACTGTATCCTTTATTACTTTAAATATTTTACACTCATTTTTCTCACGTTCTGTATTTGACAGTTCCAACACCTAGAGTTCCTGCATGGTTAAATCTGTTTTTTCTTGTTACTGCTGAATACATGACTTATCTCAATTTTTCGGAGGCAAGCTCTTTTTAATTCTCTTGACTTACATCAAAGACCCCAGTTTTAGTCCCCCCCCGCCAACTCAAAACAAAAAGGAATTCCATTAGTGAGTAAGTAGAAGAACATTGTCTCTGCTGCAGTGTTCCTGGGAAGCTCCATGCTACTTAAGGTTTCTGAGCATCTGTATATGTTTCTCAATCACCTGGAATATCATTCTCCACATTCTTCACATGGATAATTCCCCCTTTTACCTCCCAGACCCATCACAGGTACATCCTTCAGAAGGCCTTTCTTGACACTCCCTCTACTCCTACAAAGTACTCTTGGGCACCTCATACCCACTTCTTCAGAAATGTTTATTTCCTTGTATTATAACTTTCTATTTTAATTTTTCTAGCTCTCTCACTAAACTACAGAATTCCTGAAAGCATATGATATAGTTGTTCTCCTGACTTACAGCCCCACCCCCGATCTTATGGAGTATTAGGCGCTCGATATATGTTTGCTGAATAAAAGGCTGAATAAAGTAAAAACCTGGAGTGTTGAAAAATGAATTTATCTATCAGGGCATTTGGTAACTGTACTGGGTATTTTCCCTCTCCCTTCTCCGCTCCCACAAGCACTCTCTGCTCTACCTGCTCTGTGCCCAGGAGGCTGACATCAAGCTCACTGCTCTCTGGCCTCCTGTTGGGTTTGGTCAGCGAGAAGCATGAGTCAAGGATGTGAAGCAGGAGGGTGTTGACTTCCCCAGTTTTCTCCTGGTGGAGTCAGCACGTGTCAGCTATGTGACCTTCCACCAAAGACCACAGCTCCTTTCACGAACTCCTCTCCATTCAGCTATTATTTTGGGTTCTGTGTACCCCTTCTTCCCCCCCCAGCCTGCCCCCCACATCTGAAGTACGAATGGTAAAGTCACTCCACTGTGTCTAGTTCCAGGATCATGTGTTAGCTCTTGTTAGGTTCATTATGCCTTACCAAAACCTTTGCAAATATTCCCTTTAAACTCTTGTCAAATTACCTGCTGGCTCTTGACAGGTAACAATAATGTCACAATGCAGAACTGACTGTGATTGGGGGGAAATCTAGCCTTCCTTATGAAAGATAATACAGTTCAAGAAGAACTTTTTAGAATGTAGTACACAAAATTTAAGTAAAATGTTCAAAATCACATGGATGAACCTGAAGGACATTATGCTAAGTAAAATAAGCCAGTTATAGAAAGACAGATACTCCATATTTCTACCTATATGAGGTATCTAAAATAGTCAAACTCACAGAAGCAAGAATCGAATAGTGGTTCTAGGTGATGGAACGGGGTGTAGGAGAAATGGGAGTTGTTGTTCAATGGATATAAATCTTCAGTTATGCTCAGTGAGTAAGTTCTAGAGATCGGCTGGACAACATAGTACCTATCATTGACAATACAGTATTGTGCACTTCAAAATTTGTTAAGAGAGTAGAACTCATGTTAAATGTTCTTACCACCAAAAAACAAAAGGGAGGTGGAGACATAAGAAACTCAGAAAGTTGTGGGAAATGCCTGTTACGTTGATGGTGGTAATGGTATGGGTGTCTTCATATGTCCAAATTAACCAAATTGTACACATAAGTATGTTCAGTTCTTTGCATATCAATTATTCCTTAGGAAAGCTGTTAAAATTATATAAATTATTTAAGGTTTACCTTTAAGGCAGAACCAAATATAATAGTAATTGCTTTCTTAAATAAAAGATGAAAACCTTGTAATGGTATAGATTCTGTGGGGCTAAAGAGAAAAAAAACTAGCAGGTAATTTAAGGGCTAGAGCATAAAACCAAACACTCTGAAGGAGAATTTCAGAAGTAAATTTTTGCCTATAGATGTAAAAGTTTCATGACTGCATTTATCTTAAGACCAAAGAAGACGTTGGGCTACTGCTAGTTCTGAAGCCAGACCATCACTGCTCCTCAGAAATGCTGTGATCAGGGACCTTGTTATTCTTTTGCGCCATCTCAGTATGGTTTGGATTAGAAAAGAAGCATATCACATTGAGTAAGAAACTGTTTAAGATTCCTTTCTGAGAAAAAGTTAATAAATCTTCCAACAGCCCTTTGAAATTTCTTTTTGATAGAACAGGATTCCCAGGCAAAAACACTTAAAGTGCCTTTTTAGTAATCTCCAAATGTTTTATCACCTCTTCAGGTGATGAATTGTATTCAGAAATAGTGAAAGTAAGGGTAAGTCTAAGGGCCCAGAAATTATGCAAAGTTTGTTTCTTTTGAAAGAAACTCTTAATCTGGTAGTAATATATTGAGAGACTGGTGTTCAAGCATACATCTGGAGTCCATTTCTAAGGATTAAGACAAGACGTTGTACACTGTATATATTTTTTTAATTTGCTATAAGTTAGTACAAACATTAAAGGTCTACTCTGTCCTGTGTCAGGTAATTCACATGACAGTGCAAATAATATGACTGAGTGTAAGAGATAAATACAGAGAAATTGTCTCAGCATCTTAAGAAAGCCCAATAAATAGCACCCTTCATCCCCATCTGAGTTCTGAACATAATAAAAATTAGGCTACGAATAAGGCCTTTGGAAACATCATCTTTATTCTTCATGAGAGTAAGTTGCAGGAGGTAGCATGTAGCAGGGGGTGAAATAAGCTATCTGACCTGCAGGCTTAGTCCTAGTCACAGAAGAAGCTGGAAGGTCACATGCTTTCCTCACAAGAGCTGGGCCCCTGAACACAGGACATGGTCAAAGCAGCAGAGAATGTGGGTTGCCTCTGGTCAGGCTGGCTTCCAAAGAGGATAGCAGATCTGAGCTTAACCAAGCCTAGCACATTCCTTCTTCTCAAATTTCCACCAGGTACCTCCCTCCCTCCCACCTGAGGGAATGACTGAGAAGGTAGAGGGACCAGGAGTGTTGAAGGAAAGGCTCTTCCCCTGACTCCAAAAGTAGGGAAGGACAGGTCAGCCCCAACATGGCTCAGTTCTTCTTTCTCTTAGCTCACTGAGCCAACACCACGTTCCATCAGGTCGTGGCTATTCTTCTAGGGGAAGGAAACCAAATGTCAATCAGCCTTAATGGGACTGAATCCACAATACCAACTACTGCTCCCTTGGATAGACTTCTGAGCCCCTCCCCTGGTTACATTTGCTGAAAACATAGTGGTATACAGTAACAATATTTTAATGCTCACATAATGACACAGTGTGGATGTCTTGTCTCTGCTTCACCTGCTCTGGGGCCTTAACCAGGGTGACTCAAGAGCTGGGGGTAACTGGATAGGTGGGAATCACCTGGAGGCATCTTCACATACATGTGTGGGTTGAAGCTGTTGGATGAACCTCAGCTGGAGCTGTCGGCAGGCGCGCTGCTCATGGCCACTCCATGTGTCTGAGCTTCTTCTCAGCCTGGACACCTCAACGCGGTAGACTTCTTACATAGCAACTCAAGGCTTCCAGACAAGTATCCCAGGAGAACTAGATGGAAACTGCATGGCTTTCCCTGACCCGGTCCCAGAGTTTAGGCACTTCACTTCTGCTGCACTTGATTGGTTACAAGCTAGTCACTAAAAGGTCCAGATTCCAGAGGAGAGAACATCATCAACGCTCAACTCTCATGAGAGGAACAGCAAAAGATTTCCAGACATGTTGTAAAACCTCCACAGTCCAAGAGCTGTTAGTGTTGATTTTGTCTCATAAGATCTGAAATTATTCAGAAGAATATATTATCTCCAAGACAAGTTTGCCACCAAGACTGAAAAGTACCTCTCTGTTC
Source organism: Pseudorca crassidens (assembly GCF_039906515.1). Taxonomy (NCBI): domain Eukaryota; kingdom Metazoa; phylum Chordata; class Mammalia; order Artiodactyla; family Delphinidae; genus Pseudorca; species Pseudorca crassidens. Next base: position 9,009,086 of record NC_090307.1, read on the forward strand.
TATTTCCTATCTAACTTGTGTCCAGTTAAGTAATTAAACAAAGCATATCAGAAGACCTTGAATGAGATTAAATGACACCAATAAGGTAATCCAATCATAAGTTGCAAAAAGATATTCCAATAATAAAATGTAAACAGTATAGAAATGTTCCATATGTTGAATATAGTTTCTCATTAATGAAATTCCCAGGAAGAAATTAAATGTAAATACTAAAAGTTTTCAATTTCAAAGACTTCAAAATCTGAAAGAATTAAAATCCAATAAAAAATTTCTTGCGCTTTTAAGTTAAAGTTCAAAGAAATTAATTCCTCCTCAATTTCTTTCTCTGCTCAGTCTCAGCTAAAAAAGATTCTTAATAACTGGATAAATTGGAGGTTCTTTCCATAGCAGCAGGCTAGGGAATCACTCCCTGAAATGACTAAAGTTCCTTCAGGCTTCAAAAGTTGTGTTAATTCAATCCCAAGTTTTCCATCAGCCTCAACAAAGATTTGAGAAGTTCAGATATCTGGAAGGACACGAGTCCATAGAACTTACTCTTACTTGGCTCTTATATAAAGTCAAAGTATAAAGTATATGATCCATTAAGAGACAGAGAATGGAGGGCAGGCAGCGCTGAGGCTTTGAGAGACATCCAGGTGCTGACTCCCCAGGGTTCTTACTCGCAAACTGAAGTGCTCTCTGGATTGAGCCACCAAGATGTGTGCAGTGAATCTAGGCTTCCAGAGAGCTCAAGGCAGAAGTTCCAAGAGAGATTTTTAATGTACCTCTGATCACATAGTCAGGTCAGACGGTCTAACCCATTATGCCAGTTGAAAATCATCAGTAAACAAAGCGGCCCTCCGGGTCAGAATTAAATGGCACATTGTAAATTCTATTACCCTTATCTTGGCCTAGAGTCAAAGCCAGACATCTAGGCATCCCCAGAAATAAAGATAGATCCATTTACAGACCAACCGTACATTTCCCTATCCCATAGTCTCTCTTTTAAAGATTATCACTACACTGTCCCTATACCCAGCAAATCTAGAAAGCAAAGCAATCTGCAGCCTCGAAAAGCAGTTAGGTAAGCAAATTTGATTCATGCTACCCAATACTTAGTAGGACATAGTAGAAGAACAAAGAACATAGGAGAAACTCACTGGCATTGAGGGGAGGAGGGTAGATGAAAAACATGACTGCTTCCATCTCTATCAGAACACCCACACCCACCAATCTGCGGTATGGTCCACGAGCAATTAAATTAAACCTACAGAATGGATAAATTAGCCATCAAGAAGTGAATTCTGCCATGGTGTTTATCTTGTATCCAGGCATAAATCACTTCTATCAGAGTGACATATGGAATTTAATGGTCTTTTGTGACTTGAATTGTGTCTCCAGAAAGGTACACTGAAGTCTTAACCCCTGGTATCCGTGAATGTGAACTTCAGAAACAGAGTCTTTGTGGAAGGCCTTAAGGTGCTAGTTAAGATGAAGTTATCCTGGAGGAGGGTGGGCCTTTAATCCAACATGACTGGCATCCTTACAAGAAGAGGAGAAGAGACAGTCAGGGAGAACGCCACGGGAAGAGAAAGGCAGAGGTCTGAGTGATCTATAAGCCAAGGATGCCGAGGACTGCCTGCCATCACCAGAAACTAGGGAAGAGGCATGAAACAGGGCTTCCCTGGTGGCGCAGTGGTTGGGAGTCCGCCTGCCGATGCAGGGGACACGGGTTCGTGCCCCGGTCTGGGAAGATCCCACGTTAAAAAAAAAAAAAAAAAAAAAAAAAAAAGAGGCATGAAACAAATTCTTCCCCCAGAGCATCCAGAGGGAACCAACCTCGCAGACATCTTGATATTGGATTTCCAGCCGTTGTAACTTAGAGGCAATACTGTGGTATCACTTTAAGCCTTCACTTTGTGGTCAATTGTTAAGCACACCTGGAAAACTAATACACAGCCTGACTCCATTTTTTGGCTTGATTGCTGGCAGGTATTAAGCGTCATCTCTCCCTCTTTTCCTCCCACCCCACATCTGGGAGAGCAGATACGGATGCCCAGCGCCCCACCCCGCCTTATCACCTGCTGTAATCCTCACCCTGGTCCCACCCACTAATCACAACAAAAGCCCCAGCCTCCTTTCCCTGCCCCCTCAAGCCATTCTGCACCTCTCACCGGAAAGCCTGTTATGTGAGTAATAAACATTTATACTTTCTCTGCATGTTTATGGTGCCAACACTCTTGACATCTGGACCAAATTTTGGATAGTGGTCCTTTCTCTTTCTTCAGGGAGGCCACATATGGAACATACCTGCCTGTTGCAAAGTTGAGACATCTGCCACATTGGCGATCCTATCCCTGAGTCTTACCTGTAGCACAATCATTCCTACCCCATTCACCATATTCAAAACCTCTTCATTCCTGCTTCCTTTTGGATCCCGTTTCTCTGCTACCCCAGGATTGCACTGGAAGTGGTTCTGTTTACTGACAGAGGCATCAGGTTCTCTTGTGGGGAAGAATTCAATCCCTGGCTCAATCCTGTCTACTCAGGAAAGGTGCATCTCTTTGGTTCAGCTCATGAATGTTTGCTGGAGCTGGTTCGACCCCTTGGGTATAAGTCACAGCGTTGGAACCAGCTCTGCAGCAGGGGCTACCCTTGGTCCCATCAGCCCTCCTCTTACAGTTTTCCCAGAAAATGTAGCCAACTGGAATCCTAGAGAATCAGAGCCTGCATTGAAAGAATGTAATGTGAGAACAAGTGTACATGAACAGTGAAGTGAATACTTAGTTGAATACCCAGGTCCCCTTCATGGCAGGTACACCCACCCGCCACCTGGCAAAACTCACAGAAGACACTTTCCCCAGAGAAATGCCCTCAGCCAAACAGAAGCCACTGCCCCTTCCGGGCCACTCCACCCAACTCTCTGAGGGTAACTTATAGCCAATAACCGACTGAAATAGAGGAGGTTACAAAGGTTGACTCCCTTTTCTCAAGATAGGGCCAATCTTGTGCAGTTCATGCTTAGAGCTGTGCTGTTGAATACGGTAGCCACCAGACACACATGGCTATCAAGCACCTGAAATGAGATATGCTGTTTACACACGGGATTTCAAAGATGTAGTATGAAAAAAGGGAAGATATTTCGTTAATAGGCTTAATATTGATATATGCTGAAATGACAATACCTGGTTTAAGACATAGATATGATATAAATCATCAAGATAAAAATGTATGAAGAAAACATAGTGCAAATATAATAACTAGCACTATGGTATAAAGAAGAAGTTCCAAGTGTGATGTGCTTAACCGACAGCATTAGCACACAATGCCAAATGACGTGCCTGGAGCAACAACATGAATAATGGTTTTGATCAGAGTACTAGAAAAACACTACTTAAGTCAGACAGGTCTTACGTTGACTCACACTCAGTTAACATGAATTTACTCTCAAGTTGGGGAGAGATCTTCGTGTTTTACAGATGTCATTCCGGGGCTGAATATTTAAGATTATCATCATTGTTTTGATGAACAAAAAAAAATCATACTTCTTTAAAAAGGTGGGAACCCACAGAATAAGATGGGACTAGGATTCAAATTTTAAATAATTTTAAATTTGAGACTTTCTCAAAAATGACATCCCCCCCAGCACTTTTTTTTTTTTTTTTTTTTTTTTTTTGCGGTACGCGGGCCTCTCACTGCCATGGCCTCTCCCGTTGCGGAGCACAGGCTCTGGACGTGCAGGCTCAGTGGCCATGGCTCACGGGCCCAGCTGCACCGCGGCATGTGGGATTATCCCGGACCGCGGCACGAACCCGCGTGCCATGCATCGGCAGGCGGACTCTCAACCACTGAGCCACCAGGGAAGCCCTGCACTTTTGATTGGTGTTTGTCGTAGGACAGCCTTTTGTTACTTCAAATGCTTATTTCAAAAAAAAATTTTTCTAAAAAATTCTGAAAATTCTTGCCCAGTTTAACTCTATTATGCAGTGATAAAATATTGTTTATGTACAAAAAGGTATGGTATTTGGCAAAAAAAGAGCTGTTAGAAAAAGTGTATCCAGTCACTAGATTAAACAGGTGATGTTACCAACAAGGCTGCCTGCATAATCTCATCCCGCCACATGATGTCGCTCTAACGTAAGGTTCAAAGGATGGAATAGAATCTCTAGAAGAAAATGCAAAAGACATACTTTGCAAATAAAAATGTTCAGTTAGAACTACTGTGAGCAACACAGATGTTGCAACATTAGGCGTCCTAATAGGTGAGTTTATACTGTATCTCACATGTGACTTATCAAAAAAAGGACTTCTTGTTAGAGAGTCCTGGACATATGTAAACCTGCAGCTTGGTGAGAGCACCCGGTAATAAGTGTCCAGGAAAGTCATGGGTGTGTGTGCACTTGAGTTTCCTTACCAGATCTGCCTTCATGCCAAACAGGTTATATAAAAAACAAACATCAAAAACACTACACCAGGAAATGCTACAGTAGAATTTAAGTACATCAAAGACATAGATAAATTTATAAAGCTTACAGTGTGTTAGAGCAGATTACCTGCAAAGGAACAAGGATCAGAAAGACATTAGGAATCACACACACAGAAAAAACGGACACAAGAAAACAAGAAGTAGAACGATTTTTTAATATTTAATGAAAAGAATTTTGGATATAAAATGATATACCCAGGACTTCCCTGGTGGCGCAGTGGTTAAGAATCCGTCTGCCAATGCAGGGGACACGGGTTCCAGCCCTGGTCTGGGAAGATCCCACATGCTGCGGAGCAACTAAGCCCGTGCACCACAACTACTGAGCCTGCGCTCTAGAGCCCGCGAGCCACAACTACTGAAGCCCGTTCACCTAGAGTCCGTGCTCTGCAACAAGAGAAGCCACCACAATGAGAAGCCTGCGCACTGCAACAAAGAGCCCCGCTCGCTGCAACTAGAGAAAGCCCGCGTGCAGCAACGAAGTCCAAATGCAGCCAGAATTAAATAAAATTAAAAAAAGAAAATCAAATAGAGACATGGAAAATATTTTTTAAAAAAGAAATTATATACCCAAGCAAATGTCCTTTTAAATATGTTGTTATAATAAAAAAATATATATCAAAAATATAAGGCTTCAGATAATTGTCTAAATTAAGAAGTCCTTTATAAACACTCATGAAGGAAATAGTAAAATGAGTTGTTTCAAGAGATATGAGAATGATGATCACATGACATCATAAAGTATTGTGTAGTGTAAAAAAACCAAATGCCAAAGAAATTCAAAAGAAAGAATATCCATAAAAGCTCTGTTCTAAATTCTAGACAATATCAGCAGGTAGAGGAGGAAGAAGACAATGTAACTACTCATACCTTCCACTCCCTTTTTGTCCTGCCAGGTTGTGGGAAATAAGATAGAACATGACTAGAGAATGGTACATAAAATGATCAAGTGTTTCTTTCAAGAAATGCACTTAGGACTTCCCTGGTGGTGCGGTGGTTGAGAGTCCGCCTGCCGATGCAGGGGACACGGGTTCGTGCCCTGGTCCGGGAAGATCCCACGTGCCGCGGAGCGGCTGGGCCCGTGAGCCATGGCCGCTGAGCCTGCGCGTCCGGAGCCTGTGCTCCGCAACGGGAGAGGCCACAGCGATGAGAGGCCCGTTTACCACAAAAAAAAAAAAAAAAAAAAAATGCACTTAATATGGTTGTGATCTTTGGCCTGAAGAAATATCTGAAAAGGTTAACATTTATGAAAGTCTGCATGGAAATAAATGGGAGAAACTCATTTTGAGAAGAGTTTAGGAAGCATTGCTTTAAATCTGAAATAGACTGAAAATTGTGACATTTGAGTCACTACACATAAAAAATCCTTGGCATTTGTGGATTCCTATTTGTGGTTTAAATATACGTGATACATAAAATTTCTCCCTAAGCAAGGTGATGACGGTAATCGCTTGCTATTGTCATCTTGCGGCATTCAAAACATACTGCACCAGGCTGACATTAAATTGCAGGTTGGATTTAAAATAACACATATATTGGTCCCCTGCTGTTTTGGCTAATCTCGACTTCTGATGCTGCAGCCTTGTGTAATAAACACACTTACAGAGGACACTTCTCTAGCTGTTTGTGTTTTCCAAGCTAGGTATCTCTTGTCACCCTGGGCCTCTTAATGAGCCCTGAAACCAACTTCCTCAGGGGCAGCAAACTATTCTTTTCAGTTCTTCCCAGAGGACAGGTTTATTTTTGCAATTATAGCAACCACTGCTAAATGCTTTTTCTCTGGCTTTTTAAGCTTATTATTGTGTGTCTCTTTGCAAAGATACTGTAGAAGGTTTCAGCTTTTTAAAACTCTTGCCTTAAAAAGCCAGGCTTTGTCCATAATAAACCTTTATTATAAAGCATGGACTTGGTTGTTCTCCATTTATTTGTATGTGTATCTGTAACCTCTCCTGGGAAATGCAGGCACAACTTGGGCAAATAACAGAAGTCAGTTGCTCTTCGATGTTGAAACCCATGGTTCCAGCAGATGTCGCCATTCTCATTATTAAACAAAATTTGAACCTAAGGGTCCTTCCAGGTGGATAGAAACCATCTTAGCTCTTATGAAGGAAATATCACAAAAGAGAAGTAAACACAGGCGATCAAGTATAAATTTTCTTTTTTAATAATTGAAATTATAGAGATGGTTGGTTGGAAGACCTTTTAGGTAAGTTCTCATTTTAGGAAAGTTATTGGTAGTTTATTTCCAAAGTCTTAGTTTACTTGTCTATAAAGAAGAGTTACCAATTCATAACACTTGAAGTTGCTACGAGTGTTACATAGTAACACATGCCATGAGCCCCGGCATGCATGGCATGCGGTACACCTTTGACAAATAATTTTGCAGTGCTTCAAAAATAGGATTTGCGTGGCAAAGCCAAAGTATCAGGAACTCAATCCCTAAGTAGTCAGCAGTGTGAGCGATACAGTCTCAACAAAATGATAGTTCCTTAATATTTTACTAGAAAAACTTTTATGATCCCATTGAAATCTACATTTTCAGTGCCTCTCTCAAAGAACTTTTTGAAATTTCCAAACTTATGACTCGAAGCTCAGCCGTCTTCTCCCTTGGTTACTATCACAGTATCTTTTCTTCCCTGTCTGTTCCTTCCCTGTCTGTTCCTGGTAACCACAAGGTAATTCTCAAACGGACTTAAACAACCAGTTTTGTAATTTTGATACATTAAGAAAGTAATATGTGATGTGTATTCCTCTCCTTTCCTTCATTTATTTCTTCATGTGTTTCTCAGTGAACAATACTTATTTTAAGTCTGAATATGTGGTCTTATTTTCCACAACAAAGATTAAGTATGCCAGAGGTATGAGTGACTGGTATCTTACTTTCAGGCCCATCTCGTATCTCCCCTTCACTGCCTGAGGCTGACCTGGTTGGCCTTTGGCTTCATTTCTGAGCTGCTTTAGTGCAGAAAGACTTGTGAATTCACATAAGGACCACAAACTGAGCTTGTTTAGCCTCTGCATAACCTTTTCCCCAGCTCTTACATCTCTACATAGTTCTCCTTATAAATTGGACGTCTCCCTCTTGTCCCTAGCCTAGATCACTCTAGCGGACATTCCCAGTCCAAAGATCAGGTCAGATCAGGCCCTGACTGGGTTCCATCGATGTTAAACCTTTATAGAGCTAGGTCTGTAAATGTGCAACTGGCATGGCAGGGATGACTCAAAATTATGGTTTTCTATCCATGATTCTGAGAGCCACAATATTCTGAAACATATAAGAGAGAACTGGAAAACTTCAACCCTGAATAGATGAAATCATATTATCTGTGGGCAGGTGAGAGTTACAAAAGAAAGATAACCAGGAGACCTACCTACAAAAGCCCTCAAGAAATGCCAAACACCCATTTAGAGGAATAAGACCTCAAGGTATGATTACTGTTTTCTGAGCCCTTTGTGGGGTCCATCTTAGAAACACCAGAAACACTTAAAATACACAGGGTACTCACGTAAAAGCCCTGAACTCCAGAAAACTCTGCCTGGCCCACATAGAGGAGAGTCAGCATCACTTCCCCAAAGCACTATACTTTATTGAAATTAACTCTTCCACTCTCTGAATTTTAACACTTGAGTAACTGAACATGTATCAAAATGGAGACAGTTCCTCTGAGTGATTTTAGAATACTAAAGTCAGAGGATTGAGAAATTATTTTTATTTGAAAGAAAAACATCAGGAAATATATATTTCCTCCAAAAAGAGCTTGAACTACACCAATTCAAATAATTTTCTGAATTTTAATTGAAGTGGAAATGGTGTCCAGACGTTCAAAGTGGAACACTTGTCTGTTTGAAGAGCTTTCCTCTAAATGAATTTGACAATTGATATATACCTGAATTAACATTATTATGTAGCATATTATATAACAGATATAGATTTACATATACATAATTATTAATAAAATTAATGGTTTCTCCCTCTGTCCAGTGAAATGGCCTAAGGGTAATGGCATCTCAGAAGGGACCAGCCTAATTTAAAGCCCAGATTATAATTTCTAAAATTAATTTTCCATGAAAAGGAAGCAGGATTTTTGGAAAGATAATTGATTCCACGTCTCGGGAATGAAGGTATAAAAGAATGTAGAACTTCTTTATCAGAAGCCAAGGTTTCATTCAAGGGTTAGTGAAATCAGATCAAAAGAGAACAGGAACCAAATTATAGAGGTTTGCTTGTGACAAGATGAGCATCAAAAACAGAATAATGACTGCCGTTAACTGAAATACATTAAATCTATTAAAGTCCTGAGTCCATGATACACAAAAAGATAAATATTAATTAAATACACCTTCTTGAAGAAGGTCAAGAGATCAGAATATATTCCTACTGGATCTTATTAGTTATTGTTGACACATTGATCACACTGTTGAACGATACACAATCTAGTAAGCATTAAATATATCACCTAAAAGACATTTTTTGACTCAAGGAAATGGCCTTATAAGTGAGACATGCAGTCAGATTGAAGACATGACAACTATGATCAATCTATCATTTTTAAAATCAGTCAGATTTGTATGCTTTTAAGAATATGAATGAGTCGAACATTGCATTAAAGTTTAAAAGTCCTTAGAATTCAGAGGAAAAGATATTTACAGATCTAAATGTTCTAATCAGCTACTTATCCTGGGTGGAGCTGCAGACTTCTATGAGCAGAGAGAATTACGTGAGTCAATCCTCTGTTGAAATTATGAAGGAATTATAATAACTAAAAAGGTTTAAAGTGTTTCTTTAGATCGACAAGAATCTAAGTTTATTCCTCTGGGCAAATTCTCTAGAAGTGAATAACCTAATTAACTAGACTATTAACTGACTTCCATAATTGGGTTAGCCCCTTTCAGCCTTAGGGAGATTTAGTAAATATAGGCATTTTTGTGAAAGTTAAAATAGAGCATTGATATTTTTGCATTTCTAAGAGAATCTGACCTATTATGATAGCTTGGAATCTAATCTGAGGTATGCAGTCAAGGAGTTTATTTAGATGAAACCTTACATTTTATATTCAGGATTAAAACATCTAAGAGAACCTTAGGTCAACTGTCTTCATAAATAAATTTTACTCACAGGGTGTGAGAATTCCCAATGTTCCACAACCACCTACAAAATGAAAGCCAAATGGTATGCCAGTGAAGTTAATGCCTTTTTATGAAGTAGAGCATTTTGCAAATTGTTTGATATTTGTGTTTCCTTTTTGTAAAATGCCTGGTTGTGTGTTTTGCTCATTATGTGCTTTGTATTTTTTCTTATTGATTTTTTTAACTAAACTGTTTTTAGTTATCTATGTTGCATGTAACATTTCCAACTCTGTTGCTTGTCTTTTCACTTTTTCTATAGTGTCTTTCAACAACTGTATCAACACTTTCCTTTTGACTAGCAATTTTAAGAAATTCTTTGAGTCAAATATGTTCTTATATATTCTTCTAAAGGTTTTAATACATTTCTTGTCCCTTTGCCTTCTTTCAGGCTGGAATGAATTTTTGTTAATGGTATAAGATGTGGATCCAAATGAATTGTTTTGTCTTTATGCATATGAAATCGTCTCAGCATAATATGTTCTATCATAGTTTTCTTCAATGTTCTCTCTGTCACATGCCCTTTGCATTTATGCAGAGTCTGTTGCTGGGCTGTCTATTCTATTCCATTGATCAATTGTCCCTGTGCTGATACCATATCATCCTCATATGGCTTTAAGTCTTTATATCCAGCAGAATAAATTCTCTCACCTTATTCTTTTCCTGTATGAACATCTTGGATATACTTGAAGGTTTGCTCTTCTATACAAATTTTTAAATCAGCATGTCAAGATCCTTATAAAACACTTAGGATTTTCAGTGAAATGTCATTGAATGATAGGTAATCTGGGGATAACAGATACCTGTGTGATGTTGCATTTTCTCTCCACCAAAGTGTTTTATCTTTCCATTTATTGGTGTCCTGTTTAGATTATTTAAATAATGTTTATAATTTTATCCATATGGCTATCATACCTCAGTCTTATTTCACAAAAAAGGCACCATTTTTTGTTATTATTATAAGTGACATGTTTTTAAAATGTATGTTTTCTCTTTATTGCTATTTTTAAAAAATACAATTAATTTTTGCATAATGATCTTAACCTAGACATTTTGCTGAACCTTGACTAGTGCTAATAATTTGCATGAAATCTTTTTAAAATTTTCAATATACATAGTTTTATCTAGGATTAATAACGGTTTCCTTTTCTTCCCATCCTTTTGCTATCTCCTTTTCTTCTTTATTTTAATAGGACTTTCTTTAGCCAGGACTTTCAGTGCAATGTCCAATAGGTGTGATAATAATAAACTTTTAATCTGGTTCCTGATATTAAAGGAAATTCTTCTATTTTTTTTTTTTACCCTTATAATGTTGAGTGTAAGTTATTGACCCTTGTTATGTATCTGGTACTTCCCAACCTTTTGAGCATGATTAGCACCCACAGAAAATACAGTTTTCAGCATGCAATGATGGAAATGGATGAGGCTTCTCAAGGCAGGAGACAACAGACCAGGTTGTTCTGCCGACTCAGGCCACACCAGCTGCACCTAAGGCTGAGGAGATAACATGGTAGCACAGCTGCAACATATTCTTGGTTTGTAGGTTAAAGCTTTATCTTGATCTGAGGAATGTATTGGGTTGGCCGAAAGTTTCGTTCGTTTATTTCTGTAAGATGGCTCTAGTAGCACTTAGTTGTCTTTAACTTCATTCGAAACAATTTTGTTAGATTGTATGTGACAGCTGTCATATCAGTGTGCATTTAAAAGAAGACATCAAAATTGGTGAGTTTTTGTGTAGCCATTTTAATACTGAAGATGGAAGAAAAAAAGCAACATTTTCGTGCCTATTGTGCTTTATTATTTCAAGAGAGGTAAAAACACAACTGAAATGCAAAAAAAGATTTGTGCAGTGTATGGAGAAGGTGCTGTGACCGATCGAACACGTCATAAGTGGTTTGTGAAGTTTTATGCTGGAGATTTCTCCCTGGATTATGCTCCATGGTTGGGTAGACCCGTTGAAGTTGATAGAGATCAAATCTAGACATTAACTGAGAACAATCAGTGTTATCCCATGTGGGAGAGAGCCGACATACTCAAAATAGTCTAATCAAGTGTTGGAAATCACTGCACCAGCTTGGTTACGTGAATCGCTTTGATATTTGGGTTCTACATTAAGTTAAGTGAAGACGACATTCTTGTCCGTATTTCCTCATGCGATTCCCTACTGAAATGTAATGAAAAGGTTCCGTTTTTAAAACAAATTGTGGCGGGCAATGAAAGGTGGATACTGTTCAATAATATGAAATGGAAGAGATCGTGGGGCAAGCGAAATGAAACACCACCAACCACTCCAAAGGCCAGTCTTCATCCAAAGAAGGTGATGTTGCGTATTTGGTAGGATTGGAAGGGAGTCCTCTATTATGAGCTCCTTCCGGAAAACCAAACGATTAATTCCAACAAGTACTACTCCCAATTAGACCAACTGAAAGCAGCACTTGACAAAAAGCATCCAGAATTAGTCAACAGAAAATGCATAATCTTCCATCAGGATAACGCAAGACCGCATGTTTCTTTAATGACCAGGTAAAAACTGTCAAATCTTGGCTGGGAAGTTCTGATTCATCTGCCATATTCACCAGACATTGCACCTTTGGATTTCCACTTACTTAGGTCTTTACAAAATTCTCTTAATGGAAAAAATTTCTATTCCCTGGAAAACTGTAAAAGGCACCTTGAACAGTTCTTTGCTCAAAAAGATAAAAAGTTTTGGGAAGATGGAATTATGAAGTTGCCTGAAAAATGGCAGAAGGTAGTGGAAGCAAAGGGTGAATATGTTGTTCAATACTTCTTGGTGAAAATGAAAAACGTGTCTTTTATTTTTACTTAAAAACTCAAGGCACTTTTTGGCTAACCCAATAACTAGGAGGACCAAACTGGCCCAGTATTTTTATTTCTTTTGTTCAGTCCTTGGGTACCATTAGCAGCAGTGGTTTCAGTTGCTGGGTATACAAAGGCAAATCAAGAATAAATATCACACCTGCATATTCCATTCGAGTCCTCTTGGAAGAATAGGAAAAGAGTCAGTGTAACCTGCTATGTGCTGAACCTTCTCCCCTAGGAATATTTCTCAGAAATAGCTGCAAATGTTGCTTTTCCTATTGGAAAGCAGCATAATTTTATGAACTATTTGAACTTCAGCAGAGCCCGGTGGTATATATTGCCATTCAGCCCATCACTGCATGGCTTGAGTTCCACTATGTCTACTCCTTTCCTGGGCCCACTTTGCCACTTCGAGTGATAGAACTAGAGCATCAACTTTATTTCAGTCACCTTCAGAAACTAGAAGGAATTCTTTGGTGAGCAAGAGCTCTACTTTGATTTGCACTCAGGATTGCCATAGTGATTTCTGAAGAATGGTACGTGACACAGGGGTCCCTTTATCATTCAGTTATCTATGTTCACTTACCAGACCAAACTGCAAGTCCATAAGCAACCACTCAAGATTCAATAAGCACGTAATTGTGGGGATTTTACTTGCGTCCAGTTCTCTTACTGCCAGGAATAGGGACTGTAGCTCAGCCCACCGGGCTGCTGACTTGCTTTTGCCTTCTTCTGTGAAGGGTTTGTGATTTGCTGGACACAGGACAGCTACTTTCCTCATGGAGCCATGACTCTCCATTCTGGAACTGCCACCTGTGAATCAGGCCAAGTCCCTCATATCCTTGGGAAATTGTTGGAATGATAAGCCCCATCAGTAAGAGCAGCAGACACGTCTTCAGATGGCCTTTTCGGAGATCCTAGTGGAAAACAGGCTACTTGCTCATGAATAAGTTATGAATAGGTTGAGTCCCACTGTGTATCATGGCTGTAATATCGCTTCCATTTTATGATGGAATTCAACATTTCCCTTCTTGTTGGGATGCTTTTTTGATACTACTCATGACATGGGGGTAATTCAGCAGTCGATATAATTTTATGCTCTTCAGTTAATGGGGCTGTCAGAGTAAACACCCAATAACTAGCTAGTAACTATCTTTAAAAGAAATACACCACAGTATATCTGAGCAGTATAAGATAATTTTCTAGTTGACCATGATTATGGGCTTTTGCCAAGAAGACTTGAGTCTGCATGAAGGCAGGTGGTTGACACTTTGAATAGCATTTCTGCATTGGTGTCTGTATTAGTCAGCACAGGCTGCTTTTAACAAAATATCATAGACTGGGTGGGTTAAACAACAGACATTTATTTCACAGGTCTCGAGGCTGCGAAGTCTGAGATGAGGGTGCCAGCATGGTCAGTTTCTGATGAAAGCTCTCTTCCTGGCAGGCAAGTGGCTTCCTCATATGGGGGAAAGAGAGCTCTCCTGTCTCTTCCTCTTCCTATAAGAACACTAATCCCAACATGGGGGCCCCACCCACCCCATGACCTCATCTAAACCTAATTATCTCCCAAAGACCCTATGTCCAAATACCATCACATTAGGAGTTAGGGCTTCAACATATGAATTTACAGGGGGGCACAAACATTCAGTTTATAACATTATGCCTCTGGATCCCCCAAATTCATGTCCTTCTTGCATGCAAAATACATTCACCCATCCCAACAGCCCCCCAAATCCTAACTCTTTCCAGCATCAACTCTAAATAAGTCCAAAGTCTCATCTAAATTAGACGTGGTGAGATGTGAGGTATGATTCATCTTGAGGTAAATTCCTCTCCAGATGAGAACCTGTGAAACCAGCTACTTCAGTCAGTTCAGGCTGCTGTAACAAAATACCACCAACTGGGTGGCTTAAGCAACAAAGATTTACAATTCTGGAGGCTGGAAACCCAACATTGGAGAGCAGCATGGTTGAGCTTTGGTATGGCCCTCCTCCTGGCTTGCAGGTGGCTGTCTTCTCTCTGAATCCTCCCGTGGTGGAGAGACAGAGCACGAGTTCTGGTCTCTTCCTGATCTTATAAGGACACTAACCCCATCATGTGCCTGCTGTGATCTCATTTAAACCTAACTGCCTCACAAACACCCACCTCAAAATACCATCAGATTGGGCATTAGCACTCCAACATATGAATTTAAAGCTCCAACACAATTCAGTCCATTACGGTCCACACAGGATAGTCTGAGCTACAGACTCTGCAGTTTCAAGAAGGCTTGTGTTGTTCAAGCTTCTAACCAAAAATGACCTTTTCCCAGGTGATGTAAATTAATTAGGCCCAATAGTGTCTTTAAGTGGGGGATATGATTTTTCCAAAAGCAAGTAGGCCTATTAGGCATTAGGCCTCTTGTCTAGTCTAATAATGGAGGTTGGAGAAAAAGAACATTGTATCCCTAGTGGTCTGCAGTGTATCACAGGGCACTCCAGCCCATATAATCCTCCCGAAGTTTACAGTCTATGTAAGGTTCTGGATTTTTTTCGGGGTTCATAAACCATCTTCCATCAGTCATATGATCATAGTAAAGTTGCTTTCAGGTTGATTCTCTGTTTCAGAAATAATCATAATGTCATCTCTATTGAGCACTAGAACACAGTAATCTAGTTTTATTACACTAGATCTGCCTCACTATCCTTGTGACAGTACTTAAGGGAGTTCAAATATCCTTGAGTCAAATGTACATTGGAAAAAGTTCCACATGAATGCACACTGTTGATGACACTCCCTAGCAACCGATATTGAAAAAAGGCATTAGCCAAGTCAGCTATGGAAAACTGGTCATCTTTAGTTTGTTGAGTAATGTGTAGCAGTTGAACAGTCTGGACCATACTGGGGACTGCAGAAGCTATTAGGGCTGCTGTTTACTGGAGTCTCCTGTAGCCCTGGGTCAGCCTCCACGATCCATCATCTTCCTCACGGGCAACATCAGGTTACTGTGGAGTGAGGGTGTGGGATCAACACACCTGTCCTTAATTAGGACGGTAATTTTTTGTGGCTGTAGACACATGACAGTGGTTCAAATTAACCACTTCAAAACTCTAAAGGCTCCCATTATTCAAATCCAGTTACTACTGGATTTAGGGCAGATCTACAAGTTGTTTATCTTCCTTGTTCTACTCAGTACAGGGAAGGATTTTTAGTCAATGACTACATAGATGGCAATGATACATTCAGGTGAGGAAGTTACCCCCACAGCAGAATTTTGAAAATCACTTATTCCAACTTTTAATGACTTTACTTTTTATTCTTCTTATAGTAGCATCTCTCTATTCCCCTAAATGAATTCTATCACCTCCCCAAGGGGCTCACGAGCAGGCCAAGGCACTGCTCCTGTATCCAGCTGACCTAAAAGAGTTTCTTCTCCATCGGCAGGCCATCTCACCCACACATTTGTAAAAGGCCTTGGTTCTCGCACAGGAATTGGTCAGGAGAGCCCATCCTTCATGTCATGCTCTTCCTCTATTCCTGCCTGTGGTTGGCAGTATTCTAAAGATGTCCTATCAAGATTCACATACCCTGTTGATTCAGTTGAAAACTAATCTAGGCACTTCCCTGAAGGGACTTTAAAGATGGAATTAAGGTTACTAATCAAGTGAATTTACAATGGCGAGAGCATCCTGGATTATCCAGGTGGACCCAGTGTAGTCACATGAGCCCTTGAAAACTGAAGAGGAAGGGCAGAATCCAGAGAGTTGGAGCAGAAGGGAAAGTTAGAGAGATCTGAAGCATGAGAACTAGATTGACTGCTGCTGGCTTTGAAGGGGACCACAATCAGGGAATGTAGGTGGTCTTCAGAAGCTGAGAAGAACTCCCAGCCACCAGCCAGCAAGGAAGCGGGCTGCAGTTCCACACCCACATGGAAGTGGATTCTACCAGCAACTGGAATGAGCATGTAAGTTCTTTTCCAGAGCCTTCTGACACCCTGATTTGGCTTTGTGGGACCTGGAGCAAGGAAACTAGCTGAGCTTACTAGGCTTCTAATTTATAGAACCATGAGATAGTAGAGTCTATTGTTTCAAGAAGTAGTAATAGAAAACCCATACCTTGCCTTAGTAGTAAATGTGTGCATTTTGGGAACTCGATGCTGTAGGCTCATGAGAACCTTTCTCTATCTGAATTTCCCCTAATTTTGGACAAGACAAGCATTTCTGCTTTGATATTTTTATATCTTGGGAAGTTCAAGGAGAGACAGTTGTGTTTCCTTGGCTTCATATAAAATTCTATCCAATTTCCTCCTTTTTCTTTTTTTTTTTGGCGGTACACGGGCCTCTCACTGTTGTGGCCTCTCCTGTTGCGGAGGACAGGCTCCGGACGCGCAGGCCCAGAGGCTATGGCTCACGGGCCCAGCCGCTCCGCGGCATGTGGGATCCTCCCAGACCGGGGCATGAACCTGTGTCCCCTGCATCAGCTGGCGGACTCTCAACCACTGCGCCACCAGGGAAGCCCCAATTTCCTCTTTTAATGCCATTTTAAATCAACCATCTAAAGACTTCTACACCATTAGGTCATGAATTCTTGCCTTTTACTTGTTTTGATTACTTTTTTTGGTAAAACCCAAACATTTGTATTATCTTGAAGTCTTATGTGAGGAAGCTGGGATTAAAGATCCCACGCTGCCTCTTTTACATCCTCTGAGGTCTCAAGAACAAAATCACATATGGTGTCGATGGTGGTGGGATGTCTTGTATCATAACCTGGGTGAGGGGCATCAAATAGTGAGTTTGTTTCACTGTCACAGAGCCAGTCCAGCACTGTCTGCATCAGCAGCATTTCTGCAGCTTCAGTAGATACTGACATTTCAATGACAAGGGAAGGACAGAGCAGTTACTCTTCTCTTCTATTCATTCTAGGAATGAATAGCTCCTGTCCTAATCCACTCTCGTCAGCAATGATTTTTCCTAGAACTATCTCCACAAAGATAGCAGCCAAAAGGATCAGGGATGAATGCAAACATCCCCCTCTACTCAACAATGTTCCAAGCCAGAGACACTGCAACTTGATCTAAAATTCTCAGGAGCCATTTTAACAAGGGTCATCAGGACAGTGCTTGTAACAATTTACAAAATGCCTCCACTTTGTTACTAATTAATCCCTTACTCCACTGGCTTCCTGCCCTCCATGATCTACTGGCCCTGCCTGGATTACCTTCTTGGCTGTAGCGGGTCTCCCAGGCTAAACTGACCCATCAGAAGTTATATTGCCCAGGTTCCTGTGGTTGGAGCTCCACTTGCTAGCCAAAGAGGATGAAACTCAACCCAAGGATATACTGAACCTTTACTTTTGCTAACGTTAAAAGCTTCAACTGGAACGGATTTAGCCAACCTGCCATCAGTTTGCTCTTGCCTTCTAATTTTGCTCGCTCTTGGCATTTAGATTCTATCATTTCTAGATTGCAATGGAAAGTCTTATAATCAGTAACTGAGTTCAAAGCCTGTGCAACTTCAAACCAAGTGTGGAAACCACCTCTGCACCAATAGTTCATTTTCATCCCCTTTCTCAGAATCATCCTTTTTCTTTCTAAATAATGCCTAAGCCACACTTTCAGCAAAAAGTAAGTCAGAAGTCTACTAAGCAATCCCACATCTAATGCCAACTGTACCAAAAGAGTGTTTGATTGCTAAAGAAGACGGCTTAGGACCCAAAATAACAATGCTTATAAATTTATACTCTACTATAGGAAAAGGATACAATATAACTATAGTTATATATCTCATAGCGAGGGGTCTGGGAAGGCTTGGTACAAGTTTCTATCTTCTATAAGGGTCAAGGTTGTACGCACTTTCTTTCTTGGATCAGAAAGATCTACACGTGCATAGAATGCCTTGGAACTAGGTAGCCCAAAATGGAATATCACTGGGTTATAAAATATTTTGCTGGTCATATACACATATTCTTGTTACAAAATCAGCCTTAACGGTAGAAGTTTCCGGGGGGGGGATGCAAATCATCAATCTCATTCTTGCCAATAAACAATGCTGACAGGCTCGTAAAAACCACCCTAAAACTCCTCCAAACCATGGTTACAAAAGCGACATTACTAATCAGCATGTTTCACGTGTTGGAACCAGAGGTTAGTGTCATGCAGGAACTTTAGCAATACAGTTCAGACAGATTCCAGGTCTGCTAGAAATTAACCTGCACAGCACATCATGTTGAAGAATGGTCCTATTCCTAATTTTCTATTATGACTGGGGAGTTGATAGATATCAAATTCTTTCACTGCATTTAATCATTTAAATGACTACATAATTTTCATCTTTTATCTGTTACTATGCAAAATTTACACTAATTTTTCCCCCTAATGTTAATCCACGTTTGTTTTTCTGGTGCTTTGCTAGACCTGGTTTGATAATATTTTATTTGGAATTTTTTTCCATTTTTGTTCATGAATGAATTGACCTGTATAATTCCTTTCTCATTCCACGCCTCCTCTGGTTTTGTTACTAAGTTTATACAAGCTTTATTGAACCAACTGGGGAGTGTTACCTATTTTTCTATTCTCTGGAAGAGTTTGTAACAGATTTTTTTTTCCATAAAAGTTGTATAGCGTATTTTCTTTTTAATTTCAAACTTCTGATTCGATTTCTTTAATGGCTATCCAATTACCGTCGTTTTAGTTTTAGAATCTATCTTGGTATGTTGAATTTTTATAACTTTCCGATTTTATTTTTTCATAGATATTGTGATAAAGTTGATCATTTTAATCTCAGCTATCTATATTTATGCCCCTCTTTTGGTCCTACTATTATTAATTAGTAATTAGTTTATTGAATAATCAATAATGGCAACATTTTCTCCTTCCTCTCCAAGAGACTGTTGTAGGCTGGAAACTTGCAGTGGGATAGAGGGTCTTGATTTACCTTCTCTCTTTTTGCCTTTCCAAGCTAGCTAACTGGGCCTTGACTCGTCAAGACTTGGTATGTAGGGAATAAGAATGGGATGAATGAAGGAGCTGTCTTACTTTAACTGGTCCAAGATTAAAATGACTTCCACCTCCCCGGGCCTGAAGTATGATTCAGCCTGTATCCTGGTGATTTCTGAATGCTTTCGATGTATTTTCATTTCTTCATCCTCTTTCATGTCTTCTCTATTTCTGGGTTCACTATAACAAGAAATGTACCCGTTTTATCGATTGCTTCAAAAAACACACTTTAGGACTTCTTTGAGTCTCTCTACTGTATCTTTTTTCCTCTCTCTCTAAATGAGTTAAGGTTTAAAGCATTTAGAACACAGCCTGACTATATATGTACCATAAGTGATAACTCTTATAACCCACTAGGAAATAAACTTCACTAGGGTCCACTTTGTTCAATGCTATGTTCTCAGCCCATAGGACAGTTCCTAGCAGAGTAAAATAAAATGAATGTCTTTTATCTTTTGAGCCTTCTTTTTCTGTTGTTTCTCCCACTTCTTAAAGAGAATATTTATTTCACTAATTTTCATTCTAAAATAAAAGAACATTTACGTCTATAAATTTCTCTAAATGTACAAATTTTCCTGCATCCTACAATTTTAATAAGCATATTTTCCTTTCTTGTTTAGTTCTAAGTATATTTTAGTTCCTATCATTTTCAAACATGTTATTTGTGTTTTTAAATTTCTAGATTTGGGTAATATTTTCTTCTGTTATAGATTTATAAACTAATTGTGTTGTGGTCAAAGAATATATTCGTAATAACAATTTTTTTTCAGTCTGTTGAAACTTACTTTATGATACACTAGGTATATGATTTTCTCTTACTTTTTCCATGTGTACACATTCCCTGCTTGTTGAATGTAGAGTTCTATAAATGTCTACTTTGTTTTCAAACTTTTGGTCTCAGGACCTCTATATATTCTTAAAAATATACCGAGGACCCCAAAGACCTTTTTTTAAAAAATGCGGGTTGTATCTAACAGTATTTCCCATATTAGAAGTTAAAACTGAGACATTTAAAAATAAAACTTTTTAAAATTGTCATTTAAAATTAACAATAAAACCATTAAACAACATCAAGAAACAACTATAAAATGTATTTTTTTCTAGTTTTTTTCCTCATATATGTTACACAAATCAATCTAAAAATTAATAGTATTTTCTGAATTTATTTCCCCTCAACACCACTAAATGAGATCTGCAGACCAGAAGCAACAGCATCACCCAGGAACTTGTGAGAAATACAAATTCGGAACTACTGACTCAGATTCTGTAAGGAGTGGTTGGAAACTGTGTTTGATCAGGCTCTCCAGGGAACTGATGCTTAGTACATATGAGAAGCATTGCTTTAATGCTGTACAATGATCTTTCCATTTAAAAAAATATAGCTTTATTCTTATTTTTAAACTTCTATTGTTAGAGTCTATATACAGAAAAGTACATGAACCATAAGGGCAGAGCTCAATGCATTTTCACAAAGTAAACACATCTGTGTAACAGCCCTCAGATCAAGAAACAAAACATTAGCTGTACCCCTGACTTTTAACACTCTTGATTAATTTGCTGGTTTTTGAGCTTTAAGCTCAAATCATATCATGTAGTGAGTACCTTTCTTTGGTTTCTCACTTTTGCTCAACATTTTGTTCATGAGATGCATCAATGGAGTTCCCTTCACAAAAGTTAATTCATTCTCTATTGCTACATAGCACATTGCTATAGTATCCATTCTGCTATTAGACATTTGAGTTGTTCAGTTTTTTACAATTACAAATAGACCTGCTATAGACATCCTTGTACATGCCTTTTGGTTAGGATGTGTATGTATAACACACAAGGCATATATATGCATAATATGTAGTTCATTTGAAAGGGTTCCTAAAAACATGTCGTATTTAATACAGAACCTTCTAAATGTCAAAGAAATTCATCACCACTGGAGACAGATAATCAGGAAAAACACACATTTTTAATTAAAAATGTATTCCATATTGTACTATGAACTTACTAAACACAAGTTTTAGCATTTGTAAATTTAGCCTGTTTTCTATACAAAAACCTTTAAAAAGTTTGTTTTGTTTTGACCATTTTCAGATCAATGCTCTATTCTGATTATTTTCAAGTTGTCTAGGTCAGCAGTGTGCGATGGAAATACAATGCAAGCCACATATGTAGTTTTAAATTTTCTAGTAGTCTCATTGAAAAATAAAAAGAAACAGGTTAAATTAATACATTTTATGATCTCATACCTAAAATATTATAATTTCGACATAATCAAGATAATGAGAAACATTACATTCTTTTTTTACTGTCTTCAAAGTCCAGTGTATTTTTAGGTTTTTCCAGCCATACTTAAACATTTTCCAGTAACTGAATCAAGTATCAATTTAAAATTTAAGTTTATCGAAATTAAATAAAACTAGTATTCAGTAACTGCATCACACTAGCCATATTTCAAGAGCTCAATAGCCACATGTGGCTAGTGGTTATGCTATTGGGAAGCACAGGCCTGGGTCAAGAGTGGTTTTGTTGTGCTCCACCTGCCAATTTAAGCTGTGATGAAAATTCTAAAAAAATATATTTCCTTTTACACACTGTGGAAGACAGAATTTTGAAACAGATGAGAATGAGAATTTTTTAGTCTACTTCTTTTAGGGGGATACCTTTGTACTTTCCTCTCAATTATGCTGTGAATCTAAAACTGCTTTTAAAAAAGTAAAGCCTTTTTTAAAGAGAGTGCAACATAGGAGATTTTTGCTAAAATAGCAAACACGCTGATGGTAATAAGATTCAATCTAACTAACGAAGATTATTTTATACAAGGTGCAAGGGATGAAAACAGCAAGGCTGGTTCAGTAGTGAACTGTTGCGAGCGCTGCATAGTTAGTGGAGGACGGGACTAATGGGGGAGAAATTAGAGGAAACAACAGATAATGAAAGTACTAACACATAGTATACAGCTATGATTTTATTCTGTATCCCAGCGAGCAGTGTTAAAGTTTAAAGTAATCTGATTTTATATTAAAGTTCTGAATTGTATTTCTGAAACATCCATTTAGGAAGTGACACACAGAGTGCCTTAAGAGGGGAAACTAGAGGCTAGGAGCCCAAGTAGGAGGCTATTTCAATTATCCAAGCAAGAGAAGATGAGACCCTGACCTGGGGATAACGGAGATGAAGAAAATGGGGACAGATTGAAGAGAGATTTAGTCAATAAAAGCAACACACAAGATGTGGTGAGCAGTTGAATATGGAAAATATTAAGTAGGGAAATACCTAGCATAACTTCCAGGGAAATTGGTCAAACATTTGTACCATTAGCCAAAATAGGATGACTGAAAAAGGAGACAAGCGAGAGAGAGGGAGAAAATTCCAGGGCAGAAAGAAATCCTGAGAGGTAATGTCCTGTTACAGAAAAAATTCCAGCTCTGGAGTCTGGGACTTTGTTTCAAACTGCAACTCCATCATTTTAAATTATTAACCAAATTGGCTTCTGAGCCCCTTGGTCCTCATTTACACTATTTCTCTGAGAACTTTCGTGAGGAGTAAATATTTACATATGTTAAACTTTTAGAATAAACTAGATGCTCAATTAAAAAATATACGTATTTGAATATGCTGAATGCCTGCACTGGCTACTATGCTGTATGCATAAAAGGGATGAAACCTAGGGTTTGCTCTCAATCAGATTATAACTTAATCTTCTAGTCATTATGAGCTCTCTGCCTGATGGAATTTTGAACCTACGGTGAATGGGCTGACATCATAATCCATTTCTGTTCTCATAACACACATTCAATAACTGACTTAATCTAAATCCTCTGGTATTTCTCCTCCTATAAAAGTTTCATGTTGTCAGATGTAGTTCCCGCAGCAGTCACTACCGTATAAAACTAGACCGCTTTTATAAATTACTTTTGTTACGAAGAAAAACAGATAGCAATATAAATATTTTATGGTAAGTATTTTACTTATTTCAAAAATCAGGAAACTGAAACAAATCATCAAAAAAAAAAATATCCCATGATCAGCTTCATGTTTTCAGGCTTCAAGAGAAACACTTTTTTAAAGGGGACTCTTTGCAAAAACGCATTCATGGAGCAAAATGAGACAGACCTCGCATTTTGCAAACAGGGCCAAAGAAAATTCCAAATTCATTCTGTAGACATATGTAAGGTCACGCAGCACCCAGAGCCTTCCATCTTTCTACCCACTGCTAACACCCACCTCTTTTCACGAATTTGACTGCTAACTGCTCAAGAGCAGCAGGTGAAAGAGACTGCAGGATTCAGCCTCAAACGTTGCCACTCTCTCTCAGCTTCCGCTCAAACTCTAGAAGGCGTTTAACTTCCCGGAAACGCCCCCGACACCCACGCACACCCACGCAACACTCCGCCCCACAGGAAAGCGCCCCTACACTAGGTTCCCACGGTCCCCGAGGCGGTCCCCGAAGCAGAGGCTTTGAGGATGCGACCGCGCAGGCGTCCCAGTTCCGCGCAGGCGCCGTAGTTCCGCGCATGCTCAGAGGCGGAGGTCGGAGGGGTCCTGGGAGGGTAGTGGAGGCCGGCCTGCCCCGCCCCCGCCAGGCTTCCCTTCCGCGCCCAGGCCGGCCGGCTTCCCTTTCCGGGAGCGCAGGCGGCGGCCGCCGGTGTCTCTTTCTCTCCGCTCCGCAGAGTTGGCTCTTGCAGCTCCCCTGCGGCGAGCATGGCAGCTCGGAGACGCGGGGCCGCCCTGCGGCTCTGTGCCACAGGTAAAGGCCGCACGGGGCGATGCGGGCGGGCGCGGGGACCCTCCCCCGATGGGATCGGCTGCGGGGGCCTGGTAGGGTCTTGGCCCGGTGTGGGGAGAGGCCTGCGGGGCCACCGAGATACCCTCCGGGTCCTGGGTCCCGAGACTGAGCGGACGCCTTAGGGTCCTTCCACGGCGCAGCTTCGCTGGGCATCCGCGCCTTCCGTTTGCTTCCGTTCTCGGTGCGGCAGGAAGTTTCAGGAGCGCTGATTCCGTCGATGGGTGTCAAGGATGCTGCCTTACCAGCTGGTGGCCAAACCTGCTTTGCCTTTAGGTTCTGAGTCTTGTCACATCTGAAGAATCTTTACCCACGCGGGGGCCAAGAGAGGGAGGTTCAAGGACGGGTCCTGGTCGGGCCTCTGGGGGCTGTGCGATGTGAGAAGTGACCTGCGGGCGTGTTGGCCTTTCTCATTCTCCGGCCAGCATCGGGTACCCTGATTCTCACCTCAGTGTGTCCACTTACACAGCAGCCGTTTAGTTCCCTCTACGTGCCAGGCACTGTTCTATAATTAGTATTAGGAGCGTAGCTCAATTTTGTTTCTATCAATTTGGGGGCGGGGGGAACGGTATTTTGAATGGCGTTTGAACTTTATACTGAGAAGATAATTGTTACTAGAGAAAAAGAAATATAGAAGAACAATTTTCATCTCTACTCCAAAAAGATGGAATGGTAAAAAGGAAAAATAGGATGCAAATAAACATATTTAAAGAGAAATTCGGTGTCTCAGATTTACTAGCCTACATAGAACTTGCTGTCACCATACGGTCGTAAATGTTTATTAAACAGGTGAACTACAGTACTTATGCTTTTGCATCATTTGTGCCCTGGGATGGATGAATGATGAGTTTTTTGGTAGGCTGTAAAAAACCAAAAACAAACATTTTATAGGTGAATAAGCATATAAGCCAAAAGATAAATCAGCATTTATTATACTGTATACATTTTGTCTTTTTTTTTTCAGTTTTTTTACTTGATATGGCTTTCTCTAAAGGATATGTAGAAGATTTAGATGAATCGTGAGTATATATTTTTTAAAATAGTATCTTCACTTCTTCCAACTGTTATGTTATCTGAATATTTGTATGAATCTAATATTTTTTTAAATAACACTTGTTTTATTGAGCACTTAATCTACACTACATAATCCGCTAATTCTGTATGGAGGTAGATTTTTTTTTTAAGTATAGTTGATTTACAATATTATATTAGTTTCGAATGTACTGTGAAGTGTGAATGTAATCTTTTAATAACAGAGACAGTAATGACCAATGCTGATGTAGCACCAGTTTTGTTCCAGGAGTTGCCCTAAGTGCTATATATGTATGAAATGGGATTGTGCTCAAGAGTTTTATGAACAGTTATAAGAATAAAAAATTGGCAGACTCTTTTATCTTACCATTTTACCTGTACATTTGTTAAGTCTTTTGGCCTTAGTCCCTACTGAGTGGGGGCTGGAATTTGGTAACCACACAGTAACACAGCATTAATCACAAGGCCTTGCTTATGGTAGGTGAGGAGTGCTGCTTCAGACCAAAATCCTGTGCGTGATTGATCTTTCAGACCTGGCCATAGGCGATTACAAGGCTTTTCCTGGCAGGCCTCCAGCGGGAAGCTGCCCTCCCCACACCAGACTTGGGGCACAGCCAATGCACTGCAGTCTCTGGAGGGAGTTGTAGTCATAGACTCAGGCCCCCAGGGCAGCCGTGCTCATGTGCGTGTCTTCAATCTTAGCCCAGTTGCCTCTTGTGAAGGCCTCCTTGTTGGGGGCCTCACCTAAGGCATTTCTCAGGAAAACCTCCTCTGGGAAACTCCTTATTGAGGGGTGTGGCTGAGGCACTTTTCTCCACTTGGACTCAGTACCCGTCCACTCCTGTCCTTTCCCTTCTCCCTCCCTCTGCCCATGGGTCCTGAGAGAGGCAGGAGCCTTTGGTTCAGGGCTGCTCAGCAGTGAGGTGAATGTCTCCGACTGTGCTGCATTCGCCTGCCGCCTCGCCTCTTCCAGTTCCACTCAGAAAAATGGAACACTGAGGAGCTGGCACCTGTGTTCTCTGCCTCTTGGCTTGCACTGCCGTAGTAAGTGAATAAAGTTGATTGTGACTTTCAGTTTGGCTTGTTGTCCTAATTAACCACCTGTACACGACAGAATTGGTACAGCAGCAGGGTGGTCAGTTGAGCACAGTCCTGCTCTGGAAGAGCAGAAAGCCCAGAGATCCCACGGGGCACTCAGCAGCCTTGCTAATGGGTATTGGGGCGCCCTAGTGGATTGCTTATGGGCACTTTGATTCTCAGGGAAACCGTTGTTAACACAGAGGTGATTTTGTTAAACTTCATGGTGCCTGGAAGGGTGTGTCGCTCTAGACCTGATCCTTAAGAACGCCCCAGCAGCGTGACTTTGCTTAAGGAGGAGGAAGAAGCAGGGATAGGCAGGTGCGGATGCCCAAGACCCTAACCTTCCTCGGCCGGGTGCTACGTGGACTAATGGTTTTGGCCCATCTGTAGCGAATTTCCAGTAACTGAAGAACACATGTGGCCCACCTTCACAGAGGCTCAAGTGGCCCTGCAGGCCTCCTGGTGGTCTCCTGGGCCTGTGGGGAGGGATTAGGAACAGTGAGTAATGAGACTGTTAACCAGACTCAGAGTTCTAGGTTTGTCCTTTCTGTTCCTGTTTGTTACTGGACCCAGTTAAGCCTCCTCATGAAGTCAGGTCAGTCAGGCTGTGACACAATCCAAGCCTTAACTGACAAATTTCTGGACGTGGAAAAAGCCACCATGAAGAGCACAAAGGTTGACCAGCACAGAGTAACAGTAAGTGGGAACTGGGTGCCCTCTCTGGGATGACCCATGCAAGAGCCTTTCCAGAAGCTCTGAGTGAGGTTGCTCAGTGATGGGGTCTCAAAGGAGGAGACTGATAGGCTCCTTACCAAGGACCTCATGGCCAGGTACCAACCTGTGAGGGGTCTGATGGGCTTTTTCAAAGGTCAGCATGATGACAGCCCTGTGGCTATTAGAATTACACCCACCATCCTGCCTAGTAAGTCTGGAGACAAGTCAGAGAGTCCCAAAACCTTTACCCAGACCTTGACAGGGTGTTCGGTTGAGGCCTCTCTCTCCCCGGGGGCAGGGGCTGCCAAGGTCAGAGTTCATTGGGGAGGTGGAGGAGAACTGCACGTCTTGGGCCTTTTGGATATCAGTATACAGGTGAGTGTGATGCCTACAACCCCTGCTACCAGGAGGAGGAGGGTACGCATAATGCCCTCAGGTTTTGGGTCTGTGATGACCAGTGCCAGCACGCTTGCCCAGGCCCGGTCCTGGCTGAGTGCTTTTGGGCCCCTACTCGTCAGCCTGCTACCTGGCACAGATGTGTTAGCTGTGTGCACTCCTGCTGGCCTTGGTCCCCAAGCCCCAGTGGGGATTGCTGCACTTTAGGCCATCTTCCTGCAGCATTGGAAGACTGAACCTACCCGACCTTTAGCTCTCAGTGCCATTGTCTCCCCAGAACGGTGTTGGCTGCCTGGTGAGTAAAAGAAATAACTGAGCTGAAGGAAGCCAGAGTGCTCTGTGAGCCTTTTTCTATTCAGGAGCCCCCCATCCCCACCCCCCGACCCCCTTCTGGCCTGTGCACAAGGCCTTGGGTACCTGGAGACTCAACATTGATGACAGGTGGCTCAGTACCATGGTGGTACCTGACATCAGGAAGATGCTACTAGAGGGAGCTTGGTCTGTGGCATTAATGATGTCACGTGCCAGCATGTGTCTTCACTGGGCTGATAAGGATCAATTTCCTTCCATTTGGAATGGATTCAACACACCTTTAATATCCTATGCTTATCTAAATTCCCTGCCTGTCTGCTCTCAGTAGGTAGGCCATGACCTGGAAAAACTTCTAGAGGGAGCACAGACCTTCCACTATATTGATACCAGCTCCTAGATTGCCCAGACATGGTCACTGTCCAACAAGGACCCGACACCATGATGACTCACAGGTGGCAACATGGCTGGGCTGTTAATACCAACAAAGTGTAACAACTGAGATTCCTGGGGGGTGATCTGGGAAGCAGTACAACATCTCATTCTAGGAGATCATTACCAAACTCTTGGCCCTTTCTGACCCCCAAAATAAAAAAGGCTCAGGGATTGATGGGCTTATTGGGCTACTGATGTTGTCACATAACTCGTGCAGGAATCTGGCACCCATCTATCAGGTACTAGAAAGGCCACTGCCTTTTAGCTGGGCACCAACCAACAGGATACTCTAGAGGCCCTTAGGCTGGCCACCAGGCTTCCCTTCTCCTGGGTCTCACTGGTCCGCATCTGCCATTTGAGTTACACATCTCAGCAACCTCTCAGTTCACTGATGGGAGCCTGTGGCAGAAGGACGACATCACAAACCAGCACAGACCTGGTAAGCCCCCCAAGTTGGCTGAAAGATACATAGCTTTTGAGAGGCAGTTACTGGCCTGTTGGCCCTTGGTGGACGAGTGTGGTAGTAGACACACGAGCAGATATTCTAATCATGTTGCTGAAGAACGATAGCTTTGGAATCTCATGAACTAGGAACTGCACCTCCAGGAGCTCAGCTGGAGTCTCACAATTCAGTGAAAAGGTCTCCCGAGTGTCCCTCCACCTCCCAGGAGTAATACCCAAGGAGCCACTGCCTCCTCTGGCCCAGGGGGGACCCAGACATAGAGACCTCCCATGCCACCTGTGGGCCTGGTTCACTGATGGCTCCTCCTGGGACGGAACTGGGTGCAGCCCACTTCCAACCTGAAAGAGACCTGTCCTTCCCAAGCGTGGTAAAGGACCTTTGCACAATGGGCAGCTTCATGCAGTGTGGAAGACAGATCTGTCCTGCTGTTCCCCCCCCTGCTCCTTGCTCCAGCGCTCGCACATAGGCCCTGCTGTGTGTTCACCCACTCGCTGGGCTCTGGCAAATGGCTCGGCCATTGGTTGTGTGGCATATAAAGCAGACCCCCTGTGAGGATGGGACATTGGGATGACGATTGGTTCTGCCCCTACTAAGTGTTTTGTTCCCTCCGTGGTTGCTTACCAGGAAGGGCCCTGTGCTGACAAAGGGAAATGACCAATGAGCATCCCGTGCTTGTCAGCTGAACACAGGAACTGAATTGCTCTCCAGCCCAGAGCAAGCAGATGTGCAGCTAATTGCCTCCTCCTGGACCCACAAGAGGATGGCCCTTGGAAATTCAGACACCGTTGTAGGTTGAGCTGGCATGCACAGACTGCCACTGCTGTGGGAAGACTGAACCAGCATGAAAAAGCCGTCCCGCTTGTCAGACCCTGGTCAAGGCTAAACATAACTACCCAGGAACACATTACTTCACGTTGGGCCAGGGCGTTCTCAGCAGATAGAACACGTTAGGCACCTCATCCCACCCGTAGTATCCCCCGGATCCTGACTGCAGCTGACACTTCGTCTAGCCATCCCCACGCATTCCACTGACTCGGGCCACACTCTCAGGCCCTATAGGATGACATTTGTTTCCTATTCAGGTTCCCTGAGAGCACTGTATCTGGTAACAGCCCTGGATTTGCAGTCCAAGCTACACATCAGTGAGCTCAGTCATGGGGCGTACAGTGGACTCTCCGTATCACCCCTAATCCATAGGGGTGTTGAGCATTTTAATGAACAGTTAAAGAACAGGTTTAATCAGCGGATGGGAGGGGACAAGATTACCACGGCCTGGATTATACAGCTCAGGCAAGCGGCCTGGGGGCTAAAGGCAGCAGTTCCCCAGTCCGGTACTTCTCATTAACCCTGCATGTGCGAACACGCTGTCTGCCCCTTCCTTTAATCGTATGCCCTTCTACAATTACGACACTTTCCACTCCATGTGGGGCCCTGTAAGGGACTTCTGTACCCTTCGACTCCTTCCCAACGACTCAAATTGGTGGGAGAGGAGGATGGCTGTTAAACATCAAGGAGCGGGGGACGGCAGACTCCAACATTGGCCGCTGCGTGCAGAGCATGGGGTTTTGTCTACAAAGACCTCAAGAATAATGACCATCAATTAGAGGGCTCTGGTTCAACAACTTGCTTAAGGTGGCCGTGACACTTTCCTGGGTAGCCCCACGAGATGAATATAAAATAGAATTTTTTACTATAAACCACAAGGGGAGCCAAACCAAAATATTTGAGGGATTGATTAAGGGCGCTGTCCTTGTCCATGGTACACAACAGACTGTGTTGCAGTTGTGTAGATGTGAACACCTTTGGACCTAACAGCTATGATATGGGGATATGTTCTCTTTGTCTTACCTATAGGGTTAAGAATCTTATTAAAATATCCCCACAGAGAACTTCTGTCACTCATCTAGTACAAATTGAATATAGATCACTGAGCAAGGCACTAGGAGATGAAACAAATACACTCCTCGCTTAGTGTATCTATGGTTGGGTAATATGTAAGTAACTACAACGTGTGGAAATTGATGAAAATCATAAAGAGGGTAAAGATGATATGGAGAGATCATTTCTAGCTCTGAGGAATTTAGGAAGGCATTACAGAGTTAGCAGTGCTTTTGGCTGGATAGGATTTGAATATGAAAGAATGTAGGAAGTCAAACATTGTGAATTTAGCTGTGGTAAGTACCATAGTCTGATTGGAAATCATACTCATGTTTGAGTATGATTATATACTCAAATATATAATCATATATATTTGATTGGGTGCTTATATTTGAGTGGGAAGAGAAGTTGGAGCCAGAGTAGTGTAGCAATTTGTACTTTTTTTGTAGGTGGTGGGAAGGGACCTAGAAAATGTCAAATAAGAGTAACATGATCAGAACTGTGTTTTAGGAAAATTCTTTGTAGAGTATTGTGTCAGGGCTCCCCAAAGCACCCCCAGCTTCACTGATTGACCAGGAACACTCAGAGGACTGAGCCTGTCGTGGAAGTCAGAGCCGTGATTTGTTACAGTGAGAGAACACAAAGGAAAATCAGCAAAGGGAAGGGGCGCGTGGGGCGAATTCAGGGAAAACCAGGAACAAGTTCCCAAGAGTCCTCTCAGTAGAGTCATACAGCACGTGCTTAATTTCTTCATCAGGAGTTGCAACCACAAGTGGGAAATGCTACCTACCAAGGAACCTCATTAGAGACTCTGCCCAGGAATTTTTATTGGGGATTGGCCATGCAAGCACCCCTCTGCCTAGCCATTACCAAAATTCCAGACTTCCTGAAGGAAAGTAGCTGTTCATCACAAAACCACATTGTACAGCGGGAGACCAGTGAACCACCCTTCCCAGATGCCACCCAGGAACCAGTCCTGCAAGCAGACCTTTCTAAGGCTAACCCCTCAGGCCTGCTCTGTAATGCACAGGTATAAGTGGAGTGTAGAGGGGCTACAAGCTAAAGCATTTGTCTGTCTGTGTTTCTACAAAGTCCCACTTTAATTTTTTTTTTGACTCTTTACTCCTTATTATCATTTCTCTACTTTTATTAAGATGTTTAATGGATAAGATCTAGAGGTCTCTCAGTAAAAATAAAAATTTTTTGAAAGAATTTGTTCTATGCTCCTATATTTATCAATTTATTATCTTTACCTGTACTATTCAGTTGTAAAGTGGAAACCTACAATCAAAGATTTGTTTTCTTGTTTTTGTTTTTTAGATTTAAAGAAAATCGAAAAGATGACATTTGGCTTGTAGATGTGAGTATGTAAACTTTTTGTACTAAGTAACCGCCCCTACCATTTTAAGTGTTATTTTGCATTCTCTTCACCCCAATATGTAATAGACAGTACTAATGTATATTACCCACTTTGTTTGTTCAGGTAGTACCATTTGGGTTTTTATATTTAAGTGAACCTCAAAGCCTTAGGATTCCTGGCAGGGGAATGATGAAATTCAATGAGGTCCACTTGTGGATTATGTCTGAGGGAGATTATGGTATGATTTTATTACAGAATTCACTCTTTATTTTTTCATATTAACCAAGAGATTGAGTATATTAATATCACTTGGCAGTCAAAATCATATTTTCATCTTAGTAGTGAACAAAATCAGATTTTCATCTTCCTTTCCTCACTTGGACGCTTTGAATGTATTTAAACCTTATGATGTTTGGGATTCATTTTGACATGCCTCAGTGAAAAAGTAGAGTGGCAGCAAAAGAGATGGAATGAGAATGGCAGAGCTGACAGTTATTGAAGCCAGGCAATGAGGCGTGAAGGTCCCTTGTTTAATTCTGTCTGTTTTCCTTTTGTATATGTTTGAACATTTCCATAGTGTAATATTAAAAGAGAGAGAAATCTTGTTTCATAAAAGTACAACAAGCAGTTTGTTACACTATTTCACTGGAGGAACCTAACTACCACCCCAGCCATCTGGTGATTCTGAAGCAGAAAGAACTAGGGTTTTAGTTTCATCAGACTGACTTGTCACTGTACCAAACCAGTCATCCTGATGATTCCCCACATCTTACCAGTGGTTACGCTTAGAACAGCAGAGGCACCTACTGTGTTGGAATTTTTGTAATAGAAATAAATTTTATCATTAACACTTAAGGGGTGTGCATGTGATATATGAAGTGTATTTGGTGGTTTAATTTTATATATAACATGGACATACCTGGGAGCAAAGATGCTTTACTGTAAATCATCTACTTTAAATAGATATCAGTAGTCATTTAAACTTAAAGTAGGATCAGTGTTGAGGTATATCCTAGGAGATGACCTGTCTAGTTTGTGTATATGTGTGTTCTTTTATTTTGAAACCACTTTAAAAATTATATTTAGACTTTTTGTCTAAAATAGATTATTATCCAATCATTTAGTCAAAAAGATTCTTTTAAAATTAAGATTGATACCCAAAGTAGCACAGTATCTTAGTGGTTTTCTCTCTCTCTTTTTTTTTCAAACAAGTTTTATGCACCATGGTGTGGCCATTGTAAAAAACTGGAACCAATTTGGAATGAAGTTGGTCTAGAGATGAAAAGCATTGGTTCTCCAGTTAAAGTTGGAAAGATGGACGCTACTTCCTATTCCAGTAAGCATCTACTCAGTTTATCATTCTACTGTTCTGGTAATGAAAGTGTTTTAATTACATGAAGCAGTATTCAAGGTAAGAGAAAGAAATATATATTTTTTAGCTCATGTAAAATTAAAATTATCTTAGAGATTTCAGACTATATTTTATGAGTTAGATGAATTAACCATTGAATATGTAATATGCAGTCTATGTTGATCTTATACCCAATATAGATGTATGAGCCATTTTCCTATTTTGAGCCCACTTGAGATAATCAGTTGCCTGAGACAGCCACAGAAATTTCAGTGTTGAACTCTTGACATTGCTGCATGGCTTAAGAGTGAGAGTTTGCTGTCTGAGTAGCCTGAATGGCATCGTAGAGGAGTAACGGGAACTCGAAGGACAAGATGAGTTAGGATAAATACAAGTGAGGATTGGGAAAGTATTCACATTAGAGAGAATATCAAACCAAAATCACAGAGGTGAAAAAGAGTTTAGTGAGTCTGTACCAGAGACTAGAATGTCTTCGAGCAGAAACTGGCAAACCACATCGCTGGACAGTCTGGCCTCCGCCTGCTTTGTACATACAGCTCGACTGGAACAAGTCACTCTCCTTTGTTTACCCTTATTCATGGATGTTTTCATGTCCCAGAGGCAGATTCAAGTAGTTACAGCAGAGACTGTAGGCCCCACGAAGCCTAAAATATTTATTATCAGACCCTGTACAGATAAAGTTTACCAACGCCTGTCTTAAAGGATTTGGGAAAACGCAAAATTAAGTTTAGAGAAGTATGAGGTATCACACAGATTTGGGAAGAGCATGGCTTCAGAAAGTAGATCAAATACGGCTCTGCCTACTACTTTTGCCCTGTAGCATGGGGAAAGTTTCTTAACGTCTCTAAACTTTGATTTCTACACGGGTAAATATTTAATTATAATGAATTTTTTATTGGTTGTTTTGAGATTAGAGTGAGGTAGCACATGTACAGTCCCTTGTAGTATGCAATAAATGTAGGTTCCCTTTTCCTTTAATTAATGAAGAAAGTGGAAGTATGAAATGCAAAATGCATATTTCATTTTAGGAAATCAGCATTGTACTCTGGATATAAGTTTGGAACAAGACAGACGTATGTTTTAAGCCCAAGTCTATCATCTCTTACTTTTGTGGCTTTGGGGAAGTGCTTAACCTCTCTTAATTTTAGTTTCCCTGTCTAAATGAGAGAGTGATAATTCTCAAGGTTGTGAGGGCTGTATTAATATTTCTTATTCAAAACCCCTAGCACAATGGCTAGTACTTACAAGGTGCTAAGGGATAATACCAGATTTTAAGAGCCTCTCAGGTGGGATAAAGTGTTTTGGATTTTATCACTTGTCAATTGAGAGGTAATACACATTTTTGAGAAGGCATATGATTTGATAAAAATGTTTTTGAAAGAAGAACAGATGAAAAGAAGAACATTTAGAGACAAACAGATCATCTAAGTGGACTTTTGTATGCATCTTGGTATAGGGTGCTGGGAGGGCAGACTTGGGTGGTTGGCAGGGCAATAAAGAGGAAACAGTAATTCTTATAGACATTTGCAAGGGTTAAATCACGGATGTGCTAGATTGGCTCTGGTATAAAGAAAAACAATTGAAAATAGTGTAAGATTCCTAGCACAATTCACATTGAACTACATTACCACTGGTTAAATGGAAAAGAATAATACATTTAATTTTGTGTGTGTTTTCATGTTAGCAGCTGTTTTGAATTTGTGGTATTTTGCTTTATTGATGTTTGGGAATATGGGGAACTAGAGTGCAGGTGAGATGTTAGAACTGGAATTACTGAGTCACACAAGTGAACTGCTGCGACTTTGAGAGGGGATGAGATCTATGGCAGGAAGTTATCTTAGAAAGAGAAAGATAAGATAATATTCTTGAGTTGGTATTTCTTGAAATAAAGCTTTTACAGTGTTTAAGAAATTATTCCTTTTAACTGTTGTGAAAGTAAATTTTTGTGTCTAGGCATATATGTTGATTAGACATACATACACATACATTCGTCTATACAGTCATTCATTTATTTCAGTCAGTCAAAGGATAACTAATAAACATAAATAAATTGTCTGGTGTTTAGTGTTTGATGTCAGTGATGGATGAATTTTTTTTTTTTTTTTTTTTTGCGGTATGCGGGCCTCTCACTGTTGTGGCCTCTCCCGTTGCGGAGCACAGGCTCCGGACGCGCAGGCTCAGCAGCCATGGCTCACGGGCCCAGCCGCTCCACGGCATGTGGGATCTTCTGGGACTGGGGCACGAACCCGTGTCCCCTGCATCGGCAGGCGGACGATGGATGAATCTTT
Source organism: Pseudorca crassidens (assembly GCF_039906515.1). Lineage (NCBI taxonomy): Eukaryota > Metazoa > Chordata > Mammalia > Artiodactyla > Delphinidae > Pseudorca > Pseudorca crassidens. The sequence goes on from NC_090307.1 coordinate 9,044,572, forward strand.
CATTCTGTTATAGAATCAAGAAGATGTTTTATGTGCTATGGAGAAAAGAAATATCATCTTCCTAAAAAATGTAGTTAAGTATTCAAAAACTACCGTCTAGAGATTACAAATAGATTTTTGGCATATAATTCTTAAAGTTTTCTTAAATATTTCAAGGCAGCTCAAATACAGGCATTTCAGTAGAACTTGGAATCAAATAGGTGAAGAAATTGAATTTCTTTTTTCAGGCTAGCTGTTGGCAGTATTCTGCATCTAACTATAGAGCACTAAAGGATTGGTTGTTTTGTACATGTTTCTTCCATCCCCGTAGGTTGCTTTTCAGACGGTATAGCATCGGTGTTTCCCAGGGTTTATTCTGCAGGCTGCCTGCATTAGGATTACCTGGGGTGCTCAGTATAAATTCAGATTTCAAAGGCCCACACCAACCCTACCAAATGAAAATCAGATTGAGTCATAAGAATCTGTATTTTTAACATGGACTTCAGGTGATTCTGCTGCACACTCAAGTTAGAGAATCACAGAGTAAAGTATTATTTTGATGGATAGTTATTTATAGGATCTCAGTTTAGGGTGGGATAGGATTATTCCGTGATTAAGTGTAGAAAATCTCTTAGACTGTTTGGTGGTAGCTTATTTTTCAATCATGTAATTGCAGTGATTGAAATAAATGCCATCACACTCAGTCCAACAAATCTCTGTGTATAGAAGTTTTGAACAGGAGGGATTTGAACTTTCATGATTTACCCTGCCCTGTGTGTATCAAAAATTTCTTGATGCATGGTTTTAATTAATAATATATCAAATAACATTAAAAAGTTGTATAATGTCCAGTGTAAATTCACATATTATTTTAGCCTTTCTTTATTCTACATATTCCTTCAAAAATGAGCACAAAAATTGTTTCTCATTCACCACTTAAAATGTTATGATGTTACCTGTAGTCATGTACTGATTTCTATTATGAAACCACTGAAATTCCATTTATTCCTCAACCTAAGTGTGACATCATTTTATAGTAAAGATCATATTTTACCCCCCTTTCATGTATAAACTTTCAAGGGCATCTGGCCAATAACATTCTGATTCTGATTCTTAGATCTCAGATATATTTGTAGATCAGTCTTACCTTTCTATATTATAAGCCCTTTTAGTCAGTGACTATATTTCAGGGTTGCTCAAACTTGGTACTGTTGACATTTTGGGCCAGATAATTCTTTGTTCTGGGGGGGAGAAGAGTTTTCCTATGCGTTGTAGGATGTTTAGCAGCATTCTTGGCCTCTACCAACTAGATGCCAGTAGCTCCCTTCTCTCCCCACCCCCTAAGTTGTGGCAACCAGAAATGTCTCCAGACCTTGAGGGCAAAATCATCCCCAGTTGAGAACCTCTGCATTATTTTATTCCTTTCCCATTTTAGACACATAGTGACACTCAGTAAACACTAAGAAAAATAGTATTTTTGAGCTGAAAAGGATTTCAGGTTGAGTTCAACTCCTCACTTTTTCCCTCCTTTCATTGTGTAGATGAAGTAACAGAAGGTAATTAGCAGTGAACTGACTTTACTAATTTCGGACATCAAAGTCAGCAACAGAATTAGGCCCAGAATCCAAGATCACCATGATTCAAAATCAGGCCTATCTTAACCATCAAGTTGTTATCATTTCAAGGAGAAAACAAATGAAATAGGGAGCTTTATGCTTAACCTTATTTTCTGAACATTTAAAATTACAAAATTTCCGGGGAAGTTATTCACGTTGCAGATGGATTCTTCAGTTTGTAATGGAAATGATCTCAGGTTTCTATATAAACCATTGTTCTTTGACAGGAAAAAATAAAGAACAAAAGATTTAAACTCAGACTTGAGTTTTAGCATCGGTCCTGCTGCCTAATCAATGCTTGCTTTCTAACAAGTTAACAAGTCTTCCGAAGTATTAGCTTATCTGAAAGATAACATTAGCATCTGTCACCCCACCTCACAAAATTGTTTTGAGGGGTAGTTGAAGGCATATTAATGCCAATTATAAGATATCTACACATGCTAATTCTTATTAATATTTTTTGCACATTAGTGTGTCAACAGGTAATTACTTAACAGTGAGGTCAGGACCAAGAATAGAAGAAACTGGACTCAGCATTTGAGCATCTGTATGTGCTGAACTCTCTGTTAGATTCTTTTCCACACTTCCTTATTTTAAATACCACACATAGCGCTACAAGATGAGTGGTATCCCCAGAAGCGGAAACAGAATCTAAAGTGAAGGAGCTTACGCTGAGCTGCATGGACAATAAATGGAGACGTTGGAACCCTAACCTGGGTCGTTATGTGCCTGTAACTCATGCCTTGCTGTGTGCCTCTTTAATTATACGATCATTTACATTTAGGAAAACCTACCTTTGAAGTTTTAGCAGTCATTGTCAGTTGAAGTTCTGTCAGAGATGAAAGTAATGTTCAAAGAACCAAAGGGCTAAAGGGTGGGTGGTATCATCTCCATCTTATAGGTAAGAAAACTGAGGTCAAGGAAATTAAGTGATGGTACGTGTGGAGCTGGGATTTTCTCTCTGAAGCTTATCATGAGAACCATAACGTCAGCTATAAAATACCACCACTGTATTTTCTCATTGATTGCATATTTCATTTTTTAAATTTGATTTGTATACAAATAAATTTTACACTAAATTATGTAAGCAATTGCTACTGGGCTGCACCGCCCCCTCCAGTCAATTTTATTAGTCTTTATATTTTGGCAGTTTTTAATGAGGTTTAGTTGAAAGTAATAATGGCTTATATTTACCTGCCTTCTTAATTTGGGATGGGGAGCATTAAGAACATACATTACTGGGCTTCCCTGGTGGCACAGTGGTTGAGCGTCCTCCTGCCGATGCAGGGGACACGGGTTCGTGCCCCGGTCCGGGAAGAATCCTGCATGCTGTGGAGCGGCTGGGCCCATGAGCCATGGCCACTGAGCCTGCACGTCCGGAGCCTGTGCTCTGCAATGGAAGAGGCCACAACAGTGAGAGGCCCGCGTACCGCAAAAAAAAAAAAAAAGAACATACATTACACACATAATCTGTGTTTTTTCTTGGAAGAGGGCAATCTCAATAACAGCATTATTCAATTAGAATATGCTTGACCTGAAAATACTTGCAAATGATGTAACCAATAAGGGTTTAATACCAAAATATATAAACAGCTTATACAACTCAATATAAAAAAAAAACCTGGTTAAAAATTGGGCAGAAGACCTAAATAGACATTTCTCCAAAGGAGACATACAGATGGCTAACAGGCACATGAAAAGATGCTTAACGTCGCTAATTATTAGAGAAATGCAAATCAAAACTACAATGGGATATCACCTCTTACTTCTCAGAATGGCCATCATCAAAAAGTCTACAAATAACAAATGTTGGTGAGGATGTGGAGAAAACAGTTGTATACAGTTGGTGGGAATTAAATTGATGCAGCCACTATGGAAAACAGTATGGAGGTTCCTTAAAAAACTAAAAGTAGAGCTACCATATGATCCAGCAATCCCACTCCTGGGTATATATCTGGAAAAAATGAAAACTCTAATTTGAAAAAATACATGCACTCCAGTGTTCACAGGAGCACTATTTATAATACCCAAGACATGGAAACAACCCAAGGGCCAACAGACGATTGGCTTAAGAATATGTGGTATATATATACAACGGAATATTACTCAGCCATAAAAAGAATGAAACTCTGCCATCTGTAACAATGTGGATGGACCTAAAAAGTATTATGCTTAGTGAAATAAGTCAGACGGAGAAAAATAAATATGTTATCACTTATTTGTGGAATCTGAAAAATAAAACGAATGTGTATAACAGTACTGAAACGGACTCACAGATAATAGAAAACAAACTAGTGGATACCCGTAGGGAGAGGGAAGCAAGGAGGGGCAAGATAAGAATGTGGGATTAAGAGCTACCAACTAGTATATATAAAATAAATAAGCAACAAGGATATATTATACAGCACAGGGAAATACAGCCATAATAACTGTAGATGAAGTATAATCTATAAAAATATTGTCACTATGCTGTACACCTGAAACTAATATAATATTGTAAATCAACTATACTTCAATAAAATATGTGTGTGTGTATGTATGTGTGTGTGTGTGTGTATATGTGTGTATATATATAGACTTGACAGAGTAAGTCCGAAATTAGAGATAGGCACAAATAAATTATGTAATTGGTCTAAGTTCACATGACTATTCAGAGGCAGAACCTGTATCTTCATATATATATATATATATATATATATATATATATATATACCAAGTTCCTATTTTTGTTACCTCTGTTGTTTGTGTTGCCTCTAATAAAAACCATTGTTGATCACTGTCTGGAACCTTCTGGTCACCTCTCTCCATGCATTTAAGGGAGAAGCTCTAGAGTTGACAAGGGAAGGAGGAGAGATTTTCGATATTATTTGCCACTAATTCACTTTGCCTTTATTCTTGTGTATTGATGGGGAGTGATGAGAAACCAAAATTAATGATTACTAAAGTGATGAGTAAATCAGAACTCACATATAGAGGTAGTTTTCTTATACCCAGCTATCATAAGAATATATTCTGGAAATAAAAGGAGAGATCATGTGAGTAAATACAGTATACTTTGCATATACTAGTATAAGTATATTGTATTTTGTCTACTAACTGAGAATATTTTATTTCTTCTTTCCTGTCCTAATTGCCTTGAATCTGTAAAGTAGTATAGTATTAATTTCCCATATTGATTATTATACCTCTTAAAGTCCAAATTCTCTGTTGTTTGCTTGTTTTCATTACTATTCTCCTTTCCCTCAAAAAGATGCCACTGTAGTGTGTGTCTCATTTTAATTAACGTGCGATTTCAGAATAATCTTTGAAATAACTGGAATTACTCTAGGTTATTACAGAAGCAGAAACTTTTAAAACAAGTAGATAAAATTGCTTTTAGATCATATATTAAATTAATTTTGCAACTATGATTTATGTTTTTAACATTAAAATACAAAGCATTTCTTTTAAGACTCAGAAAACACTAAAGGAAGAGACGGGCCTTTTTTGAAGAAATATTTGTCCTGGAAATGAACTCAAATGAGGAGTGAGACTTTATTTATATATGTGTGTGTGTATATATATACTATTTTTTTAAAACAAGAATATCTTTTAAAGTAAATACTTTAGAGATAAAAATTTACTCTTTTGGCATTTTTCTTTATTTTGTTATAGTATTTTTGTGCAGGTCATAAGTTGGATTATTAAGTAATTATTTTGTATGAGAATGTCATGTTTTTTCTTTTTTGTATGTGTTTATATTCTTTTATAAGAATTGAAAACAGCATATCTATGGGTTTGTATAAATATATATTTTTTTTAAGTAAAAGGCTCATTTATTACCTAGTTTCTCATTTTAAAAAAATTTAGAATTATTTATTCTTTTTCTTGTCAAGGCATTGCTTCAGAGTTTGGAGTTCGAGGTTATCCAACAATTAAGCTGTAAGTTGAGTGTTGTATGTTTATATGTGTATTTTTATTAGTTCACTCTACTTACATTTTATTACATTAATTTCTAGTAGCTTCCTTGGAGGACTGAAGATTTGGGTTCCACAGTTCTTTCTAGGTGCAGTGTGTGATCCAGGGAGAGGGACTTCATCCGTGCTTTTCTTTGCACTTAAGTTAATGTGTGGTTTATGGCTAATTCACCAAATGTGTTTTGAGTTTACTGTGACAGGTGCTGAGCAGGACAAGGTATACAGTTGTAAATTAGGAAAGCTCTACCCCTGAGGAGCTCAAGGGTATATTCTGTTTAACTTGTGAATCCTGTCTCTTAACAAATTTTACTTTTCTATGATTGAAATAGACTTATTTCATTAGAGATGAAAGAAAAGAGAATCAAACTGATGGATGTTAATTCTCATCTGTAGATGTTGATCACGTCTAAGACAGAGCATATATGGTAGAAGAAATATTGTGATAATTCTAAAGGACTTGTGTTTTATAATCATAATGTTATTGAATTTTCTCATGAGTTTAATCCTGATCTCATCCTTATTTCAATAATGTGGAAAGTTGAGGAATTATTTTGAAACTTATTTTTATTATAAAGTAAGTTATTTTAGTATTTTAAAATCTCAGATTTTAAAATTTGACTAATTTTAATTTTTTTATTTCTTGGATTTTGTGTTGGCCTCCCTTTCTTCCCCCACTGTTTAAAAATGTTTGCTAAGGGAATTCCCTGGCAGTCCAGTGGTTGGGACTCTTTGCTTTCACTGCTGAGGGCACAGGTTCAGTCCCCGGTCAGGGAACTAAGATCCCACAGGCCACACGGCGTGGCCAAAAAAATAAAATAAAATAAAATTAAAAAAACACACGCACACACACAAAATACTTCCAGGGCAGAACCTTTAAAAAAAAAAAGTTTGTAAGCCTCTTTGACTTTCTTGTGTTCAGTAAATTATCTTTTCTATCCTTTCCGTTTAATTATAGATATTCTACTGTGCTTTCACAATTTTTTTTTTTAAATTTCAGTTAGTTGGACACAATTCATTGGCAGTCTTTTGGAAAATTATCTAATTTTCTAGAAGAGGTATTTTTATGCATTGTTTTACTCTTTAATCTTGGAACATCTGTCATGTTACTCTGATGTTGTATTGCTTACAATTGGTTTTACCTTTACCAAAATAGTTTTAATTCCCTGTCCTTTCACGTACTTTTTAATAGAGAAGATAGTGAGAATTAAGCTTTGATGAGTTCTTGACTGTGTATATATTTTTCATTTATCAGAAGGCATAGACACAATGCAGTTATCAAATACAGAGTAAAATATTTTCGTGTAATTTTAATAAAATACAGCCTTTTTCTTTGCATTTTGGTTGTTGGTTCCCTGAAGCCAGTTATTGGCTGTTTTTTACATGATTATGCTACTTCTAAAACTCCACTGCATTTACTATTTTATATGCTGTAATTTGTGTTACAATAGAGAGTGATTATCATTAAATGTGAAAACAGTTGAAATAACCTAAACTTTTACCCTATTTTCTTTTTTTAAGATTAAAAGGGGACCTGGCATATAATTACAGAGGACCACGAACTAAAGATGATATAATTGAGTTTGCTCACAGAGTGTCTGGGTAAGTTCGTATTATGAAGGGCCTTTACTATATAATATTAGTATTTGCAAGTTAAATGTATTTGAGTAGCCATATCGAACATACATATTTTTAGGTGTTTAGCCTAAATAAAATTTGTCTGTTTATTTATAAAGGAAAGCTAGGGTTGCGTAGCATATGCAAAGAGCTCCTCGAGAGGAATAAAAGGGTCCATGATCTTATGTACTTGTTAGCCTCACATTTAAATTCACTTTGTCTATAGAAAAATATTTTCCCCAATGGATTTTTAATACATTTTCAAAACTTGATTACTTCTAACAACTTTGTGAATCTTAATTTTTTTATTATAATTTTGCCTTTGTACTGCCTGGTTTACATTCATTTATTTTTCTTGTTATCGAATTTCAGTTTTAAGAGAAACCCCACACTATTACATTCTAAATAAACTTGGGCTTTAATCCCTAACCTTTAATACCAGAAAATGCTTTTTAGATGCAGCTAAATTACTTTCCCTCATCTTTCACATGCTGCTTTATGCCAACTGTGAGGTATTATTGCACATTTCGCTTAGAAGGTAATATAATTAGAACCCAGAGATCTTTTTGAGTTACAGATCTCTGAAGTTTTACTGCTGAGGAATCAGAAATTCTTCTGTGTTTCCTTCTGGTTTGAATGTGGTGATTTTTTTTTTTTTACTCTACATCTTGCTGGTGTATAAAGAAAGTTGGTGCATATAATTATTTAATGTGATTATGTGTAACTTCTGGAAGAGGACATTTATCAAAATAGGTTAACCTACTTTGACTTTGAAAGTATGGTTGCTTATGAGTTTGAAAGGATGTATTATATTGATAGCTTTAAATAATTTTATGATAAATTAACATATTGGAATGGATTTGTTGGGTGGCATGATACTATCTAGCTTAAATTATTTGAGAAAAGGCACAGAATTAGGAATGGTCTTTGTATAGTAAAGTTTGCAAAGCTTTAGTGAAGTATAATTTTCACTGTATTTTCTTGTTGATTGCATATTTCATTTTCTTTATTTGTTTTGTGAGTAAATAAATTTTGAGATAACTTTATATTACATGAGGGGGTCGCCAGTAGGATTATTTTATTCCCCTGTAGTTTAAATTAGTCTTTATGTTTTGGCAATTTTTAATGAGTTTTAGTTTAAGCTTAAGATGGCCTTCTGATGTAACTGGGAGTGACTCTACTGCAAAGGGAATTTCAAGAGTCAGTTCTGGAGTTGCATCACTTACTAGTTAATTACTAAAGTATTAAAATAGAGGCTAGAATATAGTGATGCAGTGCATTTAAAGAATTGTGTGTTTCGAAAATGTTTGCCTTTGCAGAATACATTTTGTTCTTTTTTGCAAATGTGATGGAGTAAAAATCTAATAATATAGATCACACTAAAAAAAGACTGCCTCTTAGCTTTTAATAGTATTTCATAAGTGATATGTTTTATAATCTTTGGTATAATTCATTTCTCAGCCTATTTGTCTTTGAAAATGACTGTATAATAAAACTTTTTGTAGTTTTGTTTTCTCTTCATGAGATTCTTATATGTTATTATGACTACCATTTTCCATTGTATTTTTCCTGAGAAGAATAACATACTTAGGAAACATTTTAGATTTTAACCTTTATAGTGTGTTTTGAAACTAGCATTTAAATGGTCAGAGTAAGACATAAATATTCTAAACATAATATTATAAACTCCTGGAATAGTATTTCACAGTGTGTTTGTGTGAATGATCTTTCGAAAGGGAGAAAAAAAATAATTTTCACGCGGATTGTTTTGTTTTTAGCTGAGAATTCTAAATGGATTATAGTTCCATCTTTGCCTATCAAAACATTGGTTAAGATGATACTCTCTAAAGGGATGTATTTAAAGCTTATTTTTTAAACTGGTAGATTAAATTGTAGGTACTATATTTTTATTATATGGGTATAATAGTGGTCATGGGCCATAGTGTATTAGATTTATGTAGATTGAGTGGTATACTTAAAATGCAATTCGTACAATATTAAAGCTTTGTAACTTTAGATAGGATGACATATAAATAGGAGTAAATTATGTACTACCCTTAGTTCAAGTGCAAGTTTTTTTGTTTTATTTTCAAACAGGGCTCTAATTCGGCCACTTCCAAGTCAGCAAATGTTTGAACATGTGCAGAAGAGGCATCGTGTATTTTTTGTTTATATAGGTGGAGAGTCACCTCTGAAGGTATCAAATGATTTTATTCTTTAATCCACAAGCACAGATATATTGTAATTTAATTTTCTGTATAACGAGGGCTTCACCAAAAACTCAGGGCTTATTTCACTCTTATTAGAAATACTTTAGTTGAATCTAAGTATTTTTATAATAAAAACACTTCATCATATACCCTCTATAGTATTTGCCTTCATGAAACGGAATTGAGTAAAAAGTGGGTGGGTGTTGCCTGTGTTAGTATATTTCTTCTGTTGACCTGGTTATTTAGATTTTGTATTGCTTTTTAGCATTTTGAGTCTTTGAAACTGCAACATGCAGTTTGAGTGTAAACTTTTTAAAAGCAAAAGCTCATTGTCTTAAGATTATTGCATGTATGTATGTTTGTGTTTGCATGTCAGACACACACATCTCTTCCTATAATCATCATCAAATTAAATTAATAAATATGAATTTAGCTTGTTATATTTAATGAACTTTATTTGAAGGCATATACAAGCACTTAGTTACAATGGTCTTTTGCCTTAGAAACAGTTTATTTCATTTCCTTATATTTAATCTTTTCACATGAAAAGACTTAAGGTAGCTAATTGTGATGATACTACTTAGCAGTGATACTACTTGCTCTGAATGTTTAATGAGGAATGAATTTTGATCTTGATTAATATTTAAAAGTCACCTTTTTTCTGTTTGTATCTTCACAGGAGAAATACATCGATGCTGCTTCAGAATTAATTGTATATACATACTTTTTTTCTGCCTCAGAAGAAGTTGTCCCTGAGGTAATTTTTAAAGTTGGATTTTAAGTAGTGTATTAATTACTATATATATTAAACAACTGTTTGTTGTCCTTTAATTGTGTGCCATGCACAGTTTTAAGTCCTGGATTATTGATGGCAAGCAAAATCATCAGGACCCTGATAGGATGGAGTTTACGTTCTCATGGGTGGGGGAAGTGGACTGAGTTTTAGTATTGTAGATAAGAGCCTTCCCTTGGGTCCTCAGACTGAGATAGTGGTCCTCGGTAAACAAAGCTATAAACAGGATATCATAACTGCTCTAAAAAATAATAAAGAATCAGTGTGATAGTAAGGACATTTAGAGGTGGGATGGCTACTCTTGTTTGATTGATCAAGAAATGTCTGTCTGAGGAGAAAATACATCTGAACTGGGACTTATGGGATGTGAAGGAGCCACGCACAGATCTGTGGCCATAGTAAACCAGACACAAGGAACAGACGTTACAGATGGCCAAGATGAGAACCTGCCTGGCATAGTGGAGTAACAGAGCCATAGCCAGTGTGGCTGAACTGCAGTGAGAAAGGAGATGGGAGGTAGGCAGAGGCCAGTGGAGGCCTTCTAGGTCAGGGCCACGCATGTGAGGATTTGGTATCAAGTTCATTTTAAGGACATTACTCTGTGCTAAGTGCAGACACAATTGGATCAGGATGAGACTAGATCAGGAAGCTCAGTTGAACTCTTGAAGAAATCTAGGATTTAGGCTTGAAAGTTATTAAGAGAATTAGGAAGAAGTGAAAGAATTGTATTTGGAGATAGAATTTTTTGAGCTTGTTCTAGAGGAAAAGAGGTGCATCAAGGATGACTCTTAGGTTTTTGGCCTGAACAACTGGTTAGATGGTGGTGTTATTTATGAGCTGGGGAACACTGGGGAAGGAACAAGTTGGAGTATGGGAGGAGAGATGGTGTTTTGAAGGTTTATTTTACTTTAAGTTGACATATTAGGCATCCAAGTACAAGCATCAGATAAGGGTTTGGAGATAAGTCACGGCTGCATAAATGAAATAAACTTCTTAGACATGGGATGCAAATCTGGGGGGAGATAAGAGGGTCCAGGTCCTAACAGAAAAGGACAATGAGAAGAGATTGCCAGTAAAGTAGGAAAACAAGGTGAATGGGAAGCCAAGATAAAAAGTGTTTAAGAAAGGAGTGGCCAATTGTGCAAGATGCCGTGAAGCAACCAAGGTGAGGAGAGGAAAGAACCATGGTGTTTGTCCCCATAGAGGTTGTTGGTGGTTTTAAGAGAAACAGTTTCAGAGGAGTAATGGGGACAAGTGACTCACTGGTGTGATATCAGAGACTGGCTCACTCAGGGGTACCCTTGAAAGGGAGAGATGCTGAATGCTGTGAAATATCCCAGGGTGCCTGTGTGGATGAGTTGCCAACCATGGGTGAATAGAGGCATGCTGGATGGTAGAGCCTCACCTGAGAGCTTTACCACTGCCCTTACAATAGTTATTTTCATGGTGCTGTGATGTAACCAGATCATTCTAGATCACCTGTGACATACCTTCCTCCCTTTTTAACCTTTCCAGGATAGCTGTCCTTATTTTAATTTTATTATTACTTTTACTTTATTAGTTATCTACTGATTTATTTGTTGTTATGCTCAGTATTGCCACACTCATGTAGTAATTCTGTGTGGCTTACCTAAATTATATCTTTTCTGCTCTGATACTGATTTCTCTACTGTAATTTTATTATTTTGAAATAAGTACAACACAGGTATAAGAAGCAGGTACCCACTGAATGGATTCCTTATTATTAATGGCCATTGTAAGTTCCCATTCATAAAGCAGTTTATCGTTTAAGCCTGCTCTCACCTCTCAACGTGTGTTAGCAGATCTCACTCTCCTAACTCCTCAGTGAGGTGGGTGCTCTGAGACCTGGATTCACGGGAAGCCGACTCCCCGGGTGAAGTGATGGACGCGTTTCACAGCCTGGGAGTGCTGGGGAGAACCTACCTGTGCTGATTGCTACCTTAGCCCCTGCTCTTCCGCCGTTTCAGAGTGCCTCCTGGCCTTCACTTCCTGTGATATCTTTGAGTCTGTTAACAACTCTAAGAATATTTCGTGGTTTCACCAGGGCAAACAGGGCACCGTGCCAGGGGGTGTATAAAGAGGTATCAAGCCCAGTCCTTGGATGAGCTAGGGATTGACTGTGTTCCTTTTAACTGTTGGTAACTTTTTTGTGGTTGTCATCATTGTGGTTCCCACCCCCCCGGTAACTTTCAATGCTTTTGAACTCATGGCTACCAACTGAAATTTTTTTTCTGATTTTTGCAGTATGTGACCCTGAAAGAGATGCCCGCTGTGCTTGTTTTCAAAGATGAAACTTACTTTGTTTATGATGGTAAGTTCCAAAGTTTTAACTCATGTAAACACTTTATAATTACAATGTTGTATCTATTATAGGGCTTAGGTGTTGATGAAAGATTTAGTAAATGCAGCTACTGCTTACATTTCCCGTTAGTTGAATGACTGCTAGGTTTTTCTTACCCTTCAACTTTAGTTTTTCCACTCAGTGTTCTTTCATCCTGAGTTTGGCTACAGTAAATTTCTCTTTTTGTCAGATCATTTGCCTTTTTTAGAAATGAGCCCTAGGCAATTTCTGTACATTACTTTAAAATATTCAAAGTTAATTTTTAAAAAGTCTAACATTTGAGACACACAAAGATGTGAAAGAAAGAAACCATCTTCAATAGTGGTGAAGCCCTGGGGTATTCTTCTGTAGCCTTTTCTCTCCCTCCCTGACAGAAGTAACCACCCACCTGCTATTCAGCATTTCTCTGTTGAAGCAAATACTTGGTCTATTTTTTAAATATTTTTATTATATCAAACACACATTATAGTAAAGAGAATGCTAAAATAGTAAGACTCTACATACATACCTGTCACCCAGGTGAGACAGTTACTAAGATCTTACCACGTTTGCTTCAACAATGTTTTTTCTTTGTTGAAGCACTGTAGCAAATCCCAGTGGCATTTCATCGCTATGTGCTTCATTATGCGTCCCTGACTACACGTTTATTATGCACTTCTTTAAAAATGTGGGCTTTGGGGAGTTTCTTTTTTTAAGATAACCACATGCTATTGTAACACTTAACAAAATTAACAGTAATTCCTCGGTATTATCAAATACTTACTACCAGAGTTTGCAAACTGGGCTTTGAGGTAGCTTAGGGCAGTGCAGCAGACTCACAGGGCATGCGGAGATAGTTCGGATTTCAGGAAGCATTGAAACTCGACATCTGTTGGACAGTACACAGCCACTGAAAAGCAAAAGCAAATGCAAAATCTCACCTACTAGCAATGTTAGTAACATTGTAAATTACATACAGTTAATGAAATAAAAAATTCAGTTTCTCATTCTTACTAGCTACTTTTCATATACTCAGTGGCCTTGTGTGGCTTTTGTTGGAGAGCACAGATCGGGACCATTTTATTCATATCAGAAACATTCTAGAGAGTTATTTTTACTGAACCAAACTTGGGTCCACTCTCCTGTGTGCAGTAAAGCCAATCTGCTGACGCCGGGTTGTGGTGAAGGAAAGGGCAGCTTCAGTGCAGGGCGCCAGGCAGGGAGTCCAGGGCAGCTAGTGCTCAAAGGCCAGGTGAGGGAGGGGAGTCACAGGGTGTGTGATCAGCTGGTGCACGGTCCTCTGATTGGTTGATGGTGAGGTAACAGCAAGGGCCATGTCAGTTAACATCATCAATCCTTAGGCTGCAGTAGGCCTGGGGGATAAGTGCTCCTGGTCATCAAAACAACTCAGGAAAGTGCATCAGATACAGTTACATAAGCAGAGAGTATGGGGGAAGGGTCGCCCAGGACTGCCCCTTAGGGGTTCTGCTCAGTCACATTATCTTATGACGGAGAAGAAACTAGAAGTGTTTGAGAGCTGTAAGCTTTGAGTTGCTTAAATGACTCAGATGAATAGAAGAATATCTAATAAAAGGAATATTTTGATTGTCCTGTTTTAGTCAAAGGAGCATTTTAATTGTTTTGACAGTAACATGAAGACAAAGCAGTTCTAAAATCTTATATCTTCACTATCTTTAGATAAATGTGAGGACTGTGTTTTATTTCTTAATGTAGTGTAATAACCACCATTTACCTGTTACGTTTTGTACAGCGGGTACTATCTATTTGCTTAACTCGATATTTTCATTTTATTCTCACCTTAATCTGGTAGTAAGACAGATAGATAAATATCCTGAGATTACAGAGATGGTAACTAAGAATGTTAGATAAAGGAGAGAGATATGTAGTTAAATTACAGGTTCATTCCTTTGCGCATTCATCGGATATTTGTTGAATGGCTGCATGAGACATTGGGCTTAAAAAGGAAATTAAGAGGAACTTGCATATGTGAAAATGTGTTAAGGAAAATTCATATTCCATCCACTTATTCTTTATCTACACTCCTTGTATGATAAGCACTTAGTATATTCAATATATTGTCTTATTTGATCATTACAACAGTCTTTTGAGATCAGCAGTCTTACTGTTTTATAAACAAACAGGATTAAAGAGATTGTTTTTGTTTTTTCCAAGTTAAAATAGTACATGGTATAATCAAGATTCAGCCTTCAAATCTCTTGTTCTAGTTGCATTATGAGTTTCTTAACTCAGAGAGCCACTTCACTTTTTTTGGAAAAAGCCCTGATTTTCTTTATTAAAGAATAAATTTAAGTCTAAATAATGGCTAAGAAGTGCCCTTCCCCATCCATGTTTCAGATGTGGCCTCCGATACATAAGAAAGAGAGGGGTAATGTGTTCAGTATCTACAGATGTTTTGAAGGCCAACATTTTCTAACTCAGTAGTCAGTACTTAGAACCTGCCTGAAGTCTTCAGATAAAAGGTTACTTTGAATGCTTATCCTACTATTACATTGTTAATAATTTCAGGAACAGTGGGATGGGGCTTAGGAGGATAGTTTATTTCCTAATGAGTTTTAGATTTATCACTTTTGTGAATAATGTTTAGAAAATTTGCTTTTTTGACCTGGAGTGGAGATTATGGCCCAATAATCAAATTCTAGTTTTATGTTTGTTTTCCTAATTCATAAATCCAAATCCATAAATGCTTTCAGATTTGCATTATATTACTTATTTTATAGGTTTGATAACTTGAAAATGTTTTGTTTAGCAATGCAAGTGACAGAAAAAGCACATCTTTCAAGAAATCAGTAAAATCCAGTCTTCATCCATATTGGTAGGCTTTTACATCAACTTCTTTTTCATGCAGTTGTAATAATTTTTCAGAATTATATTTCTAATCAGGATATAATTCTCTTGGATATTGTAAATGTTTCCTGTCTGCTCATCAGAGGAAGTATTTGACGTTGAAAAGGGCTGAAATAGTATGTGTGAGTTTGTTTTACATATGAAGGAGGGTTGTAAACTGAGGTCAAAATGTCATAAAATAGAGAAGAACAAAGAAATTATAATAAAAATTGCCCATAATGCTATCATCCAAGACTAACCATCAACTCAGGAAAACTATTTATAGGAGTATATATATGCCTTCATTTTATCACTCTATCATTTTTTCATACTTTATTTTTTACAGAGTTACAGTCATGTTGTAATATTGTTTTGTTACCTGCTTTACCACTTAATTACTATAATTTTTTAAAATCTATAAATGGTCTCTCTCAACATGTACCATAATGATTTAAATTATTTCCTGTTTAGGATGTTTCAGTATTTCCTTTATTTTTATCTATCTTTGCTATTTTCAGTGGTGCTATAATGATGAATTGTTTTATGCATTAATCCTTTTTTTACATTTGATTGCTTCAAATAGCTTTCTAAAAATGAAATTTATGAATTTAAGATTATGATCCTCTGTCAGGCATTTTATACATGCTGCTAGATTAAACATTATAAACATTTTAACATCATATTTACACTATAATTTATCAACTTTGTTTTGTTTTTTTAAGAGTACGAAGATGGTGATCTATCATCTTGGATCAACAGGGAGAGGTTTCAAAATTATCTTACAATGGATGGCTTCCTCTTGTATGAACTTGGAGATACCGGTAACAAGCATATATACAACTCTCCATCACACTACAAAACTTTTCCTTAACTGATTACTTCAATCTGTAGAAAATGAATTTTTTAAGTTCTATTTCATAATATCATTCCTTCTTTCAGACCTGAATGCCACGTCAACTTTATGAGACTATAGATTAATATTAACCAAAGAACATACCTTTGCATGTGGAATAAAGATTAGCTAGAAAGGGTTTACTAATAGAAGTGATAGTGACAGGGAAAACAGAGCCTGGAGAATAAGGAAATGAGAAAAAATAACCAACTAGAAAGCTGTCCGCAGGACGCTGATTTTGTAATAGGAGTTGGAATACAAATTAGCACAACCTTTGAAAGCCTGCTTTTACCTGTGAAGAAAATATGGGCATCAGATTGGCATGGTTTCTTGAAGTTATGTAATTGAAAGTGATAAGCAAAGCAAATAGAAATATAGATGCAAAAAAGAAAGCTGTAAGGAATTACAGCTGTAAGGACTGGTCTAAAATAGATGTGAGCTACAAAAATTGTAAGACGCTAACCATGTAAATTTTAGGAGGAAGTGTTTTGTAAATTTATAATGAATTACAAATAAGAAATAAGTCATGGTTATTGTTGCCACATTTGTTTCCATTCACAACTTTATGATAGTTGGATGAACGTATAGTTTTAGATTAAAAGAATTGGAAAATGTTAGTCAAGGCTCAACTTTTTAATCTGAGAAATAATAGGTATAGAGTTTCTTCTTCATGATTTCCTGCTCTTGGATCTGGTTAAGAATACAAATTAGAAGCGCTCCAACACATTTTTCTGTTACTTTGTAACTTTTACAGGATGGTATTTGTTCTGGTTCCTGAGCCTTCTTTTAATGTTCTGTGTCTGGTGATGCTTCTGTCTTTGCTTTCCTTGCAGAGGGAGGTGTGTGTTAGCTCAGTGTTGGAAGTTGACGCGGATACTGTCAGAGACTGTGGGTTTACCTGCTGATTCATGCAGGCCCGCGTGAAGGGAAAAGGGGGAGAATGCAGGAATACAGTAGTTCTGCTCTCAGTACAGCATCGAAGGAGGCGGCAATTAAAATAGGCAGCTTTGCCAAAGCTCTTCCGTGTCTTCTCCCAGATTGATTTGGAAAGAAATTGGCTATGGCAATGTTTCTTTGTGTTCCCAGTGTAATTGCCCTGGTTGGGTGTCAGCTTTGGCTGTGCCCCGCTTGTGGTCCTCCCTGGACACTTGTCATATAAGCCCCACAACAGACTCCTGGCCCTCGGTGGCTTCAGACACCTAGTGTATTTTCAGGACTTCTGACGACTGCAGGTCCCTGCATCTTCCGACTCCTGCTAACTTTCCCGTTTTGTCTCACTCTCTCCCGTCTCTGGCCACGCTGACTGTTCAGTTTCCTGAAAAGGCTGTGTACCTTGCACCAGAGCACCTTTAAACATTCTGTTTTCTTTGCCTGGAAAAGTGTAGTGAATTTATATTCATCTGTCAAACTCAGACCAAATACTGCTTTCTTAGGAAAGTCTTTCACTAACCCCCTGAAACTACATTAGTTTACTCTTATAAAATGTTTTTATAAACCCCATGTCCCGTCCTCCCCAAGTCTTCTGATTGTTAACCACACGTCTGCGTGTGTGTGATTGTCTTCCCCAAGTGCAGAGCTGTGTCGGTGTGCTCCTCACTGTGGCCTCAGGAACTAGCCCTGTGCCGGGTCCACTGCTCGGCGCCCAGTGACTGTGAACTTAATACGCGAGAAAACCCCCTGTGTCGGCCTGTGGGAAGATGCTGGACATGTTGTAGGCATTTTGAAAACACTCATGAAGCACTTTAAATTAAAGACATAACAGTAAAAACCAAACACTGAACAGTAAATGCAGTAATATTTCAAGAGGGGAAATAAACATTATGAACTAATGATTTTAGCTGAAGGTTAAAAGAAGCGTCAAGATTGTGTAGAATTTAAAGTTTGTATAGAATTTAAGTATGAAATTAGAGAAGATATGGGGATGAGATTGAAAGATTGTTGATTTAATCCTACGTTTATGTACCTACTCTGAGCCGGAAACTATCCTAGCCTTTTTGTACATGTAATCTCATTCAGCTCTCCAGATGACTTTGAAATAGATAATAGTTTCTAAAATAAGTTGGCGTCCTCTGAGGTTAAGGCACATGGCTAATGGATGCTGTGCTTCACTGTTGTTCTCCCAGACCTGGAACAGGATAGACCCTGCTGGATTGCAGGGTCTGGTCTTCTGACTTCCATACCAGTGCTCTGCTTGTTACGTCACGCTGCCGTCCTGGAGGATGTCAGAGATGAATATGATTTATGTTCTGTTGAGGGTTAAATAAACTTGAGTCCGTTTTATTTTGTGCATTAATTACTAGCAAACAGTGGCCCGTGGTACCAAAGAGAATAACATTGTAAAAATCATTTTCTTGTTCTATACCATTTTTTCAGAGCTGTAGTCATTCTTAGTATATTTCTTTCATCAACTGGTTCCTTATAGTTTTAGTTTTCAACAAAATACTTACTTTAGTGTGTGGGTTGTGTGAAAAAAATAACAATTTGACTATATGAATTGTTAAATATTTACTGTTATTGATATTTACATTTCAGGGATGGGAGGTAGGTGGGAGTTTATCACTTGGAGTCAACAGTTCACTGTTTCACTCTGCCAAGCATAACATGTTTAAGATAATTGGAATTGAATTCTGGAAACTATATACTATTTTCCTATTCATTGCTACAGTAATAATTGAAAAGTTTAATGAGGATTATTGAATTTAGATATGTCATTCTTAATTTCAGGAAAGCTTGTGGCTATCGCAGTAATTGATGAGAAAAATACATCAGTTGAACATACCAGGTATGGTGCCTTGAAATAGTTTTAAGCTTCAAATATCATCCAATTCAGACTTTACATGGCTTCAGATAAACTTGACATAGTATCTTACTTTTCCTGCAGTGTTAGATATTAGATAAGGCAGCATATATGATAATTGAGTAATTATATTTTTCAAGTTGATGAAATGGAATATTCATGTATTTTTTGTTTTCTCACAGATTAAAGTCAATTATTCAGGAAGTTGCTAGAGATTATAGAGACCAGTTCCACAGGTAGGTGTTTGCATTCTGGAAGGCTCCATTATCTTTGTCTAATTAGGTTATGTAATACAGTAAAGCAAACACAGGAGTATTTCATACTTTCAAAGATGAATCAAGGAGCTGAAGTGAATTACAGCATGTAGCATTTCAGTATGAATTGTTTGAAGTTTATTGATATATGTCTTACAGGTTTAAAAAAAGACTTGTAATTTGTATCATACCTGAGTCTTGATAGGATTGGGGATAAGTTCGTGGTAAGAAAATATGCACATACAGGCATATACCTCAGAGGTATGGTGGGCTTGGCTCCAGCCCAGCGCAGTACAGCAAGTCGCATGAAATTTTTGGTTTTATTTAACATATAAAAGTTACGTTTTTGTATATTAAGTGTGCGGTAGCATTGTGTCTAAAAACTGTACACACTTTAAAAATGCTGACCATCATCTGAGGCTTCAGTGAGTTGTAATCTTTTTGCTGGTGGAGGGTCTTGCCCCAGTGTTGATGGCTGCTGACTGGCCAGGGTGGTGGTCACCACAGGTCAGGGTGGCTGTGGCTTTTTCTTAAAATGGGACAGCGGTGAAGTTTGCCTCATCCATTGACTCTTCCTTTCATGAACGATTTCTCCGTAGCGTTGGTAGCATTTTACCCATAGTCGAACATCTTTCAAAATTTGAAGCAGTCCTCTCAAACCTTGCTCCTTTGTCAACTCAGTTTATGTAATATTCTGAATGCTCTAAATGTTGTCATTTCAACAGTCCTCACAGCCCCCTCACCAGGAGTAGATTCCTGGAACCACTTTCAAGGAACCTCTTCGTTTGCTCATCCGGAGGAAGCAGCTCCTCATCCATTCAGGTTTTATCACAAGATTATACCAGTTCATTCACATCTTCAGGCTCCTCTTCTAAGTCTAGTTTTCTTACTGTATTCACCACATCTGCAATTACTTCCTCTCCTGAAATCTTGAACCCCTCAAAATCATCCATGAGGGTTGGAATCAGCTTCTTCCAAACTCCTGTTAATGGTGATATTTGACCTCTTCCTGTGAATCATGAATGTTCTTAATGGCATCTAGAATGGTGAATCCTTGCCAGAGGTTTTCAGTTTACTTTGCCCAGATTCATCAGAGGAATCACTATCTATGGCAGCTGTGGCCTTAGGATACGCGTTTCTTCAATAAGAAGACTTGAAAGTCAAAATGACTCCTTGATCCATGAGCTGCAGAATGGGTGTTGTGTTAGCAGGAGTGAAGACAACATTAATCTTATTGTGCATCTCCATTAGAGCTCTTGGGTGACCCAAGTGCATTGTCAATGAGTAGTGATATTTTGAAAGGAATCTCTTTTTTTCTGAGCAGTAGGTCTCAACAGTGAGGCTTAAAATATTCAGTAAACCATGTTGTAAATAGATGTGCTGCATCCAGGCTTTGTTGTTCATTTGTAGGGCAAAAGGCAGGATAGATTTAGCATAAATCTTAAGGACCCTAGTATTTTCAGAATGGTAAATGAGCATTGGTTTCAAAGTCACCAACTATGTTTGCCCCTAACAAGATAGTCAGCCTGTCCTTTGAAGTTTTGAAGCCAGGCATTGTTGACTTCTCTCTAGCTAGAAATCCTAGATGGTGGCTTCTTCCAGTATAAGGCTGTTTCATCTACACTGAAAATCTGTTGTTTAGTGTAGCCACCTTCATGACTTATCTTAGCCAGACCTTCTGGATACCTTGCTGCAGCTTCTACATCAGCACTTGCTGATTCACCTTGCACTTCATGTTATGAAGATGGCTTCTTTGCCTAAACCTCATGAACCCACCTCTGCTAGCTTCAGACTTTTCTTCTACAGCTTCCTCTCCTCTCTTAGCCTTCATAGAATTGAAGAGAGTTTGGGCCTTGCTTTGGATTAGGCTTCGCCTTAAGGAAATATTATGGCTGGTTTGATGATCTACCCAGACCACAGAAACTTTTCTGCATATCAGTAATAAGGTTGTTTTACTTTCTTACCATTCGTGTATTCACTGGAGTAGCACTTTTAATTTCCTTCAAGAAGTTTTCCTTTGCATTCACAACTTGGCTAATTGTTTGCTGGAAGAGGCCTAGCTTTCAGCCTATCTGAGCTTCCAACTTCCCTTCCTTACTAAGCTTGATCTTTTATAGCTTTTGATTTGCAGTGAAAGACGTGGGGACTCTTACACTTGAACATTTAGAGGCCATTGTAGTGTTATTAACTGGTCTAATTTCAATATTGTTGGGTCTTAAGGAATAGGGAGGCCCAGGGAGAGGGGGAGGGAGAGAGATGGGGGAACGGCTGGTTGGTGGAGCAGTCAGAACACACAAAACATTTATTGCTTAAATTCGAAGTCTTGTATGGGCACAGTTCGTGGCACCCCAAACATCACAATGGTAACATGAAAAATCACTGCTCACAGATCGCCAGAGCAGATATAATAATAATGAAAAAAGTTCGAAATATTGTGAGAATTACCAAAAATGTGACATAGAGACATGAAGTGAGCAAATGCTGTTGGAAAAATAGCACAGATAGACTCACTCAAAGCAGGGTTGCCAGAAACCTTCAGATTGTAAAAAACATAGTATCTGGGAACAGCAGTAAAGCAAAGCCCAATAAAAGGAGGTTGCCTGTATACTCATACATTTGAAATAAAATTAAATGAGGAATCACAAGTCAGATACAGATGACGATTTTAATAGGAACTCAAAATGTTCCTATTTTAATAGGAACATAAAAAATAGGTGATATTTTTTCCTGTATGCTAAATCAGTTTGTTACTGTTATAAAAGACAGTCAATATAAATTTGTTGCATTACTTAATTATTATGCCCTTTTTATTCTAAGTCTTCTAATCAAATATATCAATGATATATGTATTTCTTGTGTTACACAGTATGAAACAAAATAGAACTGTCTTAAAATTTGCTTAATTTGTTACGTGTTTGTATCTCAAAAGACAGTAGGATTCATACTTTTTTATATTTATTGTATGTGATTGATATGTTAAATGTTTACAGTGTTTGCATGCTTACCAAACCCTAAATTCAGTGCTTTGTATTTATCTTTTTTTTGTATTTAATATTGTCCTCTCTTTCTCTGTTCTTTTTGGTTGTTGTTGATTAGGGATTTTCAGTTTGGCCATATGGATGGAAATGACTATATAAATACCTTGCTGATGGAGTAAGTAAAATGCTAAATGACGAAATGATTTTGCTATCAACTCTATCAATTTTTTTTTTTTTTTTTTTGGCCACACTGTGTGGCTTGTGGGATTTTAGTTCCCTGACAAGGGATTGAACCTGTGCCCACTGCAGTGGAAGCACGGAGTCCTAACCACTGGACCTCCAGGGAAGTCCCGACTCTATCAATTTTTAAATTTCTGTTTTTCAGAGACAGGCAGGACTAATAGCTGAAAAAAGCAAACCTTTGTATATGCCAATGCAGATATTCTCCCATTAAATATTTACTTTAGTTTTTAAATCTGTATTTGAAACTTATTAAACTTTAAAGTTCTCTATACTAAAAAAAACCTCCCAATTTAATGTTGACAATTTATAGTATTTTGGAAAGAAAACATCATTCAGAAACTTGTAAACTTTGTAGTTTCTGTTTAATATGAACCCTAAGTTCAGTTTTAATGAATAAATGTAACTTAAGTAGAAAATTTTTAGCATTTAAGAATTAATTGCTATTCTAGAAGAATTTAACAGACTAAAGTAAGTTTATAGGAAAACTTTGCAGCTCTAATATAATATTGATTATGCTTATGATGTAAAGATCTGATTTGTCACTTCAGAAAGTTGATATTAGAAAACATTTACCAGATCTATACTGAATTAATAAGTTTCAAATAAAAGCCTACTCTGTTCAGCGGACGTTTAGTGAATATTTGCTGTAAGTCACACACTGTGTTTGGCATTACACTGTTGATGCAAAAAGATGAGTAAATTATAGAGGCCCTGTCTTCAAATGCTCACGGTCTGCTGGGTGATACAGTACAGTGACTCCAGCACTGTGTGGGAAGGCCTGTGTGGTACGGAGCTCTGGAAGCACGGAGAGACCCAGCCACACCAAAATGCACAGCAAGGCGCAGGGGCTCAGGAAACGCTTGCCACAAGAGCCGGTAATTAAGGGAGAGTCTAAAGAATGAGAAGTAGCTGAATGAAGAATGCAGCGAGGTTATTTCAGGCAGAGTGTAATAGCAAACACAAGAGTGTTTGGAAAATGGGTCTTAAAATAGCCTGGACGTGAAGATGGCGGAAGCCCTCCAGAGCTTTACCAACTCATAAACCCAGAATAACATTCATAATTTTCAGGTAAGAGCCTAAAATTACGAAGTAAAGTACCTTTATTCATTTATAATCAATTCATTATCCTTATTCCAATAAGAATTTGAGAGGGTTTACCGAAGACATAAAGTACCAGATGTAATATATAATGAAGAAATCAAGACAAAGGGAAATAAAATAAAGGATCTATACAATTACTAAAGGTACTTAAACAATTTGAATTTTTAATACTCAAGACAAAGTAGAAGAACATTGTTTACACATTTCCCGTCCCCTATAGAATAACTGTTGCTTATAGGAGTATGGCTGACCTTGTAGAAACCTAAGAGAAATTGCTATGCTATATAATCTCATAAAGGGGGGGCACATTATAATAGAAATTTATTTTTAATAGGACCTTTACAGTATATATAGTAGGGACTTCGATACAACCATTTATAATGTCCTTGGAGGCAAGCCAATAAAGTGATGCAGTAAAACATTTTGGGCAAGAGGCCAAAGCAATTTGCATCTGATAAATAACTCCTTGATTCAGGATAATATTCAGAATTTCTAGAGATGGATGGACATTCCTTCATGAGTATTATTTCTAATGTGAGTTGTGAGATAGAAGGTTCGCTGCAGTTATGGTCAGAGAACAATAATCTCTACCACCAACCTCTTATTGTTTGTTTTTTTTTAAAATTCATACTTGGCTTTTTTTTGAGAGAAGACAGAAGGCATATAATGATGGCTATATAATTATCGAAAGTCCTTAACGAGCACTTACCCTGTGACCAACACTGTACTGAGTTGTCAATGTATGTTTTCTGACTTTTACACTAACTCAGTAAGGTATAAGTACTGTTATTTCCATTTTATATAGATGAGGAAATTGAAATTTCTTAGAAGAAACTCAAGGAAGTTAAATAATAAGCCAAAGGATGCTCAGCAAGTAAGTCAAAGAGATCCAGTCCTCAAATGCAGATCTCTCTTACTGCAAAATCTCCTAACTACTGTAAGATCAGTATTGACACATAAATTAGTAGAATTCAATAAGTATTGATGCCTAAAAGTTTTTAACTTAGGGCAAATACGTGATATTATATAAGACAGTTAACACTGTAGTGTTGACGATGTTTTTTACTTTTTCTCAAAGTAAACAGGGTACTCTCAGACCTTTGGTCTGTTAAATTACTTTGTGTTTGATTTTTGTGAGTATAGTTAAGAGGGAATAGGATGAGGTGCTATTTTTCATCGTTACTCAGATGGAATTATTTCAGAACAAATTGTTTCTAGTTCAGCTGTGTATTTAACTTTTTCATAGGATTTTTTATAGGAAGACCAGGTTCTACTTCATTCCATAAAAATAGAATTTTGCTACTGATGCAATATGATGATAACTAAACTACTATAAGTTAAAAAGTTGTCTCATGTTTTTATAAACAAGAATGAAGCTAAGATTTTTTTTTAGTTACAGTTAATTATTGCCTAACAATAATACTGGATAACAAAACACCCTGATACCCAGTGGCATAAAACAGCAATCCTTTATTCTCTCTCACTCGTCTGGGCTTGGCTAACCTTAGCCGGGTACAGCCAGACGTGGCTCCAAGCTGCCAGTTAGGTCCAGGTCTACCCTACGTGTCTTCCATGTCCTTGACCCTGGAGGGATATTTTCCTGGGGGATGTTCTTCTCATGGCAATAGCAGAAACACAAGAAGGCAAGCACATTTCAAGCCTCTGCTTCAGTCATTTCTGTGCCTTCCCATTGGCCAAACCACACGGCTGAGCCCAACATCAGGGATCATGTTTTGCCTCAATGAGAGAAGGACGTGGTGTGGGGAGGGATAGAGAATTATAAACAAGAAAGCAACCTCCTGGACCCAGTTACTTATGTGGTGATAATACAGTGCTGTAAATTGTTTCTACTGTAGAGTTTTGTACTTTTGCATAATACATTCATATGGACATATGAATAACCATAAATTGATAATGTAGGTGGCATACAGAATTAAGCACCTTTTTATGATTACGCAAAACCCTATTCTTGAAGGGATAAAAAATTATTTGAAGTAAATGACACATTAGTAATATTATGGTTTTTGTCTGCAAACTGAATTGACGTCTAGTATATCACTGAAGCACCCAAGAGGATGGGGTGATTATACCATAGGGTAGTGGGCATTCAGAGAATTTGGAATAGTATTTGTTGAATGTATATGATGTATTGATACAAGGAATGTGCTGGATATTTAACTTGAATTTTCTCATTTAACTTCTGTAGCAAGATACGTACCCTGCCCCCCACACCTTTATTCATTTATAAATGAAAAGTATTAGACTTAAACAAAGTTTTGGGAAAGCATCAGATCCAAACACAGGCAGTGTAACTCTGGAGACCATGCTGTTCCTTCTCTAGCTGCCTGAATGCCCTTTAACTGAGGTGGGCTGTATATAATTAAAGTGATGGTATTTAAGATAAACTTTTGGCCAGGAATTATATTGCCCAGAAATTGATACTTCATACATAATAATTTTTATCCTTAGGTTTGATCGTGAATACTCATTTGTCTGATGTTGTATACTAATAGTTTTCATAAATGTTAATTTAGCTATTTTTTAAATTGATGCACAATTTGAATTTTTCTTTATGTAAACAAAGGAAGGCAAAGGTATTATAGCTCCCTCCTTTTGCACATCTAGTTATTTAGATATAATTCAAATAAGTATCAGAATATTTGTTGTCTCTGTCTTTAACATGTATTTTGATTTCTTTTGTTTTTCTATTTTCAGTGAATTAAAAGTCCCAACTGTGGTTGTACTGAATACTTCAAACCAACAGTACTTTTTACTAGATAGACAGATTAAGAATGCAGAAGACATGGTCCAGTTCATTAATAACGTTTTGGATGGCACAGTAGATGTGAGTTTTTGCTTTAATTGCAATGGGGTGATGGGAGGAGGTGGAGGAGAAATGAGTTATTTTCTTCTGATTCTGAAAGAAAGAGTCGGCCATCACCCGGGGTGAGGGGCAGGCCTCCATCCTTGCTTCTCTCACATGATACGCAGAGTCACCTTCCCCAGGACCTAAGTGGCAGAGGCTGCTAATGGGTGGAATGTTATTTGGAGGACATAGGTTGTCATAGTGATGCGGGGAGGTGTTACTGGCATTTAGAGTCAGGGGCTAGGGATGCTAAGAGGTCTGCAGGGTACAGAGCTATCCGATAGTGAACTTCCTGACTCTTAGTACCTCTCTGGATTCAAGAATACAATTGCATTAAGTTACTTGGATTGGTTTTCTAAAAAAATCTGTGAATAGCACCACAGTTTCTTAAAAGATCAGGAAATGTATTTAAAACCAGCCCCAGTGGAGTGTTCCAAATATAATCCTACAAAATATTTCTCAGAAATGATGAATGGATAATCTTAACTGTTTTTTTCTGTAAACCATATTGCAGTGTTTTTCAAACTGGGTTGTAGCCCGTATTAGAGGGTCATGAAATCACTTCAGCAGGTTGTGGCCAACATGCATCTTAATTCAATATACTAGAATAAGATAAGAAGAGAAGAGACTTCAGTGCTTTTGTGAAATGTAATTATTACTTTGCGAGACTTGTTTCAGCTTTACACAAACTATTTGAAAGTTGCCTCACAGAGTAACAAGTATTTCTTCTTTGGAAACACTCTTAATCACATAGTAGGAATTTTATATTTGTGAAAATAACACTTGTTGAAATGATGCTCACCTGTATGAGTGAGAACCCTTCTATTTGTAAGTTAGTGAAATTCAGGGAATGAGCCAGACTCCAGGCATGGCTGAATGCAGGGATTTGATGGATTTTCATCAGGAATTTTTCTCCCTCTGCCTTCCAGCACTTTTTTCTTTTTGGGTTTCATCATCGGAGAGACTTTCCCTGCAGGACAGTGAGGATATCCTGCAGCAACTGTAACACTCTCAGCTAAACTGAAAAGCTGGGCAGGCCGGCACTTGGGTGGGTCAGCCTCAGCCGAGCTGCTTGGACTGTGACCAGGGAGGATGCATTTTCAGAGGAGAATCAGACTGTGTTCATACGAGAGCAGAAGGAGGGTGGGACAGAGAAACCAGTAAATATTTACTCCGCGGCTCTTTCAGGTGCTCTGTGTAATCTTTTGTAGTCAACTCTTGACCTGCAATTGTAAGATTATCTAACAGAAAAATGAAATAATAGTACTGAAATAACAATTGTTTTTTTCTTGTTAAATTTAAGGCCCAAGGAGGGGATAGCATTTTGCAGAGATTGAAAAGAATAGTATTTGATGCCAAATCTACTATTGTGGTAAGTTGTGACAGTGTGTTTAGTGTCACTAATAATTGAGACTATATCGGTATATAGGTTATGTCTAACTAAGGTAAAATCTGGAATTTCAAAGGATTCGGTAAAAGTACATATTCTTAACTTGCAAGATAAGAACTAGTACATATTTACGTTAAGAAAAGATACTAATCAGGTGGATATTAAGTTTCTCCAATTATTCATTTCTGTATGATTGGTGAGTTAACTGGAATTCAGAATCACTGAACCTGATAGCATGACTTAAAGTGTTTTTCAGAGTTTCTTTCCTCCTCCTGCCCTTTTCAGCCCTTGGATCTGAAGCCTTCTTGCTGAGAACTCTAAGAAATCTCTCTTACGATCCCAGCTTCCACTGTCAGTCAGCCTGACTGCAGGGCAGCCCTGAATTTGTTGGAGCCTTTAACTTAGTTCTAGTTGTCTATCTTGAGCTCCTCCACGGGTATTTTCGTTCATTACGGCCAAAAGCAAAACAGAGCTAACCTTCTTCTGTTGGTGGGAAGTAAAGTCACGCTAATAACTCATCAGTTACTCCGTGCATCCTTCAGTTTGTCAGTGACCTTCTTTCTGTGGATGGGGCCCTTATCCCATTATGTGTGGCTGCTGCCCTAGCCTCCACTTGGTCTTCACACTTCCTCTTGCCCTGCCTCCAGTCCTCTGCCTAATTAGTACCACTAAAATAATCAGTTCTGATCACTTTCCTTCCCTTTTCCTGTGATGCCCCTCACAATTCTCCGTCCGTCTCACATGTTCTCCTCCTCAGTCTTTGAGCTCACACTGTACCCTGGCCTGCCTTGTTCTTACGCTTACATTTCTGCCTCAAAACACCTTTATTCTGTGATGCCTTTTTCCATTATCTCAATCCAAAGTGACCCTGCTCTCCTCTGAACTTGTCTATTTAGTTCTCAAGAGTTATAGTCACAATCCATAGAATATATTATAGTTGCAAAACCTATTCAGTTAAATTGCTTTTACTTTTCTGGGACCCAAGGAGACAGTATATAAACTGAGGGAAATTATTAAGTTAATGTTGCTTTACTACTAACCGGACAAGTAAAATATTATTAAAAATGTTATGTGAAGAGAGTATTATATGGTCAATAACCACCCTTCTCCATAGCAGATTCCTATAGCCAGGATATAACTGTACAGCTCTTGGCACATAATAGCCATCTCAAAACAGACCTTTGTGATTAATGTGAGAAAAATAAACATCTTTTGAAAAGGTAGTGGACAACTTGGTGCCTTTTTCTGCTGCCAATAGCTGGTTATACATACACACATACATGGGTATAAACTTTCTAAAGGGCCTTTCACGTGATAGTCACAACGGAAATATTGACATTGATTCACTGGAACTAAAAGCAAGTTGGATGGCAGCAAGAGGAAGAAATCTGTGGTGGTTTTAAATTCATTTGTGCTTTTTATATCAGAATACAAATGAGGGATGTAACTATCTTTCCACAGTCTATATTCAAGAGCTCTCCACTTATGGGCTGCTTTCTCTTTGGCCTGCCACTGGGTGTCATCAGCATCATGTGCTACGGCATCTACACAGCTGACACAGACGAAGGTTACATAGAAGAACGGTATGAAGTGTCCAAAAGTGAGACGGAAAGCCCAGAACCGGTAGAAGAGAGCAAAGAAAAACAGGAGCCCAGGAGTGGGGACTCTCTGGTGCCTGCAGTGCAAGAACCCAAAGATGTGTTAGAAAAGAAGAAAGACTGAGACTTTACCAAGATAAAATATTTCATAGGATTTCGAATTATTAAAGAGTCTATTCATTGAATTTAGACATTTAATCATGACCTTTACAGAAGAGAACACGGTGTTTGTATTTTGCTGACATCAACTGCATGGGTTATAAAATAGTCCTTCCGTAAATGGGGAGATGTTTGGAGCAAAGAGATGAAACGTTTGTCTAAAACAAATAAAATCAAAACACTCCATCGAAGTTTACCTTATAGATGTTGTTCTACCAGATCAGTTCTATTTGCATGTTTCTCTATCTGAATATTCTGTGACAAAATTAAGATTCTTGGGCAGAATACTTAAATTGGCCAGGCAGGTAGAAGATACGTGTGTGATAGAGAAAAATAACACCTCCACCTCCTACCATCCATTCTCCTCATGTTTTGGATAAGATTTATATGGACAAAATTAAGTCTTTAAAATTTAGGCACTTTAAGGAGAACTAATAACTTTTTCCAAGGATCAAATTAAGACTATGAGATAAAATAATTTGGTTTTATACAGCATAGTGATTTTATTTTGTTATTTTTAAAGGAGAGGAAATGTTACTTTTTACCTTTATACTCAGTTACATTATAAAACTTTCATACGGGCCTATATCGTGGGAAAAAAAAATAGTCTTATGTTTAATCTTTGCAGCAGAAACAGGATTTACTTGGATCAGTGATTTCAAATGATGCCTGGACACTGAGAAGGTGTTTCAGCCAACACTGCAGGAAGGGAGGGGGGTCTCTGTCACCCCTACACTGCTTTAGCCAGAACAGCATACTTTTATTTCTCTGTTTTATATATTGGGATTTCGTCTAAAATTTTTTCTTTCGTAAAAAGCTCCTGCTGCTTTTTAAAAAGTAATATATATCATGTTTTTATTTTATGGTATGGTAACTTTATAGTAATTTATAATCTAGTGTGTGTGTATGTATATATATACACATACACACATACATATACACATATGAAATTTATTGACATACATCTGTTATGTAATATTATGGGCGTGTCTGTGTTCATAATGAGTAATGAGTGGCATAATCAGCCTGTTAAAGAAACTTCATGTCCAGTGATTAAAGACATCTGCCAGTTACCTTCTCCGTCCTCCCCATTGTTATTCATTTCAGCTAATGACCTCTCATCTTCTCTCCATAACGGAATAACATAGGAATTCTATCCCAAGTTATGTACGAAAACTGGTATCTTTTAAATAACAGTGTGGTATGTTTATGGTAGATTAGTTTATGTTTGAGGCCTTCATTTTAGCTAAGTTTAGGATTTTTATTAAGTGACTATAATCTGGGTGGTTATTCATTGAGTTATGAAACATTTTTAAATGTTTCATCACTTTAAAACTATGTAATTCATGGTCCTGATAGTGAAGCTGTTTAGGGCTGTGGCCCCCAGGGCAGCCTGGGGCTATTTCTGATGCCAAGCTGATCACTACTAACCTGAGGCTCTTGTGCCTTTGTCCTAAGGAGTTACTAGGAATTGCTCTCTCGTACCTTTTAGTATATAGTCCTTACTTGTTCTTGATGTTTGGCGCCCCATTATTATCATTTTTATAAATGAAGCACGTATGCAGTCCCAGGAAATTTCACGAAATACTAGAATGAAATGTTATTCTTAAATGGAAACTGGAGAAAAATGCTGTTAATTTAACAAGGAAATTTCTCTCTAAAGAGTAATGAGACAGTCTTTTGGAAAATAGATATTAATGTTGGCAGCAGTCAAGCTTATTTTGCAGCTGTGAAAAGCTTAGCTAAATACAGATGCCTCACGTTAGTCTCGGCCTGGTAGGGAAGTTACAGCTTAGCCACTACTAGTGGCAGGAGGAAGCTGTAAAAATGTCATGGCTTCTTTCTTCATGTTTATCACTAACAGATGTCTGTTATCTGCATGGTTTTGTCTCTTGTCAAGCACACCTGTAAATTAAAGACCAAAACAGGGAAAAGAAAAAAAAAGGAGCAAAGCTTAATATGTATCAACAAAGTCCAGTGTTCTTTGTATTTCGAGATTTTCTTGTCTATAAATTAATGCCTTAGTTCTCTGTTATCTTTTTTCACAACACTATACTGTTGCCCCATATTCTTGTTTGTGTTTTCAAAATGTGTCTATTTGGGAAACAAAAAGTGTAGATGGTTTGTAAATGAATAATTTTTTTATTAAAATTTTGCTTTTTACTTGTCTCTACTTTAGGATATTGTCACAATATCCTCACAAAACAAGTTGAAAGTTTTTGCTCACTAGTATGGTTTTCCCCTCAATGTGATATCAGCGTTTACTAGAAATGCTGTTTTTGTTTTAGGAAAAATTACTTCAAAATAAAGGAAGGTTTCTTAATGAATCTTGTAGAAGAACATAGATATCATCCTAATTCAGTGATGAATCTCACTGTGATTACATATCAATAGGGGGAATACCCTTCAGTAAGCTGGAGTTTTGCCTTCTCTTTCAGTGGCAATAAAGTTCTGTTTCTGACTTCTAATATTCAAGATGCTAGATGCTTGCTGTTGCTGAATCTGGTGCTCAGACAGTTTTTAAAGATATTTCAAAGAGAGAAAGTGCATGTTTTTATGGAGCAGCGCACCTCATTATAGCTTGCCGTCCTTTTTGTTTCATTGTATACGTTAATATTTCTCTATATCTGAAACTTAGGTGGATTAGACCTGGAGTTTTCACTTGCTTCTTTATACATAGTGCTCCCTGGTATCTGAGTTAGAAATAACGTGAAGAGCCAAATGTCTAGCGGCTGAAGGACGGGTCTATATGAATAGTAAAACAATTAGCTATATTTTCATTCAGTGGATATTTGTTCTTGTTGATATTTCTTGTGTTTTGTTTCAGGGGCTTTTGGGTTTTGATTTTGCAAAAAGTAATTTAAATATTTTCATCTTTGCTTCACATGATATGGAAGTAGGACAGGGAAAAATCACTCAGCTATTCTTTTTATATAGAGAGTGTTCAAATAAACAAGTGTAGGATGTTAAGACTATCAATTAATTGGTTGGATTAGGTTTGCCATTTTATTTTTATAAATATATATTTTTTCTGAATGTGCCTGAGTCCAAGAGTGGGCAAAAAATAATTTTCTACTTTGGACTAATCTATAAAGGGTTTTGAAAGTTTGTGTTACTAACTCGTTGAATTCATGATATCCTGCCTTAAGGCACCAATTGTAAATCTTCATTTTTCTAAAATAAATTAATTGAAAACATATAACTGTTCGTTATTTTTACCATTTATCTTTTGGTTGTCTGGGATGTAAATAATTCTCTATGCAAAGCAAAAAGGACAGTTGAGACTTCATCTTCCACGGTGGTTTTTTTTTTTTTCCTTTT
This sequence comes from Pseudorca crassidens, assembly GCF_039906515.1. Classification (NCBI taxonomy): domain Eukaryota; kingdom Metazoa; phylum Chordata; class Mammalia; order Artiodactyla; family Delphinidae; genus Pseudorca; species Pseudorca crassidens. The sequence goes on from NC_090307.1 coordinate 9,077,545, forward strand.
ATTAATTGTAAGTTATTTGTAATTATAGAAACATAGTTTTAAAATTTAAACAGACTTGATAGAGATAAGATTGTAATCTAATTCTTTCATATTGAAGGTGAAGAACCTGAGATTCATAGGTTTGATATATTTTGTATTTGTAAAACCTGACCATTTTAAATATTAATTACAGAGTTTAGAGCTAGAATAATTGGATTTGAGTCCTTGATCCAACTGCCAGAGTGTCATCTTGGACACAACACAACCACCCCTCACTTTCACTGTCACTAAAATGGGAATCTAAAGCCTCAAGGTTTTCTTTTTTAAAATAGCAGACAAATGGGGAAAGTATATTATGAAAAAACAAAACTTTATGCAGATTAATGTTTTGTAATTTGTTTTTCCCATTTTATGCCATGAGCATATCTTTTAGTGAGAATCACTCTGGCAGAGGAATAACAGCCACAAAATTGGTTCCACACAGCCTGTGGATGTGTGCAGACTGACTGATTAGGACGGGCCTCTTCTGATAAGAGCTCTCAACTTTTTTCTAAGTCCATTCCTATAAACAGAAAAGATGTTTTAAACAGGTAGTAAAAAAAGGGGCTATTATTTTGTTGCAGTTTATTCTTTCAGCAAATGTTTATTACATGTCTTCTACGTACTCCTGAGGATACAGCCGTAAAAGGCAGTCACAGCCTCAGTCCTCATGGAGTTTTTAGCTGCAATAACTGGTACTCGGGCTTACTTCAAGCGCTCATTTGTAAGTTTTCTACTTTTCTGTTTTTCTTAGTTTCCCTTCTCATATAATTTGTTGTTCAGCATCTAATTGTTGCTATTAGATCTTTGGGATCTTTGGGACTCCGAGGGTAGGAGACCAGGACAATACAGCTGGCATCAGTATGAAGGGTTGGGATTTACTCAGCATGTCTGTGACTGTCCGTGGGTGGATGACACGGAGGGGGAGCAGTTCAACGTGAGGGAGCTCTGGGTGAAAGCAATCTCCAGGGACACAGCCGGCTACCTGGGGGGGTCAGAATCCCCACATGGAAAATATGTAAACATAAGCCGGCATAAGGCCATAAATGCAAGCACTAAAGCCACCCTCTACACCAACGTTCACAACCGTCCCTTCCCTTTCCAGCAAATGTCCCAAAAGGGTGTCGGCCAGCTTTTATATGGTAAATTTTAGTTGGGTGGATGAAGCAGTCGAGTGAAACTGATGAATATGTAATAGGAACTGAGGATATTTTTCCTCTCATTCAGAGTTTTCACATCGATCCGGCATCCCTGTCTTCATCACTAGGGTCACTTAAAGATTTATGGAACAGTGGTTTTCTTCCTTCGAAGTTGTTTGATACTCTGCAGCTTCTGAACATATGTTTGATGTTAGTAGAAATTCTATATCAAACCATAAGAATCCAGTCACAACTACAGTAAATGATCAGATTTTAATGACTCATACAATGACATTTAGTATTTTGATGTTGTACACTCAAAACTAATCTGTGTAACTAATAAATCTGTGTTAAATTCCTTTGTCTCCTTTTTATTCTTAAACTGACTGTTAAACTATAAGATTCTGAATTGGCATTATTGAGACTTCTGGACTGTATGACTTTTCCAAACAATACTTTATTGTTCTAAACCAAATAATTGATAGAAGGACTTAAAGATTTTTGTAAAGTAAAAGATTACTCCCTTTTTGTACAACAGGTGATTTTGAAAGGAGTAAAAGAATTTACAAAATTCACCCTATTTTTGGACATAGGTTAATTTCACATTTTTAATAAAAACTAGGTAGTTTAGTTTTCAGGATTATCATATAAACCTCTTTTGCCCAAATTATTACCCTTACTACAGTCTATTCCTCTCAGTTGACAGTATGATCTCAAATTGTGAATTGCTGGCCTTCAAAATAATGAGTTTTTCTCTATGGTCCTTGTAAATACATAGAGTGATTTAAATATTAACTGTGAAGCATAACGGTAATTTCCACAGGTGCCTAAGGACCTCTAGGAAGATACACCGGGAACATTTTTTTCTAGAAAGATCCAGTTTATTAAATTATGAGGTACTCCTCAGATATTATGGAGGAAAGTCGTTGATGATTAATCTATTTTTTTTAATGTTTTTTTTACATCTTTATTGGAGTATAATTGCTTTACAATGGTGTGTTAGTTTCTGATTAATCTTTTTAAATGTATAGCATGAAGTATAGTTTAAAGAGCCTTTGGAGATAAACTGCGGTTGATATCTGAGTAGAATCGCTCAATAATTATTTAAATCTGAACAAGTCACTTAACCTCCCTTGCTCATTATCTCTGATGGGGGGGGCAGTGGCTTGTCCCCCCCATTCCCTTCTCAGGAGTGAAGTTGGGAACCTTAAACTCGGTCGTGTTATCATGTATGTGCATAAAGAGGCTGAAGTTTTATGGGACTCGGTAGAAAAATGTCAAGACGTTAGGGTGTGTTGGCCACTGCCTGTGATCTTCGGGAAGGTCCTTATAGGAAAGAGACAGCATGGGAAAACAGGAAGGGAGCATACAGCTCTGCAGAGAGCCTTCTCCCTGAAGCCAACAGTATGTGACTGAGGTAAACATTTTCCTTTTTTACTTGCAAAAGCCAAGTTCCTTGCTTCAGGATTAATTTAAGAATCACTCACATATGGCCACAGGGAACGATAGTTTAAGAGTCTCCTGACCACCACGTTGCTCACTCTACTGTCAAATGATGATCTCCTAGCTCTCTATCTGGAAAAACACGGTATTTCCAGGAAGTAGTAAGTGCTGTACATTGTTTTCTTATCTGAATTTCTGTGGGGAAAAGGATTTCAGTAAATGATGCTAAATCAGTTGGCTATCCCATGGGGAAAAAGAGTGACCACTGATTGATCCCACCTAACACCATACACAGAAATTAATTCAAAATGGATCATAGACCTAAATATGAAAAATTTTCTTAAAGAAAATCTTCCTGACCTTTGGTGTAGAACAATTGCTTAAAGAGGACACAAGACGACTAACATGAAAAAAAGTATCAATTGAATCTCATTAGAATTAAGAATTTCTTTTTATCAAAAGACACCATTAGACAGTGAAAAGAAAGATGTTCACAATTTTTACATCTGCCAAAGGACTTCTATCCAGAATATACAAAGAACATTTGTAAATCAATAAGGAAAAGACAACCCAATGTAAACAATGCACAAAGGATGGGAATAGGAACTTTACAAAAGAGAATTTCCAAGTGGTCAATGAGACTACTAGCAGGTACTCAACATCACTCCTCATTCAGTCTCTTGATTTTAAAAATCTCACAAATCTGTTATCTCCAGCTTGTATATCTGACTTGACATCTCTACTTGGGTGTTTAATAGGCAGTTCAAACACCATGTCCTAAACACTTTGATTTTCCACCAAATGCCTGCTTTTACTCAGTCTTTCTCATCTCAGTAAATGGTAACTTCGTTTTTCTAATTATTCAGCTCAGAAACCCTGGATCTATCCATAGCTTCTTTCCTTCAACACCTGATATCTAATCTGTGAGAAATTGTTAGCTGTATCTCTTTTTTAAAATTTATTTATTTTATTTATTTTTGGCTGCGTTGGGTGTTCGTTGCTGCGCGCGGGCTTTCTCTAGCTACGGCGAGCAGGGGCTACTCTTTGTTGCGGTGCGCGGGCTTCTCATTGCAGTGGCTTCTCTTGTTGCGAAGCACGGGCTCTAGGCACGTGGACTCAGTAGTTGTGGCTCACGGGCTCTAGAGCGCAGGCTCAGTAGTTGTGGCGCACGGGCTTAGTTGCCCCGTGGCATGTGGGATTTTCCTGGACGAGGGCTCGAACCCGTATCCCCTGCATTGGCAGGCGGATTCTTAACCACTGTGCCACCAGGGAAGCCTTAGCTGTATCTTTAAAGAAGTCAGGCTTCACACCATTTTCCAGGTTCCCATCTCTATTCAGGCTGCTGTATCCGTTACCAGGCTTTGCTGTTCCACCCTTGCCTGACTGCAGTCCACCATCAAAAGAGCAGCTAAAGGGATCCTCTTAAAATACAAGGAGGATCGTGGCATTTGTCTGCTCAGAACATTCCAGTGGCTTCTTATCTTACTCAGCATAATACCCATGTTTTTGGTTATGTTATTGGTTGAAATATGTCCCCCAAACTTCATACATTGAAGTTCTAACCCCTAGTGCCTCAGCATGTGACCTTATTTGGAAATAGGTTTGTTACAGATATAATTAGTTAGCATAAAGTCATACTGAAGTAGGGTGAATCCTAATTCAGTATGACTGGTGTCCTCACAAAAAGGGAAATTTGGGGACAGACACACATGCAGGGAGAATGCCATACAAAGATTAAGGCACAGATTGGAGTGATGCTTTTGCAAGCCAAGGAACACCAAAGATTGCCAACAAACCACCAGAAGCTGGGAAAGAGACATGGAATGGATGCTCTCTCGCAGCCTCAAGAACTAACCCTGACAACGTCTTGACCTTTGACTTCTGGCCTCCAGAAGAACAGTGAGGCAGTAAAATTCTGTTATTTAAGCCACCAGTTTGTGGTACTCTGTTACGGCAGCCCTAGCCAACTGATACAGCCTATAATGCTTTTTCTCAGTCCCCACTCGTTACCACTTTTCTCTCCTCCCTATCTCCCCCCTCCTCTTGTTCATTCCATTACAGCCTTCTGCCCCTCGCTGTTCCCCAAACCCACCAAGCATGCTTCTTTGTCCTTGCTGTTCCCTTGGCCTGGAATAATGTTCTCCTGGATGTCCTCACAGCTCACGCTCTCCTTATTTTAGGTCACCTACCCATTAACACCTTTATTAACCAGTCTGTATGGATTACACCTCCTGGCCTCCCACTTTCCCTAACCCCTTTATTCTGCAGCTTTGTTTTGTATAAGCTCTTCTTTATAATATTATCCATTGTTTGTTGCCTGTTTCCCCTCTCAAATACACAATAAATGTAAGCTCTGAATGGTCAGACTTTATTTTTTTTCAAGGCTATACTCCCAGTTGCTAAAACATGCTTGGCATGAACTATGCATTCAGTAAAGACTTGTAGAATGAATGAATGAGTAACTGAATATAGTGTATTTATATAATGATGTATTTATCACTAGGGTGTTAGAGTTGAAGGTTTCTGATTTTTTAAAAAATCAAAAGCACACATTTTTAGTTGAAGATATTAAATGCATGTTCCAAAAGTATCTAAATGCTTAATGACTTCAGCAATAAAAAAAGATAATTAACATAAAAGAATCATAAGCTTTGGAAATATTTTTGTATTTATAAAACATGTAAAATATGTATTAATATGGAAGATTGTTATATTATTTAGCTTAGGATCTAAAATCTTAAAATCTATATGGTCACTGAAAATAAGAATAGATTAGAAGCAAGAACATGGAAACTTTTAGGTAATCAGACATTCTCTGCCCCTCAAATACAATGGAAAAATAAATATCTCTTTTGCAAATGTCCATCTAAAATTGTTAAGACTTTGTAATAATTACTATATTTTAAGTCAAGGATTCTTAACGAGTAGGGCTTATCAGGGATTCTTAACCAACAGGGCTTATCAGAATTACAAGAGCATCGATTGCCTCAGATGAAATGTACATAAATCCTAGAAAATCTATTTGGTTGGTCTTGGATGAACTTCTGCTTGAAGCCAGAACAAAGAGAAAAAAACCTTCCCCGGTTGATTTCCACGTGTACTCCACGTGGTGAACCAATGGCTTAACTGATTAGTAGGAGGGGTCAGAGTGTCAGTGCCTTTGAGAGAAGTTGTATTTTTTGTGATTTCCTTGTGAGCCTTCAGAAGTCAAAGACGGTGCAAGAGCATGACATGCTTCAATAGCCCCATTGTGACCCCTCGGCCTTGGCCGACTGCGAGTCAACTCACTGGCATAGCAGTAGCAGCTTCAGGAAAGTGATATTTATTCTTGAACACAAGAAAGTAGGTTATGTGCAGCTGGGATGATTTACTTCTCATTTCCCCTCAAGATGAGCGATGGCTCAGGGGACTGAAATCAACCCCTTCTGTAAGGGGGCGTGTGAGACAGGGGAGGTCTAAGGAGATATGACCCTCCAGGTTTCAAACTTTCACTTCATCCTCATGAGTCATTTGTGTGGAAAATGAAATTTAAAATGCAAAAGTATATGCACAGTTGTGCTTCTTGCTTCTACACAATTCAATGTAAAACAAGATTTTATGGGACCAGTAGCTGTTCCCAAATATAAATTGTGTGCCAAGATGTCCACTTAGTAATGTTAAGACCAAAGCCAGAAACAGCCAAAGCACAGCTCTGCGGGAGGGCATTTCTGCTGGACCACCCTACAGTGCAGTGCAGTTCTAGATAATGGGACTCCTGTGCTCAAGAATAGTTTCTTCACTAGGAAATTGGATTATTTGACTTCAGACTGTAGAATAATAAGAAAACATGAGGAACTAAAATTTCCAGTGCCCATGCAGTGATGCCCGTTAGAAAGAGAAGAGATGGTACCATGGCTTTGCCCCAATAACTCTGCTTTTCATCAGTTTTGGGTGTTCTCGTTTTTTTTAAAAAATACATTATAAAGACTTCTTATTGTATATATTAGAAAGAAAAATAAGTAAGGCAAATGTGGCTCAATGTTTACAATTGATAATTCTAAGTAAAGGACATGTGGGTATTATGTACCCTCCACCTAGAATCACCAGTTGTACTATTCTGGCAACTTTTATGTAGGTTTAAAATTTTTCAAAATGAACGTTGGGGAAAAAAGTAGAGTAGGCCTTATAGTAAATTCTTGTTTCCTGTGATAATCTTGGCAATACATCGAGATTTTTTTTTTTTTGAACACTCATAAATTACTTTCCAATACTTGCTTTCAGCTCAGATCCCAAGTTTGAGTAAAATTTGCTCTGAAAGTCCTCAAAACGCAGAAACATAAAAATATTTTCTTTAAAGCCCCACAGGGGGTCAGCAAACCTTTTTTTTCTGTAGACGGCCAGATAATAATTTAGGCTTTGAGGACCACATATGGACTCTGTCACATATTCTTTACTTTTTTTAAACTCTTAAAAAATGTAAAAATATTTTTTAGCTCAAGGCCTCTTCAAAAACAGGCTACATGCTGGATTTGGCCAGCACACCATAGCTTGCCTGGTACAGAGTATTTACCAGATCAATAGCTACCTACCAGATACAAGGGGATGTGTTCTGTGCTCCAGCAAAGAAATCACATCCGGAACAGCAGCTGCAGTTGGAGTCACCACCTGATTAAATTTTCAATAATCTACTTTCATTCTTCAATACCCATCTGTTTTCTATACAGGCACAACAGGCGACTTGAATGGAACCACCATTTTTTTAAGTCCTTGATGACAGCAGTAAATTCTGCAGTCCCTCCAGGAATGTGGTATTGCCTTTGGTTTACTATTTTCAAAGGCAGAGCCTTGAAAGGGGGAGGGGGAGAGGGAATGAGTGGGAGTTTGGGATTAGCAGATGCAAACTATTATATATAGAATGGATAAACAACAAAGTCCTATTGTATAGCCCAGAGAGCTATATTCACTATCCTGTGATAAACCATAATGGAAAAGAATATGAAAAAGAATATATATGTATAACTGTTCATTTTGTTGTACAGCAGAAATTAACACACATTGTAGATCAACTAAACTTCAGTAAAATGTAAAAAAAAAAAGTAAAAACAAAACCAGAAGACAAAGGCAGAGCCAGTTTGAATGGCTTCCATTTAACTCTCCCTGTCACAGTCTTCGCTCCATGGTCAGATAACATGTGGAGATCCTGTGAGCTGCTATACATTCTTTTTTTCTTTTTTTTTTTCTTTCTTTCTTTCTTTTTTTTTTTTTTTGTGGTATGCGGGCCTCTCACTGTTGTGGTCTCTCCCGTTGCGAAGCACAGGCTCCGGACGCGCAGGCTCAGCGGCCATGGCTCACGGGCCCAGCCGCTCCGCGGCATGTGGGATCTTCCCGGACCGGGGCACGAACCCGTGTCCCCTGCATTGGCAGGCGGACTCTCAACCACTGCGCCACCAGGGAAGCCCTCATAAAAAGTTTTAATGAAGTATAATCTATAAAAATACTGAATCACTATGCTGTACACCTGAAACTAATATAATATTGTAAATCAACTATCCTTCAATTAAAAAAATTCTCTTGTGGCCCATCCTAATGAGAGGCATACAGGAAAGGGAATTCTGGAAAATGCTTTTCAGCCTAGCCAAGCAGATGCATAAAAAAACCATCTCATGTGGTTATATAAATCTTGTTCTTTGTGACAGTTTTATTGATACAAAAACTGCACATATTTAATGTTACAATTTGATAAATCTGGACATATGCATGTACCCATGAAACCATCACCACAATCAAGATAATAGACACAGCTGTCATCTCTGAAAGTTTCCACATGCCCTTTTGTTTTATTTTGATTTTTATACTAAGAACATTTAAGATGAGATCTATCTACTCTCTTAACAAACTTTTTAAGTACCCAATACAGTATCGTTAATTATAGGCATGATGTTACACAGTAGGTCTCTAGAAGTCGTTCATCTTGCTTAACTGAAACTTTATACCCATTGAACAACTCCCTATACTTCTTTCAGTTCTATTGTACATTAAGACTTTCAAACCATTGTATCATTCATATTTCATTTGATATTAGCAAAGTGAAAGGTGCAGAATTATTTTCACATTTTTAAAACGAGAGTAGTAAAGCTCTAGAAGGTTTAATGATGTGGGTAGTGAAATTAAACAAGAAAATCTTTGACTTGTCAACTTGTAAAGTTCACCTTATATAAAAACTCCAATCTTCCAACGTATAGAGAGCACTCAGAACACCTATAACTCTGAATATTTCATTATTATCTTCCATATTATTACATCATCAGATGTGAAGAAGACAGCCTTAAATGGAAATATTATTACAGAGATTATTTTTTAGTTGTCTAATAATGTATGTTTCAGATGCTACAAAATCATCCATTATTATTAACTTTATGATTAGATTTACCTTTATGTTTACTAATCTCTTTGCTCACAAGCATCCCATGTCTTGTGCCTTTATTGTACATTAATTTTGTACTACTATATTACATTTTTAAAGTAGCACCTTTAGTGGCATTCTGGGAGTAGTAAATACATAGTATTACTAGACAGTAAATATATATAGTTTTAGCTACTGCTAAATTACATATGTCTACTACTATATGACATATAGAATATAGGTTTGAACAAACGTATAATGACGTGTATCCCACCTCATAGTATCCCACAGAGTATTTTTTTTAACATCTTTATTGGGGTATAATTGCTTTACAATTGTGTGTTAGTTTCTGCTTTATAACAAAGTGAATCAGTTATACATATACATATGTTCCCGTATCTCTTCCCTCTTGCCCCCACAGAGTATTTTAACTGCTCTAAAAATCCTCTGTGCTCCATCTAGTCATTTCCTCTCCGCCCCCACCAACCCCTAACCCAACCTCTGGTCTTTTACTGTCTCCTTAGTTTTGATGTTTCCAGAATGTCATATAGTTGGAATCATATAGGGTGTAGCCTTCTCAGATTGGCTTCTTTCACTCAGTAATGTGCACTTAAGGTTCCTCCAGGTCTTTTCATGGCTGGATGGCTCATTTCTTTTTGGCCCTTGAATAATAAGTAGCTCATTGTCTGGATATACCACAGTTGATTTATCCATTCACCTACCGAAGAACATCTTAGTTGCCTCCAAGTTTCAGGAATTGTGAATGAAGCTGCTGTAAACATCCACGTGCAGGGTTTTTGTATGGACATGAGCTTTTAGCTCCTTTGGGTAAACACCAAGGAGCATGATTGCTGGTTCATATGGTAGGAGTATGTTTAGTTTTATAAGAAACTATTAAACTGTCCTCCAAAGTGGCTGCACCATTTACATTTCCACCGGCAATGAATGAGAGTTCTTGTTGCTCTACATCCTCGTCAGTATTAGACGTTGTCAGTGTTGTAGATTTTGGCCATTCTCATAGATGCATCATGCTATCTCATTGTTTTTTGTGTTTTTTTTTTTTTTTTTTTTTTTTTGCGGTACGCGGGCCTCTCACTGTTGCGGCCTCTCCCGTTGCGGAGCACAGGCTCCAGACGCGCAGGCTCAGCGGCCATGGCTCACGGGTCCAGCCGCTCCGTGGCACGCGGGATCCTCCGGGACCGGGGCACGAACTCACGCCCCCCGCATCGGCAGGCGGACCCCCAACCACTGTGCCACCAGGGAAGCCCTATCTCATTGTTTTAATTTGCATTTCTCTGATAACATATGATGGGGAGCATCTTTTTATATGTTTCTTTGCTGATGATCATGTTTTGATTTTTGTACAGTGAGTACAGCTTCAATCCTCTAGGTACCCTTTTTGGGATTAAACCCCCAGTCTGTGTGTGCATGTGTTATAAATGTATTTTTCATGATAATCTCTATGGGGTTAATACCTTCTTTGTGTGTTTTGGAGTACAATAGTCCTATTCAGTATAGCAATTCAATTCTTATATGTATTACACATCTAGCAAATGAAGAAGTCTATAATTTTCTAACGTAATTATTAAATTGCTTCTCTGTTAAAAATTGGGAAAGATCCAGTTATTACAGGGATTGAAACAGTACATTTTAGAAAGGCTCTAGCACTTAAAGCTCCAACACAAGAATTATAACTATGGATTCCTACTGGAAAGTCATATTTCATGGGACTGAATCCTTATTCAATTACTCCCTAGTTTTGTTACCTTGAAAGAGTTACTTATCTGTAAATGGAAGCAATTAATATTATGGACTTGAGTAATAAATAATAATATAATGTATCATTCAGGATTTACTTTGCACAAATTAAAACACTTAATACATCTTAGCTGCTAGTATCATTATCATCAAATTTACCACAACTACCATCCCCTCTACCTAGTCAGTTGCAACTTAAACAAATAATATATTCTTTCTGTTCTCCTAGAGAATTAAGGGGAAGATATAAAAATGGTAATTTAACTTTCTATATTTTTGCATTGCCTGTCTTCAATAGTTAATGTGAAAATTAATGTGATTAAAGAGTTTTTAGTATAATTCACTCTTTTTTCTTTTTGTTAGGCTTAGCTTCCTTCCTATCCTTTAGCCAGCTTATCTCATTTTATTTGACTTGTTTTATAATAAGTTGTGCCTGAAAATAGAATCAACACACTGGAATCAAAACTACTTTTATTGCATGTCAACTTCTAGTATTTATTTTCATTACACATTGTCAAGGAGGAGCTAGTAATTAAAAATTTAATACTCTACTTTTCCTAAATGACATGAAATTGCAATATGGTAAGTAATATTGTGTATACTTTTCAGTTCGATGGATTTCATTTCTAAAACCAGTATTTTGATAGTTTCATCTTAGGGAATTTTCTTTGATCACATGTACTACACCCCTAGGAAGTAGATGACAGCTGCTATGTATATATGTGTGTGAAGAAACTGAATTTAATTAAAGTTCATTTCTCTGATGCTTAGTACAGTTATTATATTTGAAAGGGCTAAAAAATGCCCTGTAAATTGAAAGACATATGAGAAAAGGACACTCAGAGGCAAGGATCAAGTTACTCTAAAATCAATTAATGCCTATATCTTTTTTTTTTTTTTTTTTTGCGGTACATGGGCCTCCTCTCACTGTTGTGGTCTCTCCTGTTGCGGAGCACAGGCTCCAGATGCGCAGGCTCAGTGGCCATGGCTCACGGGCCCAGCCGCTCCGTGGCATGTGGGATCTTCCCGGACCGGGGCACGAAGCCGTGTCCCCTGCATCGGCGGGCGGACTCGCAACCACTGCGCTACCAGGGAAGCCATAATGCCTATATCTTAATCGACTCTCACTTGTTCAAACATGGGAGACATAAAAGGAAGTAAATGTCTAACTAACTTCTCACTCATAATAACTGTGTTAGGATCCCATGAATGCTGATGTTGCAGGCTCATTGGTAGGACTATCAGATTTGGGAAAAAACCAAAATAGAATGCTCACTTAAATTTGAATTTCAGATAATCCACAAATGTTTTAGTATAAGTATATCCCATGCAATATTTGAATACATTAAGTAAAGAACATAAAAAAAAAAAAGCTATATACCCACTGGGCTAAAAGACATAAATAAGACAGACATCACCAGGCTAAAGTGAGACATAGTTATACTAGGAACATAATTATACTAAAATATTATGTGTTGCTTACCTGAAATTGAAATGTAACTGGGCATTCTGTGTTTTTTCCTGACAAACCTCGTCAGGTGAGCCATTCTGTGTGCTCTTGATCTCTCTCTCCTTGGACAGCATCCATTTAGAAACACTAAGTTGCAGCCCAGCTGTCCCTAAATCCTCCACTGAGATGCAAGGATTTAAGGTGACACCTACTTTATCTCTTCTAGACCATAGAGATTTTTTTAATGTTCTTTACTCAATGTATTCATTTTACTATTATGTATTATTACATTCATCTGAATAAATGTGCGCTCATCCACTTGTAACTTATAAATCATAATAACAAACATACACAATATACTCTCTACCTGCAAAAGAGCCAGGACACTCCCAGTAACACTGAAGCCCCCTGTCCTCCCAGACGATGCCTTCACCTGCTTTTCCACAAAGCAGCACTGTCCTGAATTATGTGTGTTTCATTCCTTCACACTTTTAAAAAAATGATTTATCACATACGTATATATCCCTAGACAATATGTTATTTAGTTCTGCACGTCTCTAAACTTTATGTAATATGATACTCAGTGAATTCTTCTGCAACTTTTTTTTTTCACTCAAAATTGTTTTTGAGATTAAGTATCCTAGTTTTTGATTCTCTCAGAAGCAGACCGTGAAACGGGGTTTGAGTGAAAGCAGCTTTTGTGGAAATTTCTGGGAACGCAAGTGGATAAAGGTGGGACTGACACGGAGGGCAGAGGAGGCAATAAGGCTGCAATGTTAAAGCATCAAGCACAGTGGGTGACTGAGGCTTCAATATGTAAGAGAACAGACACTTCCTGCAGCAGGCAGACAGTGGCCAAAGCAAAGCACATCATTCCCCTCTCTGAATGACTGAGAGAATCTTAAGAGTACAAATAACTGAAGTTTATTTCCCCTCAGAGATCCAAATGTACCATAAAAGGATAACACCTGGAAATTACAACTCCAGGCATCACTACTTACTGGAAAGAAAAATGGATTAATCTGTTTGAATGTGTCTGTTTTCTCATATGCAATACGGGAGTATTAACCACATCTTTATCACGGGGTAATTATGAAAATTAAACATGGTCATCAGTGTATAACACGCTACTCGTGTGTCAAAGAGTTCATCTCTATCTATGTTGTCCTCTTGCTGGAACAGAACTGGGCTCCCTTCCCAGCTACACCCCATGGCTGTGACACTGTGACTGAGGTCTAGCCAATGGGACGTGAGTGAAAAATGACTTGTAACATTTCTAAGCCTGGTTCATAAGAAGAACATGGCTTGCCCCATGCTCTGTGCCCATTCCAGCAGGCTGGCAAAGAGATAATCCCTCGGGAAAACTTGTAAATTAAAGATAGCGGAAGCTTTCTTATCCTGGGTCCAGAAATGACTGCATGAAAGTGAGCCGCATTACTGCTGTTACCTGACAAGTACCTTTGGGCAGGCAAGAAACAAACTGTTATTTGTTTCTTTAGCTTTACATATTTAGGGACTAATTACAATTATAGTAGCTTGCATTAACCTAAATAAAACACTATTTATTATTCTGAAATTCATGACTGGAGGCAAGTTTCTTATGCCAAACCCTAGAGACAGTATTTTATTTATGACTTGTTGAGTTACAATATAATGAATTACAAAAAAAAAAAGTTCATTGCATATCTATTTTGTGTATACTGAAAATACACAAAGGTGTAAGTTGATTATCTTCAAAATAAAGGATTTTGAAATTTAGTATGTGAAAGCAAACATAGAAAAAGAGTACAGAGATATGGGAACATATGTATATGTATAACTGATCCACTTTTTTATAAAGCAGAAACTAACACACCACTGTAAAGCAATTATACTCCAAAAAAGATGTTTAAAAAAAAAAAGAGTACAGAAAATAAATGGCACATGATAAAGAATAATTAAGCAATGTCTCAATTGTTTATTATAATTTGCTTCTCAGAGTCCATAATGTTCACTATTACGCCATGAACTGTCCAAAGGATTCTGGCTGTTTGGAGATGCCAGGGAGTGAACCCAGGACAAATACTGTGTTATCTTATTTATATGTGGAATCTAAAAATGTGGAACTGACAAAAGCAGAGAGTAAATGGTGGTTTCCAGGTGCTGGGGAGTGGAGGAAATGGGGAGATGGTGGTCGAAGGGTATAAAGTTTCAGTTATGAAGGACAAATAAGTTCTGGGGAGCTAATGTACTGCATGGTGACTATAATTAATAATACAAATTATATACTTGAAATTTGCCAAAAGAGTAGATCTTAAGTGTTCTCACCACACACAAAAGGAAACTATACAAAGTGATGGATGTGTCAACTAGTTGATTGTGATTTCACAACGCACACATATATCAAAATATCACCTTGTTTACCTTACATAAATACAATGTTTATTTGTCAATTATACCTCAGTAAAGCTGGGGAAAGTTTTTGCTTCTCAGTTGCAGAACAGACAGTGATGGTACTGCAGGATTTATTCTTAGGAAAAGACGTTGATTCATTCCTACGTCATGGTAATCCAATTTTCCTTGCCAGTGATGGATTTTAAAATGGGCTTGGAGCATATTTTCTGTCAACCCTCTCCTCAGAACACTTACCCTCAGAAAAAAAGACACACAGGAAGATATTCATTCTATTTTTGCTAACTGTTGTGGAGTCAGCATGAGACTACTGGAACTCTGGCATCCATCTTGTGACTGTGAGACATTACGCTGAGAGCCATGCAGGCAGTGTGAAAGGATGAAGAGAACCTTGGGCTTAAGCTATTCCTTCACTGAGCCCTGGAACTGCTCTCCTCAGGACTTCTTGCTTTGTGAGATAATGCATTTTTCTCGTTGTTTAAACTGGTTTGGGATGTGATTTTCTGTTACTGTCAGCTGTATGCATCTTAAATCTTCCCCTATCTTCAAAAGGTTTATGAAGAATATGTAGGAGCAAATAAAACCCAAACACTTGTTTTTGAAATTTTCCAAATCTGGTCTCATTTAACCTCTATTATCTAGCATTTAAATAAAGAGGAGAAAAAAAAGCCTTGAAACATGTCATGTTTAAGAAAACAACATTTTTATACTCTTATTCCTAATTTAGTGTGATAAGGATGAGTAGTACAGGAATTGCTTCCCAGGATGAAGGTATAAGTGATCACTGTCATATTGATCAACGGAGATAGCAACTACGTATTCACGGATATGTTTCTGCTTTATGATCCTCCAAGATGAACTAGCAAGCTTAGGATTACTGACAACTGAGTCAAAGCTGAGCAATACTCTTAATATGCATATGAATAAAACAAGCCACTTTTCAGGAAAAAAAAAAAAACCCAATGCCAAATAGACTTACTAAATGTCTAACATTTTTTTCCAGCAGATCTTTTCAAAGTTAGCTTTTAAACAAATCAGCTCTTGCCCTGACCTCAATGGAAGTCAGAAACTAAAACCCTATTGCCTGTGTGTGTGAAGGATGTGTGTTTTTCATTGCTGCTGGTGTAGTTTCTATTGGTTGGTCATAGTTATTTTGGATACGTATAGATATGTAATGTAAATTATATAGTAACTATTTCCAAACAGTTCTGCAGCCTATTTTATCAGGTTAAAAAGTCTTTTTATTTTAATACATCACAAGAGTGTTATTTTTGAGAACAAAACTTAACCTGGAAGTATATGGAAGTGGATTAAATTTACCGTTTTTGAGAAAATAGGTGAGCACTACCTAAATACAGGTTTGCCGTACGCTGGTTAATGCCAAGAAAAGGGGCCAGGATTTTTATTGCTCTGTTCTTTTGAGTTAAATAGAGACAAGATACAGCCAGGAATCAAAACCAGAGCAATAGGAAAGAGTTACATGAATTGAAATCAGGTTAGGATAGGTATGGAAATAAGGCATTTGAAAACCAATTTTTAATAATCCTTCAAATAGGAACAAGGTCAGGTATAAAGAAGGTTGGACACAGGAGGGTTAAGGAAGTAAATGCTTCATGTTCACAGTTTGAAACTGGATGGGCCATGTGGAACTTTCATGACCTCCTGCACCTGGTATTATCTCCTTCATCCAACTCAAGCTCAGATGTTAACTTTTTTTTTTTTTTTTGCGGTACATGGGCCTCTCACTGTCGCGGCCCCTCCCGCTGCGGAGCAGAGGCTCCGGACGCGCGCAGGCTCAGCGGCCATGGCTCACGGGCCCAGCCGCTCTGCGGCATGTGGGATCTTCCTGCACCGGGGCACGAACCCGTGTCCCCTGCATCGGCAGGTGGACTCTCAACCACTGCGCCACCAGGGAAGCCCTCAGATGTTAACTTTTAACATAACTAGCTTGGCAATCATCTTGAAGTCATCAATGATTTATACTTATTTGTTCCTCTCCAGATGCCTTAATAGAGTTTTCTGTTTTTTTTTTTAATAAACTACTTTTTTAGACCAGCTTTAGGTTCATAGCAAAATTGAGTGGTAAGTACAGAGATTTCCCATATACCCCCTGCCCACACACATGCATAGTCTCCACTATTATCCACTTTCCAAACCAGAGTGGTACATTTGTTACTAAGGATGAACCTACATTGACACATCATAATCACCCAAAGTCTATAGTTTACCTTAGGGTTAATTCTTCATCTGTACATTCTATGGGTTTGGGCAAATATATACTACATATAGATTATATATATTATAGTATACATTATATACTATAATGGCATATTTCCATCATGATGGTATAATGCAGAGTATTTTCACTGCCAAAATCCTCTGTGCTGTGCCTATTCATTTCTCTCTCCCCCATTACTCCTAGCAGCCACTGATCTTTTTACTGTCTCCACAGTTTTGCCTTTTCTAGAATGTCCTATAGTTGGGATCATATAGTATGCAGCATTTTCAAACTGGGTCCTTTCACTTGATAATATGCATTTAAGGTTGTTCCAGGTCTTTTCATGTCTTGATGGCTCATTTCTTTTTAGCCCTGAATAATATTCCATTGTCTGCATGTGCCACAGTTGATTTATCTGTTCACCTTCTGAAGGACATCTTGGTTGCCTCCAAGTTTTGGCAATTATGAATAAAGCTGCTGTAAACATCCATGTGCGTGTTTTTGTATGGACATAAGCTTTCAACTCCTTTAGGTAAACACCAAGGAACACAACTGCCGGATCATATGGTAGGAGTATGTTTTGTAAGAAACTGTCAAACTGTCTTCCAAAGTGGCTGCACCATTACATTCCCAACAGTAATGAATGAGAGTTCCTATTGCTCTACATCCTTACCAGCATTTGGTGCTGTCAGTGTTTTGGATTCCACATTCTAATACGTGTGTAGTTTTAATTGTTTTAATTTGCATTTCCCTGATGATATATCATGTTGAGTAACTTTTAAATGCTTATTTGCTATCTGTATATCTTCTTTGGTGAGGCGTCTATTCAGATCTTCTGCCCATTTTCAAAATGGGTTGTTTGTTTTCCTACTGTTGAGTTTTAAGTTTTTTGTATATTTTGGAATGCATTCCTTTATCAGATATGTCTTTTGCAAATATTTTCTCCCAATCTGTAGCTTGCCTTTTCATTCTACTGACAGTATCTTTAATGAAGCAGAAGTCTTTAATTTTAATTAAGTCTAACTTATCAATTTTTTTAAATTAATTATGCCTTGGTTTTGCATCCAAAAAGTCATTGTCATTCGCAAGGTCATCTAGATTTTCTCTTATGATATCTTTTAGGAATTTTATAGTTTTGCATTTATGTCTGTGATATATTTTGAGTTAATTGTTGTGAATGCTGTAACCTAATAAATTTTTAATACATATTTTTGTATTTTATTACATGGAATCATTACGATCACTGCATAGTTCACTTGGTATTAGGAAACTGTTTTTTAGAAAACATGCTACATAAGTAAGAGATAAAGGTTTAGTTTTCAGTTAATCATGAAGAAAAGTCATGGTATCTGCTTAATTATGTTAGTTAATTATCTATTCAGATTTGATCATTCTAGTTCACTCCTCCTAAGACTAATGTTTTAGAGGAAATTTCCAAAGTTAGGGAACAAATCAGAGAACTTGCTTTTTGATCAAATTAACAGTTGCTAAACAATATTCCCTACTGTTATGAACCAGGTGTTATTATGCCTCATCTTATAGATGAGAAAACTTGAGTAATCAGAATTTAACCTATTTGTGCAAGGTCCCAAAGCTAGAATGTGGTGGTCACCAAAATTCAGTTTTCCCACAGCTTCCCAATTGCTCTCCGTGTAGCAGGAACTTGGAGCTGTCTTGGGCAGACCATCTTCAAATTCTTCTATTTCCTTCCTTGGCTAATTCCTACTCAGTTTTAGTCTTCTCAGTGTATGTGACCTTCTCTTCAGTGATTTTTATTACTGCTTTATCCTAAAACAAGGTTTCATTTCCATCACAAAAGGGTATGCCTGCTTTGTTTATTTACTCCTCCAATATTTTGTTCCAGAGAGAAACTCTCTTAAACAAATCACTCAGATGCCTTAATCACTTCTGAAGAAAAGAGGTAATGAAATGTCAAATGAGATCCATCAAGTTAAACTCATTTGTTAATCGAACTATTTAGTCCTCTAGTTGAAAGAATAAAAAAAAGAACCCATCCACCTCTAATCAAATTTTACCGAATCAGGTGTTTGTCTAGTACTGTACTTACTACATGTTTTGCAGAACACCATAAAATTTCTGTACAAATTTTTTAGCAACCTCACTAAGGTTGCAATCTATTCTGGAGGGTAAGACAAACAGAACACACTGTGCTATTCAACTGCTAGGTCGTATGCATAGACCCAAGTGTAATAGTAGCATATGGACATTTAAAAACGATTTATACGTTATAACTTTTGATGATTACCTGTTTTGAATTATTTCATTTTAGAACAACTGTATACTTGAGAAATAGGTATAATTACCATCCAGTTTTACAAATGAGGAATCTGAGGCTAAGTGAAATAAACTATGTGCCCAGTGTTATAGGAACAAACACTTACTTAAGACAGGACTCAAATGCAACTCACTGTGCTTCCCTGGTGGCGCAGTGGTTGAGAGTCCGCCTGCCGATGCAGGAGATCACGGGTGCGAGCCCCGGTTCCGGGAAGATCCCACACGCCGCGGAGCGCCTGGGCCCGTGAGCCATGGCCGCTGAGCCTGTGCGTCCGAAGCCTGTGCTCCGCAACGGGAGAGGCCACAACAGTGAGAGGCCCGCGTACTGCAAAAATATTAAAAAAAAAAAATGCAACTCATTATGTTTTTATTACACACTTCCTAAGAAATCTATGGATTACAAAAGTTGCGGCAGGTTCTTGAGGAAGTGAATATTGGATATGAAAAGATTGTTGGTATTTAAATGAGCCTTGGTAATAAGGAAAGAAATCCAAGATTATAGAATAAAGTTAAGGCAGGTCCTGAATCAATGTGTTGCTAGTAATAAGTGAATTAGTCTGCACAGTCTGAAGGGTTTATGACTGAGAGTAATGGTGAATAATACTGTGTTGTACAAATAGCAGGCAACACGGGTTGTTGATTTGCAGTTTCAGTTTGTAATACTGTATCATTCACTGCTTTTGAATTCATGAGATATATTGATATATAATCTGAGTATATATAAGCAAATGATGCTGAAAATTGCTAAACGCAGCATGATTCATAGCTGATGTATTTCTGAAACACTGTAATTATTGAAAGCCCCCCAAAATCTAAATGTATATTCTATAAATACAGATTTTTATTCTCTCTTAGGTTGAAGGTAAAATGTGACTATCTCAAGGGACCCAGAGTGATGTGATATAAACAAAGAAAAAAAAAAATGTCATAGAACCTGAAAAATCATCAGCGGATCAGTGATTTACTGACAAGTCTGATATGGCAGAAAATCGGCTTTAGAAAGTTAGGTAGCCAGCAGTTTCACATGAATAATAATAAATCTAAATTATAGGAGAGTAATGATGACTTAATTCACATTATATTATTTATTCCAAAGTTTTCCACTTGGTTGAAATATTAATATTCTGAATAAAAACTCTCAAACTAATATTGTTCAAGGACATCTCACGTGATCCCTATTTCTCCTCCTTATCAATGTATAGAATCAATTAGAAGGTAATAAGTACATTTGAAATATGATTACTCCTCAGAAGTATGATAGCCAAGAAAATAAAAATTATTATAAAGCCCTCAGCAAAGAGGGAAGAGATATGGGAACATATGTATAACTGATTTACTTCGTTATAAAGCAGAAACTAACACACCATTGTAAAGCAATTATACCCCAATAAAGATGTTAAAAAAAAAAAAAAGCCCTCAGCAAATCCAAAGCGCTATAGGAGTGCCAAATGATTGGGCAAAGCTTGCCGGCAGGGGGTGTGACTACAATTTGTTAAGCAATTCAGAATGTATTTCATTCTTTAAGAGAGAACCAAATGGGCATAAGTAGTTGAATTCAAAGTATATCAGAGGGCTGTAAAGAGCAGAGGTGGGGTGTGTGTTTGTGTGTGTTTTGGGCCGTGTAGATGAAAATGCACAGAAAACAAATCATTTCAGTTATTTTATTTTAAAAGCCTGTATTGTGAGTAAAGTGGGTAGTGGTTTGAACTGACTTGAATTCAGGAAGACTTTATTCATCACCCACTATACATCAAATGCTATGTTTGGTAACTAGAATTAAAAAAAAAAAGATCTGGACATTAGGGGCCTCCCTCAGTCTTGAGGGGAGAGACATACATGGGAAAATTGTAATCAAGTGTCATTAAGAAATCAGTACGGCTACCCTGACCTACACCGGTGCCCCGCCTCAGGAGCATGAATGAGGGCTGAAAAGTGTTTTGCGGTTTGCTGCTGTTGCTGCGGTACCATTGCCATGAGCTCTTTCAACCATCTTTAGTTGAAACGGTACATTAGTGGTAATTTTGGGGGTAAGAAAACACTTGCCACAAATATTAGAACAAACTGTGAGAAGCTTACATTTACAAATAGATCCAGCGCCAAGAAAATCTAGAACTATAAATTATTACTATTCTGTTGCTTCTGTGACTTAGAGGAAACAGATTATCAAAACCAAGCATTTTTCAAGAAGCAGAAAGGACCCCCTAGTCCTCCTTTTGTATTCAGCCCAGAGGCTACTTTTTGCTCTATGATGTAATAGTGTTTTTTTTCCTAGTTACACCTTCTGCAGATTGGTACACTGCAGAAGGTGTACACTGTACACTGTATTGGTTACATAGCTTATTATTAATCTGGCTATTGGAATAAGATAAACAGAATTCTTTCAGCCTTCTGAAGAGGAAAAGGAAATACTTCAAGGTAATTCTTTAATATTTAACTAAAAATCTCCTAGTTGCTAATAAATGATAAGTAATTTTTATAGCTTGCCATATTTCATATTTTTCTCTCCACATCCAGGAGCCTGACCTTATAACAGACTGCTATCTTATAGTCTAATTAATTAATGTATCATTTAATTTTAGTCTTTTGTCAGTAAAAATGATCAAAATTTGATTACTCTGTCATTAGCCTTAAATCACAAAAAAATTCATCCTAAGAACTTCCATTCCTTACTCTATGCAATTATTTCAGTCTTACCATTTGCCACTCATTTTGATCCTACTTGAAATTTTAGGATCTACTCTTGGCATATGATTAATTAAAAATGAGAGATGCAGCTTATGTTCTTTTTAAGGGGAAAGGAACTCTCTGGTGTGCTAAAAATTTCCTCCTGTTTATACTTATTTTTAAAAATGATATCCTGGCAGCAAATAATACCACAATCTGTACGTAATAACCTGTTGGGATGGCTGGAGGGGCAGCAAATTGGCAATTATCATCAACAGTGTGGGAGGCGGTAGCGTGACATGAGTTATTTAGGTTTATATTTCCTCCTTAGGAAAAAGTCCAGGGGTTGAGCAAACAAATGTTCTCATTACATCCTGTCACTCATCTCTAACCACACATTATTGGGTGGTTATTTAGAGAAAGATTATATCTGGAGGAGCAAGTACCAACTCTGAGACTTTCCAATAAAACACAGCCAAACTTTGAAAGAGCAGGTTTCCAGGGACAGATCACCCACCTTGGCTCCCCAGTAAAGTTTATTATCTCTAAGCCATGCTGAGCAATTGTTCTTAAATAAAAGGTAGCTCTTCACAAATCCTCTTAAAAGAGTAGGCAGAATCAGTGGAATGATATCAAGCCAGTGTGCTGACCTATGGTGACCAGCTCTACTTAAGATTATGAATTTGATGATGAGTGAGCAAACCCGAGGTGGGTTCAACTACCTTTCTATTCCTCCCCAGCTGTCCAGCCAGCTCAAGGGCGTTCTACTGAGAACCAAAAGGAAACATAAACAATTAAGAAAGACAACTCCTTAAAAGGGGCAACGGATCTCTCTGGAGCCCATTCATGAGGACTCTACTCTCAAGACCATGACACCTCCCAATGGTCCCACCTCCTAATACCCATCAACTCTAGCTTTAGGATTGCAACATTTGAATCGGGGGTGGGAGTGGGGCACAAACATTCAGACCATAGACCAAGCATCGAAAGGAAGGTAAAGGACAACCCCAGCCCACTGGGTCAGTCATCTCTGTCTGTGGAATGGTGAGGCATTGATAAGGTTTAGGGAAAGGGACTAGGTGTAGTCCCTTTTCTGCACTTGGGTTTCTGCATTTGGATGAGATCAGCTCTCTGGAATAGTAAATTTTACAGATTACCATATTTCTGCATATGCGATCAAAATGACATTTTTGTTAGGCATGGAATGGCTTTTCCCAATTCACTTCCTGCTGACATACCTTGTAACAGCATATTTACTCTGTGATCAAATTAGTAAATAATTCTGCTTGTTTCACCTAAAAACCAGTCTCTGCTATTAAACACAAATTCTTAGTTAAAACTCACGACATTTTTATATTCCGATGTAATATGGTTGATAGCACACGAATAGGCTATTTTTCCATGACAGTTGGTAGAGACAACTTAGCCTTAACTAAAATGCTCAGAAAAATACTTCCAGTAATTTTCTGTAAAAATAGCAAATATCAAGGCCTATCTTAAAAGATAACCAGGTAAGTCATTTTCATATTTGGAAAGTAAGCAACAATGGTTTTAAGAGAAACTGAAAATTGAATGTGAATTAATTCTAATCTATTTAGTCTCTGTGATAGAGACTAAATAGATTAGAATTCAAATGTAGTTGTACATTTGAATTCTACATTCAAATGTAGAATGTAGTTTCAACTACATTCAAATGTAGTTGAAAATGGTAAGTTCTGAGTTTTGATACACTGGGATGGGAGTTGGGGGAACAGTGGGGGAGGGGAGATAGCTGAAAGATATGCTCTAGGAGCTGTGAGTCTTCATATAAAAAGCTTTCCCTTTCTTTCAAATGACTTGGTTGTATTTATTATTCCTTTTTTAGTGGTCACTTGTTCTGGGGTAGGAAGACCCATGTACCTACATTTTTTTTTTTTTTCTTTCACTAATCCACTGACTAAGGCAGCCTGGATTTAATTGTTTTACAGGATGTTAATATATCTTGCTTAGCAAAGGGGCCTGTGGTCAAAAATGTTTGGTAAAGAAGTTAAATATATCACAAAAAGTTTTTTTTTTTAAACTGCAAATTTCATAGGGACTATTACATGCTAATGTGAATTATAAATCCATAAAATATATACACATACTCTTTTGATTTTATTTCATAACAGTTTATTAAAGAGCTAAGTTCCCACACTTTTATAAAAAATAGACACTTTTTAAAACAGTATAATCTAATATGAGAAAAGTAAACCTTGTTTGATTTTGCAGGTGAGGGTAAATATTACTTATATTATTCTTATTAGCCATTCATTTTTTTTCTTCATTGGTAAACTGTTCATTCTTCTATTGGCTTGTTTCTGTTTCAGTTCCATTATTTTCAGCCTTTTTATACCTTTCTGATTTGATGCATCACTTGTAAAGGGAATGTAACTGAATATTTTAACCCTGTTTGATAATCTATATTATTTAATTTGGTGATTTGATAGTTTTACATTTATTAGATTAGTGATAATTCTCTATTTGTTATTCTCTATTTGTGACATTTGATATTCTTTGTTATACTTTATTATTTAATATTTTTCTTTTTATTTCAGCTTTTTGATCAATTGTTAGAATTTCCTCTGTTCTTTTTGATTCCCCAGTGATCTTTATACTCTTCATCTTATTTTAATTACTTTAGAAGATGATCTAAAATTTTTAAAAGGCTGATTTAAACATACTTATCTATCAAATAAAGAACCATCTGGGATTTTAATCTAATGCCTTTATTTTTAAGGAATACTTTCCTAACATTTGCAATGATGATTCCAGTTATAATTGCTATTATGATATATTACTTAAGTAATTTGTCTAATCTCATGCTTTCCTCTCTTGGAGTCCTTTATGATTTTGCTAAACTAGATGTTCAAATTATTGTTGTCTTTTGTTTTCCAGAATAGGTCAAAGTATGATAATCTTTCTTAGTCTTTTATATCTGAGAAGGTCATCAGATTTCAATGAGAATTCAAACATAAAATTCTAGATTCAAGATTATTTTCCTTTAAAATCTTAAAAATATTGCTTCTTTTTTCTTAACTTTCTATATTAGCGATAGGAATATCATTCTTGTGCTTTGGGTTAACATCTTTTAATTAAACTTTTAATTTTAAGATCACTGTAGAGTTGCATGCAATTGTCAGAAATAATAGAGAGGGCATGAACTTTAACTGTTTCGGCTAAAGATTACATCTTGCAAAACTGTAATAAACTGTCACAACCAAGATATTGATGTATATACAATCCACTAATCTTCTTCAGAGACCCCGTTTTGCTTGTTCTCACTTGTCGTGTATGCATGTGTATATATAGTTCTATGCCATTTTATTACATGTGTAGTTTTCTGTATAAACCACCACAGTCAAGGTATGAACTAGTATTATAGTTCCAACACCAAAAGGAACTCTCATATTGCTCTTTTATAACATACATCCTTACCACACCCTTTAACTCATTCTTCACCACTAACAACCACTAATCTGTTCTTTCTTAATTTTGTCATTAAAAGAATGTTATACCAAGAATAATACACTGTATAACCTTTGGGGACTGGCTTTTTTTACTCAGCATAGTTCTCAAGAGATTCATCCAGGTTGTCACCTGTATCAACTTAGCATTGAGTTATATGCTACAATATGGATGTATCACAGTTTATTTAACTATTTACCAATTGAAGGTCATCTGAATTGTTTCTAACTTTTGGCTGTCATGAATAAAGCTGCTATGGATGTTGGTGTAAGGCTTTTTTTGTGGTTTTATTTCTCTGGGATACACGCAAAAGAGTACAATCTGTGAGTCTTATGGTAGTTGCATGTTAGTTTTATAAGAAACTGCCACCATGCTTTCCAGAGTTGTTGTGCCTTTTTGCATTCACACCAGTGACACATGGAGGATCCAGTTTCTCTGCATCCTCATTAGCATTTGGTGCTGACACTATTTTTAAAGGTTTCTAGGATATCTTGTAACTTTAATTCGCATTTCTCTAATGGCTAATGAAATTGAACATCTTTTCATATGTTTGTCTTCTCTATATTTTTTGGTGAAATGTCTGTTCATGTCTTTTGCCCATTTTCTAACTGTATTTGTAGCTATTTTCACTGTTGAGGTTTGAGAGTACTTTATATATTCTAGATACTAGTCTTTTGTCAGATATGTGGTTTGCAAATACTTCCTCCAGTCTGTAACTGGTCTTTTCATCCTCTTAACAGGGGCTTTCACAGAGCAAATATTTCAGATTTTGATTAGATTCAACTTTACAGTTTTTCCTTGTTATTGTGCTTTGGGTGTCAAGTCTAAGATCTTTTTTGCCTAGTCCTAAATCATGAAGTTTTCTCCTATGTTTTTTCTGAAAGTCTTATAATTTTACATTTGTCCAGAATTTATTTTAAATTAGGTTTAAAATAAAATGTGAGGTGTAGGTCTAGGTAATTTTTTTTTTTTTTTGTCTATGGATGTCTGATTGTGGCAGCACCATTTATTAAAAAGATTATTCTTTCTCTGTTGAATTGCTTTTGCATCTTTGTCAAACATTTGGGTGCATTTGTGTGGATCTGTTTCTGGATTCTCTACCCTGTTTCTGTTTCACTGATCTTTGAATCTGCCAATACTATACTGTCTTGATTACTGTAGCTAAATTGTAAACCATGACATTGGGAACAGTGATTCCTCCCATTTCATTCTTCCATTTCAAAATTGTTTTAATTATTCTAGAGTTTGTGCTTTTCCATATAGAGTTTAGAATAAGCTTGTCTATTTCTACAAAATGGAGTAACTGATTTTTATTTCTAACCTATATTCTATGTGTGGGTGAGGGGAGGGTGTAGGTGATTTCACTTCCTAGTAGCTGTTTTAACTAAAGCTGGTAAGTTGAATGATTCTTTGGAAGATAGTTTCATACATCGTTTCATACATTGATTCTGCCTCCTGTTTCTCACAATTCACTCTTTTTGGAAGTCTTGTTTAATGTAATGAAATGTAAGCTAATACTTTGGATATAGAAGCTAAGTTCTGTATGTCATCTTCATCACTACAAATGTTAAGCTCAGTTTAATGTCCTTTTTAAATTGACTTCCTTATTTAATCTCATTTCTCCTCTCTTCCCTTATCTTCCTGAGTCCACTTTAAAAGGATTAAGTGAATAAAGAGCTAATAATAATAATAATGATAAATCACAAAGATTTAAAAGGGCTATTCAGGCGCTGAGCCTATTGCTTTAAATGTATTGGATATTCACTCAATAATTTTATGAGGTAAATATCAGTGTTATAAACCTATATTATTTAAGATTTTGATTATGTCTCAATAACAGATTAAATACAACTCCCAGTGGCTTAATACACTGAGTTTTATCTCTTGTTTATAGTTCATAAGTGGATGGGTTAGTGGATGGAAAGCTCTGCTACACATAATTACTCAGGGGCCCAGACTGTGGGAGACTTTGCTGTCTTGTGCTACACCATCTTAAACAGGAGGACTCCTTGGTTGCCAAAGCAACTTATGTTCATAGCCAGTTGGTAAGGACCAGTTATACAGTCCTGATACATTATAGGGGTAGAAAAGATTAATCTGACTACATACCAAAATGAGAAAAGAATTGGTGTGGGTAAACACTAGACATCTCTACACTATTTTACAGTTTAGAAATGCGTTTTAGTGACTAGGTAATTTTTCAAGGTCTGCATATGCAGTGTGTAAGCTTCATTTCCAGTAAGTTAACAATTTTAGTAAATTGAGCTGCTGGGACTTCAACACGAGTCTTTCTGCACTTAACATGTGACTACTTAATATGGTTTAGGAACACCTATGGTAGGAGAAATTTTTAAAATGTGATTTTTACTGAAGAATTTAATATAAACCTACTAATACTTTTATATATTTTGAGATGGAATAATGAGAATTACAAAGATCTTCATCTAGAATAACACTATCAAATCACTGTATCTGTCCAATGTGTACTTCCAATGAAAAGTATATTTTTTGGTTGCTAGAGCACATATCTTGGCACAAATCCTAGTTCTTAGTAGTCATTTCAATATCAGAATTGATTTAAGGCCGCAGATGTAGTTTTTTGTAAGTACTTGCATGCAAAAAATTTAAGGCACGTTCTTACATTTTTAAGCCACATTCTGAATGTAATGTGGCTAAACTAAAGTGATGACTCCAGGAAATAATACCTTCCTTCTAAAATATATTTTTATGGCAGATAACATATGGTTATAACTTATAGATTCATGCATTCAATTTATTGATTCAATAACTAGTGAGCTCCAAATATGTCATGGTCACATTTCTAGGATCTGGGAGCATAGTAGTAAACAAAAATAAAGCCCTCCCATCATTGAGTGTATATACTGGTGGGGGAAACAGACAGTAAATAAGACAAATAAGTAAAATACAGAATTTTAGTGAAAGCTAAAGATAAAAAAAGGAAGTAGGAAAGAAGGCTGAGAAATATGGGTGCTGATATGTCCAGGGATAGTTTGCACTTCTCAGGAAGCTGTCTGCATGCCAAACTGCTGAGTCAAGGAACTAGCAATTATAATTTTCTTTCAAGTCTACAGGCAGGGATGTGGTCCTCCAGAGCCAAAGTGATGGCATAGGAATAGTCACGCATAGAGTTCTTCCCTTGGTTAAGAAAATTCCTAGATGCTTATGTTAAATAAGAGTATACTGATATCATCGTAGAAATATTTACTAAAGTTCTACTCTCCAGCAGTAATAGATTAGGAAAAAAAAGTGTCAATTAGTTTCATGTTCTACCAGATAATTTCATTGTTGAGTAGTAAACTGTTGATATTAGTGTCACTTAGGACTATTTGTGCAGCAAAATATCAAAGAGACAATGATAAAAAGGATTGCCAAGAGACAATGATTTATGTTTATCATATCAGACTCAGATGTCAGTAACAAGGGAACATACCATTGTATAGGGGTTAATTCCACGGATTGCTTTTCTTTCCTAAAAGGTAATCTTTTGATTCAGCAATGATTGCCTTTTGATGAAAATGGACACAGTAAAAAACTGAATTGGTTTCTAGAAGCCCTGAGATCCTTCCTTTACCATTATGTGCTTTTCTTTGGGATGAATAATAAATTTAAGGATGAGTATTATCTTCTTTAAAAATTTTTTTTTAGTTGTGGTAAGAACTTAAATACAAATTATTTCTCCTGAATCTTCATATAGATCCGTAGGAATAGATGAAATTCAGGGAAAAAATGCTTTCATGATAAGAGATATTATTTACTGAGAGATTCTGCTCAAGTTAACAACAAAGACTATGAACGAAATTGGAGGCGGTGAGAGTCAGTTAAGGACTAGAGACATTTCTACTGTCTCATTATGAAAAATGAGGAAATCAATCTACTTACACTTCCTTCCACATTCACTCTCCTAAACTATTGATCTTGTTACGTTTTTATTTTTAATAAGGTTTATAATTTTTACATTCTGTTCTGTAACCACAGTTCCCAGAGTTGTTTAGTTATGGTTTTATATGTAAATCAATGTAATGCTCACCACCAATCCATGTACCATATATTCCTTTCCTGAGTTCTTTGTTTTAAACCTGCTCCAGGCTGACTGGATTTCACCTTAAAATACATTCTTCTTTTCAAGAAGAGCTTATGGGTCCTATGTTCCCTGAATTATATGTGCTTGAAAATGAGTATCTATTTCCTTAATGCATTTAGAAAAAAAATGAATAGGTATAAAATTCTCTCTTCACACTTTTCTTTTGCTCAAAAGTTTGCTGAATTGGAAGTTCAGTGGAACATTCTGAGATACCTGATTTTTCCTTCTCATAAAAATATTTTTCTTCCTCTAACCCAATATCAGTAAGTACACGTTCTGGAATTAGTTATTCTTTACCATTTTTTCCTCTTTTAATATGAAAATTCAAAACTTTATTTCAGAAAGTTTATGTATTTACTTTTAAAATTGAAGTATAGTTGATTTACAATATTATATTAGCTTCAGGTGTACAGCAGAGTGATTCAATATTTTTATAGATTATACTCCATTTAGTTTTTTGTAAAATATTGGCTATATTCCTTGTGCTGTACAATACATCCTCGTAGTTTATATATTTTATGCATAGTAGTTTGTATCTCTTAATCCCATACCCCTATTGTACCCCTTCCCCCTTCCCTCTCCCTTCTGGTAATCACTAGTTTGTTTTCTGTATCTGTGAGTCTGTTTCTATTTTGCTGTGTTCATTCATGTGTTTTATTTTTTTATGTTTCCCATATAAGTGATAACACACAGTATTTGTCTTTCTCTGTCTGACATATTTCACTTAGCATAATGCCCTCCAAGTCCATCCATGTTGTTGCAAATGGCAAAATTTGATTCTTTTCTATGGCTGAGTAATATTCTATTGTATATGTATACCATATATTCTTTTCCATTAATCTGTTGATGGACACTCAGTTTGCTTTCATATCTTGGCAACTGTAAATAATGTTGCTATAAACATTGGGTGCATGTATATTTTCGAATCAGTGCTTTCATTTTCTTCGGATATATGCTCAGGAGTGAGATTGCTGGATCATATGGTAGTTCTATTTTTAGTTTTTTGAGGAACCTCCATGTTATTTTCCATAGTGGCCACACCAATTTACATTCCCAGCAACAATGTAAAAGGATCCCTTTTCTCTACATCCTCTCCAACATTTGTTATTTGTAGACTTTTTGATGATAGTCATCTTGAGAGATGTGAGGTGATATCTCATTGTGGTTTTGATTTGCATTTCCCTGATGATTAGCAATGTTGAACATCTTTTCATGTGCTGTTACCATCTGTATGTTTTCTTTGGAAAAATGTCTATTCAGGTCTTCTGCCCATTTTTTGATTGGGCTGTTTTTTTGATATTGAATTATATGAAGTTTGTATAGTTTGGCTATTAACCTCTTATAAGTCTTATCATTTGCAAATATTTTCTCCCATTCAGTAGGTTGTCTTTTCATATGTTGATGGTTTCCCTTGCTGTGCAAAAGCTTTTAAGTTTAATTAGGTCCCATTTGTTTAATTTTGCTTTTATTTCTTTTGCCCTAGGAGACAGATCCAAAAAATTATTGCTACAATTTATGTCAAAGAGTTTTCTGCCTATGTTTTCTTCTTTTATGGCTTCTGGTCTTAAATTTAGGTCTTTAATCCATTTTGAGTTTATTTTTGTATATATTGTGAGAAAATATTCTAATTTCATTCTTTTACATGTTGCTCTCCAGTTTTCCCAGCACCACTTATTGAAGAGACTGTCCACCGCAAATAACCAAGCAATTTTCAAAGAACAAAGCTGGAGGTATCATGCTTCTGGCCTTCAGACTATACTACAAAGCTACAGTCATAAAACAGGATGGTACTGGCATAAAACCAGAAAGTTTACTTTTTATTATATATCTGAAGATAATTTTTCTCTTCCATTTTCAAATTTATTCTCTGGGACCACAATTATGTGTACATATGGACCATTATTTTCCATAAGTATAACTTTCTCTTTTCCTTTCTTTCATTTCTTTTCTTTCTTTTCCTTCTTTCTTTCTTTCTTCCTTCCTTCCTTCCTTCCTCCCTCCCTTCTTTTCTTTCTCTCTTTCTCTCCTTCCTTCCTTTCTTTCTTTATTTCTTTCTCTTTCTCTTTCTTTCTTTCTTTCTTTCTTTCTTCCTTCCTTTCTCTCTCTCTCTCTTCCTTCCTTCCTTCCTTTCTCTCTCTCCCTTCCTTCCTTCCTTCCTTCCTCCCTCCCTCCCTCCCTCTCTCTCTCTCTTTCTTTCTTTCTTGAATCTCAGGAGCACAGAAGTGAGATAAGAATGCCCCTTAAAATGTCCAGATCTTGATCCTTACATGACCTACATTTAAACTTTATTAGTTGATTTGGACCTTTTCCCAAAGACATACAAATGGTCAAGAGGTATATGAAGAGGTGCTCAACATCACTAATCATTAGGGAAATACACATCAAAACCACAATGAGATATCACCTCACAGCTGATAGGATGGCTCTTATCAAAAAGACAAGAGATGATAAGTATCAATAAGGGTGTGAATGAAAGAGGACCCTTGTACATTGTTGGTGAGAATGTAAATTGGTACAGCCATTATGGAAAACAGTATTCAAAAAGTTAAAAATAGAATTACCATATGATCCAGCCATCCCACTCCTGGGCACTTATCTAAAGGAAAGAACATCAGTATCTTGAAGAAATAACTATACTCCCATGTTCATTGCACTGCTATTCACAATAGCCAAGGTATGAAAACTACCTAAGTGTCCACTGACATATGAATGGAAAAAGCAGATGCCATACATACACATATATGTATAATATATTATAAATGTGGTATATATATGGGAATATTATTCTGTCATCAAAAGGAGGAAATTCTGACATTTGTGACAACATGGATGAATCTGGAGAACAGTATGCAAAGACATAGAAAGAAAAATACTGCATGTGGAATCTGAAGAGGTCAAACTCATAGTACCAGAGAGTAGGAAGGTGGATGCCAGGGGCTAGGAGTACAGGGAGATGAGGACTTATTGGTCAAAGGGTGCAAACTTTCATTTATAAGATGAATAAGTTCTGCGGATCTAACTCATAGCATGGTGACTATAGTTGATAATATTATATTGTACACTTGAAATTTGCTAAGACTAGCTCTTATTCTCATATCACAAAGAAAAAAGATAACTATGTGAAATGATGGATGTGTTAATTAAATTGATTATGGTAATCATTTCACAATGTATACATATATTAAATCATCACATTTGTACACCTTAAATATATACAATTTTTAGCAATTAAATTTCAATAAAGCAGGAAAAAATTTTTAAAATAAAATTTGAAAAAAAAAATAGATTGCCTATTGAAGGCTCCGGACACGCAGGCTCAGCAGCCATGGCTCACAGGCCCAGCTGCTCCACGGCATGTGGGATCTTCCCGGACCGGGGCACGAACCCATGTCCCCTGCATCCGCAGGCGGACTCTCAACCACTGCGCCACCAGGGAAGCCCGGGGGCAGATCTCTTTGCATGATCATATTTAGGATATTGCCACGCATACAAATCTACAAATACCTTTGTAGATTTAAATTAGATTATATAAAATAGTACTTTTCATTTCACATGGAGGGAAAAAACATAATTTCAGGCAGCTTAGCTAATCCGGTTTTATTGTAAGGATAAATTGGGAGTTTCAATGTATAGGGAATTGTCTCAGTGATCCAATCCTGTAAACAGGTCTCATGTTGATATGGAATTCCTTTCAGGATGTAACAATAGCCTTAGTGGCACCGTCGTATGCCCCCTCTTAGCTGGGTGTCTGTTACTTGTTCAACACGTGAACTCTGAACAGAGTAGGGAACTCTTTTTCTTTTAAATTGAATTTTCTCTCTGGTTTTCTTGTCTCTTTTTGTGTCAATCCTCGCTATGGCTTTATTAACTTCTCTTTTACCTGCTGCCTCTCTCGTTTCTTATACGGCCCTTTGTATGTCCTGTAAAGTTATTTAATCATCTTTCAACATGAGGTGCTTTTATTGTGCACTTTTGTATGGAATTTCTATCACACAGTCTAATTTGTGCAGACTGTATAGATGGTTGTCAGTGTTAGGGAGCCCGGTCCGTGGATGCAATTAGGTAAGAAAGCGAGGCAATTCACAAGGTGGGATCCCTCACACCTGCTTTCTCCATGGGGACCAGAGAGTGGGGCGGCTTTAGAACCTCACAAATCCCTCTACAAAGGTTATTTTATATATCACATAAATTGCCTTTTGAAATATTTTTCAATCAAGCCCTTCTAGTTTTGCTTTTAAATGCTTTGTGTGCTTGCGTGATTTTTGTTTTTTCATCCTATTTCTGTAAAGACCGACAGGGGGCAGCAAACCCTCTTGAGAGAGAAAACCAGCCCCAAACAGCGCTGTTACCAGTATGTTTTTAATTGCCTTGGCATTTCAGTTCCCTTCCCTTTATTTTTAAAAGTAAGGCTTGAATCTTTAAAAAATGATCAATTTTTTTTTCTTTTTCATACATGCCTTAACTCTGTAATATTAAAAATTGTGTGCCTGTTTTCTTCAGAGTAGAGGTGAGAGAATTGACAAATTTGGATCTTGGAATTTGATCAGGATAGAAAAAATGCAAGTATAAGGTAATCAGGTAATTTTCTGTAAAATTACCTTTAATTTAGAAGAAGGCTTTGAATCATAGCTACAACTCTTCTGAAATCATAATGCTTGGATAAAATATAGATTCATGATCTAGATTTCTAGAAGAATATTTTAAATAAATTTAAGATAGAAAAGACATTTTGGTTAATTTTTTAATGAAATTAATCTTTCATTTTTCCTTTAGCATAATTTTTGTCACAGGTTTTATTATTTTATGGAAAGGAAAAAAGAAGACAGAGTGAGAGAGTGAGGGAGAAAGGATGAGAAAGACAAAAAGAGAGAAGAAAAACTAGTCCCTGGAAAATACTTGAAAATAGCAGATTTGCCAATATTATTTCATAACATAGGGTTTGATATCAAAAGCATTTAAAAGTCCAGAGAGATATTTCATCTTGATAGAACATAAAATCTAACAAGAAAGTATAAAACTCATCAATGTTTATGTACAGTACAAGTTTGAAATACCTGAAATAGAAAATGATGAAAATATAAGAATATAAAAACAAAGTGATCAGTCTGGGAAACTTAAAAAGGTTTCTAGGCAACGGATAGACTGAGTAGAGAAGAATTAAGTAAGAATACTGTGGATTTAAATAATGCAATTAAGAAGTTTAAGCATCCATAAAAACAAACATCCAAAAGAGATTGCATATTATTTTCAAAACCTGATAAATAATCACAGAAACTGACCCTGCATTGAGCCATAAAGACTACCTCATTAAACCCCCCAAATTATGCAATCACTATTCGCTATTATGAAATCAAGTTATAATCAACAACAAATAAAGTCTATGCACTATATTTAAAATACATTTCTAAAAATATAGAGTTTATCAAATTCAAAACTCCAAGCTATTTAATTACAGACAACAGGGATAGGACTAGAAGTTAGGAATTGTGGAGTGTGATCAAACTGATACTGAGAAGAAATCGTCCAGCTTTAAATACATTTTTTGGAAAGAAAAAGAATGAAAGTATGTAAACTAAGAATTCAATTTAACAAAGCAATCAAAGCACGAGAATAAATCCTAAGAAAGTAGAATGTCTAAATTAATAGGGAGAAAAGCAGAAAGAAATGAGATAGAAAATAGACAATAATAAAATTCAAATAGCAAACTGAACTAATTAAAGCAAGAGCCAAAAAGAAAAAAAAAAAGACCGTAAAAATAATTGGGTTAGGAGAGGAAATGCAATGCTTGGAAAGAGAAAGATGTTAAATAGACGGTTATTTAAAAAAAAAAAAAAAAAAAAAGGATTGCAGAATCTTATCTTGACTATTATACCAACATATTTGGAATTTTATATTTTTAGATCAAATGGATAATTTCTAAGAAAATGCAAAGTACCAGAAATAGAATAAAATATGTCAAGCTTAAGGAGCCAAAAATCAGAAGATATTTTAAAGTATTCTAGTTTGATCTAAAATTATGGAAATTGGGGGCTTCCCTGGTGGTGCAGTGGTTAAGAATCCGCCTGTCAATGCAGGGGACACGGGTTCAAGCCCTGGTCCGGGAAGATCCCACATGCTGCGGAGCAACTAAGCCCGTGTGCCACAACTACTGAGCCTGTGCTCTAGATCCCGCGAGCCACAACTACTGAACCCACATGCCACAACTACTGAAGCCCACGTGCCTAGAGCCCATGCTCCGCAACAAGAGAAGCCACCGCAATGAGAAGCCCGTGCACCACAATGAAGAGTAGCCCCCGCTCTCCACAATCAGAGAAAAGCCCATGCGCAGCAACGAAGACCCAATGCAGCCAAAAACAATAAATAAATAAAATGAATAAATTAAAATAAATAAATAAAATAAAATTATGGAAATTGGCTTAGTTAAAGGGAAAGTTCTATCAAACTTTCAAGTAAAGTTAATTCCAGTGTTATTTAGTCTTCCAGATGATAGAAAAAGTTAGAAATTTTCTCAGTCTGGTATGTGATGCTGGCATATCCCTAATCCCCAAGTTGAACCAAGGACAAAATTAATAATAAAAAAATACGATCCACACAATTCTAAACAAAGATGCAAATTCACTAATGCCTTTAAAGAACTATATAGTGGCAAAATAAAGTTTAACCCATTAATCATTTCCTTCTTACTTCCTGAAATTTCCTACCCTTTGTAACTATTTTTTAAAATACGTTGTCCAATTTCTATGCCACCTGCTGTGATTCCTTCTCACTCTTTATCACGCAATCCATATCCGTTCTTGCTTTCATATCACTTTGTTTTACCTCTAAATGGTAAGTGGGGGAATTTACTATTATTTATTATATTTTAGGTGATATATGTGTGTATTTTTCTTCCTGCAATATTGTATTCCACTTGAGGATAAAGATACATTTCTATGTGCTTTTGATCTTATATATAGTGGGTATTTAAGTAGTGCTTGCTGAGTTTAATTAGGTTGAAAATTAGAAAAGGACAATCTGTAATAAAAAAAAAAGGTCATAGAAAAGAAGGAGAGGATAAAAGTTCATAACAATGTTTCCTAAGGTCGAGGCACATAAGTGCTTGAAACTTCATTAAGTGTCCAAATGAATAAGTGAATATTATACAGGAGTTAAAGTAAAACTATTTTCTTCTCCCCTCACTGCTCATGAAGATTAACCACAACTAAAAGCATTGTAACCTTATGTAAATATTTTATTAGAAGATTTTGTCATCGTTTTCTAACAGTATGAAATGAAGAAGCTGGAACATGTGAAAATGGCTAGAAAACAAGATACATCCCCTTCATTCCTGAGTGCCATTATTGCTGAGGCCTCCTAAATAAAAATGGATAGGAATCTAGGCACAAAACCCAGGTGACTTCAATTTCCCACAAAGAAAATGACACTTGTTTTCAATCCCAATCTTAAAATGTACTTCATTACAGCATCATAGAGAGTAGTTACACTGCCTTAACAATTCTCTGTGCTCTACCTATTCATTACACCCCACCCTCCCAAATTTCTGCAAATCCCTGGCAACCAATGATTTTTTTTTTCTGTCTTCATAGTTTTGCCTTTTCTAGAATGTCGTAAGGGGAAGCTGGGATGAATTGAGAGAGTAGCATTAACATATATACACTACCATGTGTAAAATAGATAGCTGGTGGGAAGCAGCCACATAGCACAGGGAGATCAGCTCGGTGCTTTGTGACCACCTAGAGGGGTGGGATAGGGAGGGTGGGAGGGAGACGCAAAGAGGGAGGGGATATCTGTATACATATAGCTGATTCACTTTGTTGTACAGCAGAAACTAACACAACATTGTAAAGCAATTATAATCCAATAAAGATGTAAAAAGAAATTGAGATGTAGATGCAGACAACAAATGTATGGACACCAAGGGGGGAAGTGGCGGGGAGTGGTGGTGGTGTGATAAATCGGGAGATTGGGATTGACATACATACACTAATATGTATAAAATAGATAACTAATAGGAACCTGCTGTATAAAAAGATAAATAAAATTAAATTTAAAAAATACCGCTCTACTCATCCAATTAGTGAT
The DNA here is from genome assembly GCF_039906515.1 of Pseudorca crassidens. Classification (NCBI taxonomy): domain Eukaryota; kingdom Metazoa; phylum Chordata; class Mammalia; order Artiodactyla; family Delphinidae; genus Pseudorca; species Pseudorca crassidens. Next base: position 9,114,973 of record NC_090307.1, read on the forward strand.
CACTTCTCATCTTTTTTCCCCTCTTTATTTGCCTATCTTCAGTTTTCATCTGTGTTTATCAAATGAAAAAAAAAGATGTAAAAAAATAATGGAAATCATACAGTATGTTGCCTTTTCAGATTGACTTCTTTCACTTAGCAATGTGCATTTAAGCTTCCTCCATGTTTGTTTGTTTTTTCATGGCTTGGTGGCTCTTTTCTTTTTACTGTTGAATATCCCACTGTTTGGATATACCATAGCTTCCTTACCCATTCATGCCCTGTTGAAGGACATCTTGGTTGCTTTCAAATTTTGGCAATTATAAATAAAGTTGCTGTAAAATTTCAGTACAGGTTTTTGTGTGGACGTAAATTTTCAACCAATTTGGGTAACGCAAGCACAACTGCTCGATCATATGGTAAGAGTATATTTAGTTCTGCAAGAAACTATCAAACTGTCTTCCAAACTTTCCTAGCAGCAATGAGTAAGAGTTTCTATTGTTTCAGACCCTTGCCAGAATTTGGTGTTAATGTTTTGGATGTTACCTATTCTGATAGATGTGTAGTAGTATTGCATTGTTGTTTTAATATGCAATTTGCTAATGACATATAATATTGAGGATCTTTTCATATGCTTTTTTGCCATCTGTATATCTTCTTTGGTGGAGTGTCTGTTCAAATCTGTTGTTCATTTTTAAATTGAGTTGTTCATTTTGTTATTGTTGAGTTTTAAGATTTCTTTGTATAGTTTAGGTACTGGTTCTTTTTTTTTTTTTTTTTTTGTGGTATGCGGGCCTCTCACTGTGTGGCCTCTCCCGCTGCGGAGCACAGGCTCTGGACGCACAGGCCCAGCGGCCATGGCTCACGGGCCCAGCCGCTCCGCGGCATGTGGGATCTTCCCGGACCGAACACGAACCCGTGTCCCCTGCATCGGCAGGTGGACTCTCAACCACTGTGCCACCAGGGAAGCCCTAGGTACTGGTTCTTTATTATATATGTATTCTGCAAATATTTTCTCCCAGTCTATGGCTTGTCTTTTCATTCTCCTAACAATGCCTTTTATATAGCAGAACTGTGCATTTAAAACACAATTTTAAGACAACATTTTAGGGCAGTTTTAGGTTCATAGTAAAATGAAAGGAGGGTGTGGAATTTCTCCCGAAACTGTGTACTATTAAACAGTATAATTTATAGGCAAAGAGGGTCCAGACCCAAGGTCATATCTCATAGGCATATGATGAGGTCCACCAAGTCACTTGGGTGCTTGTCTATAGAATCAGTGACCCCACACTAATGGCTATGCATGCCTGTCTATTTTTCCCTTGTTTAGGTTTTTCCTTTGTCAGTAAAATGAACTAATTACGGTATTACCGAAAATCTGGCTTCAAGCTCAAATTTATAAGAGATTTTTGCTTGCAATTTCACTGTTTCCCTTATCTTTTTGGATAAATTCCAGGTGAACTTTTTATGTTAATTAACTCTAGGTGTGACTGGAAGCAGAAAATACCTAAAGGGAAAATACCTATTAGCTTTCTTACTATTCTGCCATCAGCAGAAAATGTCATATCATGTGGCAAACTTGAAAATTCACATTAAGTTAAGGGAGGGCATTTACTGAGGTGTATTAGGTGTAGTTGCACCTGCATGCTATCTAAGAAACCAAAGATTAAACCATCTAACTCTTAAGTATTAAGAACGTGCAAGATACAGCCAGCAACGTAAGCTAGTTAGCCCCTTCCAGCCGAGTACATTTGATTTGCAAAGTGTATAAAATGTTTTCACACTCTGAAATCATTTTCAGATATTACATTCAACAATTTCCTGAAATGGTTAGCAGTTCCTTTAAGAGATAATCACCAGTCCTTGAGTTGTAGGGCATGAAAATATGTACATACAAGGACTGTTTCAAAAGACAGAATACAAATAGATCTGCTTGTGTCCTACATATCACCAAGCAATTGCTTCTCCTAATACATATTTTCCTACTGGGGAAAGGCACATAAGCCGAGTCTGTTCTGTCATATATTTCAGATGACTCATTCCGATTTCATCTTAAAGTGTCTGAAATGAATAATACATTTAAGGGCAATTACAGAAGTAAATATATATTTGTACATTTAATTTTAGTTACAATGTGTTGAGCTTTCTGTTTAGAAATGGCAGGATAGTCCTTTTGATGCATGCAGTAACTATTTGTTTTTAAAAAAATTTTTTAAACATCTTTTTTGGAGTATAATTGCTTTACAGTAGTGTGGTAGTTTCTGCTGTATAACAAAGTGAATCAGCTATACATATACATATATCCCCATACTTCCTCCCTCTTGTGTCTCCCTCCCACCCTCCATAACTCACCCCTCTAGGTGGTCACAAAGCACCGAGCTGATCTCCCTGTGCTATGCGGCTGCTTCCCACTAGCTATCTATTTTACATTTGGTAGTGTGTATATGTCCACGCCACTCTCTCACTTCGTCCCAGGTTACCCTTACCCCACCCCATGTCCTCAAGTCCATTCTCTACATCTGCGTCTTTATTCCTGTCCTGCCCATAGGTTCTTCAGAACCATTTTTCGGTTTTTTAAGATTCCATATATATGTGTTAGCATAGGGTATTTGTTTTTCTCTTTCTGACTTACTTCTGACAGACTCTAGGTCTCCATCCACCTCACTACAAATAACTCAATTTCGTTTCTTTTTATGGTTGAGTAATATTCAATTTTATATATGTGCCACATCTTCTTTATCCATTAATCTGTCGATGGACACTTAGGTTGCTTCCATCTCCTGGCTATTGTAAATAGAGCTTCAATGAACATTGTGGTACATGACTCTTTTTGAATTATGTTTTCTCAGCGTATATGCCCAGTAGTGGGACTGCTGGGTCATACGGTAGTTCTATTTTTAGTTTTTTAAGGAACCTCCATACTGTTCTCCATAGTGGCTGTATCAATTTATATTCCCACCAAGAGTGCAAGAGGGTTCCCTTTTCTCCACTCCCTCTCCAGCATTTATTGTTTGCAGATTTTTTGATGATGGCCATTCTGACTGGTGTGAGGTGATACCTCATTGTAGTTTTCATTTGCATTTCTCTAATGATTAGTGATGTTGAGCAGCTTTTCAAGTGTTTGCTGGCAATCTGTATGTCTTCTTTGGAGAAATGTCTATTTAGGTCTTCTGTCCACCTTTGGATTGGGTTGTTTGTTTTTTTGATATTGAGCTGCATGAGCTGGTTGTATATTTTGGAGATTAATACTTTGTCAGTTGCTTCATTTGCAAATATTTTCTGCCATTCTGAGGGTTGTCTTTTCGTCATGTTTATGGCTTCCTTTGCTGTGCAAAACCTTTTAAGTTTCATTAGGTCCCATTAGTTTATTTTTGTTTTTATTTCCATTTCTCTAGGAGGTGGGTCAAAAAGTGTTTGCTGTGATGTATGTCATAGAGTGTTCTGCCTATGTTTTCCTCTAAGCGTTTCATAGTGTCTGGCCTTACATTTAGGTCTCTAATCCATTTTGAGTTTATTTTTGTGTATGGTGTTAGGGAGTGTTCTAATTTCATTCTTTTGCATGTAGTGGTCCAGACTTCCCAGAACCACTTATTGAAGAGGCTGTCTTTTCTCCATTGTATATTCTTGTCTCCTTTATCAAAAATAAGGTGACCATATGCGCGTGAGCTTATCTCTGGGCTTTCTATCCTGTTCCATTGATCTATCTTTCTGTTTCTGTGCCACTACCATACTGTCTTGATCACTGTAGCCTTGTAGTGCAGTCTGAAGTCAGGGAGCCTGATTCCTCCAGCTCCGTTTTGCTTTCTCAAGATTGCTTTGGCTATTCAGGGTCTTTTGCGTTTCCATACAAATTGTGAAATTTTTTGTTCTAGTTCTGTGAAAAATGCCATTCGTAGTTTCATAGGGATTGCACTGAATCTGTAGATTGCTTTGGGTAGTATAGTCACTTTCACAATGTTGATTCTTCCAATCCAAGAACATGGTATATCTCTCCATCTGTTGGTATCATCTTTAATTTCTTTCATCAGTGTCTAATAGTTTTCTGCATACAGGTCTTCTGTTCCCTTGGGTAGGTTTATTCCTGGGTATTTTATTCTTTTTGTTGCAATGGTAAATGGGAGTGTTTCCTTAATTTCTCTTTCAGATTTTCATCATTAGTGTATAGGAATGCAAGAGATTTCTGTGCATTAATTTTGTATCCTGCTACTTTACCAAATTCATTGATTAGCTCTAGTAGTTATCTGGTAGCATCTTTAGGATTCTCTATGTATAGTATCATGTCATCTGCAAGGAGTGACAGCTTTAGTTCTTTTATGATTTGTATTCCTTTTATTTCTTTTTCTTTTCTGATTGTTGTGGCTAAAACTTCCAAAACTATGTTGAATAACAGCGGTGAGAGTGGGCAACCGTGTCTTGTTCCTGATCTTAGTGGAAACGGTTTCAGTTTTTCACCACTGAGAATGATGTTTACTGGGGGTTTGTCATATATGGCCTTTATTATGTTGAGGTAGGTTCTCTCTATGCCTACTTTTTGGAGGGTTTTTATCATAAATGGGTGTTGAATTTTGTCAAAAGCTTTTTCTGCATCTATTGAGATTATCATATAGTTTTTACGCTTCAGTTTGTTATTATGGTGTATCACATTGACTGATTTGCGTATATTGAAGAATCCTTGCCGTTTTGGGATAAACCCCACTTGATCATGGTGTGTGATCCTTTTAATGTGCTGTTGGATTCTGTTTGCTAATATTTTGTTGAGGATTTTTGCATCTATGTTCATCAGTGATATTGGCCTGTAGTTTTCCTTTTCTGTGACATCTTTGTCTGGTCTTGGTATCAGGGTGATGGTGGCCTCATGGAATGAGTTTGAAGTGTTCCTTCCTCTGAAATTTTTTGGAAGAGTTTGAGAAGGATAGGTGTTAGTTCTTCTCTCCATGTTTGATAGAATTCACCTGTGAAGCCATCTGTCCTGGGCTTTTGTTTGTTGGAAGCTTTTTAATCACAGTTTCAATTTCAGTGCTTGTGACTGGTCTGTTTACATTTTCTATTTCTTCCTGATTCAGTCTCAGAAGGTTGTGATTTTCTAAGAATTTGTCCATTTCTTCCAGGTTGTCCATTATATTGGCATATTGTTGCTTGTAGTAATCTCTCATGATCCTTTCTATTTCTGTAGTGTCAGTTGTAACTTCTCCTTTTTCATTTCTAATTCTATTGATTTGAGTCTTCTCCCTTTTTTTCTTGATGCGTCTGACTAATGGTTTATCAGTTTTGTTTATCTCCTCAAATAACCAACTTTTAGTTTTATTGATCTTTGCTATCGTTTCCTTCATTTCTTTATTATTTATTTCTAAAATGATCTTCATGATTTCTTTCCTTCTGCTAACTTTGGGCGTTTTTTTGTTCTTCTTTCTCTAATTGCTTTACATGTAAGGTTAGGTTGTTTATTTGAGATGTTTCTTGTTTCTTGAGGTAGGATTGTATTGCTATAAACGTCCCTCTTAGAACTGCCTTTGCTGCATCCCATAGGCTTTTTACCTTGCTCCTTTATCTGCTGTGTGTTTCTCTGTCTTCTCATTTTGGTTAACTTACTGTGTTTGGGGTCTCTTTTTTGCAGGCGGCAGGTTTGTAGTTCCCATTGTTTTTTGTGTCTGCCCGCAGTGGTTAAGGTTGGTTCAGTGGGTTGTGTAGGCTTCCTCGTGGTGGGGACTGGTGCCTGTGTTCTGGTGGACGAGGCTGGATCTTGTCTTTCTGGTGGGTTGGACCATGTCTGGTGTTGTGTTTTGGGGTGTCTGTGAGCTTATTATGATTTTAGGCAGCCTCTCTGCTAATGGGTGGGGTTGTGTTCCTGTCTTGCTCATTGTTTGGCATAGGGTGTCCAGCACTGTAGCTTGCTGGTCATTGAGTGGAGCTGGGTCTTAGCATTGAGATGGAGATCTCTGGGAGAGCTTCTGCCATTTGACATTACTTGGGGCCGGGAGGTCTCTGGTGGACTAATGTCCTGAACTCGGCTCTCCCACCTCAGAAGCTCATGCCTAACACCCGGCCGGAGTACCAAGACCCTGTGAACCTCTCGGTATACAGCACAGGGAACTGTATTCAGTATCTTGTAATAGCCTGTAATGGAAAAGAATCTTGATTGTTTCACATCTGTGATGCAATGGAAAGAGTCGGCCTTTTGTTGCCATTTCTTGGTGTGTTTGTTCAGTTCCTCTCTGTTTTTTAAGATGAAGATAGCATAAGCCTCCTGAAGTTTACAGGAAAAATACATCTGCGTGAACAGAAAATATTCATAACGTGGTTTTATCACTAAATAGTTTCTCTCTGTGTTTCCACATCTACATCTACTTTTTATAATTACATAATTTTCCATACTTTATTGCCCCTACATGAATATATAGTTTTATCTTTTATGTAGATGCTGTCACAGTATTCCAGGCATTAATGACAAGGTTCCAGGCATTGATCATGGCTGTTAAGAAATTGCCATTTGGACTAAGACGTGACTCAGTCCTTGCATTAGTCATCTAGGGCTGACATATGAAAGTATCACAGACTGGGTGGCTTAAACAACATAAATTTATTTTCTCACAGTCTGGAAGCTAGAAGTCTAAGATCAAGATATCGGCAGGGTTTATTCCTTCTGAGGGACATGCAGGAAAAATCTGTTCCAGGCCTCCTCCTTGGCTTATAGATGGTTGTGTTTTCTCTGTGTTTTCACGTCATCTTCCCTCTGTCTGTATCCAAATCTTCCTGTTCTTATAAGGACACCAGTCACATTGGATTAAAGCAAATACTAGTGACCTCATCTTAATTATCTCTACAAAGACCTTATCTCCAAATACTGTCATATTCCAAGGTAACTTAGGTTAGGATTTCAACATATGAATTTCCTGGTAAGCTATTGTTATGGATGGTTGGTGGGGGTGATCTCTGAACAGGGCCTGAAATTTTTGATGCCACCATGGAATTATTTTTCTTTCTTGGTGGAGCAGAGCACTAGTAGGTTAAAACTCTTGCTCTTAAGCGTGTTTGGTATGGTCTTTACATGTCTTTCTTAAATCACAATTGCATATAGGCACTAAGAATGAATAAAACCTGCAAATTGCTTGTTTAAATCCCCCCTTTTTTTTTTAGGAATCCACTTGGATCTGTTTTTGGTTTGTATGTCTTTAATGACAGACGTGTTTTGCTTTATAGTTCAAATAACACAAAATAAAATCCTAATGGGATTTCAGCATGGGTTCCCAGGTTTTTGTTTTTCTTTTCTTCAGGGAATGAAACAGAATATGATACACTTTGTCACTTGTAGCACAAATAATGCTAAAGGAAATTGCAACGGGATGCCTTTATTAATTATCAGAGTTATGATACAGGATCCTGGCAAACTCCAGTAGTGGTCAACGAGTTTATTTACTATTACTATTAGTAATAATAATAAAAATTCATGTACTTTAACATCTTTGATATTTTAATCCCTGCCATCATCATTCTTTCTGATGCTGATCTATCTATATATCTATCTATCCAGCTTTATTGAGGTATAACTGACAAATAAAATGGTAAGATATTTAAAGTCTACAACATGAAGATTTGATATAAAGAAACACTGTGACAGAGGTCCCCCCGGTGAATTAACTAATACAACATACCTCACAGATTTATCTCTTTTGTTTTTATTTTTGGTGAGAACATTTAAGCCCTACTCTCTTAGCAAATTTCAATTAAACAATACCATGTTATCAACTACAGTCACCATGTTATACATCAGATCCTCAGACCTTCCTCATCTTATAACCAAAAGTCTGTACCCATTTACCAACTTCTTCCTTCACCTCCTGGCCCCTCACAACCAGTTTTCTACTCTCTGTTTCTGTGAGTTGAGGGTTTTTTTTAGGTTCCACATATAAGTGATATCATGTATATGATATTAAAACCTAAGAAGTAGATAATAATGGCTTCATTTCAGAAAAGAAGAGACTGGGTCACAGAGAAGTTAATTGGCTCAGCCTATTGCACACAGAGTTGAGACTTGAATTAGGTGTGTCTAACTCCAAAGCCCGTGTTCTACTTAGTAACACATACTGTCTTCCAGAGTCCTGTTTAGTTGGGGATCAAAGATATGGATTTAAATAGCAATTATGTAATTATGTTGTGTTAAAACCATGAATCACTGTATGAGTGCAAAGTATTGTAACCCACAATGTCATATAAAGTTGCCAAATGAGGGCTTCCCTGGTGGCGCAGTGGTTGAGGGTCCGCCTGCCGATGCAGGGGACACGGGTTCGTGCCCCGGTCCGGGAAGATCCCACATGCCGCGGAGCGGCTGGGCCCGTGAGCCATGGCCGCTGAGCCTGCGCGTCCGGAGCCTGTGCTCCGCAACGGGAGAGGCCACAACAGTGAGAGGCCCATGGACCGCAAAAAAAAAAAAAAAAAAGTTGCCAAATGATTTTTACCAGTTTGTCATCTATCTTTTAACTTTGCCTCTGATGTTCATTGCTATGTGAAGATTTTTTATGTTTGAATTATGTAACCATATTAGTCTATCTTTTCTCTCATTGTTTCTGGTATGGTGGTACTGTGATGTGTGTTGACTTCCATGTGGAGAAACAGGCTTTTCTGAACATGATGTTATAATATTTAAAGGTTGAAAACAACATAAATAGGGAATAAAACTGAGTAGAGTTTGCACAAAAAAGTACAAAAGCCCACAAAGAGAGTTACTTTTTTCTAAGATTAGAATGATGTGGTAAAAACAGTTTGGGAGTGAAACGTCTTTGCAGTGCTTAGGAGAAAAGAATGAAGTGAAAATACCAACAACTGTACCTTTGAGGCTCTGTAAAGTTAAGTAACTGCAGAATATGTTAAAACAATAAGTCATTTTATCAAAGTGTTATAACTCACAATGTCAGATGAAGGTGGTATCTTGAGATATATCTGCTAGTGTTTCCACATGGTGCTGATCAGGCATTTTCTCTAAAGGGACAGAAAATAGAGACGGAGGTAAGTTGTACTCCTTCTACGTCATGTTTTTTTGCATCAGTCAAATCTATGAAACAACTGAGTGCAGTGAGAGGCCATATGCACCACAGCAAAGGAGTATTTGCTGTAACTCTTAAATCTGAATTCCACTTAGAAGGAGAATCTGTTGTGTGACTTCACAGTAATGCCACGATAGTTGTACTCAACGTGCTCTCGCACACTTCATTTCCAGCTTTGGCCTTGAATAAGTTTTGGTCATCTTCAGAAATTATATCCATTTTTAGAAGATGAGAATGCCCCAATTTCACAAATGCAAAAAAAAAAATTACACAAATTGTGAAGAAACTGTCCACTGAGAGTTTGAAAAACAAATAGCACTGGAATACTCCCTTGAACTGAACATTTATTTAGATACAAAACTTTACTCTTTTCTTTATTTGAGCTTTCAGTCAAGCACAGAGAATGCAAAAATAATAATTCAGAGTTGCAAACTTGGTGCAGTTTATTCTGGTACGTTTATTAAAATTCTTGCATGTATGTTGAAAAAACCTCTTCCTATGTTATGGTCAGTAGTCTGGGCAGTAGAGCACACACAAACATATCTGACACTTCTCAGCCCTGTTACTTGTCTTTCTAAGCCTTAATTTGATACCTGTTAAAGTAAGGTTATTCACAGATTGGTTTTGAGAGGTACATGAGGTGATATAATTAAATTCCTCATCCCAGTGCCAGGCACATAGTAAGCCCTCAATAAAAAACAGTATGAGAGCTATTCATTACTCTTTCTAGATGTTTTTAATGCAACATTTTTTATCCACTCATATTTTTTTTGTTTTCTTTAGTTTTTGGAAGCAACAGTGAACTTATCTGTTTTCATTAAGTCTCATTTTCATATATATATATATATATATATATGTCACCTTAACATTTCAAACAGTCCTAAAGATTAATTCATTCCTTCAGTACATGTTTAATGAGCAATCACTTAGTGTAAGTAAACTTTTCATATGTTACATTATTTAATCCTCTCAAGAAACCTAAGAAGTATATTGTAATGACTTCATTTCACAAGTGAAGAAAGTAGCCACAGAGAAGTTAATTGGCTCAGACTATTTCACAGAGTTAAGATTTGAATTAGGCGTGTCTAACTCCAAGGTTCATGCTCTACTTAGTACAGCATACTGTTTTCCATATTGTTTCCGTTTAGTTGGGGGGGGGTCACATCAAAAGATATGGATTTGAATAGCAATTATGCCATTGTTCATCTATTTCCCACTAGAGCCATAGTTCCAAGAAGGAAGAATGTTTTATGCACACTATATGGCCCCTAGTAACTCCTCAATAAATATTTGTTTAATAAATACCTGGAATAAAATAGGAAGCTATACATGATCCCCAAGTTTTTATGAAGTTGATAAAAGACTTGTACTATAAGGAATTCAGAGAAGATAGGGAGGAGAATAATGCCAGGTGGAGTGTTAAGAGAAGAGAGTGTGAAATAGGTTGTGGGACCTGTTGGTTGGGGAGGATGGAACAAGGAAAACAGAGAGGACTTTCCATGAATGCATGTGCAAGTTAGACCAGATGGCTTGAATGATTCCTGCATGTGGCTAGAGAAAACAACATCAGATGGTAATCTGCAGCCAAATTTCTTAAACATGAAACAAAGTGGGTGGACATTACCCTGTAGAGATGGAGGGTGGAGCTAAAAATGGAGCACAGGAATTTAATGGTCATTCAGAGCCTTTAGAGCAAGCTTCATTCTTTGACCTACTGTGCTCTGGTATTGTGTCAATATAATCTAGGAATGCTGGCTATTTGTTCTATTAATACAGATGCCTAGTACCATCTAGAAATACAGAGACATGAAGTGATGCAAATGTCTTCAAAGAAACCAGGAAAGGCAGTGGTTTCCTTACCCCTTGCAGAGTTATCTTTCTGCCCAAGGGGAAGGATTCCTTGTAGTTATTTATGATGCAGTTTTTCTGAGGAAGGTAGGACCAGGAGATCAAACTGCTCACATTTTGTTGGGCAAGGCATTGCCAACAGGGGCTGTGCTGGGCCTCAGGGCTTTTTTCACATTCACAGAGGTTAGGGCTCTTTGCTTTCAGGAGTGCTGTGGCACTGCTTCTGCAGAAGCATAGCAATGCTCCTTGGCTAGCACCTGTTCTGAGCAGGAAACCAGGATGGAGAAGAAGTGTTATCTTTGTGAAATGCAGTAGGTTACGTTGACTGTGTGGAATACAAGGGGGTGTAAAATCCTGAACACTAATTCATTTTGATCTGTTTGATTGTATGTTTCTTAGAGCACGTTTAGTGCCTTGTGGCTAGAATATTCTGAGCTACTTAGTGATTACATAATGTGCTGTTATATTGACTTAAGTTATTTGCTTTCATCTTCTATCTTAATGAAAATAAAGTTCCTCCCTCAACTGTATGTCTTTGCCCTTCTAGACCTCACTCACACCTGCCTTCACAGTCAAGTTCATGGAAATGGAGTCTTTCTTCACTCAGTAACGCACCCTTTCAACATATGGTAGTCAGCAGTCATGTGGCACTGCAGTTAAAATAGTTTCCCAAGATGGGTAGCAATCTCCTTTTCTCTCTTCTCTGAATCCCAAAGATAATTTCGATACCTCTTTTAGTTAATCACTTATAGTAGTTCCTGAATTTCATTTTTTATTCCTTTTCCTCAGCTTCTTTGTTGCCACATTATCTAGGTGTCCCACTTGCCTGGCTATTCTTTTCCAGTCTTTGTAGGTGCTTCTTTTCTGTCCACCCCTTAAATGTTGGTATTTCTTAGGGTTTCCTCTATGATTCTCTCACTCCTCATACATAACCCCATTCCCTTCTGCATGCTACTAATTTCCAAATCCATACTTTGACTTCTGATTTATCTCCTAAAGTATGACAGACAAAGGCACACAGTATTTCCAATTTTAGCTCACTTTTTTTCTTTAATCCAGCTGATATTCCTATTTCCTGACTCATGGCTAAAATTTTCCTAGCTGTACTACACAGATCCTGAGAATCTTATTTTTAACCCTTTCAATCTCTTTATTCACGTACGCATCCCCTCCATATATTATCACAAGCTCAGCTAGGTGGAGCACATTTCCAAGATATTTTTTACACTACAGCTACAATTATTTTCCTTTTTCCTATTATCACCCAGCTTTAAAATCTTTAGTAGCTTCCCTTTGCTTCAGGGTAAGTCTCAACTTTTTAAAATTCCTTTCTTTGCCGATCCTCACACTTCTGATCTCACTTTCTACATTCTGGCCATACTCAACTTCTTTCAATTTCACTGCATGTTACTCTACTTCAAATATCTCCACCTCCCACCATAACCCTTCAGGTTTGTGTGAGGAGCCTGTGGTTGCCATCATGATGTTCTCCTTCCTGAACTCTTGCTATCATCCTCCAATGTCATGCAGTTTGGGAAACTGTACCTAACTCTAGGGTTGGACCCTGATAGATCTAAGCTATTGTAGTTCACCCCTCAGGGAGTGTTCCATTGGTCAGTCATAAATAAATTTAATTTGTGGTGCCAGAATATTCTAAAAATGAGGTAGAATAGAAAATACATGTTCTATTATCACCATACACTACTTTCCTTATAGTCTTTATTGTACTGTGATAACTGCTCTTTTGTTTGTCTTTGATGCCCACCAGCAACAACACAGTGGTTAGCACAGAGGAGACTCTCAATTAATACCATCACACAAAAGAATGAGGACCCAGTGTGGAAAACATCAAATAAACACACTTTATAAAGTACCAAATATTGATTAAGTTTGGGGATAAAAAACTGCGTACACAAAGCAGTGCTAAGAGGGAATTTGATAGCTATAAATGTGTATATTAAAAAAGAAGAAAGATCTTAAATCAACAAACTAACTTTCAACACAAGAAACCAAAAAAAAAAAAAAAAAAAGAACAAACTGAAGTCAAAGCTAACAGAAGGAAGGAAATAATAAAGATTATGGCAGAAATAAATAGAGAATAGAAAAAACAAAACAATGAAAGTGTTGATTTGTTGGAAAGATCAACAAAATTGAAAAACTCTTAGCTAGAATACCTAGTAAAAAAGGGAGAAGACTCAAGTAACTAAAATTAGAAAAGTATATATTTTATGAACAATTATATGCCAATGAATTGGACAATTTAGAGGAAATGGATAAATTCCTAAAAACACACAATCTATCTAGATTGAGTCATGAAGAAATAGAAAACTGGAACGTACCAATAACAAATAGAGACTGAATTGGTAATCCAAAATTTTCCCAACAAAGAAAAGTCCAGGGTAAGTTTGGCCTTCCTAGAGAAGTCTATGACATTTAAAGAAGAATTAATACCAATCCTCCTGAAACTCTTCAAAAAAATATTGGAGAAGAGGGAATACTTCCAAGCTCTTTCTATGAGACCAGCATTACACTGATACAAAAGTCAGACACAGACACTGCAAGGAAAAAAAAACCCTACAGACCAATAGCTCTGATTATACTGATGCAAAAGTCCTCAACAAAATACTATCAAACTAATTTCAACAGCATATTAAAAAGATTATACATCATAACCAAGTTGAATTCATTCCTGGGATGCAAGAACGATTCAACATACAAACATCAATCAATGTAATTCTTCACATTAACAGAACGAAGGATAAAACTTCATCATCCTCTAAATTGATGCAGAAAAAGCATTTAACAAAATTCAACACTTTCATGATAAAAACTCTCAACAAACAAGGAATAAAAGAAAACCATCTCAACATTATGAAGGCTATATGAAAAGCTCATAGCTAACATCATTCCTCTACAGTTAAAGATTGAAAGCTTTTCCTCAAAGATCTGGTACAAAGAAAGAATGCCCAATCTTGACACTTTTATTCAACATAATAGGGGAAATTTTATCCAGAGAAATCAGGTAATAGAAAGTAATAAAAAGCACCCAAATTGGAAAGGAAAACGTAAATGATCTCTGTTTGCAGATGACATGGTCTTATATGTAGAAAACCCTAATGATTACACACACACACACACACACACAAATCTGTTAAAATTAATTAACAAATTCAGCAAAGTTTTAGGATATAAATCAGCATTCAAAAATAAGTTGTGTTTCTATACACTGACAATGAAAAATCAAAAGAGAAATTAAGAAAACAATCCCATTTACAATAGCATCAAAAACAATAAAAACAATAAAATACTTAGGAATGAACAAAACCAAGGAGGTGAAAGACTTGTACACTGAAAACTATAAAACATTGCTTAAAGAAATTAAAAAAGACACACAAAAGATGAGAAGATATCTAATGTTCATGGACTGGAAAACTTAATATTGTTAAGATGTACTACATACTACCCAAAGTGATCAACAGATTCAATGCAATACCTACCAAAATTTCAATGGCATTTTTTGCAGAAAATTTATCCTAAAATTCATATGGAATCTCAAAGGACCTCAAATAGCCAAAAAGATTTTGAAAAGGAGAACAAAACTGGAGGGCTCACACTTTCTGATTTCAGAATAATTACAAAACTAAGCAAAATAGTATGATACTGGCATAAAGACAGACAAATACACCAGTGGAATAGAATAGAGAACACAGTAATCAACTTTTGTGTTGATATGGTCAAACGATCTACAACAAGGGTGCCAAGACCACTCAATGGGGGAAAAGACAGTCTCTTCAACAAATGGTGCTGGAAAAACTGGATATCCACATGCCAAAGAATGAAGTTGGACCCTTATCTTACATCATATACAAAAGTTAACTCAAAATGGATTGAATATGTAAATGTAAGACGCAAAACTGTAAAACTCCTAGAAAAAAACATAGGGGAATGCTTCACAGCAATGGACTTGGCAATAATTTCTTGGATATGACACAAAACCACAGGGGACAACTGGAAAAATAGACAAATGTGATTACATCAAATTTAAAAACTTTTGTGCATCAAAGAACATAATCAATAGAGTGAAAAGCAACCTATGGAATGGGAGAAAATATTTACAAATAATATCTCTGGTAAGGCTTTAGTATCCAAAACACATAAAGAACTCAATAGTGAAAAGACAAATAATCTGATTAAAAAATGGACAAAGAATCTGTATGGGTATTTCTCCAAAGATAATATACAAATGACCAACAAGCACATGAAAAGACACTCAATATCACTTATCATCAGAGAAGTGCAAATCCAAACCACAGTGAGTTATCACCTCACACTATTTAGGATGGTGACTATAAAACAAATGAAAAACAGCAAGTGTTGGTGAGGATGTGGGGAAATTGGAACCTTGGTGCCTTGCTACTGGGATTGTAAAATGGTGCAACCACTATGGTTATGGACATTCCTCAAAAAGTCAAGACTACCATAGGATCCAACCACCCCACTTTTGGGTATACAATAAGCCCCTACATACAAACCTTCAAGTTGTGAAATTTCAAAGATGCAAACGTGCATTTGCATGTCCAATCATGTAAGTTAGTTCATGTATCTGGTGTATATTGTCACACGCGTGTATCCTCTACAAGTGGTTGCGCTTTTGTGTACTTTACTGTACAGTACTGTATAGAGTACAGTAGTACAGTATCTTTATTTCAAGTCCAGGATGTCTGGAAGCAAGCGTAAAAACAGCAGTGATGCAGCTGGCACTGCTAAGAAGTGCCAAGGGATAACGATGGAACTTGCTGTGCAACCTGTGGCGCTTATGAATGAAGACCTGATGGAATTGGAGGCCCAGAAAGGACGAAGAGAGACAAGAGGAAGAAGTAACTGAAGAACCAAAGAGATTCATGACGCAGGAAATGGCAAGGGGATTTTCTTTATTTGAGGAGGCACTGTTAGTTTTTGAGGCACAGAACCCGAAGAGTAGAACAGTACAGGAAGGTGGCAGCAGCCGTTCAGAATGTAATCCAGTGCTACCATGTCATTATGATGAGAAAAAAAAGAGCTACTACCCAGACATCACTGGATCGTTCTTTCAAGAAGGTAGATAGAATTGAACCCAGCAAGTAACCAGAACCTGTGCCATCACCGTGAGGCGTGAGTGAAATGGCAGCTTGCCCTCCGTCTCCTGTTGCTGACGATCCTTCAGCTCTACCATCTCCCACCTCCTCTCCCTCCTCCAGTCTGTAACTCTTCCTGCCTGTTCACTCGATGCCAGCCCCTGGATGCCAGCTGCTGTACTGTACTACTGTACTTTTCAAGGTACTGTACTGTAAGATTAAAAAGTGTTTGTTTTTTATGTATTATTTGTGTGAAAAGTATTATAAACCTATTACAGTTCAGTACTATACAGCCGATTGTGTTAGTTGGGTACCTAGGCTAACTTTGTTGGACTTACGAACAAATTGGACTTAGGAACGTGCTCTCAGAACAGAATTCGTTCCTATGTAAAGGACTTACTGTATAGCCAAAAGAATTAAAAGCAGTCTCAAAGAAATATTTGTGCTTCCATGTTTATAGCAACACTGTTCGCAGTAGCCAAGATGTGGAAACCACCTAAATGTCTATTGATGGCTGAATTGCTGAATTAATAAAGAAAATGCAGTATATACATACAGTAGAATATTCTTTGCCTTGAAAAAATAAATTCTGTCATACCCTATAACACAGATGAACCTCCCTGAGAACATCATCCTAATTAAAATAGGCCAATCAAAACAAGACCAATACTCTAAGATTCCACTTATATGAGGTATCCAAAGCAGTTAAACTCATAGAAACAGAAAGTGGAATGGTGGTTACCAGGGAACCGGGGGGAGGGAAAAAGTGAAGATGTCGTTTAATGGGTATAGAGTTTCAGATGTGTGAGATGAAAAAGTTCTGGAGCTCTGTTTCACAATAATGTAAATATACTTAATACTACTGAACTCTGTACACTTAAAAAAGGTTAAGATGGTTTTTAAAAAATGGGTGCACAAGGTGTTGCTACATTGCTACAGAGATTACTTTAACGATGGAACTTTGACTAAAGATGGAACACTGTAAGACACAACTGTAAACTAATTGCCCCCAAAATATCTCACTGGCCCAGATGTTTGTTTTAGTGAGATCAAAGGTCAAGGGATGACTGAGGTTTCTGGATTGATAGGAGTAGATTCTGACATGATGGCCCTTTTCAGAGTGGTCCAGAGCATGGACCATCTCCTCCAGGCCAGGACATGTCACACACACCTCGTGTTCCTGGAGTGTGGACTGGACTTGGGAAAGCTTCTCTATGGATACTCATTCTCAGTTCCATTCTTAGCTCACTCTTAGCTCTGTCTGGACAGCTGACCATGATAGGTTATGGTCTATCGCTGAATCTCAGCATCACTATCTGCATCCTGCAGCTATGGGATCACATCATAGCTTCCATTAGAAAAAAAATGTGTGGACAAAGGCTCCACATGCGTGTAGGTCACACATAGCATAAGAGTAAAATTCTAGGTAAGGCATATTTTTCGAAGTCAATGGAAATTTCTCAAATGCTTTGAGTTTTCTGTTCAGAGGATACTCTGAATTAGTATTTAAAAGACGTAAGTAAAGCAGAAATGGTTCAACAAATGTATCTGGGCAAAATATGTAATTAAAGTACCTGGTAGCAGTTACACATTTTAAAATGCAATTACTGTTGCAGGATAAGTTATAAAGCTACTAGCCACCATTTATTGAATAGTGTGTTCAGATTTAATGGATGGTTAATATATTCTAAATCACATTTTTATGATTTTAAATGTACTGTATGCATATAGTTGAAAACTAAAGAAATGTAGTGAGTTTTAGAGAAGAAAATATAAATTACCCTTCCTGGGAAATGTAGGCTAGATTACAGTGTTGGATTTTCCTCAAAGGAACAAGAATGCTTTATTTTCAGTCAGGCAGGAAAGGCAATGGAAATTAAAACTGAAGGAAGGGGGCTTCCCTGGTGGCACAGTGGTTGAGAGTCCGCCTGCCGATGCAGGGGACAGGGTTCGTGCCCCGGTCCGGGAAGATCCCACATGCCGCGAGCGGCTGGGCCCGTGAGCCATGGCCGCTGAGCCTGTGCGTCCGGAGCCTGTGCTCCGCAACGGGAGAGGCCACAGCAGTGAAAGGCCCGCGTACGGCAAAAAAAAAAAAAAACTGAAGGAAGGAAGACCCTACTCTTCCTCCTGTAGTCAAATTTGATGTTGGATGAAGATTCTAAAGGCAGATGCTCATAGATTCGTGTTGGAAACTGAAACTAACTTCTGTCCTGCCTTAACCTATGTAGGGCTTCTTCCTGGATTTGCTCTTTTCAGGCCCCCAAAGCAGTACTCCTTACACTAATAGTGTAAGCTATTTATTAAACTTTATTTTATGTAGCTATAAATATAAATAAATAAAATATGAATATATAAATATTCATATACATATTTATATGAGGGGTACCTGATAGAAAAACAAGCTTCTGGACAGAAGGATTGAAGACCTAACCAGGTTTTCTCAGTTATCCAAGTAGCTAGGTTGCATATGATTATTAATTTTTAAAACTTTATGTATTGTAACAATCTCAAGCTTACAGAAAAAAACTGCAAGAACAGCAAACAGAACTTACTTTCCCCCAGAGCCATTTCAGAGTAGATGGCAACATGATGCTCCATCATCCCTCCAAACTAATGCTGTTTCCTATAAACAAGGGCATTTTCCTGCATGACTGTGATTTAGTCATCAAAATCAGGAAGTTAACATAATTACTGCTATCTAGTCCTCAGACGCCATTCAAGTTTTGCCATTTTTTGCCAAAATGTTCTGTATAGCAAAATGATACAAGTTCAGAATCTTGTGTTGTATTTGCCAATTTCCTTTAGTTACCTTCAATTTGTAACACTTCCTCAACTTTTTCTTGATGTTTCTTGACCTTGACACTTTAAGATTACCGGCTAGTCAGGTTATTGAGTGTTCCTCAGTTTGGGTTTGCCTGATGTTTCATCATGACAAGATCTGGGTTATGAATGATTTGCAGGTAGGTCAGAGAAGGGATACTGAGTTCTCCTGTTACATTCTATCAGGAGACAATTATTTTGATTTGTCTCATTACGGTAGAGCACTTGGTTAAGGTGATTTCTGCCCAGCTTCTACACTGTGAAACTATCATTTTCCCATTTTAAATTAAATAATTATTACATTTGCTTTGAGCAGTGCTTATTTTTTCACTATATACTGTCAACATTTTTTCATGACATTAACATTCTTAAAATTTTTTAATGCTGTGTAACATTCTATTGTATAAATACACCATTATATGTGTGCACATTACTATCTCTCATTACATTGTTTTTAGCTTAACAATGTATTATCACTATTAATGTTAGGGTGTTGGACATATTTTTAGTATCGATTTTTACCTGTAATTCTCATTTTAAAGCAGGCATGCTTTTAGTTTCAATTTTTCTGTGTAAAGTGACACAGTTGCATAAAGACACTAAAATATAATTTAGGGATTGTAAAACTAGGCTTCTAAGGATTGTTAAATGAAGCTTCAAAAGTTATCAGATATATGAAACATTGTAGATGACTAAAATGCTTGAATGGTCAGTTTTGCCTTTACAATATATCTCCCCAAATATTAGGGAAATCTATTTAGAAAAAAATAAGGGATACATTATTAATCTAAAGCAAAAAAGTTTTTCATTATCATTATTACAACCCCTTTATTGACATTTTACAGTTATGCCAATGTTGGAATATACAGGAGTTTTGTAGACTAAGGTTATATAATGGGGAAACCTCATGTGTAGGTTTGTCATCACCAGAATCAGAAAGCAATTCTAGGTACCCATCTCTTGATGTTATTGTACCAGCTTACAACACTGCTGGGAGCTCTTCATCTCCTCTCTGAGACCATTGCTGAGTTATTAGCTACTGCCACACGCCACACACTAAATGAAATGGTTCTATGTCAGAGGGTAACTACAGAAAAACTGTAGAAAGAATGAGGGTTGAAGAATTTTCTTTATGTAAATCACTGTGCACTTAGAAGTTTTTTGTCTGAAATAACAAAGGGGTGCATGAAAATTGGGTATTTCATAAAAAAGATGTAAAGATTTATGTATGAAAAACAGCATTCAGTTTATGTTAATAGAATAACAATATAAAGGAGAAGAATATTAAGATTATTATTTTTAACCTTTGGAATGTTAATTTGGAATATTAAGTATTCCTTTTGTGCATAATACCTTCATACTCTTTTCTTGCATTTTTTCATAAAAGTAACATACACATTTTAAAACTAGGGCATTTCTATCTGTGAAATAGCACAGTACACAAGGATTTTTCATAGGTAAAAGAAAGAAATGCAATGAAAGGATCTGTTTAGGGCATTACCTTTAGTTTGTGTTGTATTTTTAAGTATTTGACGATTCAAACTTCCCGAACCAGATATTTATTTTTCCTAATAAGTGAAATAAGATTTTCTAAACTGCAATATTAGGCCTTTTATGTTTCTGCAACAGAAATAGATCTTGCTCTGAAATATAGAAAACTACCTGTTTCAATTGCTGATTGATGCTTTTAGGAGAACGCTATTGTTAAAAACCGAATTAATCTAGATTTGGGTATATCCTGAATCAAACCACAATCCCCAACTCATTAAAAAAATATATATTCAATTTATATAATTTAACCTTGTAGGACTTTTGTTAAACTTACATTTTTTTGTGTAATTATAAATTTCATTTTAAAAGGCCATCACTAATTTCAGCTGATCATAAATATTTGAGGTTAATTCAAAGTTATATGAGCCATTGGAGTATAAATAATAAATAGATCTTATTCTTCTCTCTGTACTAATTACCACATTTTTGAATAAATTATCTTCCTTTCCCATATCTCTGTTTGATGTGGTGTCTGAGAAGCAAAATTAACAAGGGAAATATACAATACAATTACCATTCAATTTCATTTGCTTGAGGTAAAAATATTTGGAAATTCAGTCTCTTTTTTTTTTTTTTAATCATTGATCTTATATTTCCTTAAGAATGGAAAAGAATAATTGTGTTAGAGAAATTTCTGCTCCTGTGTTAATCAAATAGGCGGATCCTACAGCACATTCTACTCCAGAATGGTAATAGGTCTCAGGAGACTGCTCTAATACAACTAAAGCACCTGTATGCTGGGCTGGGATTTGAAAAGCTGCCTGGGGCAAATGTCATCATCAACTCATTTAAAATTCACCCTGTGTGGGGCATCTGGTATGTGTTCTTTAAACAGGACACACTCTAATGATACATTGTGTCATGTGCCTTATAACAATATCCACTATAAGTAATCACTTTTACATTTATAGACAGCTGTTGCTTACTTTTGGTGGGGGTGGGGGACAGGTTCAAAATTCTAAAATAGTGTCAACACTTGTTCACTTATTGTTAAAAAGTATTTTCTAGTTGTTTCTTTTTGTCTTCTACCTAGATTATAAACTCCATAAGGAAAAAGACATTATATTCTACTTCATTATACTCCTCTTCAACCTCC
The DNA here is from genome assembly GCF_039906515.1 of Pseudorca crassidens. Taxonomy (NCBI): domain Eukaryota; kingdom Metazoa; phylum Chordata; class Mammalia; order Artiodactyla; family Delphinidae; genus Pseudorca; species Pseudorca crassidens. The sequence goes on from NC_090307.1 coordinate 9,136,418, forward strand.
AAAGCCCATAAAGAACATTCAAGATTCATTAAGATTTGTTTAAAAAATGAATGAATGAATTGGGTCTTCTTGAAAACTTAATTTAAAAAAAAAGCCATTCAGTAGTTATCAGTCTCTATGCCAGTCTGTTGTCTGCCTGTCCTTTCCAGGTGAAGTAGTAGCTACCACCTTAAAGCAGAGATTGCCAGTTGTCCCCAAATATCCATTCTCCACTTTTTCTATTATATCCAATTTGTAGTTGGGTAGATGACTGCTCAGGATAGAGACTACTTTTCCAAGGCTCCTTTGCAGGTTGGTATGGCCATGTGACTAAATTCTGCATGTGAGATGATATATTCAATTTCAGGTCTTGCCTTTAGGGTATCTCTTACAGAAGCCAAAGCCATATCCTAACTACTAATAATACATGCAATATGTATCATTTATAAATAAACACTAAATGTCAGGCTAGGGTGTTAGATGCTATACACACTTTATCTTTAAGCCTCAGAAGATCATAAAGTTTGGTATCAACGTTCCCATTTTTCAAACAATAAAATAGATTTATAGGTGTTGGATAATTTGCCCAAGGTCACCCTATAGAATAAGTATATTCCAATTTGGTGTGGGACATTTTTATACTGCTATAGTACTACTCTTTTTCTTTTTTTTTAATGTTATCTTCTAGGATCTTTTTTTCCTTTCAGTTTTATTGAGATATAACTGACATACAGCACTGGATAAGTTTAAGATGTACAGCATAATGATTTGGCTTACCTACATCATGAAATGATTACCACAGTAAGTTTAGTGAACATCCATCATCTCATATAAACACAAAATTTTAAAAAATACAAAAAAACCCACCGTTTTTCTTTGTGATGAGAGCTCTTAGGATTTAGTCTCTTAACAACTTTCATATATAGCATATAGCAGTGTTATTTATACTTATCATGCTGTGCATTACATCCCTAGTACTTATTAACCTTATAACTGGAAGTTTGTACCTTTTGACCACCTTCATCCAATTCCCCCTCCACCCACCCTCTGCCTCTGGTAGCCACAAATCTGATCTCTTTTTCTATGAGTTTGTTTGTTTATTTGTTTCTGAAGCACAAGTGACCTATAACACTATGTTGGCTCCTGGTACACAGCATAGTGATTCAGTATTCCTATACATTCCAAAATGATCACCACGATAAGTCTAGTTACCATCTGTCACCATACAAAGATATTACATAATTATTGACTAAATTTCCACACTGTACATTTCATACCTGTGACTCAGTGATCCTGCAACTGGAAGTTTGTACCTCTTAAGTCCCCCTCACCTATTTCTCTCCTCCTCCCACCCTCTCCCCGCTGGCAACCTGCTTGTTCTCTGTATCTATGACTGTTTTTGTTTTGTTAAGTTTGTTCATTTGTTTTTTAGATTCCACATGTAAGTGATAACATAGAGTATTTTGTCTTTCTCTGTCTTACTATTTCACTTAGCATAATGCCCTCTAGGTCCATCCATGTTGTCATAAATGCAAGATTTCATTCTTTTCATGTCTGAGTAATATTTCATATATATATAATAGATAGATAGATAGATGCCAAATTCTATTTATCCATTCATCTGTTGATGGGCATTTAAGTTGCTTCCGAATCTTGGCTGTTGTAAATAGTGCTGCAGTGAACACAGGGGTGCATATATTTTCTCATATTAGTGTTTTCCTTTTCTTCAGATAAATACCCAAGAGTGGAACTGCTCGATCATATGCTAGTTCTATTTTTAATTTTTTGAGTATATATACTGTTTTCTGTAGTGGCTGCACCAATTTACATCCCACTCTTTAACCAATTCTTGAGGTTGGTTATTTTGGAGTAATTCTTCTTCCAGCTTTTTTCCACTATCCAACCAGTACAAAGTCTTAACGAATCCTATCTCTGAAGGAGCTCTAGATTCTATCCACTTTTCTCCTTACCAACTGTCACTTCTTTAACTTGGGTTGTCATTCTCTCTTTCTTCTATTTCTGTAGTATTATGACTGTTTTCAGCATCGTCACCCTCTCATTAGCTGGGTCTTTGAATGAACACTTCTTTCTGCCTGAAATGCCTATTTTTCTACCTTGCTAATTCTCTTTTTTGTTTTTTAATTCTTGTCCCAAATGTTCCCTCTGGGGACACCTCCTTTAACTCTAGCTATAGCATACAAATTTATACCACAGCTCTTTTCTCAGTATAATTTTCTCAGCTTTGTTTAGTTACAATGAATAAATCAAAGTGTGCATACTTATAGTTTAACATGTGATTTTTTTTATATTTCTACACTGTGAAATGATTACTACAATCATGTTAATTAACATATCCATCACCTCACATTGTTACCATTTTTATTGTTGTGGTGGTGATGAAATATTGTTACCATTTTTATTGTTGTGGTGGTGATGAAAACACTTAAGATCTACTCTCTTAGCAAATTTCAAGTATACAATATAGTACTGTTAACTATAGTCACCATACTGGACATCAGATATCCAGAGTTTATTCATTCTGCCTAACTGAAAGTTGATATACTTTGACCAACATCTCCCTATTTCCCCTACCCTCCAGCCCATAGCCACCACCATTCTACTCTCTGCTTCTATGAGTTCGACTTTTAGATTCCATATAGATATGAGATCATTCAGTATTTACATTTTCATGTCAGGCTTATTTTGCTTGCCAGTGTCCTTCAGGTTCATAGGTTCATTCATGTTATTGTAAATGATAGGGTTTCCTTCTTTTCTGCACTTTTTTTTTTAATCAGGTTGTTTGTGTTCTTTTGATATTCAGTTGTATGAGCTGTTTGTATTTTGTATATTAACCCCTTATCACTTGTATCATTTGCAAATATTTTCTCCCATTCAATAGGTTGTCTTTTCTTTTTTTTTTTTTGCGGTACGCGGGCCTCTCACTGTTGTGGCCTCTCCTGTTGCGGAGCACAGGCTCCGGACGCACAGGCTCAGCGGCCATGGCTCACGGGCCCAGCCGCTCCGCGGCATGTGGGATCCTCCCGGACCGGGGCATGAACCCGTGTCCCCTGCATCAGCAGGCGGACTCTCAACCACTGTGCCACCAGGGAAACCCCTGTCTTTTCATTTTGTTGATGGTTTCTCTTGCTGTGCAAAATCTTTTAAGTTTAATTAGGATCTATTTGTTTATTTTTGCTTTTATTTCTTTTGCCTTAGGAGATAGATCCAAAAAAATATTGCTACAATTCATGTCAAAGAGTGTTCTACCTATGTTCTCTTCTAGGAGTTTTATGGTTTCAAGTCTTACATAAAGATGTAAATACATCTTTAATCCTTTTTGGGTTTTTTTTCTTTATACGGTGTTAGGAAGTGCTCTTATTTCATTCTTTTACATGTAGCTGTCCAGTGTCCCCAGCACCACTTATTGAAGAGACTGTATTTTCTCCATTGTATATTCTTGTCTCCTTTGTCATAGATTAATTGACCATAAGTGCATGGGTTTATTTCTGGGTTCTGTATTCTGCTCCATTGATCTATGCGTCTGTTTTTGTGCCAGAACAATGCTGTTTTGATTACTGTAGCTTTGAAGTACAGTCTGAAGTCAGAGCGTATGATGCCTCCAGCTTTGTTCTTTTTTTTCTCAAGACTGCTTTGGCAATTCGGGATCAGGTACAGGCATTTTAACAATATTAATTCTTCCTATTGTGAACATAGGATATCTTTCCATTTATTTGCATGTTCTTTACTTTCTTTTATCAACACTTAATAGCTTTCAGCATACAGATATTTAACCTCCTTGGTTAAATTTATTCCTGAGTATTTTATTCTTTTTGATGCTGTTGTAAATGGGATTGGTTTCTTAATTTCTTTTTTGGATAGTTTGCTGTTAGTGTATAGAAGTGCAACTGATTTTTGTATGCTACTTTTGCATCCTGAAACTTTATTGAGGTCATTTACTAATTCTAACAAATGAGTGCTGAAAACGTCTACTCTGTCATCTTGCTGACATCACTCTTCCCTGCCTATCCCAATATAATTTTGACTTTTATGTCTCTATTTTATCTCGACAGTATATTTCTCCACAGAAGGGAGAATATTTCTGCTCCTTATCTTTAGGGCTGAGCACAAGTCCTCAAATGATAATCAATGTTGAATTAAGATTTCAGAAACTAAAGATTCCCTATTTCTGTCCTTATATATTATGTTGTGAAAAAGACTGCTTTTATAATCTTACATCTAATTCATTGACCCTATGAATATATGACTGGTACCACTGGGCAATTATTTTTAGGGACAAACAGTGATTTCATACTGAGGTAAGTAATGCTGATCATATATAATTTGGAAGTTTACACTTTACAAATTAAATGTTTAGGAAGATTGAATTTTTTTGAATGGGCAAGGGTGATATTCCCCTTTCAATCTGTTAGACTCTCTTGGATATAGTATCATGTGAACAGTTTAATCAGTATTTTTTTTAATTTCATGAAAGAGTAGATGAGTTAACACTTTGGCTTTTTAATTCCATGAATATTCTGTGATTGTAAATAGTGTTCTAACATACTTATATTGCAGCAAATGGATATGCTAGTACCCTCAGTTAAGGGTTAAACTGAGGTTAGAGTTAGGAAAAGTAAGTAAAATTTGTGATATCAATGCAACATTAAATTCAACTGACTTCAAATGACAGTGCTTTAATAGGGCTGGGAGAAAAATATTGAACTGGAATTACCAACTAATAGTTCCAACACCTTTTTTCTAGATTTGAAGGTACAAAGACATAAAGTAATACATCATTCACCTTAATTAGTAAAGCATACAGTAACAAATTGGAACAAAGTTTCTCGATTTTTTTTAAACTCCATGGTTTATATTAAAAATGCAATGCCTCTAAGTCCAAACCAGGGAAGCGTTCTCTGATAATAAATGGCCCCACTGCATTTGCCCCACCCTAGGTCTATTAATATAAAATACTAAATGGGGAAGTGAAAAAAACTTCAGAGCTATACATTTTCATTGAACATATTTTGCCTCTTGCACTATAGTTTTCAGAAATAACTGCGTAACTCATACTTATTTGAGGAAAATACTGTCTTGAAGTAAATTGCAGAATGTGAATTAAGCTCTCCCAAACAATTCCAGTCTGTTGATTCTCATTCTCCTTTAAGTACAACTCTTGGTTGTCTGCAAGTTAATAGTTAAATCTTACTTCTCTATGTTTAATTAACGCTCCACGCTCCATCTTTAACATTTGAAAGTGACTTTGAAATAAAGTTAAAAGCTCCAGGGGTCTTTTGTAATCAAGTGCCTTTACTTCCAGGAGCAATATTTATTTTATCTAATGAAATGCAAGTCTCTGTAGCAACAAAATATTGTGAGAATTCTATTAATTTCCTAGGAAATTTTTCCTGTTCTAAATACAGTTTTTATTAATAGCCATGGAATTTTTATCCTGTACTTTCAGTACCTATTCATATCACCATATGGTTTTTCTTCTTTAATGTGTTGCTGTGGTAAAATGTGCTAAACAATTTTTAAGACTGAACAAATCTTGCAGACCTGATATAAACACTGCATACATATTTTTGTACCTTCTTGGATGGTTTCACTAATATTTATTTGTTATAGCTGCATATCTACTCTTAAGTCAGATTAGTTTTTGGTATAACTTTTGTCAGGTTTTGGATATATTATATTCATAAAATAAATTAGGAGGTTTTAGTTTTAGTTTTTTCCATGGCTTGGAATATTATAAACAATACTGGAATTATCTGCTCTTTAAGACACAGAAAGAAACTCATTTGTGAATCCATTTGTTCCTAGTACCCTTTTCAATGGCAAAGCTCTAAACACTTCTAATTCTGTCAGTGGTAACTGGCTTATTCACCTTCTCCTAGTTTTTTGATTTTGGTAACTTGCATTTTGCTAAGAAATCATAATTTTTTCTAAATTTTCAAACTGACTGCAATATAGTACACGATATTTGTCTCTAATCCCCCTAGTTTCTTCTACATCTACTCTTCTGCTTATTTCATTACTGATCTTCTCATTTAAGCTCACTTTCTTTTTGCCTTGGTAAGTCTACATGAAGTTAATCTCTTTTTTTAATCTTTTCGAAGTATCGTATTTCAGATTTATTTAGTTGTTCAAATAGCTTTTGTTTTATATTTCAGTTGGCATTAGCTTTATGTTTTTAAATTTCCTATTCCTAGTTTCCCTTGTTTTTTTAAATTGTTCTTCTAATTTCTTAAGGTAAAAATTTAATTCCTTACTTTTCATCTTTATTGTTAACAAATTAAAATATTTGGGATATACAACTTATTTTAAATTTAGCTTTTTCTGGGTATTATGGGTTATGGTATTAAGCATTCATCTTTTAAATTTTTTTCTTAATATTGTATGTTCTGTCAGCTGTTAGCATTAGAGATATATTTTGAGTATGCACTAAATATTCAAAGTAGATACTAGGCTTATTATTAGTTATTAATTTTTGAAAATATACAGTTTCACTTCATTCCTACATAGCTTTTTGTTGTGTTATTTATACATTTTTACTGTTTTTCGATAAAGTATAGGCTTTAGTAAATATTATTGCTGCATTTCATCCATTTGTTCACCTCCTTTATCCCATCTACGTTTTAATCACAGATCTATACTTGTTTGCTCTTGAAACAAGAGCGTTTGCATGTAATAGAAAGAGTTGCTAACACATGGTACTTAGTATATCCTGGGTTCTCTTCTAACTCAAACGCATTCATACCCATATCATGCACACAACAACTCTCTCAGGTGGGTGCTGTTATTACTTCAATTCCCAGATGAATAAACTGAGGCACAGAGATATGAAATAAATTGCTCAAGATCACACCATTAGTCAATGATGGAGCTAAGACCCAAACCCAGGTAGTCTGGCTCTACAGGTCCCAGGAAAGAAGCTTCTGTGAGACACAAATTTTTAAAACTTGTCAGAAAGCACATACTAATTTACAGACATTGAAGGTAAGAAATTCTTCTTTTTTGCTTTTGTTTTGAAATTTTACATTTTTTATATAGTAGTGCCTTCCTTTCCTAGTACCTCAGCTAGGATGTGTTGTGAATCTTCCTATTTCCACTTTCTTTGCACTTCATTCTCTAAATATATGCTAATTAATCTACAGCTTACATTGTCATACCCAACTGAAGAGAAATTATCACATTAAATAACAACCAGAAGGCTTACCATTTAGGGTGAGCATTCTTCACCTAAGATAAGTAGGACAGAAATGATCCAGTCCTTAGTGAATGAGTTATCCCTGGTTTTTAACCTTCTGATCACATCACTTCACCCTTCCCAGCTTTAACCACAGGCCTGTTCCTGCAGGCTCTGCAGTGCTGCTATGTTAAGTGAGGCCCAGATCTGACCTCCTTGGCATCCAGGCTCTCATAACTTCGAGTACCTTACAGTCATTCACTTTCAAAGGTTTATGTACTTGTGAAGGTGTTGTTTATATTAAAAAGAAAAACATAATTCTAAATCATTTTGTTTTAGAAATGGCATGAATCTTAAATGTGGAAGCCAGGCTTAAATATAATTTTATTGTTTCACTGCTTCTCAATTATTTAGAAAGCTATTCTTGATCCTAGGGGTTTCTCTTCAAGCGAAGAAGTTACTTTGGTCAAGAATCCCTTTTACAAAAAGTGATGCTTTTATCCACTTAGTGGGTAAAAGAGTTAGAGTGTATGCTTAAAAGGACAAAATATATTCTACTGTTGTATAGATAAATGACTGTTGAAAGCTATATTGGAAGGAGACATTAGAGTTCCCTTCTCATGTGTACTTGAAGTTCTGATGTAGGTTCCTTCCTCATTTTCCTAAGCAATTACCATCAACCTAATCTGACCTGCTCACTACATGAACAAGGCTCCCTTACCCCAAGCCTCCTATAGGATTTGGCCTATAGGATTTGGCCATAGAGACACACAGGCAGAAGGTTGGAGTGCATTGGGAAAGAGGGATCAGGGTATTTAATTCTACAGCTGCCTTGTTGCCAAGTGAAATCCCATGGCTCCTGTAGGATGGCCCACTTGGGTCTTGATGAAATCAAGTCATTATCCCCCTATTTGCCCATTCAGTCCTAGGTAACAGGTTCTCATGTTGCTAGCCTTGGGATGCTTCACTTTATTGGTTTCTCTGACCTCTTTTTACACCATTATATTTATAGTCACTACATTAAACTATTGTTAATCTCTAATTTTTGTTGATAGATACTTTCCGTTGGAAATTTTAGTGATAAAATGATTGGTACTAAGAGTGACCATAGTGGGTGGAATGAGAATCTCAAGGTGGAGTTTTGGGACTGGGTTGCACAAATATTTTAATAAACATTAGCATGTAGATAACTTACCAGGAAAAATGAGACAGCTCTAATATATGCCATGTGGTACTGTCAATAATTACTCAAACTGTCACTGTTGATGGCATGGGATGGGGCACAGGTAGAGGGCAACTAGTAGAAAGATAATGTGGATGTAGCATTTATGTGATATGGTAATGATATTATCACAGTGTCAGGTGGTTAGCTGTTTCTAATGGCCTAGAAAGAGCACAGAGAAAAAGGCAAATTGAGATTTAAAAATTTTCTAATACACAAGAGGAAACAGGTAACAAGGGGAAAATCAAAAGTCTTTATGGCAGCTTCAGAAACATCCCTTAACTCATATCGCTGCAGGGAAGTTGTTTTAGAGCCTCAGGCTCAGAGCCTGCCTGGAATTGTAGCAAGTCTTCAGTTTGGATCCATGCACAACATTGACAGGCCTATAATATGGGTGTTAGGCGCCTTGGTGGGTCAAAAGTGGGAAACGAAAATATGAGATGGGGAATGTACGAAGGCACAAGTAAAACTGAAAACTCGGAACTCCCCCAAAGTTTAAATCTTCCTTGTTAGAGAAAACCACCTACCACCCTCCTCCATCACTTTCGTCCTGACTCTTGTCTGAAAAACAAGAGCTCACCTTTTCAATGATTACGTTTGGAGAGTAGTTTCACAAAAGGGTAGAAATTGTTTCAGGGCTAAATCTTCCCCCTCCACACTACATTACTTCCATGGATACCAGAATTGTCCTGATCTATAGGATCTGGTAAGAAAGGAAATAGCTTATGCAATGAAATAGTTGCAGGATCTTGCCAATTAGGAGTCTCGAGACTATATTAATGAGAGTAGATCCTAAAGGTATTAACTAAGGTGAAATCTAAGACTAAAACAGCTGAATTTATTGACATGGGTCTACTCTCCTGGGACGCAAGATTTAATATTTTATTTCTGAGCACTTGACAGTATCTGAACAGTTTGCATGGATAATTTACTGAAGACATGTCTCAGAATGATTTCTAATTTCCTTTCTCCTTTATTTAAATGTTGTTTCAGATTCCTTGTATCTCAAGGGGACACCTACCACTGATAGAGACTTTGGTATGTATACCAAAGGTTAAAGTGAAATACAAGGTAAAGTATTAATTCTCTATGTGTAGTATCTTAAGGTAAGCTGCACTTTTTGAAATATAATTATTTAGATTCCTGTATGTTATTAACATTACATTGCCATTCTCTTGAGAAGAGAGCAGACTATTTCCAACTCATTTTTTAAAAATCCCTGAAATCTAACATCTTCCATAAACAAAGTTGCACTAAATAAATATCAGTCAGTTGATTATTTGGTTATTTTGAATCTGATCTCCAAATTCTTTGATTGCATATATGCCTGAATCACCTTAATTTTTCTGTCACAATTGACATAAGTTTACTGGGAATTGGCTCTACCCTCAACGAGCTTATATACCAAAAGACAATACATTTATATAAAAATCAGTATTATGAGATAGCATTAGTAAAAGCCAAATAAGCAAGGCAGACAATAAGTGAATAAGGGTTTGACAAGGGGAACATCACTAAACCGTGTGGTCATAACCTTTATCACAATGTGGGAGTTGGATGGAAGGAAAGGTAGGTGTAGACAAGGAGAAAGGTGATTTTGGCAGTAAAATCTTGAGGGCCTAGGAAAATATATAACATTGTTTCAATGTTTGCTAAAAGACCAGTTCAGAAGAGTGGCGATTTCTTATAGGGGACTAGTAGAAATAGTTCAGCAAATAATTTACTTGATCATGGGAGAGGCTTGAACATCTTATTTTGACAGAACTGTATTTTATTGGTAATAATTAAGCATGAAGTTCTAGACCCGAAGATTAGCCTGGACAGAGAGGTATAAAGGAAGACTTCTGTGGTGATAGTGTTGAGGATGAATTGGAAAATGATGCACTTGAAGATAGAGAGATAAGGAAACTGCAGAACTGTGGGCAAGAGATAAGGAAGGCCTGGAGTAGGCTGGCGAGAGTAGAATTGGGCTCTGGGTTTCTCTGGGCTCCCTGAGAAGTGAGACTTGTGTGATGGTGACAGATCCTAATTGTTGTCTGTCCTTAGAAAAGTATCCTTTGGCATACCTCTGTACTTCCAAAGTTTTAGAGAGTGAGATGAATTAAATTTAGGTTGACAAATTTAACATTTCTGAACTGTTAGCATCGTCAGAGCCCCAAGTGATCTTCAAGCATTCTCTAATTTTGTGGATGAAGACATATATGGCACAAACTGTAGGAGGAGGTTTACTACCACCATCCATGTGGCTGGAGGCCCATGAAGAGGAGTTGGTCAGAAAGGAGTTATTAATTAAATGAAGGATTGAGAGCTTGGAAAGATACATGGAGGAGTTTAATAAATGAGGATCTTGCATGGTAAGTAGGAGAGTGTGGGAAGTTGCAAAGAAGTGAAAATGAGAGATCACAATAGAATGTGAGCAGGTAGTAGGAAGGAGGGGTGGGGATTGACAGGTTTCTCTCAGCATTATGCTCTAAGCTAATTATGTCTCAACTTTTGCCATTAAATTTCCTGCAATTAATTTTAATTGGGAGGCAAACACCTCAGTCCATTTTTTAAGGTGTTGGTTTTTAGCTATGCTAAATGTCTAATATAGCAAACACTTATCATCTTAAAATAGTCAACTTACTGTGTGCAGCACAAGCTTAAGAATTTTTTTTTTTTTTTTTGGTACGCAGGCCTCTCACTGTTGTGGCCTCTCCCATTGCCGAGCATAGGCTCCGGACGCACAGGCTCAGCGGCCATGGCTCATGGGCCCAGCCACTCCGCGGCATGTGGGATCTTCCCAGACCAGGGCAGGAACCCGTATCCCCTGCATTGGCAGGCGGACTCTCAACCACTGCACCACCAGGGAAGCCCAAGAATTTTTTTTTTAATTTTAGTTAAAAAAAAACAAAACAAAACAAAACCATCAGAGGTTACACAGATTAAAAACAGCAGCAGTCTTACTTTTTAAATATGTAAATGCTTTAGATTTTTGCTTTTTTCCACTCTTATCTATGACCCACCACCAAATGTAATATAGTGGACCAATATGTCATTTATTTAAGAATTTTCCATTACCTGGAAGAAAAAAAAATATTGAATTTCATAATTTGATGACTGAAACTTATACTGCACAACACTTAGAAGCAAATGAATTTCATCATAATATGTCAGGTTTCAAGGTTAAATTAAAGATATGTGGCATTCAGTTTATTCCTTGTGTGGAAATATACCACACATATCAAAAAAAACAAAATGAAAAGAGTAAACCTAATATAAGAAATTTTTAATATATAGTCTAGCAAGGAACACCTTATTTTGTATTTTTCTTTGTACTTTTTGTCATAACGTAAGTGATAGCTTATAATAACTCATGCTTTCAAATAATCATCTTTTCTCTAATTTCTTTATAATTTTACAATATAAAAGTAAATGCTGTTTTAAAGCTGTTAGTCAATACAGAATGTTGGAAACAGCACAGGCTTTAGTGTACTGATCCCATCTCTAACTATATATATTATATCACATTATTATATATTATTATTATAACTATAACATATGTTATATATTACATGATATAGTAATATATAATATATAAATATATTAACATTATAATATATTGTACAATATATTACATAATTATAATTATATAATATTTTATATATATATGTGCACACACATATATAAAATCTTGAGAAATTTAGTTTTAGTGCTCTGAACTTTAGCTGTCTCACTTGCAGATGAGGTCCTTCCTAGTACCAATGAGACAGGATTGTTGTAGAGATACAACAGTGTACTGAAGCATCCAATGTTTTAGCAAATACTAGGGCCATGATTAGCGTATTTTGAAGATTCTTTTATTTATTTCTTGTTCCTTTAAATCTCACAGACAGTGTTACAAATAATCTCTCCCCACAGTCAACACAGTAGCAAATTAAAGTGCCCTCACCACTCTATTGATAAAGTCATAGCTTTAAGACAGTGCTACAATGAAAACATCACAAATTGGTGGGTATTAATTTATTCATCTCAAATCCATAGACCCATAAGTGATAATCACTGAGAGCACTGGAGGTCATATTCTACCTACTTTCATTTTTAGGTCTGTAAAATGTGGTCCAAGAAGAAAGTGACTTCTCCAGTTTCACACAGTTACATAAACATGAGTTTGCTGTTTGTTTTTAACATCCACATAGATTTTCAGGGCTGTCTGTACGATAATGCAATGCAAAGACTTAAAGTACAGTATTTTTAGAAAATTAGGCTTGAACATTCAGTCTTAAATTCTCAGAGAGGAGACTCCATCATCAATTCATACACGCAAGGTAATTCTATTAATAGAATCTGACTTGGTTAGAATTACAGAAATTTTATAATTTCATTTCAGGATATTAATTGTATAGTGAATATGAAGATATAGTATATATGGGGGTAACAAAAACAAAATTTTATATGTCTTGCCATCTATAAACTTTATCCTAATATCTGTGACAAGACAGCTACAAAAATATACATAACACTCTACAGTTTAGCAAAAATGAATTTTATAGATGGAGAAAAAAAGCAAGTGATATCTCATTTTGGATCAATGTATTAGTTGAGTCAGTCTGCCAAAACAAAATACCGTATACTGGCTGGCTTAAACAACAGAAATGCATTTTCTCACAGTTTTGGAGACTGAAAATCCAAGATCAAGTTTACAGCGGAACTGGCTTTCTGATGAGAATTCTCTTTCTGGTTTGCAGGTTGCCTCCTTGAACTCATATGACCTTTCCTCTGAGTCCTCTTGTGTGCTTGCAGAAATCAATCTCTCTCTCTCTCTTTTCTTCCTCTTCTCATAAGGCTATCTTATAAAGCCAGCATGGATAAGCTTGGATTGGGGCCTTGCCATTATGATCTCATTTAACCTTAATTACCTCCTAAAGACCTGATCTCCAAATACACTGGAGATTAGGACTTCAACATATATGGATGCTGCAGGGGGCACAGTCTGTAACGATCAGGAAAGGTCAGATGAAGGAAGTACCACTTGGGACGGGGTGGAAGCATATGAGAATGCAGAACATGGGTGTGGAAGTCAGCCAAAGAATAAATGGGAAGTCATATTTATGTTATATGTTGGAGGGCCTCGAAGGCTAGTTTGAAGAATTTCACACAAACTACACAATGAAGTAATCAATATGTTTGAAAAAGGAAGTTACTATTTTATCTTCACATTGGAAAGATTCCTAAGATGAAGTGTTTACAACAGATTCCAATGAAGAGAGTCTGGAGTATAGGAGACAGATTTGGAAAAGTTTTGCAATAGACTTTATTGGGATTAAATAACATCATGGCTGGGATAATGGTTTTATTTCCTTTTCACTACCAAAATTCCTGACCACGTGACACATGCCTTTCTTTACTGTTTAAGCAATTTAACTTCTACCTACACCTCTCCATAGAAATCTCTTTCTTAAATTTCATGGTTGGGTTCCTAGTCCCCCAATCTGAAGTTCGATTCTTACTTTTCCTTATCCTTGGCTTCTCTTCAGTCTCAGTGAGTTACTTTGTCCTAGACTCACTTTAGGAACTTCTCTCTCCTTCCTTGCTCTCTATGCCTTTGTCACTGTCACTTGTTCTTCCAAATCCACAAAAATGCATGTTTGTCTAGGGTTTTCATTTGGATTTTTCTACTTTGTTACCTTCCATCCATTGGTAAAATCACCTGTACTCTAGAGTTACCACAAAATTAATTTCATCAATACTTACCTATCACATGAATCCCACCTGTATCTCCAGCCCTGAGTTCTCCAGAATTCCAGATCCCTATGGCACCTTTCCAATCAGTCCACCATCATCTATAGATCTTTTTCCCTCTAAAAGCCATCTCCAGGTACCCTACTATTATTTTTTAATATATTGACCTTTTTGTTGGTACCTAGGCTCAAAACTTCAATGTAACTCTACTCTAGAATCCCTCACCATTTCCTATATATTTACTGACAAAATAGCTCTTTTTGCATTGTTTTGTTGGGCAATGTTTTTGTTGTTATTGTTTTTATGGTTACCACATTCATGTTAAAACCTTTCTTATGATTCATTTTTGCTTCGTACTTCTCCAGTAAAATGAAGCATTCAGCCCCTGGCTTCCTCTCAAGGCTGATGTGTTTGCCTTCCATTTTCCTGAATGAGAAACAACTCTGCCTGCATTCCTACAGGATCACTTTACCACATCTCAATATATTTCTTTTCTTTTTTTAATGTTGCTTCAAACTATCTCATCAAAGTTAATTTGTCTGCCTGTAAAAGATACCAAGGGACTGAAAACAGCAACGACAAAAACAGTGATTAAAAATGATGAACAGGTATGGATTGCTTTCATGTAACAGGTTGTTCTTTTAAATACTTCTTACGTATTAACTCATTTAAACCTCCTCACAACTTAAATGAAATAGCTATTACTATCCCTATCCCTGGAACTTGATGGCATGCATTTTTTAAAGGGAACTCATATGATTTGTGAAATCTTTATCTCACTACATTCAGCACACCCTCTACCTTACAGAGTTCAAAATGTCAGTCTATTCCTCCTGACAATTGCAGGAAGCTCAGCTGGCCAATGTGCTGGAGGAAATTTATTGAGTAGGGTGGCATGTGTTACTTTTGGATGATTCTCTTGGCTTTGGGAAATAAGGCACATGGATGGACTGGTTAAAAGATAAACTGAGGCATATTAAAAATTTTAAGAGTTTACTTGGGCAAAAAGCCCTTCGAATTGGGCACTCTACCCAATGGACCTTGAGAGAGGTTTTTAAAGAGAAAGTACAGGAGCAAAGTAGGATGCTATTGACTGACTGTAGCTTAAAGCCTAGCTGGCTGTGACTGGTTGTCCTTAGCTTTGATTTTGTAACCTTGAGGCATTTACAGGCTTAGATTTTGGTTTGCTTATATAGGCCACCAGTGCATGAGAGCCACGTCAGTCTAATAGCCTCCTTGACTGATTAATTTCACAATTCCCTCCCTTTTGGTCATCCTCTCGTACATGAGAGACTGACCATGTATTGATTTTAGTGCCACCCTTAGTCACCATCAGAGTTATGTTGTTCTTGTCTCATGGTGGAATTCATAGGTTATGATGTCAGATACCTGGAAGAATTGTTTTTGCTGTGCAGCTCATTGTTATCTTGTTTCAGTTTCCCTAAGTGTGGTGAGACCATGAGATGGCCTGCTGATAACTGTGAACATGTAAGGCCTTTGAGAGAACACAGCTCACCCAGGAGACTACTATTAGGTAGTAGTCTGTAACTACTATAGTTACCTATATATTCCTAATAGATAATCATTAGGAGGGCAATACCAAGAGACCGAAGTACACTCCTTAGCCAGGGCCCCCATGAACCAAACCAGTTGGTATCAAATTAATCAAAAAATTAATTTGAGGCATCAACCTGTTTTAGCCAAGTGGCTTCTCTGTTAATTTCTTCTATTTGCTACAATACCAGAGGTGTTGATCCAGGAACTGAAGGAGATATTTACGATGGTAAACATCCTCCTTGTTCAGCCAACGAGTCATCTAAATCAATTCCATTATCTAAAACCATCTTAGCAAGAAGGTCTAGGGACTTTGCTGTGCAGCTATGACCTTAAGAGTGGATTCAGCAGTAGTTGCCAGAGTTAGGAGCATTGCTTCCCGTCCATTAACAGAGAGAAGAGGCAAGCAGCAGAAAGGCAAAGAGATAAAGGTTTCATACTGAAGGTGAAAATGTTGATCCATGGTCTTGGGAGAGCTGTCCACCTCAAGATGCCACCTGCTTGTGGGAAGGAACCTCCCTAGTCAGTTTTAACTTCAGATCTCCAGCTGGTGTGCAGTTCCAAGAGTGTGGAGGAGCCCTTTGTAATTGGGGGAAGTGGACCCAAGGTTCACGTCCCTGAAGTTTGGCTGCCCTCTGGGTGCTGAGGAGAAGCTGGCATGGCCCCTTCCAAGGAGGCTCAAGGGCAGTCTTTTTGCTTAGTGATTCCAAATCAGAAGGGTAGGAGAAGTTAGAAACGTTTGTTTGAAGAGTTTTAGCCAGATATTTGAGGAGAGTAGAAGAATTCAGGATCCAGTTCAGTTTATGGATACATAACAAAACCTCAAAGACAATGAACAGGACAAGAATCTGATATCCACAGGTTGTTTTATAATTTTCTACTGAAACACAGTTTTTTTCCTCCATCTAATCACCCTCACTTCTATCAAAGATAATCACAGTAAAACTAATTTGTTTACACAATAAATTGAATCTCATTAAACTTGGCCTAATTTTTTATTTAAGTGTAGCAAGAATAGTGATTGACCATATAAGGCATTTTAAAAACCTACTTTGCTGAAACTTTTCACAGTGAATCTTAGATTGAGCTTTTAAGACATAAATAATATCACACACCCATAACATACATGCATAGACATATAGAAACAGAAAGACAGATGCAAACAGAGATCTTACAGCTTTTGTTTTAAAATTTTAGCCATGAGATGGGCATGATAATGCAAAACTCGCTAGTTTATAAAAGAACAGTGGAACCCAGACTGTGTCTCTGGCAGATGGCCAGAACTTAGATTTACCTTCTTCGATGTCTTAAACTTTTTACTAATACTTGCGGAGATTTTTAAGATTTTTCCTTCACCTAGTTTCCAGATACCCCTTTCCTTTTTTTTTTTTCCTTCTGATAAGACTCGGCTCTCAGTTCCTAAAGAAGACTGAGTAAAACATTTACATCTCAAAAGCACTGGGAAGGAATTCCAGTTCCTCCAAAGACCTTTGTTCCCTAAATCCAGAATTTTGTAGTATCTAAAAACTTTCTGAGATGGTGGGAAATGGGGGTTGGGGACTAGTAAAATGGATACATGGGCTTTGAATTGTTACTAGAGCTGCATGTCTGTTCTTGTAAAAACTTGACTGGTAAGACAAGCGCAGTTATTTTTTTTAATTTCTCAAGGAATTGGGTTGCAACCTGAATGCTATCTAGGCTGACTCAGCCATCCAAGTACTTTATCTTCAGTTTGCTTCTTTATATGAGGGAGAAAATCTTCAGCTAAGATGGAAATCTAAGATGGAAAAATTCCTATGTTCTAGATTTAGACATGTTTGTCTTTGGAATGTTCTTCTTTCTCTCTGGGTACCTAGTTTCATTTTAGCTCAGGGGAGAATGCCTAAAAAAAAAGTTCCTATCAGGCTCTGAATATCAACTTGCAATTTGGTCAACTTCTCACCTTACAGCTAAAAAAAAAAAAAAAGAAACCTTTTGAACATATTGTCAGTAATCAGCCAGGACAAACAATAAATATTCCTAGCATTATTAAACAATACCATGGATACAAGAAGGGTACCCAAAGAGGGTGCAAAAGATTACACCCTCCCAAGATCCAGAGCCACTTTCAAAAATAACCAAAAGAAAGAAAAACTCAAGACAATTCCCGAGAGCTGGCAAAAGTTGGTAGGATTCTAGCTGCAAATGGGGTGCAACCCACACTTCTGTGCAGTCATATCTTGTGGGCCTCCAATCTGACAGTTGCCAAGCAAAGTTCTCAGGACACAAAACAAGACCAACAAGAAGGAAAGAGCTATCTCCGGGAGAAGAACAGACAACCAGTGAGTACCTGAAAGCAAATTCACGAATCACAATTCAAAGATCTAATTCTTAGAAATGCTTTTTGCCTGCCAACCTGAATTTGGAAAGGAAGGGACACTAAAACTTTACCTTCTCTCAAGCAGGCACACAGACGAACAGCTGGGAGAGCAGACTTTGTCGGCTTCGCCAGTTTTCCCGGGATGCTGTCTGCAGGCTCCAGCGTGAGCGGGGCATCCCAGAGGGTCTCACTTGTTCACCGGAAACTGTAGGCGAGGAAAATAATTTTCCCTCCACCCTTCATAGAGAGTGCCTAGCTGAGGCCCTTTTCCTCGGGGGCCTCTCCTAAATGGACGAGCTCTTCTTGGTTAGAAGTTCTCCGCTGTGGGGCTTCCTTGATGGCGCAGTGGTTGAGAGTCCGCCTGCTGACGCAGGGGACAAGGGTTCGTGTCCCGGTCGGGGAATATCCCACATGCCACGTAGCAGCTGGGCCCGTGAGTCATGGCCGCTGAGCCTGCGCGTCCGGAGCCCGTGCTCCGCAACGGGAGAGGCCACAGCAGTGTGAGGCCCGCTTACCGCAAAAAAAGAAAAAAAGTTCGCTGTGGCCACCGTAACTCATGATCATTCTTCGTCAGGGTACCTACTAGGCAGCCTTAAAATAAAGTTTTATTCAGCCGAGGCCTCACACGGGCCCAGCCCAGTTTCAGTCAGACCCAGTCCGAGGCTGGAGCCGGCCGGTGTCCGACTTAGGTCGGAACCAGTCTGACCCGGACTTCGTCAGAACAGGAACCCGGACTGCTTTCTTAGTTGCACCGGATGCGACCCTGGACCCCCTCCGGTTTCTAAGTTGGAAGTAGGCCAACTCCAGTTGGTTTCGGGACCCAGTTTAGGAAAATAAAAGATGCTCAGTCTGAAAGCTCGTGACGCAAAGCTGCTGAACGAGGACCGGGACCCGAGGGGACGTTCCCACACCTCCAGAGGCAGCGAGCAGGCAGCGGCTCCAGGGAGCTCAGCAGGTACCTCCGCCTGGTTGCTCGGGGCTCTTGGGGGCTGCTGGGGTCCCTCTGGTTGTTTTTTCTGATCATAGACCTTTTAAAAGACAAGCTGAGGCATATTCATGTTTTTAAGAGTTTATTTGAACAAAAACCCATTCCAGTCAGGCAGCAGCAAACTGGCACTGGTTAGGCGCGCTCCGCCGACAAGCGCTGAGGACAGGCTTCCATAGAGGAAGTGTGGAAGCCAAGTAAGGGAATTATTGGTTGGCTGTAGCTTAGAGCCTCGTTGGCTGTTTGTGATTGGTTGTCCATAGCGTTTTGTAACCTTGAGGCATTTACAGGCTTAGATTTTGGTTTGCTTATATAGGCCTTTACCGCAATAGAGCCACCTGAGTCTAATGGTCTCCTTGCTTAACTAAGTTAATAGATCCAAGCCTTGTGGTTCCAAAAGCTGATACAATTTTGGTGTCCTCTTTAAGGAAAATGATACATAGTTTTGAATACATAAAGAGCATGTGTAACGGGTTGTGAAGCTTAAGCTTCCTGATCTTCGTGGAGCTTTATCAAGGGATTCCTGAAGCATACTATGGTTTACAAATGTGGAACAATCTTGGATGATGGTTCAGCTTATTGAAGTTAGTATTTCAAAGCTGAGCGCTGCAGACCACCATTTCAGTTAGGGTTTCCTTTACGTGCAAAGCCTGACCGTTTTGGGCACTGGGAACTTCAAGTAAGGAGACCGATGGAGTGAGGATGATGGACTACAGAGTGCTGGCTTGGGCAGTTCACTGGGGGGTCACCTCCCCAACCCCTCACCCCGCTTTTCATTGTCTCTTGAAGTCTTTCCCAAATGTTATAATCCTATAACTTGAAGGAACCCAGTTGTAATGATTCCACGGTGTATAGATTCCAGAAGAATCTCACCTTATAACCAACTTACATAGGCAGACACTTTTTATTAAAAGGTTTTTAGTCTTCTGTTTTGCATAAAAAAGAAAAAAATAGTATGATTCAGTTGATCTAGGCTTAAGAAGTGCTGATGTATTATTTCTTACTGGGACTTGTTATTGATGTTTGGAGTTCCTGCTGGTCTGCTTCTTGCTTTGATGGTCTGGTATCGTTTCATTTTGATGTTTTCATCCTCCTATTTGGGGCAGGTTTGGCAGTCAAAATGTAATTAAGTAGATGCTTTTCATATGCAAATATCCATGTGATTACTACTTCAAGCTATTATATTTATTCTGGAAAGAAGTGAAAAATTCACAAGTTTGGAGATAATAGCAAGTTTTCAAAATCTCTTTCTCTCTGAGTAAATGAATTTTTTAATATAAAGATACCAATTGATAAGGCCCTTTCTGTCTCAGATCATTCCAGCTCACACTCCCCTGTTGAAGTTCTGTGTTAAATGTAATAAAAATGCAAGGGACATTCACTATGCAATTATGTTTCTGAGTAAATATGTATTATACTGTTGTTCGCCACAAAAGAAAATATTATTTTGTGGTATTTTGTGTACCAAATTAATAAACAAGGCTTAGATTAGATAAAAGGTTAAAAAAGAAAGAGTTAAAATAAAACATATTATTCTAGGGCTCAATTTATCTTGAAATATGATTCCATTTTTTTCTTATTTTTGTTTTTGTTCTCCACTAGCAAAATGGTATCTTCATGCGTTTTCTGTCATTTCAAATTACAGTGAAATACGATCTCTTTTTCCTGTTTCAATATTCTTGTTTCTCCTGTCCCATCATAAACAATTATTATAGTGTTTGATCTGTATCCTTATTTTGCACGTGTCCTTGAGAAACGTGGTAGCATTCTGTGTGTCTGTTTTTAAAATTTGTTTTATTTGTAAAATTTACAAAGCTACAGGAATGTTGAAAGAGGAGTAAAATGAAGAACTTAGATTTACAGTTCTTAGCATGTTGCCTCATCAGTCTGTCATTCTCTAAGTCTCTCTCTTATTACCTTGGGAGCTGCAAAACAATTATTTTCTAACTGTTATCCTAGCATTCATCTGTAAAGAAGAGTTTTTCTTCTCTCTACCCTCTCCTCTTTTTTTTTTGCAGTATAGTTCATTTAAAATATTGTGTTAGTTTCAGGTGTACAGCAAAGTGATTCAGATATATACACACACACACACACACACACACACACACACACTTTATGAGATACCCCCTCCTCTTTTAATCCATTCATTTTGAAAAATTCAGTGTGTCAAAATCCCTTATCATTTTTCTTCTTAGTGCTCAAATTGACCTAAATTTGGAATGTGGAATCCCTTCAGGTGGCTTCTAGATGCTTTTGATATGACCCTGTTATCTCTTTAAGTGCTTTCTCGTTCAACAAGTTATTGTACTTTCACTTATTCATCTTGTACTTTCTCTGTCCCACATATGAAATTACTCCAAGGAGCCTTAGTTTACTTTGGTGAGAAATGGACATAGGCACCAAGATCGGGATTGTTCATGGCTAGTGAGATCTTATTACTCCTGGGCTATTTCTGTGGACAGCAGTAAAATATACACATATTTTAGAAAATATGAGTCCATATTAATACTTATAATTAAAATTCAATACTAAATTCTTTCTCACCATTTTCGCTTCTACATTTATGTCTCCCTTCTTCCCCAGTGAACACCTCACACCCAACAACAATATATTATTCATTTGCTCAATAACATAATATACAAATATAATTTCAGAATTACAACCACAATATCACGAATAGTGCCTAAGTTCAATATTTCTTTGCAATTTGTGTTGTCCCATCCAAGTAAAGACATATATATGTATATATGTGTCTGACATATATATATATATATCCATTTGTTCAGTTCCTTGAATCTTTCAGGTGTTTATTTAAGTTTTCCTTATGTAAATGTTGATGGGCATGTATTTGTAATTAAAATATATTACTGTGGTATAGGCCTCATTTTGTTTCTTATTTTTTCCAGTCAGGATTATATTAAAATCATTTTAACATCTAGTCATGTTGCTGGGTTCATCTAGCCCATTGCTCCTCTTTCATGGTATGTCATACCCTTCTTCCATTTCTTTTTTTTTTTTTTCTCATTTCTTTTACTTAGTCTTTCCCCCCAGAGATGGGTATGTAAATCTCCTCAGTCCTCCTGATACTACATACAGAGCTGCTATTAACAGGCCCAAAGTACCTCCTTATGAACCTTTTGAGAGTTTCTCTAGAGTATATACTTAGCAACAGGTTTGGTAAGTTATTAAATGCAAATATATTTACTCTGAACATCATATTATTCTCTAGAATTGATGTTATTAGCTTGACTTATTAGGTTGCCACTCTAAAGTATTTTCATTTCATTAAAATTTGTAATGACATTGTTTCTAAAATTGTTAAAATATTGGTATTGCAGGAATAACACAACAAACACTATATATATATTAGATTTTTAAAATATATTTTAAAATTCTTATTCTATGTCAAAATACTTGACAAAGAAGGAGTCTTTTTTTGATGCATATTTGATGCATCAAAAAAAAGTATTTATTTGATGCATCAAAAAAAAAAGTATTTTGTGAATCCTGTTTACTCAATGTCCTTTTCATTCTCTTTGTTTTTTAAAGTGGTTTTGTTTGTTTTGTTGGTTAAGTAATAGAGGGCAAGTGACAGAAAATTGCTGGTCAGACTGTATCAGCAGCATTTTTTTCTTTTTTTTTTGCGGTACGCGGGCCTCTCACTGTTGTGGCCTCTCCCGTTGCGGAGCACAGGCTCCGGACGCGCAGGCTCAGCGGCCATGGCTCACGGGCCCAGCCGCTCCGCGGCATGTGGGATCTTCCCGGACCGGGGCACGAACCTGTGTCCCCTGCATCGGCAGGCGGACTCTCAACCACTGCGCCACCAGGGAAGCCCCTCAGCAGCATTTTTAAAGAGACTTGATTCCTAATCCAATGTTGAGAATAAAGTAAGATACCTCATATGTGCCTAGATATAAAGTATGGTTTCTTTTCCACCACATTTCCCTTGGGAAAGAGAAAGGCGTCTCATATGAGAGAGTCCCTATAAAGTCATTCATATAAAAGGATGAACTGTCATAACTTTATTGTTAAAGTACAATTTGGAGAAGACAGATTTACCTGATACAATCCCAGTGGTAATTTTTGGTTGCTTATAAAGGTCACCTGAAATAATTGTGAAAAATATGACAAAGAAATTGAACACAGATTTAGTGATTATCACTGGGAACTTGTTCGAAGGATAATGGAGCTTCGATGTGATTGTGAACATGTCTTTAGAGAATGGTTAAGTGGAGATTATCGGTTGGATAGGGGAGATTTTGGCTTTGGGTAAAACTTCAAGTGACAGCATCCATGCCTCTATTCAAAAGGTTATCTTGACAACTTATATGGAAATCATGGTGGTGTGCTCTGGAAAACTGGGTTAGAGAACTCAAATACTTATCTTTAAGGATGAAAAATAGTTGATGTGAAAGATGCACGGAGAGACCTGTGCCGCTGCCTAGGGAGCACCGAGCTCCATGGGGGCTCCAGGGACCGTGGGGAGCTGTGCGACCCCGGGTTGCACGGATGGCCTTTTGCTCCTGTGGCCTGGGCTCGCCCTCCTCCCCCTCCCCTTGACTGCCGCTTTCAGGTGCTAGGAGCAGGCCCACACCACTGACTGGAGGGCACCCCTGAAGACCACCTGGAAGGGCGTTCCCCAGATAGATAGACATGTACCTGAATGCCGTCTTGGACCTCCTGGGAGGCAAGGACAGGCTCTGCCAGTGTAAGTGCAGCGATCGAAGCCTTTCCCATGTTAGGGTTATGAACCCTCCCTGCTGAATGGATGTTCCTGTCCACTGTTTGGCGTTCACAAAGTGTTGCAACCAGCACTGCAGGTGCTATGAGACCTGTGGCAAAAGCAAACACGACTGTGATGAAGAGTTCCAGGATTGCCTCTCCAAGATCCGCTGAGATGTGCAGAGATCACTAGGACCAGCTCAGATGTTCGGGCACCTGAGACCACAGTGGAGCTTGTTTCTGTAAACGTACCTGGACAGCCATCAGCTGCATATAGGTGTCGTTAGGAAGAAAAATAGCTGATCTTTAAAGAAGATGCTGACAGGTGGTGACAGCAGAACATAACCTTTGACCAAGAACTAATGTTTTTACAGCATAAAGCTGCCTTATTTTTGTGAAAGGATTGTTTTAAGACCTTATTTCAACTTTAAAACTTCAGACTAAAGGAAAAAATGGGGGAGGTTATCTTCCTGGACATTGCTACCTCAGTGTGCCAAAGTGTCTTGAACCAATCTTAGAAAGAGGTTCCTGTTGAGGGGAGAATTCTTTAAAAGGAAGAGTTTGTAACTCTGTTTTCACAATTGTATTTACTGAAAAAATAAGGTCAAATGTAAAATTCATTATAACGTATGGTCCACACTATCTTATCTGGAAAAATGGGGAAATCTTCATTTAGAAGTATATTTGTTTACTGTAAAATTTTTTTTTTTTTGTAAAAATTTTTAACCTTTTTTTATTGAAGTATAGTTAATTTACAATGTAAAATTTTAAATATGCATTTATATCTTGGAAGATCTGACTTTATTTTTTCTCTATTTTGATTGACACATGATACACTGTTTTTCCATAACCCATTAAGCCTATGAATAAGTCACACTTCTGTTAATGTCAGGAGTAGTTACAAGGACAAGGTTTCCATGTATGTTTGTTTTGTAAAATTGGAACTATCGGCTGGGACCCCTTAGGGAGCAAAACTAGGATATCTAGGTATTAACGTAATGTGCCTAGAAGGTGAGGTGAACAAAATTCAGAAGCATAGCCACTCCCATTTTATGAGCCACTCTTATGACAAATTTCATATTTTGCTATAACCTTTGCCTAAATTGGAGAAAAGATGGATTTAACGAGACAAAAGGAAACTTGCTTCACATCAGAGCCTGGTATGTGGTTATGCTTTGGTGTTTATTTCCTGGTACTTGCTCTTCATAGTATAATAGATCCTGGGATGTTTTTAAAAGATTGTAAACCTAGTGGCCTTAATAAAAATTGTTCTTGATTAAAAAAAAAAGAAAGATGCATTTGAAGAGTTTGCATAAACTATTGCACAGATAAAAAGTAATATTTCATATTAATGTATTATTTTACATTGTGGGTATATATTACTAAAATAATGTAGTAAATACTATAAGATGGCATTATACTTCATCCACATCCCTAAAATTCAATCTATTTAAGATGATCCAAAAATTGCATTGGGAAAAGAATGGATCATATAATATTCAGGTTACCATTAGCCATGTAATGGAGATGAAAATAATATGCTAATTAAAACTTAAGACTTAAAAAATTTATATTTATGAATTATAAGTTTATTGAAAAGTCACAATTCATTGGAGGTATAATCATATAATTTTTTTTCAAATAATTTTTTTTTAATCTGTGTTCCAGGGATTCATCTTTTTTCATCACTTAATATCATCTTAGGGAAGATTCTAGAATATTCTAGTAATTTTTAGTTATTAAAATTTAGTCCAGTCTAGTGTAAAATTTCTGTCTCATATTTTTTCAAAGTTCCTTCTCTCTATTCTCTTAAAGTAAGCTCGAATTTGAATCTTTTTGTTTAATGTTGGTGTGTGTGTGTGAATGTGTGTGTGTGTGTGAGTGTGTGACAGAGAGAGAGAGATAGAGAGAGAGAGAGAGAAAGAGGAGAGAAACCATATGTTTTTCTAAGTGAAGGAAGTTTAAAAGATCCCTCCATTATCATATCCCACATGGAATGTTGTTTGTGGCCTGGAGAATTAAAGATAGAATATTCATATTCAAGGATACTGCAGGGTCAGGTAAACAGAAATATACCTGATTAGGGTGAATAATTAAAACAACAGTCAACATTTTACAGCTCCTATTAGGAAGAAGAAACACCTCAATGTAGGTTTTGCTTATGTTAAATTTTGAAGATGTGAAAAAGCAGAATTTTAAAACTTAAAAATAACTGCGGACGTATTTTTGTAGCTATGTAACGGGCACTCTCTAATGCATTTTACTTACTTTAATCCTCATTAAAATATCATGTTTACTGCCCTAAACATCCTCTGTGCTCTGCCTGTTCATCCCTGTCCTTACCCCTCCTCTCTACTCACCCCCCAACCCCTGGCAACCACTGATCCTTTTGCTGTCTTTGGAGAGAGATTTAAAAATAGTCATATCTGTGTTCTATCTTTAGAAATTCTGATTTAATTTTCTGGATTTGGTCTGAATATCAGTATTTTTTGAAAGTGTCTGGATGATGGAGGTATGCAGCCAGGATTGAGAAGTCTGGAATAAATCACGCTTAAATTAGTAAGGGAAGGATTCAGAAGAGAAAGAGAGATTGATGTGAAGATCATAGTTCGTAGCGTTTTAGAAAGGGAAAGAGAATGGGATTCAGGGTACATGTGGAAAGATTAATTTTTGAAACACAGAGGAACACCTGCATGGTAAGGGCCCAGGCATTTGTTTTAACAAGTACTCTTCCACACATGCATTGCCCTGGGATCTTGTTAATATGCAGAATCTGATTCTTTAGATCTGGGTGGGCCTGACCTTCTGCTTGTCTAACAAACTCCAGGTGATGCCAGTTCTGCTGGTCTGTTAGCTACATTTTTACTGGCAGGGATTTGGGGTTTGTGTTTTTTGTTCAGGTAAGTGTGATCAAAGGGCAAAGCGGAAAGGAAGTTTAGAGTGTATTTAAAATAATTCTTATATGATGCTTAACTGATGCTCCATGGAACCTAAACTCAATAAAATGGGAAGTGAAGAGAAAAGGGGACTAATGACTAGGACGCAAGCAGAGGGGTCAATGAAGTGAAGGTTTTGTTGCCTTTGAAACATGATTGCAGTGACTATACTGAGGTGATGAAGTTGGAAAGATAGGAGGGTACGAGTGATTTGAGAGTGTGGGATGTTTGCATGAATGGTATGGGGTAGGAATACATTTGAGGTGATACAAAAAATATCAAGGGGTTAAGAGGGCTGAGATGGAGTAAAGGAGATGGTTGGAAATGAAAAGATGAAGGAATTAGGAGTCCAAGATGTTCAAATATGGGTGGATAGGAAACCCTGAGCCAGACAACAAAGGCTTCAATGAATGAAAGGAACACACTGACCGATTATCACAGCAGAAGGTAGCATGGTTAGGTGGCATAAGCCTCAGAGGTCGATTTCTTTTTAGGAACAGTAGTTTCCCTTCCAACATGGCATAAGGAAACATGGAGGATATAACACCACTATTTTGATCCAGAAGTACTTGGGATGTAAGAGAATAGACTGTCTCTGCTTACAGGCCTGTAGAGACGTCAGTGGCCAGTAAGATTTCAGTTATAGGAAAGAAGAGCTTGCCAATCACCGAAAACAAATTCTAGAGTCCACAGCTTCGGGTGAAAGGTCATAGGAAGATTAAGGTCAAGAAAGAAATTATAGATAAATGTTAAAGACACAATTCAGTAAAGAAAGAAGTCAGAGGGCTGTTTGGGCAGTGACTGAAAAAATGTTATTTGGGTTGGAGGTAGTTAACGTCTCATATTCTCTTGGAGAAAGACATGCTTTTGGGGGAAATAGAAATCATGTGTTTTGGAAAGGAATCCCCAACTCTCTTCCCCCAAAGAGCCGTGTGAGAGGGCCAGAAATTTCCGTGCCTCTAGTCTGCTGATGTTGACGGTGATAATCAATGCAGCACTAGATGGTGGCCTGGAGAATGTGAATATAAACCAAGAAGTCATTATTTCTAGCATCTCAGGAACTAAGAGTCTCCAAGTAAAGATGAGAGTCTTATTTTCCCCTAGGAACTCATGGCAAAACTGATCAAAGTGGTATAGCACGATGGCTGAGGCTACAGTTCCTAGAAGGAGTCTGCTTGGGTCTAAATCCTGGTCCCACCTCAAACTAGCTTCATGGTTTTGAGCAAAAGACTTACTCTCTCTGTGCTTCAGGTTTCTTATCTACAAAATGGGAGTAAGAGTGCCTGACCCACAGGTCTGTTATAACAAATTAATAAACATATGTAAAGCATTAATAACCATGACTAACATACAGTGAGTGCTATACAACTGTTTGATTTTTTTTATTTAAATGACTGCTTGGATTATAATATGTTATTTTGATTTAGAAAGTAATTTTTTATGGAAGATAACAATAATGTTAACAGCATAATACCAAGGAGATAAGTCCTTACCATTCATTATTTCATTTAACAGTTACAACAGTTGAAACAACTGAAAGTCACATAGACCTATACACACATTTCTTTTTATCTTTTAGGTAAAATGAAGTAGGTTCACGTGTATCAGTAGAAAATATTGCAAAACAGAGATTAGGTCAGATGATGCTGTGAAATGAGGGAGCTGCAACCAGCAATAGGAAGGAAGCTGTTAGTTAAAACACACTGACAGTGAGAAGACAACCTAAAAGTTTTGCAGTTAAGGCAGATTTCTCACTGCATGTGGGAGGTTCAACCATTCCAAGGGCAATTGTAGAATCCCTTGGGAGACAAGGCTCTCAGGTCGAAATAAATTGAAAACAGTTTGAATTACAATGTCCCTTGACTTCTTGCTGAGGAAGGCAGCCAGCTGCCTGTGAGGAGACTGGTGAATCCTATTCTGGTTGTGTTCACTTCCTCAGTGGAAATTGGAAACCTCACAGCTATCAGTGTTTGTAGTGGAAGCGCCAGCCACAAACCAGATGGTGAAGTGTGGACCTCGTGCTCAGAGAGGGAAACGCGTCCTCCCAAGCCACTTGATCATCATTTGGAAGAATCAGGAAAGCTCAGGCTGTTGAGGTTCAATTAATATTTTTCATTAGTTTACTTTGATTAAAGATCCTTTCTTTTCATTAGGAAGAAATTATAATATTTTTCCAATCCAGCACTTAAATACAGCTTTTTCTTTACACATTTTCTTGTCTATTTTCATGGCTTTCTTCATTCATTCAAGCAGTGTTGATTGGCTTTTAATTGTTTACCACCTGTGATGGTTAATGTTTTGTGTCAACTTGCCTTGGCCACAGGGTGACCAGAGTTTTGATCAAACATTATTCCGTGTGTGTCTGTGAAGTTGTGTCTGGATGAGCTTTAACAAGTGAATCAGTAGACGTAGTAAAGCAGGTTGCCCTCCTCAGTGCGGGTGCGCCCCCCTGAGGAAGAGAAAATTCCTGCCTGACTGCCTGAAGCTGGGACATTGTTTTTTTTTTTTCTAGCCTTTGGACTGAAGCATTTGCTTCTCTTTGGTCTGAAGGCTGCTGGTTTTCACACTGGAACTTGCATCTTTGGCTTTCCTGGTTCTCAGACCTTTGAACTTGGACTAGAACTACACCATCAGCACCCCTGGGTCTTCACATTGCTGACTGCAGATCTTAGGACTTCTTAGCTTCTATAATTGCATGTGCCAATTACTTTCAATAAATTTCCTTCTATATAATATGTACATCCTATGGGTTCTGTTTCTTTGCAGAACCCTGACTAATATAACAGGCTTTTTGTTAGATGCCAGGAATAGAGCAGTAGACAAAAAGGCCAAATCCTACAGGCAGCTCATGAAGCTCAATATCAAAAAAACAAACAACCCAATCCAAAAATGGGCAGAAGACCCAAATAGACATTTCTCCAAAGAAGATATACAGATTGCAAACAAACACATGAAAGGGTGCTCAACATCACTAATCATTAGAGAAATGCAAATCAAAACTACAATGAGGTAGTCAGAATGGCCATCATCAAAAAATCTACAAACAATAAATGCTGGAGAGGGTGTGGAGAAAAGGGAACCCTCTTGCACTGTTTGTGGGAATGTAAATTGATAGAGCCACTATGGAGAACAGTATGGAGGTTCCTTAAAAAACTAATTGTTTATATTACTTTTTTTTCTGTTTCTTTTCAGAAGGAGGTAATGTTTTAGAATAATGGCATTTTTCCATACATATGAGTTACCAAATATTCTCTACCATATGCTTTCCATATTAGCTATTTAATCCTGCTAATTTAGTTTGAATTTCCCCAGGTTTGAATTTGAAACAATATTTTAATCCTTGCATTGACAGAATAATCCTCTGTCCTAATGAAAATTCAGATTTGATGCTATTTTAAAAATGGGAATTTTTAAAATATAAATTTATTTATTTATTTTTGGCTGCGTTGGGTCTTCGTTGCTGTGCGCGGGCTTTCTCTAGTTGTGGCAAGCGGGGGCTACTCTTCGTTGCGGTGTGCTGGCTTCTCATTGTGATGGCTTCTTGTTGCGGAGCACGGGCTCTAGGCACTTGGGCTTCAGTAGTTGTGGCACACGGGCTCTAGAGCGCGGGCTCAGTAGTTGTGGCACACGGGCTTAGTTGCTCCACCGCATGTGGGATCTTCCCAAACCAGGGCTTAAACCCATGTCCCTTGCATTGGCAGGCGGATTCTTAACCATTGCACCACCAGGGAAGTCCAGAACTGGGAATATTTTAAATTTACATTTTGGAAATACATGGCCCTAGGATGAGCAAAACCAAAAAAATTTTCAGACTTCTGTATAACAAAAAATAAGTCTGTAGTTCAAATCCTATTGCTGATGTTAGCCACGTCAGTAACTTTTAATAATTCACTTTTTTTGGAATTTATAATAATGGGATTTTTCTCTTTCCTGAAGCTCTTTTTTCTGACTCAAGAAGGCAGACTTACTTCCCCCTTTGTGTATTTCTGTACTGCTTATTGGCTTTTATGATTAGATGTCTTTACGTGTTTACGAGTCCTGTGTTCTCCAGGAAGGCCGCCAGCGCTCATTCTCACTGTTCTTTCTGTCTCCAGAGACGAGCAGAGCCGGGCCCACATTAGACATGCCAGACAGGCTGGTGGCACTAACATGAACACTAAGGTTCCTTTAAATCCTAACAGTGATATTAGGACCTACAAGATACTTCAAATTTAGCAATAGCATCTCCCACTTCTCTGGAGGTTGAGCTTCTTTGGACTGCTTATGAATGTTGTATGTTCTTTCTGACCCTTTTTGTTTTGATTATCTTTTTCACACAAGTGGAACAGTCAGAATATAATTACCTAGATGCTTTTCATATGTAAATATCACAGTGATTACACTACCAAACGTCACTGGGCATCAGAAAGAATTACTTTTTTATATATGAAGATTCAAAGATTAGATAAAATTACTATGACTTTCAGATTTCTTTTATTCTTTCCTGCGGATAATCCTATCTCCCCCATTGCCCCTCCTACACACTGTTTTCTTTTTCCTTTGAATACACATTCTACTTTGTAAGAAAGCTCTTTTCAGTCTCCTGGCTGTCACGTCTTCCCTTCCTGAGCTCTCCGAGGGGCCATCTGCCAAGCTGGACCCTTTGTTCCTCAGGGTTTCCTGCTCAAAACAAACATCCAGATACAAAATAATAGCAGGGGAGATTTCAAGACTAAAGAAAGGCAACAAATTTTATAAGTAGCTGCTGATTCTATCACCCTACCCCCTGTATTCCCCCCGCCCCCGCCGCCTCCAAATCAGATTTTAGCATAACTAGTACTGATTTCCCTAAGTGAAGTGAATCATGGAAATAACATTGACTCTGCCAAGTGCTAAGCGCTATTCTGGGTGTGCTACAGGTATTAATTCATCTTCAAAGCCCACTTATCTCAGATTAGGAAATGAAGGCAGAGTGAGGTTTAGCAGCTCTTCCAAGGTGATATCCCTAACAAGGAGCCGAATAGGTTCAAGTCCCATCTAAGTGGCCCTGCCTACAACCAGTGCAAATGCATAAGAAACCCCCTTTCCCCACGTCCCTCCTGTTGCAAGCCCATCGTTCGTCAGCGGCTGCCTTATTCCACATCTTGTTTAGTCAGCCTGGCGGAAGGAACATCCTCTGTCAGGACATGGTCTATCTCATGGCAGAGGGAAGAGGAAATCACAGCAGCAAGCTGGCTCCTAGAGCTCCTGCTTGGAAGTGACACACGTCACTTCGGTCTACACCTCATCTTCCACAGCAAGGCACATGACCACTCCTGAAGTCAAGGGGCTGATCATACATCATTCTCCCTTAGGGTAGGGCACACTCACATGGCTAAGCCTGATGTCAGGGAGACACTCGCTAAAGCACACACCGTTTCAAGTCACATACGAAGCCTGACGTTAGTGGGATAGATAGGTATACTCCTCTTCCAGGAGCATAGTATTTTGAACAGAATATAATCTGTTACTCTTAGGACACTCATACCTATGAAACGGTATCTCATTGGGTGTCTTTTATATGTTTAGTGGCTACTGGAATTTTGTCTTTTGTGAATGTCCTAGGCATGTCATTTGCCTATTTTCCCACTGGTTTGCTTACTTATTGAAGATCTAAATATTTTTTGTACCTTACCCAAAGCAAAAAAAGCTGTATTTTAAAATTGGGGACAATAATGAATTTAATTTTATGGCTATAGTAAGGAATACACAGTAAGTTGAAGAATTTGATCATACCTGGCATATGATAAATTCTCAATAAATGAGTTATTTTTAAAAAATATTGTCTAGATTTCAGGTCAGCAAACTACAACCTGTGGGCCCCCCTGTCTATTTTTGTAGGTAAAGTTTTACTGGAACATAGCCACACTATTTGTTTAGGTATTGTCTATGGCTGCTTGTGATACAGAGGCAGAGTTGAATGATTGTGACAGAGACTGTATGCTCCACAAAGCCTGAAGTATTTACTATCTGTCCCTTTACAGAAAACGTTTGCCAACTGCTTGTGTACATCAGTGAATTAAATGCAGGTGTAATGGAGTGCAACATCTCAGTAACCTTTAGGTCCTAAAGGTTGGTTTTGATCTCTAACCTAGACCCCAGGATGCAATATAATGCTTGATTTACTATCTGGGCAACAAAGGGTAGGAGTGGTTTAGAAAGCTTCCACCTGGTCTTTCCCACTGTGAGAAGTCTTAACTCACCAAACCAAGCTAACTACTAATATGTCTAATCCACTAGTAGAGTGCATCATCCCAGTGGACCCAATATGAGTGGAACTTGGGCCAAGTGTTCATTTATTACCTGGCCCACATATGCCTTCTACTGTCTCATAGATGGACATGATGATGCTTTGTGTTCCTAAGTCTCAATGACTACTCAGGTCCTCTGCCCAATAGACCTCAAAATGTATGAGTATTTCCCTTTTAGGAATATATGATTATCTGAGTAAGTGGCCATAGATCTTTCGGGGAAGAACTGGAGGAATTGTTACCATATATACTTACCATGGTGTTTTAGGGTCCATTCTGCTTGAAACTCAGCCTCTCCTTCAGAAAATGTGTTCCAGACTTGAAAACTGGCTCATGTCCAGCAACTAGGCAAGGGATTGTGACTTCTCATGGGAGTGGTCGCTCGCAGCCTCCAAGTCATCCATGCTTGAATCCTTTTAATTGTATAAATTGACAGTATCTTTTTCTGATACCCATATATCTGGAAAGGTCATCTTCTGTTAACAGTTCAAATACTCCTGCAGCTCAGGTGGCTGCCACATCATTTTGTCTGTTCATTATGATAATTGCACGCATGGAGGTTGAACAATAACTGTCCTCCTACTTTGAAATCCTATTATTCCCATTGCTATCAGGGAGCTTAGTTCTGTAAGAGTCTCTCCTACCATCATCCCTAGCCTGAGAAGATAGGCACCACTTCTTAGTGATGCTGGTAAGATATAGTATGTTGCTCTGATAAACTGAGATAAACAGTCCTTACTGCTTGGATAGGGAGAGCATCAGGCAGATCTTTCCCACAGGCAGGGTCATTTGGTAGGTATTTGGATCTCAGATAGCAGAGCCAATTCAGCAAGCCCTCTTCAGCAAACCTTTGATTCCATCCTGCAGCGTTTGCCACTGCAGTTCTACCATTTTAACTACATTTAATATGAGCCGTCACTTTTTCTAAGCCTCCAAATGTCATCCAGCAGTAACATTAGAAAAGTCTCCCAAGACTTCTACTAGGGGTTAAACTCCATCTCTTGAGAATGCTCCCATACTGAAAAATTCCTTTATCCAGCTCTACATTCTTCTCCCGTTGACCCACCGTTCTCAGACGTACTTCAGGCTCACACTTTTCCTATGGTTTATCTTAACCGTGTCCTGCAGCTCTTCTGGTGTGGCCCTGTCTTCCTTAGCGGACCCAGCAGGCCTCTTGTTGGTTATTGATCTAGTGTCAGAGAGAGGGAAGAGGCTAAACTGAGCATGGAGTTGTTGGAGAAATACAATTAAAAACAAAATTTTCTTCCAACCCAGAAAACCTCTCCACAGAGGTAGAAGAGAAAGAAGCAATTTTATTATTGAATAAGCATTATAATGGAATGTGACGTGCATCACAGGAAATCCATTAAGAGATTGCCAAGGCAAAAATCTCATCCTTTTATAGAGCCAAGCAAATACAAATACAAACCACTACACACATGTTCTCAAGCTAATCAATAACTAGATCAAGTCAGAGGACTTGACAGACCATTTATCACACATAGTTCATCTCAGATTCACCCGCTAATTGGAGTTATCATCTGTGTTTGCTAATTGACTTTATCCAAAGGGACAAATAAGCCTCTCATATCGTTAAGACTAGAGGTAGTTTTGCAACTTGGAGTGAGGGGCTTCTGAAGTTAGGCTCCTTCTTTCCCACAGAAACTGGGAGATAAGGCAGCTATATTCCTTGAAGATTACATTTCAAAGAGATGGTTCCCAGGTTCTTACAAAAGACATTACTGGGTTGTAAAGCTGATAAGAGGCTTATTTAGCCTTGAAAAAGATTTACATATATTTCAAAGTGATAGAGAAAGAACTTACAAGTTTTCTTAAAGTCAATGCTCTAAGAAGTGGAGGAGTGGAGGAAACTTCCCTTATTTTAACAGGCAGAATTAAGCTTCTTATTTTTCACCTGTATTTGTCCTTACATTACCATACTTCTACCTTTGAGGCAGAGGCCACCTCGTCTTCAGGCAGTGGCCAATTTGGCAGGACTAGAGGGTTCACGGGCATCTGGGATTTCATGTTTTTTGAGTGCATCAATACAGATGCCCAGCTTTTAACCCATGCTGCCCGTCCTCCTTCAGGGTTCTGACCTTGGTACATAAAACCTTCCAGAGCTGATTTTCTTCAGTTTTGCTACTCCTTTGATTAAGTGTTGGGACTCAGCCTTTTCTGTTCGCAGATGCTACCATCAGGCCCTCTGACTTTCACCTTGAACCTTAATTGCTAACCTCTGGCTTCCCTTGTCTTTTCCCCAAACATCTATTACTCTCAGCAACAGTCACCCAAGTCCATTGTCTTCTTCATTACTCTTCCCCAACCCTCAGACTTCCAAGTGCCTGATACTTTGTCCATTCTGCGCATCCTCTTACACAGGTTTGCCGTCTCAGTTTACTACTGGTGAACGTATTAACAATTGTGCAACTGCTGTATGCAGAGGTCTATCAGTACCCCACCTACCACCAGGATGGAACTTGCAGAGTGATTAGGGAAGACTGGACAACAAGTAAAAATTCACAGAAGTTCATTCAAAGGACAGAAAGTATTTGGTGGCTTCTGGATAGAGTGGGGTGTATGTGAGCACCATGTGGCTTCTCAATAGAGCACTACGTAGGTGTGGGTGGAGGAAGACAAGAGAGAGAAGGGGTGGAGGAGATAAACAAGGGTGAGACCACAGAGTACCTTATGAGCAAACTTAAGGGACAGGAGATAGCCTAAGGCGGATGGGGGATTGTTGATCCATTTCATGTGAGGAAGAAAACACGTTTCCATTTGAGTTTCAGAAAGATCTCTGTCTGATTGTAGGGAATGGGTTTGGAGAAGGAGGTCGGTTAAGAAGGGGTGCAAGAATGAAGGAATGAAAAACCAATTAGGAGAATATTTCATTATATAAGTAAAATTGATAGATGCCCTAAAATATGATAGTAATAATAGAAATAGAAAGAGTTGAATATGAGAAATACTAAAGAAGTAGAATGGATAGTTTGTGATAATTATTGGATGAGGACATAGGAGAAAGGAATTAGTAAGAGATATTTAATTGTTTATCAACCAGGTGGATATAGTGCCATTTTCTGGAAAAAAAATGTACATTTTGGAAAGTAAGTATGAGGGCATGGTGAAACTTCCACTTCGGATATGTTAGTTTGAAGATCACTGATCCATTTAACAAGTTATTTTTAAGTGTCAGGGTGATATATTGACACTTAGTAGGTCTGAGGTAGTGGATATACTGTCAGGAACACAGGGTCTCACTCATGCAGCTTACTGTTTAATGAGAAGACAAAATGAATGCATGGACACAGAAATAAATGTATAATTATACATTACAATAAATCTATGAACGAAATTTTCTGCTGTGAGAGAAGAATGATATTGGGGAAAGAAGATCATTTAGATTGGGGATTCAGAAAAAGATTGAGGGAGGATTTGGGATCCCCAAAATTAGGAAAAGAAAGATGTCACTTCCATTTTAACAGCATGTTTGCAGAGACAGTTTGGTTTCTTAGTATGACAGTGAGAAGTTGAGAGAAATCTCAAATGATGACTCTTATTTAAGGAATGAATGAAGTAAAGTTTTAATCTAAAAACAGAAGAAGGATGTTGGGATTAGTTTGATGCGATGGTTTTCATGGCAGGAAATAATCATTTGCACATCTTTCATATAAGCTTTCAAGTAGTCATCTACTTGTAAACTAGAAATATATATATATATATATATATATATATATATATATAATGATAGTATACCATTCCAGGATGGCATCATGAATTTTTATCCCGAATCATTATGCAAATTTTCAAAAATTTAGAAAAGTGGTACAATAAAAATGCACGTACTCTCAACTTAAATGTAACAGTTATTCATGTTTTGCTATATTTGCTTTATATCTTTCTCCCTCTTTCCTCATCTTTCATGTATAAAAATGTATGTAATATATGTTTATATATAAAATTTTGTATATAGGTAGATTTTTGTTGTATCATATGAAAGTAGCATCATGAAATTAAACAATGGTATGGTTTATATTTTGATAACTGTCCTTGTGGTAGAAGTTTTTAGAACAGACACAAATTTCATAAAATGTTTAGACTGCCAATTTCACAAAATAAAATCTCTGTAATGATAATTGCTTCTGTTTGCATGAATCTATTTGTCTAATTCTGAAAGCTGCTACATAGACTTTCTTTAAAAGTACTTTTTAATCTTCTGAAGATTTCTATTCATGCAGTCAGTCTTAATATAGGATATTTGAATTTCTTAAATCAAGAACAAAATATTTGCTAGTATATAATTTTTAGAGAAGAATGTTTAAAACTATTATATATTTGATCTGTGTCAAACTATCTGAAAAGTATGAATAAACATACACAAGCCTATATAACTGCATTGTTTTGCTAACGTTATTTTAAACTCTGGAAAACAATAACTTTTTAAATATCCCGCAGTACCTAGCACAGTGCTGTGTACCTAGAGTTACTATCTATGCACATATAAATCTACATGTTCATTTACATATATGTGCATTTCTACATCTACAAATATGTAAGGTGATTTGATGAATAAAATGCTATAAGACAATTGCTCTGATCTCCCTTGGTTTCACTAGCCCCACATCAAAAATGCCAAATCCTTTCATAAGACTTTAATAAAGTTCTTAGGTCAATTCATAACAAGAAGGTTATTCTTGTAAGTGCATTTATACCTTAAATTAATATAATAATTTTCTTCTAAGGAAGTTCTTCACACTTTCTGAAATATTACCTCATTTATCTTTCCAACATCCCTATAAAGCCAGAGTTAATCTCATTAATCTTTACATGTGGAAACTGGCTCACAAAGTATAGAAAGAATTTGCTGGGAGTCACAGAACATCAACAGCTGAAGTAGATTTATAGTTCACATTAGCAAATTGTCTTCAATCCAAGATGAAGGAATTTTTTGTGTGTTGAAATTGAGTTTATCTTTACTATTATTTCTGCCCTTGCCAGGTGTTTAGTCAGCCTCTGACTCTGTCCACATTCCCTTCCGTCATAGCTTAAATTTGCTATCTTCCCCTGAAATAAAAATCAATGGTGGAACAAAGGTTTGTCTGTCTGGGCATTAAATATCAGTAAATAAACAAAAACAGAGCTGTCATTCTATGGGGGCTGTGTTTTAGTTCGAGTATTCTCTGTCAATGTTGGAATAACTCCATCAACTTAAGACAACATGTAACCAATATCTGGGACCTAGAGGAGAAAAAATTGTCAAAGTAATTAGAAATATCATAGGGGTTTATACCAACAGGTCTTCCTATGCACCTGTTCCCTTGTTACCAACCCAGCCTCTCAAACCCTAGGTTCTGCTCTGTAGGAGTGGCTGCCCTAAACGCAGTAGCTAGCACTGACTGCATGGCCTTCTGTGTTTTATCTTTGAATTTTCCACATGGCACCCTTAGATCCACCATGGGAATGCACAAATATTGGTAAATGCTGAAGTTGTGAGGTCAGAGGCTATTTTTAAATGTCTTGAGGAATGGAAAGTAAAAACAAACAGACAACTTTCTGAAGACTTGTTGAAAAGATCAAGTGAGAGAGAGAGACAGATGGCTGGAGGGATCAGCAGGATTCAGGATCCCTTTTGTTTTTAACTTGCAAACGACAAGAAACTGTTAAAATGTAGACGGAAAGAAAGCAGTTCCAGAGAAAGGGCAAAGATCTACCCTGACATCTAATTCATATTGTTTACATGCAAAAGTAAATTTTTGAGAATCCAAACAATTAACTTAAAGCAACTTATTGATTGACTTATTGATACATTTACTGGCCATGCTGGTAGTTTCTAAATAATTTACACAGTGGTTCTGACCCAGAACTTTGTAACAGAATAGCACTGGGGATTGACAAGCCCACATGGTGCATACATACTTGGAAAGTGTTTCCCATTTGCTGCTGTCCTGCACCCTTGATTAATACTACTGCTAAGACCATGTTCTACACAGATCTGAAGTCTTTGATTCCTACAAGTCTCTATTTAACATGACAATTTTGGTATAAAAAGGAAATAAATAAATAAAAATAGTAAGAACATCAAAATAAAAGCCTTAATTGAGGGAAGTGAAAAATTCAGGAAAAAGTCAGTTGGTCATTTGATATATTTGTAAACATTAGATTGCAGTTATTTTTCTCTGTAAAAGCAAACTGTCTGATTCATTTTCTGTTATTCTGTTGGACCTGAATGTAGCTGTCAGCTGTTCCTCTCTTGAGAGCTTTGATTTTAAAGGAAGAAAGCACATGGGAGCATAAACAGATCTTATTTATAAGAAGCTTTTGCTGATGAAACTCATTTGCTTTGCTAAGAAGTTAATTAGAATCTTTCTCATTAATGTCAATTATACATATTTCTTGGCTTACTTTTCTATCTTGGCCTGGATTGAAAAGATTAGCAGACTAGTTTTCTTACTCAGGCACCAGGAGGTAAGTCCTTCCTACTCTATGTGGGCTGTGACTAGGTGGGTATACATACACTATGTATATCTTATATTTACAAATATACTTGACCCTTGAGCAATGCAGGGATTAGGGATGTGAACCCTTCCCACAATCAAAACTCTGCCTATAATTTATAGTCGGCCCTCTGCATCCATGGTTTCTTGATTTCTCTGGTTCCACATCTGATGGTTCAACCAACCTCAGATTGTATAGTGCTGTAGTATTTACTATGGAATAAAATTTATGCATAAGTGGTCCCATACACTTCAAATCCATGTTGTTCAAGGGTCAACTGTATATAAAACTATTCAGTGTTAATTCTGCAAGGAATAAATAAGAATTATAATACCATGAGCAAAGCCTGATTGTGTCTTTCAAAGAAGGAAATAGAAAAAAAACTTTCCCATAAGTCTTAGAGAAAAAATTATTTTTTAAAGGACATGTGCTATAAAATCCAAACTTCTAAGATAATAAGCAATGACACTCTCCATATTAAGTTTATTTCTCATTAAGTTTTAAGAGAGAAAAATACTATTTCTAAAATGAGCACTGTGAGTGCTATTTTTATTTTCAAGGAATAAATAGGTTGTAAGGTATGCGTTTTCAAATCTAGGAAGATTATATAATAATAAAAGGTTACTGTTTTAGTTAATTATAACATAAAATATGAACATACAATATTCAATCTTTCTAGTGTTGATTATCTTTGCCTATCTCAAGATATTCTCCAAATTAGATTATTTTTCTGTTTGTTTTTATAAGTTAGTAGAGATAATTTTACATAAACAACAAAGACAGATTGTAAAAATTCTAAAAAT
The DNA here is from genome assembly GCF_039906515.1 of Pseudorca crassidens. Classification (NCBI taxonomy): domain Eukaryota; kingdom Metazoa; phylum Chordata; class Mammalia; order Artiodactyla; family Delphinidae; genus Pseudorca; species Pseudorca crassidens. Next base: position 9,176,652 of record NC_090307.1, read on the forward strand.
GTTTTGACTCATAACTCTTACTTCTCATTACATTTGATTACATCTTGTGCTCCCGGTGGACTGTAAATTTCTAGGAGGCAGAGATTATATGTTGTACCTGGTTTCTCTTCTTTTACAGAAAATATACTCTACAGAGTTCATTACTCATCTCTCAGTTACCACATCCAATGGTCTTTACAGATCTTTGATCATTTTTTCCTCTCGAAGACATTGGGCATTGATTACTACTTCCTCTTTTGTAGACTTTCTTTTAACTTCCTTAATGCTATATTGTCCTTTTATCTCTTTGAACTTTTCCCTGTCCTTTTTTTTTTAACATCTTTATTGACGTATAATTGCTTTACAATGGTGTGTTAGTTTCTGCTTTATAACAAAGTGAATCAGTTATACACATACATATGTTCCCATATCTCTTCCCTCTTGGCGTCTCCCTCCCTCCCACCCTCCCTATCCCACCCCTCTAGGTGGTCACAAACCACCAAGCTGATCTCCCTGTGCTATGCGGCTACTTCCCACTAGCTATCTATTTTACATTTGGTAGGGTATATATGTCCATGCCACTCTCTCACTTTGTCACAGCTTACCCTTCCCCCTCCCCATATCCTCGAGTCCATGCTCTAGTAGGTCTGTGTCTTTATTCCCGTCTTACCCCTAGGTTCTTCATGACCTTTTTTTTTTTTTCCCCTTAGAGTCCATATATATGTGTTAGCGTATGGTATTTGTTTTTCTCTTTCTCACTTACTTCACTCTGTATGACAGACTCTATGTCCATCCACCTCACTACAAATAACTCAATTTCGTTTCTTTTTATGGCTGAGTAATATTCCATTGTATATATGTGCCACATCTTCTTTATCCATTCATCTGTTGATGGACACTTAGGTTGCTTCCATGTCCTGGCTATCGTAAATAGAGCTGCAATGAACATTTTGGTACATGACTCTTTTTGACTTATGGTTTTCTCAGGGTATATGCCCAGTAGTGGGATTGCTGAGTCGTATGGTAGTTCTATTTGTAGTTTTTTAAGGAACCTCCATACTGTTCTCCATAGTGGCTGTATCAATTTACATTCCCACCAACAGTGCAAGAGTGTTCCCTTTTCTCCACACCGTCTCCAAAACATAGGCAGAACACTCTATGACATAAATCACAGCAAGATCCTTTTTTGACCCACCTCCTAGAGAAATGGAAATAAAAACCAAAATAAACAAATGGGACCTAATGAAACTTAAAAGCTTTTGCACAGCAAAGGAAACCATAAACAAGACCAAAAGACAACCCTCAGAATGGGAGAAAATATTTGCAAATGAAGCAACTGACAAAGGATCATCTCCAAAATTTATAAGCAGCTCATGGAGCTCAATAACAAAAAAACAAACAACCCAATCCAAAACTGGGCAGAAGACCTAAATAGACATTTCTCCAAAGAAGATATACAGATTGCCAACAAACACATGAAAGAATGCTCAACATCATTAATCATTAGAGAAATGCAAATCAAAACTACAATGAGATATCATCTCACACTGGTCAGAATAGCCATCATCAAAAAATCTGTCTTCTTATTTGGTTCCCTTTTCTGTTTCCATTCCCTAAATGTGGGTGTTCTAGTTCTCAAACTCATCACACATCTAAGAAGGGTCTCTCCTTGTTGTGGTGCTTTACTGATGCTCTTGTGAAAACAAGGTGAATAAGACATGCTATTAGCTCCAGGGACTTATGGCACAGTGAAGAAATAGTTCACGTCCAGTGTACAAAGTTGAATTCAAACAGCCTAGTATTTAGCTAGAAAATGGACCCTTTTCTAGCTAAAAGCACTTAGTTACTCTTGTGAAAATGTTTTGTTTGTGCTGTTGGCTTTTTATTTGTCCAGGTGGATGCTCAGTCTTGCCTATCTTTTCAAACACTGTTTCTCTGGAGTTTATTTGATCTACCCAGGTGATCATAGCAAACAGGTAGTCAGGAATGTGGAAGGTCTTTGAATTAGGTCCATGCCACCATGAGGCATTGACCCAGATGTAGGTGTCCACAGAGAAGGAACAGAGCCTGGGAATCAAGGTGATTGGTCCACCCCTTGGTCAATGAGTGGATTTAACCAATTTACTTATCCTCTCTGTGCTTATTTTCTTCACCAGAAATAATCCTTAATACAGATGGTTGTAAGAGTTAAATGAGATAATACACATTTTTTTCCAGCTTGAGGAGTCATATTTTTGTTCAATTCTGGAAAATTTTCAGTCAAATACTGACTCTATTTTATTCTATTCCCTTTGTTTTTGGTTTCTTTTAGATAAATATTGAGGCTTTTTGATCTAATATTTCTCTAACCTTTGAAATTTTTTATATCTTTTCTTATATCTATGTGTGGAATTCTGGTAATTTCTTTCTATCTGCCTGTTTTAGACCCTAATTCTGTCTTTAACTATGTGTGGTCTATGTATAAGCCTTCTGTTGTCATTTTTGTTTCAATGACTGTATTTTTACTTTTAGGATTTTTACTTGGTCCTTCTTCACATTCTTTCTTTTTTATTTCATTATCTCCCACTTTTGTTTTATGGTTTGATTATTCCTTTTATATCTTTAGACATTTTAAACCTATTTCGTTTAAAATCCCTTTCAACATAGTTTAGCTGTGAGAGTCAGCTCAGTTTGCAAGTATCAGGGACTGCTCTTTTTTTTTCGATCTCAGTCAAAAATTATAGCAGAATTCAAGCTGAGACTACTCTTGTTACACTGATCCTATTTATATAACCAGAATTATAATTTCAGTGGTAAGAAAATGACTCTTTGTAATGTCATATATTTTTAGGTGATTAAATAATAACAATAAAATGCTCATGGTTTCTTGTTTAGCTATACTAGTTTGAGTACCCCTTGCCATGACAAAATAAATAATCGTTAATCCTTTTTTTGTACTAAGGGATCCCCAGGCCTTTATAAGTATTTACTACTTGGGGATTCAAGCGCCTTTGAGATTGTCAAGAGTTATCACCCATTATTTTATTTTACAATCAAGTTAAGTGACTCCTACCACAAACTAATAGAAAGATAAATCTTAACTTTTTATGTGACCTAGTCCTAAAATAGTCTTGCTAATAAGTAGCACATATTACTAGCTCCTGGGAGGTGTGTGTGTATTAGTTTATAGCTTTTTTTTTTAGTTTTTTTTTTTAGTTTATAACTTTTTCCAGGAACTAGGAAAGTGTTGAAATCAATTTAGTCACTTCTACTACTTACCTAGCAGAAATCATTACTCACCTTTGAAAAGTAAGCAGTATTACACCCAAGAATGCTCAAGCATAATTTATTATTCTCACATCATCTTGTAACAAAAAAAAAAAAGATAGACAGGAAAATTACCATTCTTTTCATTTTTCTGGGTAGTGAATTATAATTGTATGTTTTGAAAGAATAAATTTTCCTTTACCCAACATGACCAATTATCTGTGATTAATAGAAGTTCAACATATATCATACTGTCTATGAATAAGTGATTTGTAAAATGTAAAATCAAAGGTAGAATACAGTAAAATGGCATTTAACATGAGTTCTTCTTTCTCTGGATATTTAAAGGTATTTTATGATAATCCAGGACCTCATTGGCATCATCAAGAAAAATAATTTTTATTGGATCTTTATTGTAGCAGCAAGGTTAATAAGACTATCAGCTGTTAGACAGACAGATAGCCTTCTTTTAATTTGGGCACAACTCACCTCTTGTGTTAATTGTTGCGTTCTTTTAATTCATTATTTCTTCATCTCTGCAGAAAGCTCATAAGTGGTGTAAAGAAATTTCTAGGGAAGAATGCTCCTTCCAAGGGGTCAGTATTTTCATAGGAAAGGAAGTGGCTATGCTACACAGTGGCCCTGGTCAATAGGAGTGCAGACCACTCTAGGTGCTGACTCTTACTCCAGGGATGTGCTTGGATGCACTGTTTCACACGGAGGATCGATCGAGTTAAGTGATACACTCGTAAAAATCCTACATGCAAACATCTTCTGGCCAATGCAGTGCTGATAAATGCTTAAGCACCACCAGAAGGGGAAAAAAAGGTTCTGATTGGTAGGTTTGATGATTTCTGTGGTGTAAATTCTCTCACAATGGCTAATTTCAACCACCAATGCTTTAACAACCAGTTTGCAATATTCCCGAAAATTTAATATTTGGCTTTAGTGAGCCAGTACAAGCCAGCTCCAACACTCTACTGAAATTCTTCCCTGTGTAAGTGTAATAAAGAAAAAGAGGTTTGATGTGGAATGATTCCCTCAATTAACTGGCAACCACTTGAAAATAAAGACTAAATTTTGTACCCAGAAAGCTATATTCTCACAAAAGGACAAAGAGGAAAAAAACCCAAAAACCCAACAGCAATGATATGAATCTTCCTTGATTCACAGGGGCTTATGTGGTTTGTTTTATTGCTTTTATTGGAATTTATATAGAGAGAGTATGAGTGTTTGTTGTGTATTAGAGTCTTTTTTTTAATACCTAAAGGAAAATTCTGTCTGCTTCAAAAGGGGTAGATCAACAGAAGTCAAGGGAATAACTATTCTTTTCTACCTCCTTAACTTTAATGGCTTATAGACTGACAAAAAAATGTTTCTGCCAATAATTAATTGATCTGAAAATATAAACATGACAAAAAAACAGAATTATATGACACTGAATTATGACAAACTCATTTTTTAAAAATTTCAGGACTTCCCTGGTGGTGCAGTGGTTGAGAGTCCACCTGCCAATGCAGGGGACACGGGTTCGTGCCCCGGTCCAGGAAGATCCCACATGCCGCGGAGCGGCTAGGCCCGTGAGCCATGGCCACTGAGCCTGTGCGTCCGGAGCCTGTGCTCCGCAACAGGAGAGGCCACAACAGTGAGAGGCCCGCGTACTGCAAAAAAAAAAAAAAAAGAAAAAAACAAAAAACCCAGATAAACTATTTTAGAAATGTCACTGAAAGTCTTCCAGTTTGAATAATATTAATAATGATAGTAATGTCTATAAAAACTTAAATTTATTGGCACTTTACCTTTAATTTTCACCATAACCCAGTGATGTAAGTACTAAATTACCCCCAATTTCCAGATGAGAAATCAGAGGCTCACAGCAGTTAATTAACACTGCCCAGTGTTAACAGCTAGCAGCTGACAGAAATAGGATTTCAGCTGGATCCTCTCTTACACTGAGGGCTTTACTGATCCACGTCGTTTGGCTTTACTAACTCTATAGCTGTGTACTGAAACAATCTCAGGAAGTTTACTACTAGACTTCTGGATGTATTTTCAAAAAGCTTTAAGTCAAAGATCATAAATGTGGATGATGTGCTCATATGGAGATGGTTTTCTTTTTAAAATTTTTGTTTGATGGTTTTTTTTTTTTTTAATCTATGAATGTCTGGGAATACCTAGTGTGTTCTGTTCTACTAGAATGCAAGCAAAACAGCCATAGATGAGTGTTATGACAATGTTGGCTAGTATCCCAGGGGATCACGTCTCGTGGTTGTGTTAGCAAAGATCTTTCTGACTGAAGGATTCTAGTTTCACCAGTAAGCATCTCACCTCTAAATAATTTACTAGATTTCTCTTCCAGACAGTCCCAATGTCACCTGTATAAAGACAAAGATACAATGAGTCAGCCCCTAGGAACTGAGCTTGGGGAAGCACTGCTTTATTCAAAATCAGTATTGGAGAATGGCATAATTGCTGTTTATCACTGTATCCCATTCTTTATAAATTTCATGAAGGGGGTGAGTTCCTTAAAAATACAGTTTTTACCACTTATAGGACTTAGATTAGTTTCCATATGGAAACTTTGGACCATATGTTGACTTATAACTAAGTCTTTGCTAATTAGATATATGCCAATACTACTAAAAATAATTTATCACTGTTAGCCCTTGTGTATTCAATTTCCTTTAGTTCACCTTCTCCCTGAGGTGCCTTAAAAATTATAAATGTTTAGAGCCCAAATCCTTCTCATTTCTAATTTCTGCTAGGTGATTGACTGACCAGCCACATAATTTCCTAACATAATGGTTTACAGGACTTGTTAGCTCTGTGTTAACATGTACTCTATGCATACTTCAACTTGAATAATTATTTAATAAAAACATTCATAGTAAAATGTATGTGTTGGCTAAATAATATATAGCTTATTGATTGGTTGTAGCTTCTATCTATTCAGAGACATCACAGCTGGAATGAACAGTGATAAGTTAGGATTGCATGAATTAAACATCAGGTTTCATTTTTAATTAAAATTTTTTTTTAATTTAGAGAAACATCAGGTTTTAGATACTATATCAACAGAAAGTAAAAACGGTAAAAGAGACTGTTTCTGTGACTTAATGATAAACTTGCACGTAAGTGCCTAACACAATCAGTTTTTCTTTTTTTGTGTGTGTAGAATAAAGTTTTTGTATTAACCTAAGGTTAAACCAAAAATGACCCTTCTTGTATCATGATATTCTCTTCTAATATCAAATTACTACAAAGCCAGTGATTATTGTGTGGCACCTGTTGAGATATTTTTGTACTGTACAGAAAGTATAATGCATACACTCAGTTTTTTATTTTCTGTATAATATTCCAGAGCATATATATGCAGAAATGTTATTCTTCACTGTGTAAAAGTTAGTTTTTATTGTATTTTTACAGGACACATTTAAGTTAATTGGTCTCCTGAGGCATCTTGAAATGTAACAGGTGTAAACTAATTCTAGGGGGTTTAATCATAATGAAGCAATGTAAAATATCAGAGGTAATAAAGGTTGTAGAGAAATCTAACAAGGAAAAATTCCTTTTGCAGCTTTAAAAGGAAGGAAAAGAACAAACCAAAGTTAAAAATAAACTAAACATAAGGGATAAGATGAAGATTTAAGAAAGGTAGAGTCATCATTCACAATAATTTTGAAATATAATACTCTTCCCAAATTACTTCATTTTGTATTTTTAAAAATATATGTTTATTAAAGTCTAACTTCCATATTATTCTAATGAGTCTCTTGGGTATCAGTGATAGAAGAATAATACATACATCATTATAATTGACTACACAAATAGTTGTGTTTACAACAGAGCTATTTATTCATATGTCCTAATCCCTTTATTTTCCCTTCCACCACAGGGGCTTCTCCTATAGGTTAAAGAAAGTGGTTTATTTAGCTTAGTATCTATTAAAAATCTTGGTTAACACATAACAGTTACTCAGTAAATACTTTGATGATGAATGTTTGAATCAGTAAAAACTTCCTGAAAAACTACAATACTAGATAAAATAGAAGAGGTATACTAAGACATTTTCTAAAATGTGGGCAAGTTTTCCTGGATCAGTAATTTTGATGCTATACAACTTTCCAAGAGAAAGTTGTCATCTAGCCATAAATCCATTCGGAATCCTTTAGAATTCCTTCAGAATATAACCCCTTTTTGAATAGAGAGAAACTCCAAGTCTTTGGAAAACTAAATTATTCATCCCAGGGTTAGATGCTAACAATCTTCCACTTACTTGAGCTGCTGATTATAATGTACATAGTTCAGTTATGTCTTACTGTGTTACTTGTTAACATTCATATCTGTGAGTGTTATCCTATATGTATGCGTATGGTGGTTATTGTAAATAGATTACCTCAAATTCTATTTGAAATTAGGTGGGGTTATTTCTAATAGATAAATAAGCATCTGTAATAAAACACATTGAAATTTATAAGAATACATATTTTCCATCAGTCTAATGGCAATTAGTATTACCATATTATTTTAAAGACTAAACTTCCAAGATTCTTCTATATTTTGGGAGGAATCAATGCCAAAAAAAAAAAAAAATCAGGATTGTCAAAATATGTATTGGTCTGTGGTAAAGGCAGCCAAGGTTGTCAATTTCTTTTTTTTATATTTTACAATGTAGTTTCAATTATATATAGAAAAGTGGGTAAGGTACAGACCTTGCTTCTTGCATCTATACAAGGCAGTGTAACTCTTGAGTTTGGAATGGGAATAAAGAGGGCAAACTTTATGTTCAGTTGTCAAAATCATTTTCTGCATAATTTCTGATTTTGTGTTGTATTACCTCTATGGGCTTAATTACTGGATTTTTGTTTGCATGGTATGGGAGTAAAGATGAATAGTTTAAACAAGAAAACCTGCAACCTATGTTATTCTTTCAAGTTTAAGATTCCAAAGATCCTTGAGAGAAGTAAAACTTCTCCAGTGACTCTAGCTGAGAAATTTCTATTCTCATTCAAACTTACTACCACCCATTAGGTCTCATCCTCTTTTTCTTTGCTGATCTAATACAATGCCGTTTCTCTCTCTCTCTTTTTTTTTTTTTGTAGTACGCGGGCCTCTCTCTGTTGTGGCCTCTCCCGTTGCGGAGCACAGGCTCCGGACGCGCAGGCTCAGCGGCCATGGCTCACGGGCCTAGCCGCTCCGTGGCATGTGGGATCTTCCCGGACTGGGGCACGAACCCGTGTCCCCTGCATTGGCAGGCGGACTCTCAACCACTGCGCCACCAGGGAAGCCCAATGCCGTTTCTCTTGAACGAAATACCTTAGTTTTCAAGGAAAGAAGTATTTTTAACTTTCTTTTCCTTGCATTCCCAAATGTAAACTGAACCTGCCATCAGAGTTGATCTTTCACCCATTAATAATCCATGTATCTTTTTTCTTCCTTCTAACAGAATCAATTGCCTAAAATCAATTGAATTTAAAGTGAGAATTTTAAATAGCTAGTTTCAAAAAAGTAATGTATTTTGTACTAAATAAGCCCAATTGGGGCAAGATATTCAGTTTCAGTGCAATTCTAGAAGTCTCCTGTCAAAAAGTTATATTTTATAATAGTAACCCCAAGAAATCCACACACTCATTTATTATTTGTCTTTAGTTCAGAGTGAATTCCTTTAAAACAAAAAGCTTTATTTTTTCTCACGTAATACTAGAGACCTATCTACTATACCTATACCTAAGGCAAAGTATATGGTTGTTGATTTTCATTATTAATCATTTTATTAAAAACCATGCCTCAGTTTCCTTATCTATAAAATAATTGGGTTACTTGAATTGAATGATCTTTAAATTTTCTTATAGATAGAGTCTAAAATTATTCTATGTACTGTGTGGGTAAAGACCACTGTGAGGATAATGTAAGATTCTTCTTAGGAAATTTAAAAAGCAAGGCTTAAGACATTTTTAAGTCTAAGTGCTTAGAAATAAAATGAGTGGAAAAACATAGAGAATACAAAGTGTGGAAGGAAATAGGACAGAGGAGAGGTATGCTGCATCGGCTTTATCAGATAATGCTAGGGTGCTACCCATTGCTAAATCCCTGCTAAGCTAACAAAAACAGCTATCTTCTTGAATGACTGCTGTGTTAGGCTGTGAATATTTGAAGTGTTGATGACCCTCCGCATCAGAGGACAATCAATCTCCCTTTTCTAGCTTTGTCTTCCACAATTTCATAGACTCAGTGCTCTGGCAGCACCTGGCAACATCCTGTTCTAATTATATACTCGGCACATCTCAGCTTACATCATACTGTTCCCTTTGTCTGAAATCTGCACTCACTCTGTCCCAAACTTTCAGATTTCTAGCTGTCACTCAGGCCTGGCTAAAATGCCATCTCCTTCATGAAGCCCAGCTTGATGTGATTTTTCTCTCAAGACCGATTCATTACAGCTTTATTTCATAGCTATTTGTGCCTTGTTTTTATTCCCCTTCTTAAAATTCAAGTTTTTATTTCACCAGAACTCTAATAGTGAATCTTACTCATTTTATTTTCTCTCTTCTCCCTTGCCTTATAGCTCCTAATACAAAGCAGGTACCCATTTTTCTCTTTTAACTTTGTAATGTCTTTTGAAGCATGGAAGCTTCATATTATTATGTACTTAAATTTGTCAATATTTCATTTATGGCTTTTGCCATTAATCTTTTGTAAGATAAGCACTAAACTAGCATTGTTCGATGGTTTCATCTAGTTTTTTTAGAGCATAACAATATTTAGCTCATTATTCTGCCTAGAATTCACTTTTGCAGACAGTGTGAATGCATGATATAAATTGCACATGTATATGTATATAACCTCCAACTGTCCCAATTCTGTTATTGAAGTCCACTTATTTGAAATAACATCTTTATCTACAATAAAATTCCATATATTCTTGGGTCTGTTTCTGTACTTTCAATTGTTACATTGATATATTTGTCTAACTTGTACCAATATCACACTAACTTTTCAATAACTTTTCAATAACAAGTGTTAGGACAAATTGTTCCTTATAGTTCTGACAAAATAAAATTGATAGTTCCCATTTATTTTTTTTCAAGTGAAATTTGAGGTCATCTTATCAATTTCTGTTTTTAAAATTCTATGGAGGTTTTCATTGAAAGAAAAAATTCAGAGAAGACTGATATGTTCATCAGGTTGAGTCTTTTCATCCACAAACATAGTATGTCTTTCCTTGTATTCAACACTTTTATATTTCCCAGTGAAGTTTTATACTTTTCTTTATAAAAGTCTTGGACATTTCTGGTTTTATTCAGTTATGTGCAATTTAATTTATTTACTATTATAAATTGAGATGTCCCTTTTATTGTTTTTTAGTTAAATTTTGCTATTTTACAGGATAATTTTCGAGTTTTGCGTGTTGATTTTGTATCTAGTTACATTACTGAATACTCTTTTTTGTTATGATTACCTTAGTTGATTTTCTTGGATTTTGAGGTGGACAGTTAAAATATTTACCAGTTATGCCAGTTTGGATTATTTTTTCCAATAATTTAAATTTTATTTATTTTTATATTCTTATTGCATTTGCTGGAATTCTAGGGAGATGCAAGATAATGATGCTAATAATGGGCATCCTTAATTTTTTCCTTAACTTTAATAAAATTCTTCTAATTTCCCCCAGTAGTTATATTGTTTGTAATTAGGTTTTGCTATATAGCCTTTATCAAATTAAGGAAATATATTTGAGTTGGGAATATTGGTTGAATTTTACCAAATACTTTCTTGTCATTTAGGGAGAATATCATGTGCTTTTCCCCTAAAATTAGCAAATTAATATAGTAAATTATATTAATAAATTTTTTAAGCCTTTAAAACAGCTTTGCATTTTTGCTTAACCTTTCAATACTGATGTGTTTTTCTTGTGATATGTTCCTGGATTTGATGTATTAATATTATATTGATATTTAGGATTTTTACCTCTGTATTCATACATGGGAAGTGAGAAAAGGATCCCCAAGGATTTTAGGGTGATACTTAAAAAACACTAAACATTTGGGGAAAATATTGATGAAATGAAATTAATATAAACCTTTTCTTTACATATCACTTAAAATGAGATTATCAGGTTGTTAGAGGCAAATCACATTCTTCTAGTCTTTCTAAAATAATTTTTCATGATTATGAAAAAACAGTTTACATGACCAATGTTGTTTATCCACTCATTCCTTAAAGTACTCAATCTGGTTTTCCTATCTTTTAAAGCCATAAAACTATAGGTCCACAAAGAAACTTAGAGAAATAAATTTCTCTAATATTTCAGAGAAACTTGAATTAAAATCAAAAGCCACATAGGTAGAGAATTGCAGAACCTGGGTCCTAAGAGACTTGAAATCTCTAGAGTAGCCTTTGCAATAAAGATCATACCCTATCATACCACAGAATCAGTCAGTACATGCAGGAACTTTAAGCGCATTCATGTTGATGTTACCATTACTATTTTTATTTGTAAACGAGTAATCGTTCTTTTACCTTGCTGGACTCTATTCCCTAATTGCCGTCTTTCAAAGATTACATATCAGGTATAACCCCTATTGAAAAACCACATATTTTCAGATAATCATTTTCATATTCAAATAGAAAAATGGAGTCTACATACATGCATTAAATAATTTATTTTAAAATATTATTTAAATTTTGGGATGCTTATAAAGGTGATTTATGTGTGATTTATATACAGTGATTTGTATATATGCTCCCTCATCTCAAATATACTACTGTCACCCAACCATCACTCAGTCCTTGTATTGGGCTCTGCTTTTAGTGGGACCTAAACTAAAAGATAGAAATATAAAAAAAGATAGATTTAGATTGATTCAGTCTTAAAATATGTATGCATATAAATATGAGCATGTTTCATAAAATGCATTTATTTATATTATATATATATATATGCTTTGTGAGAATATCTGTATATTAGAAGGTATTATAAAAGATATTGTGGCTGTGACATATCTCATTCTTGCATTGATCTCTAGGATTGGTCAAGTTTAACTCTCAGGTTCCTCCTGGATTCCAGTGATTGTCCTGAAGTTGTTTAGTCAATAAAACAGTTTCCATTTCTTCCTGTCTCTACAAATTGCACTCATGCATTTATAGTCCCATCGTAAAACCACACATATAATCCAATTTGAGGCTGATTTCTTGCCAGAAATCAGGAAATTCTTTTGGCAAATATGAAAGGAACATTCTGTAATTCTTTTATGCCTCCATTTCTTACTCTCATTTAAAAAATTTTTACATACATGTATAAAGAAATTTTCACACAAGTTCTGAAGCATTCTCACCATTCTTGTTATTTTTGGGAAAGCAACATTTTTAAGTATGAAAAGATGTGCTGAAATTCCTCCACTTGTCCTCTTTGTCCTTACAGTTGGAATTCCTCAGTTATAAGTCATTCACTGCAAAATCAGAAAAACAGTAACTACAAACTCTGAATTATCAGGTTTGCAGGTTGTAGATCAAAGTGTAAGAGGGAGAATTGGGATGCACACTACATTGAAAGACCAGATTAGACAGCACCATTGGTGGGCAACATGGGGAAGCTGAAGGTCAGAAACTGTGAGCCTCTGGCAGATGAAGCACCACCCTTCTCCATACCAGGAGTATGTGAAGTTGAGTAATGAGTTGTCCGTCTTGGTTGCTCCTGGATGAGGATCACTAACCCATAGTGACCCCATATCAGTATCACTCATTTGGTATGAAGTGATGGTTTATCTGTGTCCTGAAATTCTGCACAGGCATTTGTGGCACCCAGCCTGTGTGGGCAGCCCCTCAGCCACAAGTCCTCCAGGAGGGTGGGCATTCTGGGCAACTTGAAGCACCTGGGGGACATGGAGAGAAAGGTGGGATTCAGTTTGACTTTCCAGTTGTGATCTGTAAATGAATCTCTTTTTAGGAAAAAGTTACCAATTATAAGAGGGTTTCTTTTTTATTATTGGTAATTAATTTTTTTATACAATGAATATATATTGAATTTGCAACTAGAGAATATAACTAAAATATAAACCTATTGCATATCACCAACAAAATCCACTGTCTATAAGTGCAAGGTTTTATTTTTAATGATTTTGCTCTACAATTGAGTATATATAGACAGACAAAGGTTTATGTAAACATACCCAATCTCTAACAACTTTCCAAAACTCAGTCTATGTCACATTATTATAATTAATACCAATTGATGTTTTATGCAGTATTTTCACAAAGTAAAGGAAATGTTTACAAATTATTCTCTTCTGGAATCTCTAAAATGTCTGACAACTTGTCTCAAATATGCTCCTGGTTTGTTATATAATGGACAAATAATTCCTTGTACCATTATTTCTCTAACAAGGCCCTAACCACTCATTTATTTCAACTTCATATTTGTAGAGTAGATAGTAAGTGGTTAAACAAACTAATATTTCTTTGAAAGAGAACAGAATAGAATTTCCAATTCTGTTTATTATAAAGCCACTATCTTATTATCATATGAAAATTTTGACCCTAACAAATTATACTAATGTTCTAAGTGGACGACACTTGTTTCTGTAAGATACAAAATGTGTCAAAAGTAAATATAGTACATGTGGGCAACATAAAGCCATCTGCCAGTGGAGCCTGCCAAAAGACCAGATGCTGACACTGGAACAGCCGTGCTTAGTGCCTTGGCTTCTGGACATGCTTGCTTTGATGAGGTGCCACATTGGATTATATTGCACTTAGCCATTTCCTTGGCCACTTATCCTGGGATAAGCCAAAGACAGCAGATATGGAGGAACATGTGAATATGGCTCTAAGTAATCCAGAATTGGTATAGAGAAATGGAAAGCACCAGATGTCTTACTTCAGTTGTGCATTTGATACTGAAAAAATTACCTGAATTATGAAGTATTTCTGCTATGTATTTACATCTTTCATAGCTGTATGAGTGCACTTTTAATACAAATATCGCTGGCACTATCTTTACACATGTATAAAATGATAGAAAATACAGAAATAAAAAACACCAGCATTGATCCACCAGAGGGAAGCCAGCAAAAGCAAGAAGAACTACAATCCTGCAGCCTGTGGAACAAAAACCACATTCACAGAAAGATAGACAAGATGAAAAGGCAGAGGGCTATGTACCAGATGAAGGAACAAGATAAAACCCCAGAAAAACAACTAAATGAAGTGGAGATAGGCAACCTTCCACAAAAAGAATTCAGAATAATGATAGTGAAGATGATCCAGGACCTCGGAAAAAGAATGGAGGCAAAGATCGAGAAGATGCAAGAAATGTTTGACAAAGACCTGGAAGAATTAAAGAACAAACAAACAGAGATGAAAATACACTAGCTGAAATGAAAACTATACTAGAAGGAATCTATAGCAGAATAACTGAGGCAGAAGAACGGATAAGTCATCTGGAAGACAGAATGGTGGAAATCACTGCTGCAGAACAGAATAAAGAAAAAAGAATGAAAAGAAATGCGGACAGCCTAAGACACCTCTGGGACAACATTAAACGCAACAACATTCTCATTATAGGGGTCCCAGAAGGAGAAGAGAGAGAGAAAGGACCAGAGGAAATATTTGAAGAGATTATAGTCAAAAACTTCCCTAACAGGGGAAAGGAAATAGCCACCCAAGTCCAGGAAGCGCAGCGAGTCCCATACAGGATAAACCCAAGGAGAAACACACCGAGACACATAGTAATCAAACTGGCAAAAATTAAAGACAAAGAAAAATTATTGAAAGCAGCAAGGGAAAAATGACAACATACAAGGGAACTCTCATAAGGTTAACAGCTGATTTCTCAGCAGAAGCTCTACAAGCCAGAAGGGAGTGGCATGATATACTTAAAGTGATGAAAGGGAAGAACATACAACCAAGATTACTGTACCAGGCAAGGATCTCATTCAGATTTGATGGAGAAATCAAAAGCTTTACATACAAGCAAAAGCTAAGAGAATTCAGCACCACCAAACCAGCTCTACAGCAAATGCTAAAGGAACTTCTCAAAGTGGGAAACACAAGAGAAGAAAAGGACCTACGCAAACAAATCCAAAACAATTAAGAAAATGGTCATAGGAACATACATATCGATAATTACCTTAAACGTGAATGGATTAAATGCTCCAACCAAAAGACACAGGCTTGCTGGATGGATATGAAAAGAAGACCCATATTTAGGCTGTCTACAAGAGACCCACTTCAGACCTGGGGACACATACAGGCTGAATGTGAGGGGATGGAAAAAGATATTCCATGCAAATGGAAATCAAAAGAAAGCTGGAGTAGCAATACTAATATCAGATAAAATAGACTTTAATATAAAGAATGTAACAAGAGACAAGGAAGGAGACTACGTAATGATCAAGGGATCAATCCAAGAAGAAGATATAACAATTATAAGTATATATGCACCCAATATAGGAGCACCTCAATACATAAGGCAGCTGCTAACAGCTATATAAGAGGAAATCGACAGTAACACAATAATAGTGGGGGACTTTAACACCTCACTTACACCAATGCACAGATCATCCAAAATGAAAATATATAAGGAAACAGAAGCTTTAAATGACACAATAGACCTGATAGATTTATTGATATTTATAGAACATTCCATCCAAAAACAGCAGATTACACTTTCTACTCAAGTGTGCAGGGAACATTCTCCAGGATAGATCACATCTTGGGTCACAAATCAAGCCTCAGTAAATTTAAGAAAATTGAAATCATATCAAGCATCTTTTCTGACCACAATGCTATGACATTAGAAGCCAATTACAGGGAAAAAAACATAAGAAACACAAACACAAGGAGGTGAAACAATATGTTACTAAATAACGAAGAGATCACTGAAGAAATCAAAGGGGAAATCAAAAAATACCTAGAGACAAATGACAATGAAAACACAACAACCCAAAACCTATGGGATGCAGCAAAAGCAGTTCTAAGCAGGAAATTTATAGCTATACAAGCCTACCTCAGGAAACAAGAAAAATCTCAAATAAACAATCTAACCTTACACCTAAAGGAACTAGAGCAAGAAGAACAAACAAAACCCAAAGTTAGCAGAAGGAAAGAAATCATAAAGATCAGAGCAGAAATATATGGAATAGAAACAAAGAAAACAATAGCAAAGATCAATAAAACTAAAAGCTGGTTCTTTGAGAAGATAAACAAAATTGATAAACCATTAGCCAGACTCATCAACAAAAAGAGGGACAGGACTTAAATCAATAAAATTAGAAGTGAAAAAGGAGAAATTACAAAAACACCACAGAAATACAAAGCATCCTAAGAGACTACTACAAGCAACTCTATGTGAATAAAATGGACAATCCGGAAGAAATGGACAAATTCTTAGAAAGGTATAACCTTCCAAGACTGACCCAGGAAGAAATAGAAAATATAACAGACCAATCACAAGTAATGAAATTGAAACTGTGATTAAAAATCTTCCAACAAAAGTCCAGGACCAGATGGCTTCACAGGTGAATTCTATCAAACATTTAGAGAAGAGCTAACACCCATCCTTCTCAAAGTCTTCCAAAAAATTGCAGAGGAAGGAACACTCCCTAACTCATTCTATGAGGCCACCATCACCCTGATACCAAAACCAGACAAAGATACTACAACAAAAGAAAATTACAGAGCAATATCACTGATGAATATAGATGCAAAAATCCTCAACAAAATACTATCAAACAGAATCCAACATCACATTAAAAGGATCATACACCATGATCAAGTGGGAATTATCCCAGGCATGCAAGGATTCTTAAATATGTGCAAATCAGTGTGATACACCATATTAACAAATTGAAGAAGAAAACCATATGATTATCTCAATAGATGCAGAAAAAGCTTTTTGCAAAATTCAACACCCACTGATGATAAATTCACCATAAAGTGGGCATGGAGGGAACCTGCCTCAACATAATAAAGGCCATATATGACAAACCCACAGCAAACCTCATTCTCAATGGTGAAAAACTGAAAGCATTTCCTCTAAGATCAGGAACAAGACAAAGATGTCCACTCTCACCACTATTATTCAACATAGTTTTGGAAGTCCTAGCCACGGCAATCAGAGAAGAAAAAGAAATAAAAGGAATACAAATTGGAAAAGAAGAAGTAAAACTGTCACTGTTTGCAGATGACATGATACTATATATAGAGAATCTTAACGATGTCATCAGAAAACCAGTAGAGCTAATCCATGAATTTGGTAAAGTTGCAGGATACAAAATCAATGCACAGAAATCTCTTGCATTCCTATACACTAATGATGAAAAATCTGAAAGAAAATTTCAGGAAACATTCCCATTTACCATTGCAACATAAAGAATAAAATACCTAGGAATAAACCTAACTAGGGAGACAAAAGACCTGTATGCAGAAAACTATAACATACTGATGAAAGAAATTAAAGATGATACCAACAGATGGATCCATGTTCTTGGATTGGAAGAATCAATATTGTGAAAATAACTATACTACCCAAAGCGTTCGACAGATTCAGTGCAATCCCTATCAAATTACCAATGGCATTTTTTACAGAACTAGAACAAAAAAATCTTAAAATTTGTATGGAGACACAAAAGATCCCGAATAGCCAAAGCAGTCTAGGGGGAAAAAAACGGAGCTGGAGGAATCAGACTCCCTGACTTCAGACTATACTACAAAGCTACAGTAATCAAGACAATATGGTACTGGCACAAAAACAGAAACATAGATCAATGGAACAAGATAGAGAGCCCAGAGATAAACCCACACACCTATGGTCAACTTATCTATGACAAAGGAGGCAAGGATGTACAATGGAGAAAAGGCAGTCTCTTCAATAAGTGGTGCTGGGAAAACTGGACAGCTACATGTTAAAGAATGAAATTAGAACACTCCTTAACACCATACAGAAAAATAAACTCAAAATGGATTAGAGGGCTTCCCTGGTGGCACAGTGGTTGAGAGTCCGCCTACCGATGCAGGGGACACGGGTTTGTGCTCCAGTCCGGGAGGATCCCACATGCCGCCGAGAGGCTGGGCCCGTGAGCCATGGCCACTGAGCCTGTGCTCCGCAGCGGGAGAGGCCACAACAGTGAGAGGCCCGTGTACCGCAAAAAAGACAAAAATGGATTAGAGACCTAAATTAAGTCCAGACACTATAAAACTCTTAGAAGAAAACATAGGAAGAACACTCTTTGACATAAATCACAGTAAGATCCTTTTTGATCCACCTCCTAGAGTAATAGAAATAATAACAAAAATAAACATATGGGACGCAATGAAACTTCATAGCTTTTGCACAGCAAATGAAACCATAAACAAGACGAAAAGACAGTGCTCAGAATGGGAGAAAATATTTGCAAACGAATCAACAGACAAAGGATTAATCTCCAAAATACATAAACAGCTTATGCAGCTCAATATTAAAAAAACAAACAGCCCAATCCAAAAATGGGCAGAAAACCTAAATAGACGTATCTCCAAAGGAGGCATGCAGATGGCCAAGGAGCACATGAAAATCTGCTAAACATCCTAATTATTAGAGAAATGCAAATCAAAAGTACAATGAGGTATCACCTCACACCAGTTAGGATGGGCATCATCAGAAAATCTACAAACAACAAATGCTGGCGAGGGTGTGGAGAAAGGGGAACCCTCTTGCACTGTTGGTGGGAATGTAAATTGATACAGCCAGTTCCTTAAAAAACTCAAAATAGAATTACCATATGATCCAGCAATCCCACTACTGGGCATATACCCAGAGAAAACTGTAATTCAAAAAGACACCTGCACTCCAATGTTCATTGCAGCACTATTTACAATAACCAGGTCATGGAAGCAACCTAAATGCCCATCGACAGACGAATGGATAAAGAAGATGTGGTACATATATACAATGGAATATTACTCAGCTATAAAAAGGAACAAAATTGGGTCATTTGTTGAGACATGGATGGATCTAGAGATTGTCATACAGAGTGAAGTAAGTCAGAAAGAGAAAAACAAATATCGTATATTAACGCATGTATATGGAACCTAGAAAAATGGTACAGATGAACCGGTTTGCAGGGCAGAAGTTGAGGCACAGATGTAGAGAACAAGTGTATGGACACCAAGGCGGAAAAGCCCCGGGGTGGTGGAGATGGTGGTGTGATGAATTGGGTGATTGGAATTGACATGTATATAGTGATGTGTATAAAATTGATGACTAATAAGAACCTGCTGTATAAAAAAATAAATAATATTCAAAAACCAGAAAACAAAAACAAAAAACCCCAGCATTTTGTAATTATTAAAATAATTAAATTATTTATAGTTAAAATAAGTAATAATTAAATAACATTAATTAAAATAAAATCTGTACAGAATAATTAAATAATGAAAGATATTTGAATAAAAATAAAATGATTATGATATTTAGTAATGATTACATATACTATTTAAAATAACTAATAATAAAAAATCTACATGAAACTGGATATTTTGGTGACATTTTCTGTAAGGTATAAAGCTCTTGAGGGGCATGAGGCATGTTGAGCTATTTTTTTTTAATATATATACACCCTGCAGTTAATTTAATAGTCAAATCCTGTATTTTCTCACGGGATTTTATGTTTCATAATGTCATATAATTTGTTGAAAGAATTTTTGCTTCTTGTATTATATACATAATTAATCTTAAACACATTTTAATATTTTATTCCAGTTATACAAATGTTTGTGAGTTTTATGTATTTGAAGTAGATGTGCTAGTCATGGGGGGTACTCACGCAACTCAGTAGCTATTTCTTTTATTTTTTTTAAAAAAATTTTATTGGACCACAGTTGATTTACAATGTTTCGTTATCTTCAGGTGTACAGCAAAGTGAGTCAGTTAAACATATACATATATTCACTCTTTTTAAGATTCTTTTTCCATGTATGTCATTACAGAGCATTGAGTAGAGTTCCCTGTGCTATACAGTAGGTACTTATTAGTTATCTATTTTATATATAGTAGTGTGTTTATGTCAGTCCAATCTCTCAATTTATCCCTCACCCCACCACTATCCCCTCGGAAACCATAAGTTTGTTTTCTACATCTGTGACTCTATTTCTCTCAATACCTACTTCTTACTATACCATCCTGAGCACAGTATTGGGTCACAGGTAGAGAAGGTGTTCTTACTTCTTACATTTGACTCACATGGGGAGTTTTTTTCCCCCCAAAAAACAGAACAATTTTATTTTTCATTATAGTTCCTTGGAAATTTTTTTTCAACAAAACATAGTAAATATTCCATATATTAGAGAAAACAAGTATTTTCTGATGTTACTTATTAATAGAAAAAAATTATGAAAAGAAGTTTCTCACTAACAAAAACTGAAAAATTGTATTTTTTGACAGAAAATAGGTCAGATTTGGTTCATTGGCAGATGAGGACTTTCTCAATTAGGTTAACAGCAAACATTTTCCATAAACTTATACTTTAATTTTGATCATCTAAGGTCACAGTTATATTTAGAGTACATGATATGATAAAAGCATTTTATCAAAAATATGGTACTGGCAAAGGTGTATTGAAATTAACAACAGTTTCCAAGGCTTTTGAACATGGACAATAAACAAGATACCACTAGTAACAGCTATAATTATAGTCGTTTAATCAGTCATGATAAATTATATTTTGAAAACCTTCCAGAAATTGAGAAAATGAATAGTCCTAATGACTATCAAATACTATCGTAAGTTGAGGGTTACCCCTGTGATTCAATAGCACTTGATACGTACCTTTACTGTAGGTTTTGTTCCAAAATAATGCATTTGAAAATGTTTTCAGAACATTTTTTTTAACTTTTTAAATCCAAATATCACAAAAATTTAGAGAATAGAATTTTGAATGTATCCATCACGTAGCTTCCCAGCTTCAACTATCATCATAATTCTGCTATTCTAGTTTCATTTAAAGCTCCTATATTTATCTTTTTTTAAAAAAATCTATTTATTTATTTATTTATTTATTGCTGCGTTGGGTCTTCGTTGCTGCCCGCGGGCTTTCTCTAGTTGCAGTGAACGGGGGCTGCTCTTCGTTGCGGTGCGCAGGCTTCTCATTGCGGTGGCCTCTCTTGTTGCGGAGCACGGGCTCTAGGCGTGCGCGCTTCAATAGTTGTGGCATGTGGGCTCAGTATTTGTGGCTTGTGGGCTCTAGAGCACAGGCTAAGTAGTTGTGGCACACGGGCTTAGTTGCTCCGCGGCATGTGGGATCTTCCCGGACCAGGGCTCGAACCCGTGTCCCCTCCATTGGCAGGCAGATTCTTAACCACTGAGCCACCAGGGAAGCCCTAAAGCTCCTATATTTATCTTGAGCAGAATATTTTAAAGAAAATTCCTAGCATCGTACTATTTCACCAATAAATACTTGAGGGTATACTTCTAACATATAGGAATCTAAAACATAAGATCATCCTAACACCTAAAAGTAAATATTAATTCCTAATATATAACAGCCTGCATTCAGTATTCACTCATTCCCCAGAATGTTTTTCATCATTGGTTTATTCAAGTCAGTGTTAGTATTTGAGGAGCTTTAAAAAATCTTATCTTCCAAGTAGCCTGTGGTCTATGCTATTTAGAAAGTTACTTCCTGGGAGGCAGGGCTGGGGTCAGCCTGTGCTCTGTGAAGAGATCCAGAGCTTGGGAGCAGTGAATGGAGGAGGTATGCTGACCACACAATGACCATCTGGCTCCCAGCCAAATTCCTACCCAGAGGAGACCACATAGGAATTCAGAGGGCGCTCAGCTGGAGGAAAACAAAGCTGAGGCTCTTGTGGCATGCATCATACGCTTCTGTGATGTCAACTGATCTTGGTGGCATCTCTCTAACAGTCCCTGTGTTATTAGATCAGTTCCAAGTTCATTGAACAACTTGTAGGTGTGAGATATTTGAGGTATGACTGTCCAACAGAACCTGTAGCTACTAAAACTCACAGGTCTTCACTCGCCAGTGAAATCAGTGAGGAATTTTTAGTTCATTTCTGATTTCCCTGTCTCTTTTTATATTTCCTTCTGTGAATAAACACAGCACCAAGCATTTCTTGCAATCAAATCTTAGGAGGAGGATGGTAAGCTACCTACATCTGAGGAGAGTCATAACGGAACATACCTAGGGACTAGCAGTAGATCTGGCAGGTAGGTAATGGGGACAACAGCCTGTGAATGTAGCAGTAGAAGCCTGCTCTGCACATCTTGAGAAGAAGAAGCTTGTGGCAGGAAAGAGGAGGCAGTGGATTAAGTGAAATGGGGATGGATTGGAGCATGTCTGTTTTTTTTTTTAATACATTTATTTATTTTATGTATTTATTTTTGGCTGTGTTGGGTTTTGTTGCTGCATGCAGGTTTTCTCTAGTTGGGGAGAGTGGGGCTACTCTTCATTGCAGTGAGCGGGCTTCTCATTGCGGTGGCTTCTCTCATTGTGGAGCACGGGCTCTAGGCGTGCGGGCTTCAGTAGTTGCAGCACGCGGGCTCAGTAGTTATGGCGCATGGGCTTAGCTGCTCCATGGCATGTGGGATCTTCCCGGACCAGGGATCGAACCCGTGTCCCCGCATTGGCGGGCGGATTCTCAACCACTGCGCCACCAGGGAAGCCCCAAAGCATGTCTGTTTTTATATGTCTGAATCTTCGGCTACAGATAGTGTGTCATAGGTACATCACTGAGACCTTGCAGGATGCCTGGTACATAGCAGCTACTCAGTAATGTTTGGCGAGTTGAATTAAATTGAACTGATCAACTCAAGTAAGTCAAATGAAAAGTTAAAGCTGACAGCACTGAAGAAAAACAAAATACGAGTTCGTGGCAAGATTTTCTTGAGCTGTTCAGAATGCATTGGGGAAATCAGCAGAAATGATATTGATGAAATGGTAGCGTGGAGTTTAGTGAAAGGTCTTGAGAGCCATACAACCGTTTGCATTTAATAGGATTGCAGTGGTCCCAGGATAGAAAATTTGTCATACCCGTGAATCCATTTCACTGCATAACTGATGGATTCTACAAAAGATGTGTAAGGAGGCTACAATAGTGGAGAGTTGTGGGTTTTTCCCCCAGTCATAGGCTGGCTGATAGAGATGAGCAAAGCCACCAGAATTTGAAAAGAGCAACACTTTCACTAAGAACAATCTTTGCATTCTAAGCACTGTGTTCTTTGGGGGTTTCTGTTAGCTTTTTCTCTTCAATTATTTACTGAGTGTATAAAGAGTTGTCAAAATATGGACATGTGTTTCTAAAGCATTTCTAAGCCAAATTCTCCGGCCTCCCTCCTCAAGAACTTGTTCACAGAATTTGAACACTAAGTGTGGCTGTGAGAAATTTTCGCTCTCCTTCAGGCACTGGGTATGTTTTGCAAATGGACCATCAGTCTCAAGTACGGCATTTAATGTCTTCCACAGAAAATTATTGAGCGTGCTGTGAGGAAGTCAGAGATGCTGTTTTTAAACAGAAAGTATGTTTTAATTATAAAATTTAAATGAATTTATTGAGGTTTTGAGGGAAAGTAACATGATTTCAATAGCTTTAAGGGCCCATATTTTAAATTTTAAAAAGACATTGGGTTTATTTTTGCGTTAAATAGGGTATTTAGATTATGATAGACATGTAGGTATTCAGTACTTTTAATGATATAAATGAAAAATTGGTTCTAATTAGAAAGTGGGATAAGGCAGATAATTCAAGATATTGGCAAAAGTCAACTAAAATCTGAGTGAAATGAGTAGCACTGTTAGTTGTATAAACATTTTTAAGTGAGAACATTCATAGTGACACCTGAAACACAAAGGCCTGAAAACAAGGGCATTTAGTTCTATCCTCAGCTCTGCTATGGGATGATGGAAAATCTTTGCCTGAGTTTCCTCATTTGTGATATTAGAACAAAATCAGATTCATAATAATAGAATAAGGATCAAATGAAATAATTTACATCCCTCAACATATCCCAGGCACAAGGAACAATTATCAATCATAACAATAACCTTGTCTTTAATATAAGGTGGTGCTGTATAAGCTGTAAAGTCTCTCCTTCATCTAATATTGTAAAATTGTAATGGGATTTCTTTTGTATTCACAAATATATATAATGTATTTCTTTTATATTCATGTATAGGATTTCTTACATATTATAATTCACTAGGAATGGCACAACAAGCGTTTGTTGAAGGAGCATTTCTAAGAAGGTTCGGAAGAATGTTCTCTTTTCTAGGCTGAGCTTCACTTTCATGGTCTAGTCCCTCGACATAATGGGTGGTTTCACAAGGAGGATGAATCATTAATCAGCAAATTTTTATAAAGGACTTCTGAGTGTGTCATTCTTTACTTGAGCCTACTCATGGAAATGCAGTCACTGTAATAAACTTTGGTATTTAAAATTACAGAATGAAAGTATTTCACCTTTTTGAAGGTTAATTTCATTCAGTAATTTAGAGAGAAAGTTTAAATATTAAAATACATTTTTAAATATCAAACAAGCTGGGAACTTTGTGAAATAAAATACAAAATGTATACGATAAAACATGAGGAAGATCAATCTTAGGGCTTCTAAAATGACAGTCATCACTGGCTTCCTGCTCCAGGAGCATCTCTGGAATACTCATCCAAAAAATTATGACTAACAAGTAGGCTTCTGAATTCAGTTTAAGATTTCTCTGAGGTGCTTTTAGTTCTTAGACAATATTCCTCTAAGGATCTGCAATCAAAAGTTTGCTAAATTCACTTGAAACCATGTTTTTGCCCGGATGGTTGAATTATCAGCTTCATATAGCAGTGAGTTTTATTCATTTTAGTTTCTTTTCAATTTTTAGTGATTTATTTTTTCATTTCTTTTTATTTCTTTAAAACATAAACCTTTTGTGTATTTTGAAAAACAAAACTATATCCACAAGGTACATTTAAGGGAATTCTTCAAGTTTGTCCTCTTCTGTACTCCCTCTCTCCTCCTTTAGGGAAACATTTTATAGTTTTTCATTTCTCCTTCCAGCATTTATTTTCAAATATTATAAGCACTGCTCTGGATTTTGTTGTTGACTGATTTTTTTCTCACTCAATATTATGGTCTTGATGGTGGTGTGATTACATGTGTGCATACTTATCCCCACATTCCTTGAGTTGTATACATTAAATGTGTATGCTTTTTGCATGTCAATCATAACCCAGTAAGTGGTTGAGATAATAATAGTACAAAAGAAGAAGAAAAATAGTAAAACTTTCTTAAATTAAAAAAATGTAGTCTAAAAATCACTTTGTATCAGCATACAGATATTTTCATCTTTTTGAGGCTACATAGTATTCAATTGTACTGATGTTCCGTACTTTACATAACCATTTCCTTATTGATGGACATTTTAGTTTTTTCCAAAGGTTTGCTTTTGGAAATAATGCTACAATGAAGGCCTTGTTATTTCATACTGCAGCCACTTTGTTTTTGGGATCCTTGGGTTAAGGGTACATTCACGCGTTTATCATTCCCTTGCAATATGTAACAGTTTCTTCACATACGTAGTTATGCCTGATAAATGTACTATTTGTTTTAGTGTATTTGATATCTACTGATGAAGAGTGTCAAACTGTTTTAAATATTTTAGGACATTATGTTAGTAAAAGTCATCTTGCTATGAGTACCTATAGTTCATTTGTTTTTATACTCTGAAGTATTGTTGCTCTGAATATTCTTGTACCTCAGTTTTGGTGCACATTTGCAAGAACTACTCTGTGTGTGTGTGTGTGTGTGTGTGTGTGTGTGTATGTTTGTGTGTGTGTGTGTGTGTGTGTATACAAAGCCTCATGTAGACAGTGTAACCATCCTCTGCTTAATATACTATAATAGTAACTTACTATCTATCAGATGATGCCCAAATTATAGTATTGCAAACATGTCTGGTTATTGTTTTCAGCTATTCTCCCGTGAACAAGCATCGGTAAACTTTGCCATGTTGTTTCTCATCTCTGTTACTTGGGATAAGCCAGCTCCTTTACCTAAAATGCACTTAACCTCAGTTAATATTAATCTTCTACTCATTTTTCAAGACTCAGTTCAAGTATCTCTTCCACTGTTCTCAAAGATGAGATACTTAACTTTCTTGACTGCTCTTGTGTTGAAACCCCTATTTGAATACTAAGCACCCTGTGTTAAGTATTTGTATGCATAGCTGCCTCTCCCACTTAACTGGAAATCACTAAAAGGTAGGAGCATTTTCTAGTCATCATTGTACTGTTGACATCTAGCAGAGTGTTCAGCTCATAGCAGGGCTCAAAATGGTTTTGTAATTGATGAGTCAATTTTTTTAAAGAAGTATTGAATTTACATTATGTGACATAAGATCTTAAATTTTTATCTGAAAATTTCTCCCAATTTTCTGATCCTGAGAGGAGGCAAACACCCTGGAAAGAGTAAACATTGAGGTAATACCTTAACAAAGTTAGAAAAATGAACCTTTCCTGGTAAATGGAAAAAAACTAGGGTTTTTAGAGGAGGAGGGCAAAAGAAAAAAAAACAGATAAGGGTTTTGTTTGGCTTTTCCTTATCTTGTGGTACATGGATCTAGAACTTTGAATCTCAAAAGGGAAGGCTGAGAGGGTTGTAGATGTGGAGTTAATGTAAGAGTTAGAATGGAGAATAAAGAAAGATGGTCATGACCTTTCTCCAGGGGGAAGTAGAAAGGGTTGGAGGTGGATTAAGGTGTTTAGGGGCAGTTCATTCCTCCTTCTCAAGTTTACCCACGAGTTTTTCTTCTCATCGCTGTCTTAAGTAGTTGCCATCTGGTCTTGGTATCATCTAGGAGAATGCCATGTGTTCATGCCCCAGCCAATCCTCAACTCTGAACTGTACTCCCATTTTGTCAACAGTCTGAGTCCTTATTAAATAGTCTCCACTTCTGCCCAACTAAAGGTAGAATTCTTGACATCTAGGAGATCAGTATCTGCATGAAAGAAAATAGTCAAACATGAGTGTCTGGGGAGAGTTTAAAAAATAGGGAAGGACACCTTTACAATGACCCTGAGAAATTAGTATTATTATTCACATTTTGCAGATGAGAAAACTGAAGCTTAGAGAATTTAACCCACCGAGTCAAAGTCACACATCTAGTAACTGGTTGAAACAGAAATTTAAACTCACTGTTGTCTGGTGCTATTCAGGATTTGTGTTAAATTCTCCCCCTTGAATTGAATAAAAAAGTGATGGGTTGCTTAGTTTGACAGTACAACTGTTCACTCTGTCTGCCATGGCAGACTCTGACCACTACTTATCTGCAGAGGATGAGTTCCTGGTTGGCAGGTGAAGTGTGACAATTCAAGTATTTTGCTTCAGACTTAACTGTCTGTTCCCTGACAGAAAGTGGCTTATCCTATTCCTTTAGATATGGGTGTATTAAATGGAGGGAAGAGAAGAGCATGGATTTAGACATTAGGGAATCAGAGCGAGTGCTTTACTGATTTGGCTTCTTGGAAGCTGAGAGACACAACTCTGGTTCTTATGCTCCTTATCCAAAGAGAAGATAAAATATGAGTTGATTTCACATTTTTGTGGTGGTCAAGTGAGATGGTGTCTGTAAAACCGCTGTAAAAGTGAAGCACTGTGTTAAAGTTAAGCAAATTAAATTCATTCAACACATTTACTTGGCTACATATTTATTAATTAAATACAAACATAAATCATATGCATCGTCCTCAGAATGCTTTTTTTTCACAATCTTGATAAAACATGCACAGAAGTAACTGAAAAAATGGTAAAAAATCCAAAAGATGAAAGCAAATTAAAAAATACCTGGTGGCGCAGTGGTTAAGAATCCGCCTGCCAGTGCAGGGGACATGGGTTCGATCCCTGATCTGGGAAGATCCCACATGCCGAGGAACAACTAAGCCCATGAGCTTCAGCTACTGAGCCTGTGAGCCACTACTACTGAGCCCATATGCCACAACTACTGAAGCCTGCCTGCCGCAAGTACTGAAACTCGCCCGCCCCAGGGCCCACGTGCCACAACTACTGAAGCCCGTGTGCTGCAACTACTGAAGCCCGTGAGCCTATAGCCTGTGCTCTACACCAAGATAAGCCACTGCAATGAGAAACCTGCGAGCTGCAACTAGAGAAAGGCTACATGCAGCAATGAAGACCCAATGCAGACAAAAATTTAAAAAATAAAATAAATTAAAAAAATTTAAAAAAGATTAAAAAAGTAAATAAATGTTAGAATAATTCTCATGAAACTGAAAAAATTCATACGTTTATAACGTAAATCTTGTTAGTATTTAAAATGTCTATGTAGCAAAAGTGCAAAGATATTATTTTTACATAATAAATAGGCTTCTATTGAGAAAAAACAATTTCTCCTTATAAGACTGATGGATTCCAGCAGTTGCCGCATCAAAGAAATGCCATGGTTTATATGTCTTACATTCTTGGAATACCAAGCCTAGGAGATTTCTACTCTTAGTATTGTTAACAATATATAATGAGGTTAATGATATTTTAAATTAATTGAAGCTATCCATTTTCTATTAGCTTCTACAAAATTGACAGAAGTGACGGTTTACTTACATGTCAGTATTGCTGACAGTGAAGGCAGTAAAATGTTTTGCTAATTTTTCAATAGAACATATGCAAGCTGCTACAAGGATTAGTTGTTAAAAAACACAATATCTCATCTTCATGGAGAGTTTTTACAAGTAATTGATTTTTCAATCTTAGTGATAGATTTACTTTGAAATCAGAGTGTGTGTGTGTGTGTGTGTGTGTCTGTGTGTTGCACTGTTCCTGAATGATAAGGGAGATAAGAATAAAAGTAAAAACAAAACCAAAAAGTGGTCATTAACATTTCAGCAAAAAATGTTCATCTCAGTGATTTGAATCCAAGTCTCACCGTGTACCTCTGAACCTGCTATAATCCCAATGGCTTTCACCCAGCTTCTCTATGCCCACGGGTAGTGGTTGTAGCATTGAATTTGGTGATATAATTAAAGACAATAAGCCAATAAAATCAGCTAAAAACAAAATTGCTATTTCACTCGGTAAAATTTCTCTTGAGGAATCAGCAGTCGATTTTATAGAAGTCTGAAAATTCCAAACCATGCCTTTCTTATTACAGAAGCCTAAGGCTTCTTTCTCCTGTGTTACATTTTAATTTAGAATCTCATGTCTTAGAACAATATTAAAATTTTGTGACTACTCTAAAATTGCATTCTGTCGTTTTATCAATTTAGTATGCTTGTAGGTGTATGTGTGTGTGAGAGAAATAGGTGAGAGAAACCCGTGTACTGACCTCTGCGTGATTCTGGGTAAATCCTCACAAAAGCATGTTTTTATGGCTTTACCACTTAGAATAAACAGATTTATAAGTTGTTTTTCCATTTCTGCCTTAAAAATGCTTTGACCCAAGACTTTGAAATTCGTTCTGTGTTAGTTTTCTCGCCTCCAATATGAAGCGGTAATTTTACTAATTTTCACTGAATTCTTAGAACAACACAATTTATGTTTATGAGATGTTTAGGAACTTCTCAAGGAAAGTACTTCATGGTTACAAGATATAATTTTAAGATATTTTTCGGGCTTCCCTGGTGGCGCAGTGGTTGAGAGTCTGCCTGCAGATACAGGGGACGCGGGTTGGTGCCCCGGTCTGGGAAGATCCCACATGCCGCGGAGCGGCTGGGCCCATGAGCCATGGCCGCTGAGCCTGCGCGTCCGGAGCCTGTGCTCCGCAACGGGAGAGACCACAACAGTGAGAGGCCCGCGTACCGCAAAAAAAAAAAAAAAAAAAAGATATTTTTCTTTGAAATTTACCCATTGCTTAAAAAATTCCATTATATTCTTGAGAACAGTTCTATTTTTCTGTTACTTGATAATATATTATTTTCCTGGGTTAAAAATTTCTATGGATATTAGCGAATATCTCATTTTATGCTTCAGTTAATATTTCTTATTGGGGAAATAAAACCATCATTTAATTACTATTTAAAAGAAAGTATTAAATATTTTCTAGGTATACGTTGTATTGAGTAAACACCGGTCTATTTGCTTAACAGGCAAAAGAAGTATTTGGTGAAAGCAGAAAGCAGAGAAAAGAAGAATAACAAATACTTTAATGCAAAAAATAAGTAAAAGAACATTTATCTTCCTACTGTCTAGCACAGGGAACTCTACTCAGTGCTCTGTGGTGACCTAAATGGGTAGGAAATATAAAAAAGAGTGGATATGTGTGTATATATAACTGATTTACTTTGCTGTACAGCAGAAACTAACACATTGTAAAGTAACTATACTCCAATAAAAATTAATTAAAGAAAAGAACATTTATCTTGCACTAAACATGGTTCTACCCTGAGTACGCCACCAATTTTCTGAGTAATTAAAAAAAATCAAAGAAAACACGATAATGCCAGTTTTGGTAGCAATAGATAGATAAATAATAATTTAATAATTATTAATACATATAGCAATGATATATTTTATTAATGTTAATAATTAATATGGTCAAGTGAGATAGTCTTTATATAAATACTATAGGCAATATTAATAATTTTAATAAAAAGAAGAGGCATATGAGGAAGAAGAAAATAATATCAAAATCTAAATTCAATCTTGATAATGGATATTAAGAATTGAAGAGACAGAGTTTAGCAATGTTTTTTCTCCGGCTTTTTAAATAATCAGGAGTCATGTATACTTTAAGACAGGAACGGAGTCCCTTGGAGACTCAGCAGAGGGCATTTCAAAATACCCCACTCCTGGCAAAGTGGTGTGGTGAGGATTTGTCTCCTAACATTTGGCTGAGAATTCCAGCATTTTCACCTTGTCTCACAAAATTCTCCCCGAGCCTGAGTACAACCGTATCTATTGTTTTGCCCCACAGTTCCAGCTACCTTTGATACTCTTGGCTACTGTCCAGTATTGCCTTTAAGGCAAATTATACTGCGCCATATGTAAAATAAATTCCTGGGATAATATTCAGGCTATATGAAATATGTTCAAAAACTGTTCCCAGTATCACTTATTCCTATTCCATTTATTTCTTAGTTGACTTTTTGTTGATTCTTATTTATTCTTCAGTTTCACTTTTGCCTATTCATTCCACCTTGAGGTGACTACAAAATGAAAGTTTATGACATTTATTAATTAATTAAACTAATGGAATTATTTTTACTTAGCAAAATTATTTATTAAAAAAATTCATGTGTGAATTCTTCATCTGAGGATATGGAATAGTTGTACTTTTCCCTATTCCTCCTAAATACAACTAAAAACAGGGACATGGTATATAAAACAAATATAAGACTCCGAAATGTGGAGAGAAGAAGGCAGGACAGATAAAAACTCCAGAACCTGGGTAATGACATGGTCATGAGTTGTCTGGATTTTCTTTTGGCCAAATATTTCCTAGACTTGAAACTGAAGAAGCGGGCAACCTGGAAGAAGCGAATTGATGTGTGGTAGGGGGTGGAGGGAAGCTTGCTTTCTCTAGTCAAAGAACCAGAAAATGAACAAAATAGCAAGATACACAACTTTGAGTCAATAACCACTCTATTTCAGCTGAAGAACACAGAAGAAGTGTCACCTTACCCCACTCATGCCAGGATAAACCAGCCAAGTAGGGAGCCTGACACCTTTGTGAAGCTGTAGAGAGGTGTCCCAACATGCCCACCAGGGTGCGTCAGAAGGCCGAGGAAGGAGCTGGGACTCTCACCACCACCAGCTGGTTTAAGGAAGCCCCTCTGTGGACTCACATGCCTCCCCTGGCAGTAAAGAGGTGCCCTTCCCTTCAAGTAAAAACTCTACCCTAGCTGATCACTACCCTTAATACACAAACATCCTTTAATCTGCCTTAATCCTTTTATCCACACATAACAACTTATTATTAGGAAAGAGAAGAAAATAAACATGACAACATTCCAGTAGATAATGATAGACACCAGAAAGTAGAACTGTGAGTTTATGGAAAAGTTCCTGAAATAAATCAATATGTTGAAATCTACAGTCTACATATTGACTGGGAATAACATGCGTCTGGGAAAATCAAACCAGAATAAACAACATTGATATATGTCCTAATGAAACTCTTGGTCTTTAAATAAAGGAAAAAAGAATCCCTTACATATGGGGACAAAATATCCAAGGGAAAGAAAATCTGATAATTTTTAGAATTGACTCAATTAATTTTATGACAGAGTGGGGAAAAATACATTTTAAAACACTCAAGGAAAGAACATGAGAAAAAACTAATTATATCAGTAAATATATATCAGATAAATGCAAATTAAAGCAGCATAGGTCACAGTTTTGATGACTAGATAGAACTGGGGTCAAATAAGCATTTTATAAGACAGAGAAGTACAGTTTCTAGTACTACACCATACAATTCATATTGAAGATAAATCGGTTATCAATATGTACTCATGAAATAACACAGCAGCCACATGCATACAGCATAATTTAAGGGATGTGAGGAGAGAGAAAGTGATTAAACCAACATCAAAAACGGGATTTAACAGACTTGTTACAGACCTAAATAGATCAATGGACAAAAATTTAGTAAGGGCACGGAAGACCCAAACAACTTAGTCACTAATAATTGATGAAGAAGGTGAATACACGCGCACACACACACACACACACACACACACACACACACACACACACACAGAGAGAAAAGGCAGGAATGACGGAGAGAGAGAGAGAGATGGATGATGTGAAAAAAAATATGTTTATACATGTATTTTAAAATAGGGAAATTTAATTACAGGCAGAATTTTAGGTGTTACTAAGGAATTCTTCATCTTGTTAGGTGTGAAAATGATGTTGTGGTAATGTGTGAAGGTGTCTGGTTTTCAGAGATGCATACTGGAGCTAGTATTGAAATAACATGACAACTCCTTTAAACTACCTTTGCTGGGATGAAGTGAGAGAGTAACACTGACATATATACACTACCAAATGTAAAATAGATAGCTGGTGGGAAGCAGCCGCATAGCTCAGGGAGATCAGCTAGGTGCTCTGTCCACCTAGAGAGGTGGGACAGGGAGGGTGGGAGGGAGACGCAAGAGGGAGGAGATATGGGGATATATGTTTATGTATAGCTGATTGACTTTGTTATACAGCAGAAACCAACACAACATTGTAAAGCAATTATACTCTAATAAAGATGTTAAAAAAAAAGCCATAGATAACACAAATATTCAATTATTGATAACTACTTTACATTGGCTATATGGGGGATTGCTGCACTGGTTAAATTCCAGTCTATGTCTTTCTAACTGTAAGACCTTATCTTTCAAACCGTAACCTTATTTACACTCACTCTTCTAGACTGAAAAATGGCTTCAGTATAAATATCCACCCCTTTGGACTGTTGTGGTTACTCTCTTAGACAGCGGGTTACCTGCACACATGGTACATAAGGTGATTTGCTAAGCACATTGCTGTGGTGAGAGAAATTTCCAGGCAAGAACAGCATCAGGCTCTGTCTCAGGTTACACCATGGACTGTCTTTCCATTGACCTTTTCCTGGTATTAATATAACTTTTAGTAGATTAAAGAAAGCAGACACTTTGGTGCTGTGATGTAGTCCTGATTTGACAAGGGGCACAGTTCTGTAGGCATTTTGGCCTCTCATTTTAGTAGCTGAGAGTTCTCTGAGTAGATCATGAAAACTTGTTCCGAGTTTCAGATTCAGAGTACCTCAGACCTAGAGCTTTAGTTCTGATTACTGCTTTGTTTTTTCTTTCTTTGTTCATGCAAGTTTACATTCCTATAGGACAATGCTTACTGAAAATTTCTGATGTAGGTCTGGGACTAAGGTCAAGGAGGTGAAAAAAAGATCTGAAAAATTTGTTATTCTGTAGGGCAATGGCTAATATAAAATTAATTACCTGGAACGCCCAGCAAGGAGAAGCAGAAGTACCTCAGCCAGGATGTGAGTCAGTCAAGCCACTCCCACTCAGCAGTGATCTGTGACATCCAAGGGTCATTTCTGAATGAAGGTTCCATGCTGCCATCTGAGAACTGTTTCTGGCTTTGGGGTCTTAGATTTTGGGAGGAGGCTAGACAGGTGGAGTAAAAGCAGGCAGAGAGGGAGAAAAAAACTAATAAAAAAATAAACCCCACCCATTCAAGAAGTAACTGCAAGAAAAATAAGGGAAACTAACATAAAGTAAGAGCCCCGATGCAACTTGCTCTGAAAAGATAAACTAAGGAAAGTAATCTAAGCCTGGCTTTAAGAAGGGTATCCTTGAAGAGATAACCTAAAGAACATGTGATGAAATGATACATGGATGTGAAAAGAACCAAATGGAAATTCTGAAAAAAAGTTTTGTATATAAATAAATCTTTCAAAAGGCAGGATGCCCTCTGATTGAGTAGAGTTAAAGAGACAGGTAGTGAATCTGAAAGAATTAGAATGAAATTTATACCAAATGTGGTGAAGATGGAGGAAAAGATCAAAATAATGAAGAGGCTCGAAGGCAGGGGTGTGATAGATTGAGAAGCTCTTATATAAGTCAAACAAAAGTTTAAGGAAGAAAAATAGATTTAAGAAAGTTGAAAAGAAATAGAGACTTGCAAAAAGCCACTGTAAAATACAAATTCCTGTGCTTTTATGTGAGATGAGGACCAACAAGCATTTTTGGCTCCAACAGTGTGTAGCCCTAGGCTATTCGAGGATTTATGTCAGATCTGTCCCCTGGCTCAGACAGAGGGAACTTTCCCCATCAGGGGCATCTTCCCTACCTCAGTTTTGTTAGGCAAGGACTCCTCGTCCTGCTTCTGTGTGTCTTGGAGAACTGCAGAATGATTTGACATTGTCAGTTTGAACACTGACACCAGAAGAAACTAGGAAAGTAGGCAGCGTTTCCAGTCTGGGTTCTTGACCCCTTTATCCTTAGACCTAGGATTCACCCCTGTGTCTCCAATGCCCACAGAACCACAGTGAAGGGGTATCGTTGGCTGGACTTCCTCCCCTTTCCCCCTTCTTTTCAGGGACTTGGTTTTCTGAAAAAGTGTGGGGTTGTCTTTCCCAGGCTTTTACTTTCTTGAATTCAGACTAATGATCCACTCTAGCCCAGACTCATTAATTGCTCCATTCTCTTCAACAGTCCCTAGTCCTACATTCTGGAGATTCTATGTCTGTTTTTTTCCCCGTAGCAGAAATAGGCATTTCTGAAATACATCACGGGTCCCAGTACCCAGAAGCTTAACATCCATCCTTTAGATAATAGGGGCACTTACATCTCAGGTAATTAATGGAAGAGGTTTCCTACCAGAGCTAGTACTGGGAAACTTTTTCTTAAGAGAAGGGGGACCTGCTTATCCCTGCTTCTCAGGAAGCTGCGGAATCACAGCTGCCACGCCAGCTTCCGAGTCTTAAGAGAAACCTCTGGATGCAGCTCCTCTCTTTGGTTTTATTCTCTGAGGCAGTCAATGTGACCTCCTTCTATTCATCCTCCCAAATTAGTTTCACTAACAGTGAAAGTCCGTAAGTCCCTCTGGCCTCCTGTGAAATCAGAGTTGCCCCTGCAAGGCTTCCCTCTAAATCAATCCAGTAGCAACTTCCATTCCCCTGGGCCTGATTTTTCTGAATTCCATCACACTGTGCTGTGTTTTACAGCTCACAAAAGAGTTTGTACAAAATCTCAACACACGCAAAGAGGTCTTTTCTCCTTCCTGTTGGTACATCATGAGAAAGTTGACTTCAGAATCTTGGCAACGTCTCATATAAACAAATACCTGTCCCAGTCCTGCTAGTCGTTCATCTAGAGACCCAGGGATCTGCTGGTTGGGACCATATCTAATTCTTAATTTCAGGACCCGCAAAAGTTTGCATGAATCCATGCCTCCTCCAAGGCCTGTCAGCTCTCTTACATTTCAGCAACCTCTCTAATTAGAACTCAAATCATCTTCTCTTGTCTCAGAGACCTGCATGCTATTCCTTTTACCTAAAACCTTTACTGCAGAGTAGTGGACACTGGGGCCTCTGTCCAGACCCCATCTTAGGGCTGATACCCCCATCTGTTGCTGACCACTCAGTGTTGAGCCAGCCCCTCACTAGGAATTATGCTCAGTCATAGATAATCCCCGCCTTGCAACGTGGGCCTCCTCCCAGGGGTACTGTGGTCAATGACTGCTTCATATGGCAGAAAAGGCCTTGCTGTTTGCCTCAATTTGGGGTAATTTGTCATCTCAGCTCCCAGGTTCCCTCTAGGAGCATCTTAAGCTTCAGCTGTAATCACACTACAAGTTGATTTTTCCCTTTTCCCAGTACTACCTTACTCATTCCCTTACTGGTGTATTCCACAAAAACACACCCAGGGAAGACTTCTAAATGGAATTTTCCATCTCAGTGTTCATTTCCAGGGAACTCAGTCTGAGACAGGTGGTATCAGAAGAGGTAACCCCGTCAAAAACAGGAAAATAGGGCTTCCCTGGTGGTGCAGTGGTTGAGAGTCCGCCTGCCGATGCAGGGGACACGGGTTCGTGCCCCGGTCCGGGAAGATCCCACATGCCGCGGAGCGGCTGGGCCTGTGAGCCGTGGCCGCTGAGCCTGAGCATCCGGAGCCTGTGCTCCGCAACGGGAGAGGCCACAACAGTGAGAGGCCCGCGTATGGCAAAAAACAAAAACAAAAACAAAAAAACCCCCAGGAAACTGGAGATGGGTCACTTTCCTGTTAGCAGGCAGGAGGAGTAGCATGGCTGACGGTAGATGAAGCGTTGGGAGCCCACCACTGCCGTAGAAGGGCAGGGGGTGGTGAACTGGCTGCTGCAGTGTCTCCGGCACTGCAGAAGTAAGAGAAGAGGGAAGTGGTAACTAAAGATTATGGAATTGGGTGACTGCCGCTAAGCATCACCGACACCTTGTGGAGAAAGATAATGACAGGTTCAGAGTGATTAATCAGTAGTTCAAGGCAAAACGTGAAAGTCAGATAACCTTCGTGATAACATTTAATGAAACCCTAATATCCTGCAGCCAGAGAGGAGACGGAGCAGAGGAAAGCTCAAGGTCTAATTATGAGGGAGATTTGTGGTCTAATTGTGAGGGTAGTGGAAGTTTAGAGATGGTTGAAATA
Source organism: Pseudorca crassidens (assembly GCF_039906515.1). Taxonomy (NCBI): domain Eukaryota; kingdom Metazoa; phylum Chordata; class Mammalia; order Artiodactyla; family Delphinidae; genus Pseudorca; species Pseudorca crassidens. The sequence continues at coordinate 9,213,978 of NC_090307.1, forward strand.
GCCCCAGCTAAGCTCCTATACCAAGGTCATGACCTTGAAACTTGAAATGGGGAAACTGGGTAATGCAGGCAAGAGCCTTTAACAGTATACGTGTCACTCTTGCCCCAGGACTATGTTAACTCCCCTTCCTTCTCTCACAATATAGTGCACAGGCACTCGGACCATCTGGATAGTCTGCTGAACGTGTTATTGGTCCATTATACCAGTGCCATCATGCTAGGTTAATCACACTACATGGGCAAGAAGTGACAAGGATGTTGGAGGTCTTGATACTTACACTACAGAGCGTAGGAAGTAAACCCAGTGACAATTCAGGGTCCTGCCACATCAGTGAGGTTTGTAAGAATTCAACAGGTTTGTGGCATGTTGGGCTTTCCTTCCCAGGTAAGGGCAGATTATTGCATCTGACACCACTCAAAACTAAAACAAGAAGATGGGAGTATCATAGACCTCTTTGGGTTTGGACTGCAGCACATTTGGCATGTAGATATTCTGCTCCAGGCTATTTAATGGGTACACAGAAGGTAGCTAGGTTTGATCGGGACCAAGAAAAGGCTAGGCAATGTGGGTCCTTTGTTCCAGGAGGGCATTTGAACTTCTCCCAAATGTAATTTATTGGAAGCAACTGGAGTGAACATTTTAGATGGGGCAAATGGTTCTCACTGGAGAAGATAAAGCAATTTAACTATTTTGGTATTAGTCTGTGGCAATTTATTTGTTTTCTGGTTAAGAGTGACCTTCTTTCTTTCCTTTCCTTTCCTTCCTTCCTTCCTTCCTTCCTTCCTTCCTTCCTTCCTTCCTTCCTTCCTTCCTTCCTTCCTTCTTCCCTTTCTTTTTTTGAAACAGACCTGTGAGTGAAAGGTTGGAAGAAATAGCTTCACATTTAATAAATATTCTCTCTTCTGCCAAGTAAAATTTTTAAAAGCCCCTCTTACTCTTGAGAGTAAGGGAGGGAAATGGAGTTTGGTTTCCTTAACTAAACTCTCAGGAATTCTATGGGGGCCTTTTTTATTTTACATGTTCAGAAGAATTTTTATTACTCTTGAGAGTAAGGGGAATGGAGTTGGATAAGAAAACCAAACTCTGAGGAGTTAGCAGGGACTGTTATTTTACATGTCAAGGGAAGGATTTGTATAAGTTGAGGTATTGCTTCCAGTTTCTCACTGATCCTTTGTTTGAAAAGCAAGCCCTTTGGGGATCAATGGAGTAAGGAGACAAACTTGGTTGATTTCGAGTTGTCCTGTGTCTACTTAGCTAAACTGGAACTGCATTTTCCAGAATTCCCTTCTGTGGGTGAACAGGGGTTTCCCTCTTCTTTTGCATCGGATGTGGGAGGAAGCATCAGTCGTATTTTGCTTCGATGCTGATGCAGGAAGCAAGGCACTGCTGCTGCTACTCACAGGTTGCCATCTGTCACACTTGTTATTTGTTACCTTGTGGCTACCTCAGCTCCCACAGACACCCCCTTTCTGCCTGTCTGACTTCAGGGCCAGGTGGAGGATGTGATGCTGTTGGAGGCTGTGAGGTCGTGAGAGACCCACGTACTTTTGTCCTCTTGGTTTCCAGCTCCTTTTCACAGTTTTCTATTACAGAAGAAACATATGTTTGTTATAGAAAATTTAGAACATACAGAAAGCTAATAAAAATAATCTGTGATCCCAATGCCCCATCAAATGTCTCAATATTTTCACATATATTATCTTGTCAATCATATATATACGTGCACATATACATGTATATATTCATAATATTTACACTTATTTAATTGTATAATATTTAAAATATGAGACTATATAAAAATGTATATGTTTACAGATTCAATTGTATTTTACATATTTAATATTATATAGTATATTATTATTATATAATATAAAATATATAAAAATGAGACTGTATACAGATAGGTGTATGTATAACATTTCAAAAAATTGGAGGTTATATTGCACATATAGTTATTTAATTTGCACTTTTCTCATTGCAATTTATTATTAACATTTCCCCAATTCCTTAAATATTCTTGAGAGTTCGTTTAAATAATTGTATACTGTTTCATCCTTTACTTACCCAATCATCAACTGAGTGGGTATTCATACTCTCTTATTTTTTTCTATTACAAGCAACACTAATAAAAAAACTTTTATGTAAAACTTTCTGTAGATCTGTACTTGTTTCCTGAGCATAGCTTTCAGGAATTAGAATTTCTAATTTAATGGGCATTTTTTTTTTTTTAATGCTCTTGATACTTAAGACTAAGTCGCCCTTGTTATGGACTGAATATTTGTGTTTTCCCCAAATTCACATGTTGAAATCTTCACCCCCCAAGGTGATGGTATTTATTTGGAGGTGGGGCCTTTGGGAGGTGATTAGGTCATGAGGGAAGAGCTCTCAGGAATGGGATTAGTGCCCTTGTAGAGAGACCCCAGAGAGTTCTCTTACCCCTTCCACCAAGAGAAGACACAGGAGAAGATGCCTATGATCCAAGAAGTGAACCCTCAACCAGGCACTGAATCTGTTGGCCACTTGATCTCGGACTTTCCAGCCTCCAGAACTATAAGGAATAAATGTTTGTTGTTTAAGCCACCCATTGTAGGATATTTTTGTTGTAGCAGCCTGAATGGTCTAAGATAGCCTTCCAAAGTTTCACCAGGTTGTACCACATCCAGTAAAATTTTGACAGTTCTCCCTTTCCTAAAACACTGGCCAACGTTGCTTATAATAAGTGATGTTTGTCTGGCTCGCTCTGTGATGGTGAGGGGTGTGGACTCCAGAGCTGGGCCCCTCTGGAGTCTGAATCTCAGCCCTGCAGCCTGTGTGCTCCTCAACAGTTTATAATCTTCTCTTCGTGTTTCCTTGTCTGTAAAATGCGGACAGTGTTAAGAGTACTATGAGGGTTAAATTATATAGTCCATGTAGAGCTCTTAGCACAGCACCTGGCAGAAAGCCCATCGTCAGTGAATGTGCACTGTTACTCCATGGAAAATGCTATCTTGTTATTTTAATTTGCTTTTTTCCCCCTTTTTACTATTACAGGGCTAAGAAATTTTGATATGCTTATAGCTCACTTTTATTTCTTTTGATAGTTGTATGCACATGTCATTCTCTTTTGTATTAGTATGTCCTTTTTATATTGCAAGGTTTCTTTATACAAAGAAAGATGCAAACAGTCTGATTATCACATGTATTATATTTTTACTTACTGTGTCCATTGTGCTTTACTTTGGTTAATGTTTGTTTGATTTTATTTAACGTTTTATTATTTTTATTGGACAAGTAACAAGTAAAACATAGTAACTTCAAATATGGTATGTATTTCATCTAAAATATCTGGCTTCCTTTCATCCTCCCTCACTCCCTTGCTTGACAGGTTATATCAAAGTAAATCAAAATATTTATTATATGAGAATTAATATGTGGTGAAATATAGATAGACTTTAGTACTGTAAGTTACAACTGCATTTGAAAATAGTTTGGCAGAGATCATATAGACATAAATACTTGGAGGGTTTAAGGTTTGTGATGAAATTATCCTGGTCAGCAAGATAAGAAGAAAGAATAATCGGCTGACAAAAAGTGAGATAACGACAAAGACAATGGCGTTTGCGGATAAACTAAGGACATAATAGGGTTACAGTCCAGTGGGAACACGGTTCCACAGGATTAAATTGTGAAGCTTTCAATGTAGCTGCTCTGGTCATGGTCTTCTCCTCATGATGATGGCAATAACATGCAAATGAAGTCAAGATTAAATACATTTACATAGTGCTACCTTGAAGAAGTATTTCAACAAGTTTTGTAGAGGAAAAATATTTGAGGTTGAAAATAAAAGATACTTTGCTAAGCTACATACTTTAGACTTCCTTAAAATCTTGGGTAATGGATACAAAAATTAAAATAACTGTTTTATGTACCTAGGCTGCCTCATCTGTTCTACTTGATGTACGTGGCTGCATAGGAGAAAACCCCGGGACTGGGGTTGTCCCTTCTGTAACTCGGGTCCTTGGATTGTTGGCAAGGGTAGAAGTCTACTTCCTCTACTGCTCTCCCCAGCCTTGCTTCCACCAGCAAGAATCACATCCCTTAAAATGGTGAAGATTTAGACAAGTAAGTTAACAATACGTTGCAAATACTTGTTTTTCCCGACTTCCATTTGTTTTTATCTTCTTTATAGTTTGGTAGCTGTTTTTTATTTATAAGTTTATTGTTATATTTCAATTGTACAGAATTTCCATGTGTGGTCAAATTTTTCTATATATTGCCTTTCTTTATGATGTCTTTCCTTTGTTATATTTTTCTACTCTATGATCATTTAAATGTTAGCCTATAGTTATCTCTATGGTTTCTATTTCTATAGAATCTCTATATTATTATAGTTGAGTTTTAAACTTTGAAATCTTTAATAAATCTGGAAGTTAGCTTTATAATAATGAAATGGTCATTTTATTTTATTCCCTTGTATATCAAGTTGTCCTTAGCATCTTAAGTGCCATTCTTTGTTCACAAATTTGAGATGACACATTTATTATAAATTAACATACATTTACACTTGGGTATTTTTTTTTCCTGGTTTTGTTTCTATTCTGTTGCTTTGATTTTTTTTTTCCATTTGTATTTTTCTACTGCGCTAGAATAAAGAGGAACCCCTGCTTCAATATTTTAGTTGTGTAACCAAAAGAAAAAAACACACACTCTTTTGAAGCATACCTGGTGTTTCAACACAGCTTATCATGCTCTGTTCTTATGTACTTGGGTCTCACAGAGAGGCAGACCTTTATCACAGAATGGAGTAGCCTAAGGCTGAGCTTCTCAAATATCAATGAGCTTAGAAATCATCTTGGGTGCACGTAAACTGCACAGATTCTCAGATGAGTTGCCAGGGATTCCTACCCAAAGAGTCTGGGGTGGGCCCTGAGACCTGCACTTTTCAGAGGTACCCAGAAAATTTCAATCTAGAGATTCATGTGACCAAACCTTAAGAAACTTGGGCCAAAGTTTGTTGATTTTTATAAATTAAAATATCTATTGGAAAGAAATATTTGACTTTATTCTGGAATCTGATTTTATGGCTGAAATTTGACAATAGAATTATTTTATGATTTATTTTGTTCCAAATAATTTGTTTTGACATAGAGGATATTAGCCAATTGCCATTCTGAAAGTAAAATTGACTCCAACCTTAAATACAAGCTCCCTTGCATCTCTACCAACAATGTTAAGGCCTGTTGATTTTAGTACATGGCTTGAGGAATGGATAAAAATGGCTAAAATACATCATTTAGCATCTTTTAATAGTTGTCTGTAGGCAGTTGTGAGAAGAATCCATATGAAATACAAGCAGAGATGTTCTAGGCCTCCAGAGAGAAATTTTAGAGTAGCTGAAACTCCTGAGTGGGGTGCAGGTGGGTAGCAGCTCAAAAATGACTGGTTTTGTGTTTGTGATTGTGAGCCCATGACAAAGTTAGGCTGATGTCAGACAGGTAGCAACTTCCATTAAAAAGTTTAAATTTTTAGAAAAGTTAATAAAGTGACTCTACAGTATATGTGGAATATGTGAGTAAGCTATACTTTGAACTATCGAAGAGAGTAGAGTTGCTGAAGAACTACTTTTTACAAAGAAGTCTAGAAGAAGATATCCAAACTTAATGAGAAACAGAGAGAGAGAGAGAGAGAGAGAGAGAGAGAGAGAGCACACTCAGAGCAGGGAAGCTGGAGAACAGGCCGGTGCATCCCTCGGTAAAAGGCAGCAGTAACAGTCCAGCATACACTATTGTCAGAGCCAAGCTGTACCAGGTAGAGTTAAACAGTCTAGGCAGACTTTATTGCAGGCTATTGCAGTTGGTGTCACGATTATTGCAATATGCGAGAGATGAACTCTGCTGAAATAAAGGCAGAAGAGTTTTGCTGGAAAAGCCCTGGAGGATGTGAAGAGAGGGGTTGGCCAATGTGCTTAGGCCATCTGTCTTTGCTCTTAGGCTCCTGCCTCCCACAGTGACTGGGAGATCTTTTTTGATGATGACATTTCGGGAACAACCTCCCAAGTCCTTGTGAAAGAGAGTTTTCTTGGTAATACCAACAACAACAAAAAAGACTTGATGTGTAAATGATATATTCTGCCTTTTGCTATATCCCTTGAGCATCTTTGCAATAAGCATCAAATCTTAGTTGTGCTAACTGCTTTCTCTGTGATCTCTCCATGTAGTATTCCTTACCCTCTTCCCTCCCCTACCTTCCTACCCCATCTACCTTCATAATAATATTACGTTTCCTTGTAAAGTGCTATATTATCCTTTCTTATATAGACCCTGAAAAGTTATCCTTACTACTTAATTATCTATGCATTTAAAACAAATAATGTAATAAGCAAGTATTTGATTCACAATTGCCTCAAATTCAAATCAGAAAAAGAAAAATTTCTGTAGAGTCCTATACCCTTGGAATGGGAGAAAAATGTTCTCCAAATCTGTGTGAATAAATTTTTTGAATAGCTTCAATATTTACATTTTAAAAAGATATTCAACGTTGTTGAAAGAATAATGATTGCTGTAGAGCACTTCTAAATACACTTGATACTTAATAAGCACCTGTTTTTGCTAGCACTAACCTTGATATGTCTTTCAGTAATTTAGCAAAGCGTTCAATGATTGATTATGGAATAAGGGAGGTATATCTTAAATACTTCTGAGGATTACTTAACAAGTAACAAACAAACTAGTGACAGAACGTATTTCAGTTTAAATAAGTACAATGCTTAGAGTGCAATGACACAGGATAAATAAATCTTTCTAAAAGTTTCTTCTTTAGTTGCCTCATTTTCTTTTATCTTTAACTTTTCTACTTTAAAAAAAATCACTTGAAAAATTGCAATAATAATGCATGCTTATTACAGCAATTTAAGCAATGAAGAGAAGATAATAGTCTCTCCTTTATCAGTCAGACATGCTTTGGAATGCAAGTAACAGAAAACCGAACTAACAGTGATGCATAGAAGTTTATTTTTCTCACATAAACAGAAGCTTTTATGTAAGCAGTGGCTGGTCTTGATTGTATCTCTGCAGTTGTGGGGGGGGTGTTTCTCATGGTTGCAGTACGATTACTGAAGCTCCAAGAATCATATTTGAGTGTGTAGCAGAGGAAAAACAATTTTTCCTCTGCTCTTAGTTCTTAGCAGGGACCCCTGTAATAAAAGACAGATAAACAAGATAAAAACAAATAGAAGTTTAGTAACATGTATATATGGGAGATACCCAGGGAAAATGAATAACTCCTCAAGACAACTTAAGCCACTGGCTATCAGCTACTGATAAGAGGAAGAAAGGTGTGGGGATATAACCAGGAGAAGCAGGGTTAAACGTGGGTAGGGTGTGTTGTACAGATTTAAGTCTCTGCTTCTTTCACTGATGAGAGTTTCCGGCTACTTAGTCATCCTCTTCCTGGTACAGAGAGGGAGGAGACACCCCTGCAAATGGAGATTTCCCTTATAAATTTAAATTTTCCCTACAAAAGATTTACTTCTACGCCGCCTCCAGAGTTTGTCCTCTGTCTGCTGCTTCTCAAGACAGTCAGCTCCAGGTGACCCTTATGAGTTGTGTTTTGGGGTGGCATGTTCTGCTCTCCTTCGAGTTTCAGGCAAGAAAGGAGAGAGGGGAAGGCAGTGCCAGCTGCCTCTGTCCCTTTCATTCTGAAGGCAAAAGATTTCTCAGAATTCCCTTAGCTGACCTTCCCTTTGCCTCACTGGCTACACTTGATTACGTGGACAACCCTAACTGCAAGGCCACTGGGTAGGTTAATACCTGACTTTTCCAGTGGGGGGAGGCAGAGGAAAAAGGTAGGAGTGACTTTTGGAAGACCTAACTTTTCTTTCAGTCTTGCTCTCCTGCTGTTAACCCTTTATTGTGTAGCCCTCTGCTCTTATATATATATATATATATATATATATATATATGAAACATACATATGCACACTTCTAACATTATTCACATATATTACATTTTATTAACAATGAAAATGGGATAATATTTGAGACATTACTTTGCCACTTTTTTCCCTATGTAATGTCTTATCTATATAATATAAACAAGGATCTGCATATGTATAGATGGTATATTAACAAATATATTAGTATAGTATGTAAAATATATGAGATATAACATGCGTGTGTATATATATATATTCATGTGTGTCTATATAGAGAGATATATATATCTCAAAGCTTTCCAAATCTGTGTCTACATAAATGTAGGTATATTTTTGTATATATCTATGTGTGTGCATGTACATATATGTGGGACAACAAACATTTGTTTTTATGTATGTGTTCTATACGTGTGTGAGTATGTATGTATTATATATGTATATACATATATATACTTTTGTAGCTTCATCCATCTGTGCAAATTTTTCATCTCTCTAAGTAAGATTCATTACATTATATATTTACATCAAAAGACGTAAACATTATTGCTTTTAAGAAATACTAAAAGATTGTAGCAAGTTATACCTCCACCAGCACCTTGTGAGACTCTCTGTCTCTCCACACTTTGGTGTCAGGTAGTCAGGATATCTTAATGACTGGCAATCTGATGAGGTACATCAGCAGATTTATTATACACATTTGCAAATGATGGAACCAAAACTAGGGGTGGCTGACTGACTCGCTCAAGGTGATAAGTTACTGAGTCAGGCAATTCCTCTCTTGTTTTGTTTTGTTTCAGTTTGGAATACTGGTCCATTCTGTTTCTACACAAGTCTGTGTTATCCTCAGGTACCTGTGATTATTTTAGGTCTGAACTTGTTCTTCACATTTTACTGTTTTTAAATAAAGAACCATAATTTATTCCATTCCCTCTTTCTCTAAAAGAGCAGAGCCCATCAAGACGGTACCTCTCCTTCCTTCACCTAAATCCTCTTCTCCATAATGGGTATGGATTCTTGTCTTAATTCAGGTATCTGAGGAAGTTTGCTTGGATGTGCATTCCAGCCATGACTCAGCTTACGATGTTGCTGTTCTGTGGGCAAAATTGACTCGATCACTTTGCATTTGGTCAGTGTGCTCTCACACTCTGTGGTGTGCAGAACATTTGAGCAAGTCTTTCCCGCCTTTAAGGTACACTTGCTGGGTATTTACAGATTAAAACCGCCATAGGTTGTTACAGTTAGTGATGGAATAAATAGGCTGAAAGAATATTGTTTCCCTGTACCCAAGGCCTGACACATACGGAGTATAAAATGCTATGTCAAGTTGCTGATTTGTGTGCAGATGTTTTGTACACACAAGGGTTTCTCCATAGGCTGGTAATCTAAGGAGCAGTCCCTCTGCTACTTTCTCTGGATGCAGAGTAATAACTTAGCTCTCCTAAGAGTTTTCTTCCTTGCTTATTTGATGTTGCAAAGGTTAATTCTATAATGCGTGCATGGTCTAAGTGTAATATTCTGATATATATTATTTTCCTGTGAAAAAATTATTTACACAAATGTCAAATGCAGGTTATTGTAAGAGTATTGTAAGAGTAACCACCTCAGGTTAGAGACACTTCTTTCTGCTTGAATTTCCTTAGCTTCTCTATCAGTTGCAAGTCAGGAGGAACCACATATATGGGACCATAAAGATATCAATTTGCAGTTGCTCCATCTCCATCTCCCTGGTAACAGCATCACTTACTCAGATGGGGTCAAAAAACTGGTGGGTTTTATGATTGTTACAATGAAGGGAAGGTTATTTTTAAAAATCTGGAATGTTATACTGACATTATTATATCATTAAAAGTTTAAACATGTATTAGAAAATAAGTACTTCTTTACCTGCCAAAATATGCAAACATTTTAAAAAATTCCCGTTATCGATATACTATTTCTCTCTACTCTGTAAGGAAACAAATCCAATTTATAATAAATGTATTTAAGAGTACCCTGTTTTTGTATAAGTTTACATAGTAACTCATGAGTATAATTTTACAACTTTTTGTAATGAGGAGCATGTTTCATTTCACAAATACAGTATGAAAAAATCAATATCCAATTTTATTTGCAAAGTGGTACATGAAAGAGTTTCAAGATTTATAGAATTTTAAAATTCTGAATTACATTAAAATCTTCAAGTCTAACGATCCCCATCCAAAGTAGAATTTTCTCTACAGTATTCAGTTTCTGCTGGCTTAGCTTTAGAGATGGTCTTGATGTAGCGGCTGATTCCAATTTCAGGAAGTTTAAAGTGTTGGAAAGTTTTATTTTTGCTCTGTCAAAGTTGGCTTCACTGTATTTCTACACATTGGTCCTAGTTCTATTCCCTGGAGCCTCACGAGATGTGTTTCATCCTCTTTCCTATGACAGTCCTTCAAATATTTGTGAGTAATTCTTCCCATAATATATCTCTGCTCCAGCTAAACATTTCACTTAATTAAACCTTTCCTCATATAACAAGTTGTCTAACTCTTTTATCATCATGGTTACCCATCTCGGCACACACAAGCTTATTTTTTTTTAATGTTATGACCAAAATTCATAAGTAATGTTACTGATTCCGTGACCTGGCTATTGTAAATAGTGCTGCAATGAACATTGGGGTGCAGGTGTCTTTTTGAATTTGGTTTTCTCTGGGTATATGCCCAGTAGTGGGATTGCTGGATCATACGGTAATTCTATTTTTACTTTTTTAAAGAACCTCCATACTGTTCTCCATAGTGGCTGTATGAATTTACATTCCCACCAACACTGCAAGAGGGTTCCCTTTTCCCCACACCCTCTACAGCATGTGTTCTTTGTAGATTTTCTGATGATGCCCATTCTAACAGGTGTGAGGTGATACCTCATTGTAGTTTTGATTCTCATTTCTCTAATAATTAGTGATGTTAAGCAGCTTTTCATGTGCTTCTTGGCCATCTGAATGGCTTCTCTGGAGAAATGTCTATTTAGGTCTTCTGCGCATTTTTGGATTGGGTTGTTTGTTTCTTTAGTATTGAGCTGCATGAGCTGTTTATATATTTTGGCAATTAATCCTTTGTTTGTTGATTCATTTGCAAATATTTTCTCCCATTCTGAGGGTTGTCTTTTCATCTTGTTTATGGTTTCCTTTGCTGTGCAAAAACTTTTAAGTTTCATTAGGTCTCATTTGTTTATTTTAGCTTTTATTTCCATTACTCTAGGAAGTGGATCAAAAAAGATCTTGCTGTGATTTATGTCATAGAGTGTTCTTCCTATGTTTTCCTCTAAGAGTTTTATAGTGTCTGGTCTTACATTTAGGTCTCTAATCCATTTGGGTTTATTTTTGTGTATGGTGTTAGGGAGTATTCTAATTTCATTCTTTTACATGTAGCTCCAGTTTTCCCAGCACGACTTATTGAAGAGACTGTCTTTTCTCCATTGTATATCCTTGCCTCCTTTGTCATAGATAAGTTGACCATAGGTGCGTGGGTTTATCTCTGGGCTCTCTATCTTGTTCCATTGATCTATGTTTCTCTTTTTGTGCCAGTACCATATTGTCTTGATTACTGTAGCTTTGTAGTATAGTCTGAAGTCAGGGAGTCTGATTCCTCCAGCTCTGTTTTCTTTCCCTCAAGACTGCTTTGGCTATTCGGGGTCTTCTGTGTCTACATACAAATTTTAAGATTTTTTGTTCTAGTTCCGTAAAAAATGCCATTGGTAATTTGGTAGGCATCGCATTGAATCTGTAGATTGCTTTGGGTGGTATAGTCATTTTCACAATGCTGATTCCTTCCAATCCAAGAACATGGTATATCTCTCCATGTATTGGTATTATCTTTAATTTCTTTCATCAGTGTCTTATAGTTTTCTGCATACAGGTCTTTTGTCTCCCGAAGTAGGTTTATTCCTAGGTATTTTATTCTTTTTGTTGCAGTGGTAAATGGGAGTGTTTCCTTAATTTCTCTTTCAGATTTTTCATCATTAGTGTATAGGAATGCCAGAGACTTCTGTGCATTAACTTGTATCTTGTAACTTTACCAATCTCATTGATTAGCTCTAGTAGTTTTCTGGTGGCATCTTTAGAGTTCTCTGTGTTCTCTATTCTCCGTCTTTACGGTACTATATTCTCTATAGTGTCATGTCATCTGCAAGCAGTGACAGTTTTACTTCTTCTTTTCCAATTCGTATTCCTTTTATTTCTTTTTCTTCTCTGATTACCGTGGCTTGGACTTCCAAAACTATGTTGAATAATAGAAGTTAGAGTGGATATCCTTGTCTTGTTCCTGATCTTAGAGGAAATCCTTTCAGTTTTTCACTATTGAGAATGATGTTTGCTGTGGCTTGTCATATATGGCCTTTATTATGCTGAGGTAAGTTCCCTCTATGCCCACTTTCTGGAGAGTTTTTATCATAAATGGGTGTTGAATTTTGTCAAAAGCTTTTTCTGCATCTATTGAGATGATCATATGGTTTTTATTCTTCAATTTGTTAATAAGGTGCATCACATTGATTGATTTGCATATATTGAAGAATCCTTGCATGCCTGGGATAAATTCCACTTGATTATGGTGTATGATCCTTTTAATGTGATGTTGGATTCTGTTTGATAGTATTTTGTTGAGGATTTTTGCATCTATATTCATCAGTGATATTGCTCTGTAATTTTCTTTTGTTGTAGTATCTTTGTCTGGTTTTGGTATCAGGGTGATGGTGGCCTCATAGAATGAGTTAGGGAGTGTTCCTTCCTCTGCAATTTTTTGGAAGACTTTGAGAAGGATGGGTGTTAGCTCCTCTCTAAATGTTTGATAGAATTCACCTGTGAAGCCATTTGGACCTGGACTTTCATTTGTTGGAAGATTTTTAATCACAGTTTCAATTTCATTACTTGTGATTGGTCTGTTCATATTTTCTATTTCTTCCTGGTTCAGTCTTGGAAGTTTATATCTTTCTAAGAATTTGTCCATTTCTTCCAGGTTGTTCATTTTATTGGCATAGTGTTGCTTGTAGTAGTCTCTGAGGATGCTTTGTATTTCTGCGGTGTCTGTTGTAACTTCTCCTTTTTCATTTCTAATTTAATTGATTTGAGTCCTCTCCCTCTTTTTCTTGATGAGTCTTGCTAATGGTTTATCAATTTTATTTATCTTCTCAAAGAACCAGCTTTTAGTTTTATTGATCTTTGCTATTGTTTTCTTTGTTTCTATTTCATTTATTTCTGCTCTGATCTTTATGATTTCTTTCGTTCTGCTGCTAACTTTGGGTTTTGTTTGTTCTTCTTTCTCTAGTTCCTTCAGGTGTCTGGTTAGATTGTTTATTTGAGATGTTTCTTGTTTCTTGAGTTAGGCTTGTATAGCTATAAACTTCCCTCTTAGAACTGCTTTAATGCATCCCATAGGTTTTGGATCGTCGTGTTTTCATTGTCATTTGTCTCTAGGTATTTTTTAATATCCTCTTCGATTTTTTCAGTGATCTCCTGGTTATTTAGTAATGTATTGTTTCACCTCCATGTGTTTGTGTTTTTTACTTTTTTTCCCTGTGATTCATTACTAATCTCATAGCATTCTGGTCAGAAATGATGTTTGATATGATTTCAATTTTCTTAAATTTACTGAGGCTTGATTTGTGACCCAAGATGTGCTCTATCCTGGAGATTGTTCCGTGTGCACTTAAGAGGAAAGTGTAATCTGCTGTTTTTGGATGGAATGTCCTATAAAAATCAATTAAATCTATCTGGTCTGTTGTGTCATTTAAAGATTCTGTTTCCTTATTTATTTTCATTTTGGGTGATCTGTCCATTGGCATAAGTGAGGTGTTAAAGTCCCCCACTATTACTGTGTTACGGTTGATTTCCTCTTGTACAGCTGTTAGCAGTTGCCTTATGTATTGAGGTGCTCCTATGTTGCGTGCATATATATTTATAATTGTTATATCTTCTTCTTGGATTGATCCCTTGAATATTACATAGTGTCCTTCCTTGTCTCTTGTAACATTCTTTATTTGAAATTCTATTTTATCTGATATGAATATTGCTACTCCTGCTTTCTTTTGATTTCCATTTGCATGGAATATCTTTTTCCATCCCCTCACTTTCAGTCTGTACGTGTCCCTAGGTCTGAAGTGGGTCTCTTATAGACAGCATATAGTTGGGTCTTGTTTTTATATCCATTCAGCAAGCCTGTGTCTTTTAGTTGGAACATTTAATCCATTCACGTTTAAGGTAATTATCGATGTGTATGTTCCTATGACCATTTTCTTAATTGTTTTGGGTTTGTTTTTGTAGGTCCCTTTCTTCTCTTGTGTTTCCCACTTAGAGAAGTTCCTTTAGCATTTGTTGTAGAGCTGGTTTCATGGTGCTAAATTCTCTTAGCTTTTGCTTGTCTGTAAAGCTTTTGATTTCTCCATTGAATCTGAATGAGGTCCTTGCCAGGTAGAGTAATCTTGGTTGTAGGTTCTTCCATTAAATCAATTTAAGTATATAATGCCACTCCCTTCTGGCTTCTAGAGCTTCTGCTGAGAAATTAGCTGTTAACGTTATGGGAATTCCCTTGCATATTATTTGTCATTTTTCCCTTCCTGCTTTCAATAATTTTTCTTTGTCTTTAATTTTTGCCAATTTGTGTACTGTGTGTCTCGGCGTGTTTCTCATTGCTTTATCTTGTATTGGACTTGCTGCGTTTCCTGGACTTCGGGGGCTATTTCCTTTCCCACGTTAGGTAAGTTTTTGACTATAATCTCTCAAATATTTTCTTGGGTCCTTTCTCTCTCTTTTCTCCTTCTGGGACCCCTATAATGCAAATGTTGTTGTGTTTAATGTGGTCCCAGAGTTCTCTTAGGCTGTCTTCATTTCTTTTCATTCTTTTGTCTTTATTCTGTTCTGCAGCAGTGAATTCCACCATTCTGTCTTCCAGGTCACTTATCCTTTCTTCTGTCTCAGTTATTCTGCTATTGATTCCTTCTAGTGTAGTTTTCATTTCAGGTATTATATTGTTCATTTCTGTTTGTTCTTTATTTCTTCTAGATCTTTGTTAAACATTTCTTGCATCTTCTCAATCTTGCCTCCATTCTTTTTCTGAGGTCCTGGATCATCTTCAGTATCATTTATCTGAATTCTTTTTCTGGAAGGCTGCCTATCTCCACTTCATTTGTTGTTTTTCTGGGGTTTTATCTTGTTCCTTCATCTGGTACACAGCCCTCTTCCTTTTCATCTTGTCTATCTTTCTGTGAATGTGGTGTTTGTTCCACAGGCTGCAGGATTGTAGTTATTCTTGCTTCTCCTGTGTACCCTCTCGTGGATGAGGCTATCTAAGAGGCTTATGTAAGTTTCCTAATGGGAGGGACTGGTGGTGGGTAGAGCTGACTTGCTCTGGTGGGCAGAGCTCAGTAAAACTTTAATCTGCTTGACTGCTGATGGGTGGGGCTGTGTTCCCTCCCTGTTGGTTGTTTGGCTTGAAGCAACCCAACACTGGAGCCTACCTGGGATCTTTGGTGGGGCTAATGGCAGACTCTGGGAGGGCTCACTCTAAGGAGTACTTCCCAGAATTTCTGCTGCCAGTGTCCTTGTCCCCACGGTGAACCATAGCCACACAGCCACCCCTCGCCTCTGCAGGAGACCCTCCAACACTAGCAGGTAGGTCTGGTTCAGTCTCCCCTGAGGTCACTGTTTCTTCCCCTGGGTCCCGATGTACACACTACTTTGTGTATGCCCTCCAAGAGTGGAGTCTCTGTTTCCCCCAGTCCTGTTGAAGTCCTGCAGTCAAATCCCAGTACCCTTCAAAGTCTGATTCTGTAGGAATTCCTCCTCCCATTGCCAGACCCACAGGTTGGGAAGCCTGATGTGGGGCTCAGAACCTTAACTCCAGTGGGTGGACTTCTGTGTTATAAGTGTTCTCCAGTGTGTGAGTCACCCACCCAGCAGTTATGGGATTTGATTTTACTGTGATTGCGCCCCTTCTACCATCTCTTTGTGGCTTCTCCTTTGTGTTTGGATGTGGGGTATCTTTTTTGGTGAGTTCCAGTGTCTTCCTGTCGTTGACTGTCCCGCAGCTAGTTGTGATTTTGGTGTTTTCACAAGATGGAGTGAGAGCACATCCTCCTACTCCACCATCTTGGTTCCTCCTCCCTCAACCCTAAATATTTCAGTATGAGGTAGCATTTGCCCTCTTTTGCAGTTGGTTAGGTGGACCTTGGATATATCACAGAGTTATAAATGTCAAATCTATATTTAGAAACTTGTCTGTGTATTCCTTTATTACTCATATGTTTTATTTACATGATCGTTTAGAAGCAAGTGCTCTGGGGTTTATAAAAAGCAAGATAGTAACACATTAGTCTTGTATTATATAATGTTATACCTCATCTCTTTAAGAGAAGAATTATAATTTAATTTGGAAAACACACTTGACTAGATCATGCCTAGTTAATGTTTCTCTGGTTTTCTATACCTCGCCTAAGCTAAATCATTAGACTTGAGGAAAAAGACACAAGGGCCATCTGTTTTCTTTTTTTTTGCGGTGCGCGGGTCTCTCACTGTTGTGGCCTCTCCCGTTGCGGAGCACAGCCTTCGGACGCGCAGGCTCAGCGGCCATGGCTCATGGGCCTAGCTGCTCCGCGGCATGTGGGATCTTCCCAGACCGGGACACGAACCCGTGTCCCCTGCATTGGCAGGTGGACTCTCAACCACTGCACCACCAGGGAAGCCTGGGACATCTTATACTTGGTCATAATTCTCATATTTGTTTCATGCCTGAGAGAATGAATTCTTCTCTTCAAGGTGAATACTGCATCCCTTACCTTCTGCCACAATATCTAAAAGGACCACTTTTATGCACCATGGATGCTCTTTGACATTCCAACTCTTTATTCACTTTCCCAGAAATAGAAAGAAGCCTTGCCTGTGTTGGCAAATCCCCCTAAAAGATATGATGACTGCTGGTGGGGAATGAATTTAGCAAAACAAGGAGTTTGAAGAGTTTTCCAATCCTCATGAACTGGGCTTTCACCAAGTGTTTTGACTTTTTTTTACTGGAAATATATTCCTAATGTTTCAGTCAAATCCATGTTTAAGTAAAAGGTAAAAGTTCATTCCAAAACCAAATATGAAAGACTTTGTGTTATCCTTGTTACTTCTAATTGGTTTCCTGTTGTTGTTTGGAAATGAGGTAAAATGGGCTGTAGGAATGCAGAGAAGAATGACTCTATGGAAGAAATGCTATATGATTGTTATGATGGTTACTTTTATGTGTCAACTTTATTGGGCAAAAGATGCCTAGACAGCTAATAAAATATTGTTTCTGGTTCTATCTGTGAGGGTGGTTCTGGAAGAGATTAGTATTTGAATCAGTAGACTGTGTCATGAAGACCCCTCTCACCAATGTGAGACCCCTCTCATCCAGTCCATAGGGGGCTCAAATAGAGCTAAAAGGCACAGGAACGGGAATGCACTCTCTGCTTGAGCTGGGTCATCTCTCTCCTCCTGTCCTTGGGCATTGGCACTCTTGGTTCTCACGCCTTCAGACTTTCCTGGTTCTCCACGTTGCAGAGGGCAGAGGGTGCGACTGCTCAACCTCCCTAATTGAGTGAGCTGATTATTGGTTCTGCTGTTTCTGTTTCTCTGCAGAACCCTGACTAATACAAATATGTACCCATAATGAGAAAACAGAGTCCTAAGAAAATTATAAATGATAATTTAATTGAACTGAAAAAGAATCATGCTAACATACCATTATGCAATATCTGGTGAATAACTAAGATTTTGCATTGTTTTTATTTGAGATGTTCACAATATTTTATTCTTCATATGATTTCTGCTGCATGTTCATTGTCAAGAGATTTTGAACTCTAGAGTAGCAATTGGTAGATTTTTTTTGTTGTTTGTTTAAAGAGTGCCACTTAAATTATAGAATATTAATCCTTGCTAACAAGACATTAATGATACTTATATTTACTAAGATGAACTTGGTAACAATTTATTCTGATTCAGAGGTTTTATTTCTGGTCTGGTGTTGAGAAATCCAGAGTTAAATGTATGTAAAACACTGGCAACTTACTAACAGTACATAAATGGGCCAAGTTCAAGAACATTGATTTGAATGACTTGAGCAAGATTTTTTTCTGCTACAATTATATTTCTAATGAAGGATGCTTTTGAGTGACTGTAAACACATTCTAAGGACTAATTAGTATAAACCCCATCATCATATATTACTAAGCTAACAAAGTTAAGGTGGAATTCTTGGGTCAATGATTGGCTACTTCTTATCAATGCATCTAGTTCTGTGAATAAACCACATATAACAATCCACCGGGAATTTGTGCGGTGGTATATTTATTTTTCAATAAATATATGTTGGTCTCTGGTGTTTTAAATATTAATAAAATTCAGCTTTTAGAAAGCAATACTTTTAAAATCCAGAGCTACTATGGGAAGAGAGCTTTATTTAATTGAGAATAAGAGTTTCTGGTCATTTCCCCCTTTCCTCTGTGTGGTTTTCAAAGTATACCAACTTCAACAATGAGCTTCAGGAAGACTAATTTTACAGTGGTTTTAAAAAAGAAGTCATATTTTTAAATATTGATTTTTAAAGTGTGTAGATGATTGTGATAAAGAAACTGGTTTCCGTAACAGAGGGTGTTCCTCTAATTTTAATTGGTTTGATATAATTATCTTCAGAATATTCTGGTGAAATTTGCTTATGTAAGATCATATCCTATTTCTCATAGAAGGCCCATATACTACTCTGAAAATTAAAGATACTCTTTATTGTGAGTGTGCGTGGATAGATTTGTCCAATGTAAGTAAGGCCTGTGTAAAAATAATAAAAATAAAAAAGAATAATATGTCTTAATAAGAAGGGCTTTACTTAAAAAATTCAATATGATTCATTGGTAAATGAGTATTATAAGCATATAACTGGTACTTAAATTAACGCAATATATTATATGTTGTAATAATAATAATTTAATAATCGCATTCAAGAAACTAGAAAACTGAGAATGTAATAAAAAACAAAAACAGTATACAGTGAACCATGATATCTGGTCACGAATCATTTGATTCGCTAGTTAAGAAGTTTCATTTACCAGGTGCAATCAAAATTACATTTTCAAAATCAACATCAGTGTTGCTTATATGGATCTGAGATTTTCATTTTAAAGATCCAAAGTATGTGCACCTGTGCTAAAATTATAAATGAAAATAGATATCTCCAAATGACAGCTTTTAAAGGCAGAATATTTAGTAATTCATTCTGGAATACCAAGTGTTTGTAAACCAGTGTCATTACTGACATATTTTTCTCATAGTTTCCTTGGGAAAATATGAAAAACTCAGTAGTGTTCTTGCAATTTTATTCATATAGGAAGGAATTCTGGAACTCTAAGCTCTGTGAATGGATGAAGGATGTGCAGGTGGGCATGAACTAGCTGGAGGAGGAGTGGGAAAGCCCCTGAACACATGCATTCATTCTTGAGGGTCTGATAAGACCATGTTGCTACTGGAAATAACCCAGAATGGGAGGAGTATAGGCAAGTCTGTGGGTTACTTTGCTGGCCCCAAAGAGAAGCAGCAGAAGAAGTTTCAGCTGGGGGTCAGGGTTGGGTTGAAGAGGTCAACACAGTAAGACAGGAATTAAAAGAGAACGTCTTAACATCAGGGAGGAGAGTAGGTAAAATGCTCATCTTTCAATATGTTCCCACTGAGCAGAAAAAAAAGTGTACCCTGCCAGGAAATACAGTGGGAACAGAAGTTTTTAAATGCTTTGTGAGCTGGAGGCAGCTACAGAAACTAACTTTGAATTGAAACCCAGTTCTTTGAGTTTGAATGAAGATCTGGCTCAGACAAAGAACGTTAAAAAAATATCTCACCACACTTGATTTTGCTCTTTTATTATTTTCTTCTATTCACAAAGTGTAGGCTTTTACTGTTTCAAAGGGAGATACCTAATGCAGTTGAGGAAGAGGAAACATGGCTTAATGAGGAAACCTGGTGAACTTAAGAAAAGAACACTAAAGAGAAGCTAGTATGACAGGCGAACAGAGAAGGGAGGGGTACTGCTTTAGACTCGGACAAGAGCTCAGCGTTCTATCAAATTGCAGTTAAGAACAGTCATGTTAAGTCCCCTGCCTTTGCACCAAGAGAGATCTCAATTCACCTCTAGGCAAAAGAGTGAAGTTGAAAAATGGTTCCTTTTTATATATATTATTTTTGTTTATGAAATCTTTTACCAAGGAAGAAAAATATCTCAGTGATGTTCAGTGTGTGTAATCTGATGCAGTCAGGGAGCGGAGGTTGCCTGGTGCGTAGGTGTGAACCCAACCCTTTAAGTCCTCAGACATGGTGCATGGGGTCTTGGCTCTGCAATGCTGAATAGTTGTGGGACTTCATTCACATCATTTAACTGCCCTGTTCCTCAAGTTTTTTTCTCTTCAATATTATGACCTTCGATCAGATAATTTCTGTCATTTTTCCATCTAAAATTATGTAATTGAATCTCTCCCATTTTACTTACTGGACTATTTCTTCTGACATTTGTCATGATGGAAATGAAGTGCTTCCATCAACATAGTCCTGAGAGATTTGAGAATGACTTTGGGGTTTTGGGCTGTCATTCAGCTTGTCAACAGCCAATGGGGTTGTTAATTTAGCATTGATTGAAGGAGCAAATGTTTCCTCCTGTGTTGATTACTAAAATAAGAAAGTCACACAACCCAACCTGGCAGACTTTTTTTTTTTTGCTAATCAAAGTAAACTATGTAGTGCACAAAATACCTTTACAAACTTCATATTTTCTAAGCAATATTTACAGTAGATGATGAAACACCACTCTAAAACTAAAATCATAGCTAGTATTTATTGATCATGTGTGATGTACTGGGCACACATATTGTAGGTACATTCCACATACTAACTCGCATATTCTACAGTCTCCTGTGAGTTAAGGGCAACTTTCCCCAATTTACAAATAATGAAATATTCACCCCACAGCGTAAGATCATATTGTGAGTCTATGGGAGGAAGAATATTCGAACCCAGGCAATATGATTCCCAAGCCTGTTCTCTGAAGTCCATATTGCACCTCTATGAGCCCAGGCTACTAATTGCAACTTTTTTTTTTTTAATCCTATTATCAAGGTCCTCAGTCAAGAGCTCTCACTTAATATTATCTTTCTTTTTATATCCAGCACTTCACCCCCAGTGGAGATTTTTTAATGTCTGCTTTTATCTTTTGGCCTGGCTGCTCTGATGATGCAACCTCAAAATTACCATGAAGCCTTATATGTGTCAAATTTTTAAAATTAATTTCCTTCAAAACTCTAACTAATGGCCTTATTTTTTCCCAGAGCCACAGCCAGTTCTGCCCCATGTTGATTCTCATTAAAATGAACAAGAAGCTTTGACTACAATTGTCCTTTCTCTCATCCCACAACTGTTTTCTTCCCTGTTGCTTCTGGACATTGCTGTCCTGCCTTCACTTGCTTTATCTCTGCAGCTTTAACACACCCTGCAGAAAAGCCCTGATCCATTTGCTTCTGTAGTTCAGGCTGTTTTCATGCGTGACCCTGGGGGAATTTTCTGCCTCTTTGTCTCTGAGAGGCTGCACTGGCTGTCAATCAATGGCTATTGACATTTTGCCTCCTAATGGGACCAAAAAAAAAAAAAAAATCCCTTTTAACAGAACATAACTTTGGAAGACAATTATGCGAAACTACCATTTCTCTACACTTCTAGATCGACAGTAATGACATTTTAAAAGTAGATGCCTGCAGAGGGACCGCTCACAAAGAATGAACCCCAGATGATGAAATAACAGATCATCAGGAGAGATATTTTTGGGCAGTCTGGCTGTTTGGTATTCCTGCAACTGTACTCTGTGTATACCCCATTTTTGAAAGGCATTTTGAAAGAACATCTGTACATAAAAGATTCTGTATTTTTCAACAAAAAAAAACCCCTGCCAGATCTATAGAATCTTCATTTAAATGAAAAAAGCATTATATTGTGGCATTTTACTTTGTATCTAAGCTTCACGATCTGCGTGCATGTGGGATTTTATATGCTTTAACATAGATTGCCTTATTTTTTGTTCTTAAGCTTAGAAGAGAAAATGTGTGAAATCTTCAAACAAATTGAATAATCCATGACACATAATTTAATTTCTGTTAAGTAATATTTTCAGTGGGGCCCAGAACACTGTAGTCTTAACTTCATGAAAGAAAACTTCTAGTAAAATATAACATTTCTCATTTGGTTGATAAGATCTGTTTTTAATTCAAATGCCAGCTAACGCTTTGTAAGTATTTTTGAAATGCTTTTTTTCATGTTTGAAAACATGTGTTTTTTAAAAAAATATAATTGAATTTCATTGTAGATATTAGCATAACTCGCCTAGATTTTTGTTCATAGCTTTGATAAGGCTGTTAATGAAACCTATGAACCGAAAGCTAAGAACCAGCAACCTAGATGAAGCACTTCCAAATCACTGTTTATATTCCATTCCAATACTTGGTTTCTTCCACCTCCCAAAACTATAGAATAGAGATTTCTGGGCTTTTTCTTAGGGTTGATTTCATTATGATAAAGATAAATCTAACTGAGCGATCTTAAGAAAGGGTATATGTTATAAGGAATCAGAAGATCTTAAGGAACTCACAGACAGGAAATACAGTCATGCTTGGAGAGCAACTGGAACCAGGATTTGCTGAAGCCATGAGACAGTAAGGTTTGCTCTCTCTCGTTCTCCCTGTCTTGTCTCTGCTTCTCTGTGTGTTTATTTCATCTCACCCTACCTGTGTCCCTTTATGTACTTGAGTTCGAACCAGGTTCACTTCTAAGAATCAATGTTAAATGTCTTCATAAGCTATTGTTCTGCATCAATAGCTTATTAACTTGAGTTTCTAACTGTCAATTCCCAATTCCTGGGAGAGAAAATATGATTGGCTTAACTGATTTCAGTCCAGGTTGTGGATCACGTGGGTGCTTGCCCAAGAAGGAGGGACTGTGAGGCTAGTCTCCTTCAGGGCGGTACTTTTAGCACAGTCTAATTGTCATATTGGTGACATTAATAATTAAACCTCTACTAAATGTGATTGATTAAAATTCAGGCAAGGGACACTTATGAGAACCATTATGTTCCGCATAAATAGTTGAATAGAGTAAAAGATGCCAACTCCTTGAGCCTGCTAATGCTCCACCACCACCTAGTTACCGCTGCTAGGGCCTGCCAGACCACATAACACAGCTGCGGGCACCGGGAGGGCCCTCCGGAATCTTCTTCTGATTAGCAATTGTCTATGCCTAAAGAGTTGTTAAGTATTTTTATAATTCTGCTCATTTTTAGAGGTCTTCCTATTTCCCAAAGACTCTGAGAATTAAGATGAGAAATAAATGAATGTTACAGTTGCTAGCCTTAAAAGGACACTGACTTCTGTTAATATCAAAGTAGATAAATTGGAGCTTATATAGAAAAAGTAAAATTCACACATAGATGAGAGATTGATGGCCTTCCAGTGTGTGCATTCAGTCTCACCTGAAGCATGAGAGCACTTCCTATCTCTGGCTTTCATGACTTCCTCTGGTTCCTCACAAACAAATCTCAGTCTGAATAGAAGCCAGTTGGGTTTCTGTTTCTTGTAACTAGATCATCCCTAAAATAAGTTCAAGAGTATGTAGTCTAGAGATAGGGGAGCTGGGAGAAACAAAATATTGGAATGGGCAATCATCAGATTACACACAGCTGAGAAGAGAATGAGCTGAATAGATTATGATGAGAACTCAGAATTTAGCATACATGGATAAACATATACAAAAAACATTTCAAAGGGAGTTCGAGAATCTTGAACAATAAAATAAGGATTTCCAATGAACATCTGATAGAAGTTGTAGAAGAAGAGTATGGAGAAAATAGAATGTGGGCATGAGGGTATTGAAAGAAGAATCCTGAGAATATCACTGGACTGATAAAAGATACAAATTCTCAAATTCAGTAATCCTGAATAAGAAGAATGAAAATAAATATAGACCTAGGTAAAACAGTGTGAATCTGTGGAACTTAACAGAGAAAAAAGAATCTCAACAGCACCCAGAGAGAAAAGACAGAATACCTACAAAAGAATAATGATTCCATGTTTTGTAGGTGATAACCCATTCTTACTTTTTACATCTAGAGAAACTAGATCGAGTAGCAATTGTTCTGTCCTGAAAATGTATTCTCCCAGCAGCCTCTCTACATATCTATATTTGCAACATAGATTTGTAATGTAAGGCCATTATCTGTCTGTTTCTCTATAGACCATGAGGTCCTTCAAGGAAAGTATTTTGTTATTCACCTTTGTCTCTAGTCCATCAAACGCAGGTCCTGGCAGCTAGTTGAAGCTCTTTCCATGGTTGAGAGAATCAGTGAATGACCCATTCCAGGGAGTTTGCTCAAACTCCTTAATGAAGGTAGTTCAAAATCTTTTCATAAGCACCATGAGTAAGATTCCTTTCCTTGTGAGAAATTGGTGTGACGTGTTGTAGAGGGGATATTTAGGAAGGTGCTCTCTATCAGCATTTCTCATCTGCTAAGGCTTAAATTGGATGATCCACAATTATTTATTCACTCTTTTCATAGTTGTGCTCCTTTCTGAGGATTTCATACTTGAGAAAGACAAAATATTAAGCATTTTACACTTAGGATGCATTTGTAGTGTAGGTAATATACATGTATATATATTTTTGACACTCTGAACATAGTGAATTAAAAAATGAGATTGGGGCTTCCCTGGTGGTGCAGTGGTTGAGAGTCCGCCTGCCGATGCAGGGGACACGGGTTCGTGCCCTGCTCCGGGAAGATCCCACATGCCGCGGAGCGGCTGGGCCCGTGAGCCATGGCCGCTGAGCCTGTGCGTCCGGAGCCTGTGCTCTGCAATGGGAGAGGCCACAACAGTGAGAGGCCCGCGTGAAAGAAAATGAATTGGGAAGGCTGAAGGTCACATTTTCCTACTTCATTATTTCGTGTAGGGAAGTTTGGCTCCTTGATAATTACAACTTTAAATATCTTTATATTGTCTTAAAGTCTCTTTCTGACTCTATTTGATGTGGAAAACAAACAACTAAACCAAAAAATAAGGTTATTGAGGTGGGACATTGGAGTGAAGCAGGTTATCCTGACATAATATCATTCTAATAAAATTATAGATTCAAATGTAGTAATCATGCTTAGTATCATTGACTTTATCAGCGAGTGATTCCTTATTTTAGAACTCAGGGAACAGTTGTTTAGCTGTGTCTTTGTTTTGTTCCTAACTACGCTATCCAATGATAGCTCAGAAAGTCTCATTAATTTTGAAAGTCCTGTTGACTAGATACTCTTTCTGGTTTTCAAAATGTCAATTTACCTCTATGCCCAGGCAGAAATGGTCTAATCTTTTAAGAATTCACATCTCAAAAAGCTAGTTCTATTATTTATTTTATTATAAACAGAGATTCTCAAGTATAAAATATTACCTCTCTGAGTTTCATCAGTTTTAAGAAATTGAAATATTTATTCTTGGCTGGTGTTCTCACATATTAATTTAAAAAAAAAAGAGAAATTAGAGTCTTCATATTTCAATAAAGGCCTGTGCCTTAGAACTTCAGCATTTTCTCTACCATGCTCAATTTTATTTAGATAATTTACATTTTACCTTTGGACAATCAGTATGGAAATGCTTCCATTTACAGGTGGACTAGATGGTGAAAATTACAGCAACATATGCAACTGTGGAGACGTGCATGTTTAGTGACTATATGATAAAATGTTCCTTATGTTTCATCTAGCAAAAGCCATCCATGAAAGGAAAAGGGTCTTCTCCTGTGCCTTTAAGTATGGGGTTCAAACTGGCGGTACTTGGGACCAGTGTTTGTTATTTACATTCACTGCAGCTGTTTGCACTTTGAAAAAGTTATCTGCTTTAAACAAACAGACAAAAAAGGTTAATTGAGGGGCTTCCCTGGTGGCGCAGTCGTTGAGAGTCCGCCTGCCGATGCAGGGGACACGGGTGCGTGCCCCGGTCCGGGATGATCCCACATGCCGCGGAGCCTACATGTCCGGAGCCTGTGCTCTGCAATGGGAGAGGCCACAACAGTGAGAGGCCCGCGTACCGCAAAAAAAAAAAAAAAAAAAGGTTAATTGTTTTTTTTTTTCATTTGAACAGCTAAATGAAAATAAAACTATATGAGGAAACTGCATTGAAAGACCATGTGAAACATATTACAGTTACCTTATTTTTAAGATTTATTATCATATTTATTATCATTTATGCCTTAATTGAAACTGCATTGAAGGAAACTGCATTGAAAGACCATGTGAAACATATTACAGTTACCTTATTTTTAAGATTTATTATCATATTTATTATCATTTATGCCTTAATAGAAGTTTTCCCCAATGTGTAATAGCTCTGTTAAAACCGTGGATTTAACATTGCTGTAACCTTTGCTATTTTCAAGTCAGCCAAACGTTGACTGGAGGGAGCAGATTCTGCAGCTCTTTTCTCTTTTAGCACAAATTTGGGTCTCAGTGTGAGACTCTTGTGTTCCCTTCTACTTCCAGTCTGTTCAGATTTGAATCCATTTACCCCCAGCCAACCTAGAAAGGGATGAGGCCTCTCACTCTCTCTCTCTCTCAACAGTACTTCACTTACCTTTGCAGCTGCAAACATATATCAAAAGAATATATTGCTGCAGTGAGCCCTACTTATAATGTGAATAGGCAGATTTCATCTTTGCCACCTACTTCTTTTGAAGTCTTCTCTACTAGGATTCTCTGGTATCTGGGCCTCACATTCTTTCCCTGATACTTTGGGATTCCCCACTAAAATTCTCCTATCTTAGGATCTTATAAACTTTTCCATTTCACTGAAAGTATTAGTCTAATGATATTCTGATCCAAATGGACATGGTGAAAGCTAACAGATAAATGAGATGCTATTATAATATTGTCTAATAGAGTTCGTGCTTGTACATTCAAAATACATGCTTTTCCAAGCTTTCTAAAGAGAACGGTTATTAACATTTGGGGACTGTGATAATACACTTTCAGACTCCTCCTGGGGAACATAAGTCTCTGAGTATCCTTAAAACCTACGGCTTTGGCATATGTGCAGTCCATTTCCATCAATATATTTCTGTATAAATTAATTCAAACTTTCAGATTAGGAAATCTGTGACTGCAGCTGGTATAGAGAAGGGTCTGCTTGCTTTTGTCTCAGCACTTTAGAAATGTTGTTCCCTTGTTTGTAATATGTTCATTGTTCTCAGGAATTTTTCTGCATCTTTGGTTTTCATCAGTTTTTCTATGATATGTCTCAGCACAGCTTTCCTAATATAGAGTCTTCTTGGAGGCTACTGAGATTCTTAAATCTATGAATGTATATCTTTCAACAAATTTTAGACATTTTCAGGCATTATTTCTTCAAATAGTTTTGTCTGCCTTATTTACTCTTCTTTCTCTTTGAGACTAATTGCATGTGTTAGACATTTTGAAACTGTGTTATAACGATTGTTATAAAAATGCAGAAAAGTATAAAGGACAATAAATGGTTCAAAACTACATTTCTGATTTTCTAAGAATTGCAGATAAAAGAGCACCTTTCAGGGTACATTGTTGTGCTATCAAAAATCTTTATAGTAACTAAAATGGTCTTGATCTAAAGACATAAGGAGTTATTATGAATGTATCTTTTCCTTACCCTTTGTCTTCCAAATACTCCAAGACTCTTGAATTAGTATATGAATGTGTGCGTGTGTACGTGTTTGCCTGCACCACATTTATTTGCCTTATGGTGTCTTAATAGGTTGTTTTGTAGTTTGCCTTTTTTTCCCCTTCCTGTCTTATGTGGCAATATACCAGGAATGTTGAGATATTAGACTTGAACAAAACTGAAGAAATATTTTTCTTGATAGAAAACGAAAAAGGGAAGTCCTTTTAGAGATCCAGTGCACCTCTCTGTGAATACAAAAGGAATGCAGTTGGGAATTGACAAACACGGAGAGCATATGATAGTAATTGCTTTTTATACTACACAGTATCAGATCACAAGAGAACTGTTATCATGAGTCAGTTCATGCACATAAATGGCACTTTTATTGGGTGGGTCTGGATGATAGGGCTGGCCCTAGGCTAAAGAATACTCAAGTATCAGTTGACTTGATGTCAGTACTCGAAGCTGCTTCACAGTTAATGGTAAGATTTTCTTCAGAGAGGGTGAAAAATACTAGCGCTTCAATGGCACTTTTCCTGAATTATCCTAACATTTTTACTAGTACAGCAAAAGCCCCTTATTCTGGACTCTGACTATAGGTTGGCTAACTCGCTCAGAGCTTTATTTGAACTTTTTGATATTGAGGACCTTTTAACTGTTTTAAAGGAATTTTGCTTATAATTTGACATATTTCTGAGACTATATTCATATAGTAAAACTACTTTAAATAATAACTTCACATTAGGTCACTCTTAGTTTCCCAGGGCTGCTGTAACAAAGTCACCAAACTGAGTGGCTTAAACAAGAGAAATTTATTGTCTCACAATTTGGAGGCTAGACGTTTAAAATCAAAGTGTGGGTAGGGCCATGCTACTCTGAAGGCTTAGGGAAGGACCTGTTCCATGCCTCGCTCCTAGCTTCTGCTGGTTGGCCAGTATTCTATGACATTCTTTGATTTATGGCATCCTAGCACCAGTCTTCATATGGTTTTTTTCCCTGTGTGTGTCTGTGTCCAAATTTCCCTTTTTGTGAGTACATCAGTCATTTTGGGTTAGGGGCTCACTCTACTCCAGTATGACCTCATCTAACTAACTAATTAACTAACTAACTAATTACATCCACAGCTACCCTACTTAAAAACAAGGTCACATTGTGAAGTTCTGGGGATGAGGACTTCAACATATGGATCTGGGAGACAAGATTCAACCCATAACAGTCATTAACACATTAACCTTCATTTCAAACCAGCTTATGATGAGACTTATCTGTGGTCCTCAAAGCTGAGAATTGTGAAAATCAGAAAGTCTGCTGCAAGAAAATTTTATTTTCAGTTTAAACAAAGAAGAGTTAGTTAGGAAGTAGTTTAGGATGAGAATTACTGCATCAGATCAAAAGCTGGAATCTTGTAGACTTTTTTAATTGCATGCTTTTTATCGATGGAATAAAAAGAAAAGAATAAAGCCTTTTTTTGTCAAGGAGGCTTATTATGAAGGAACTTGGATTTTAGATTAATTCCTTTTAAGAATGTTTGTCTTTAAGCTAGGCATGTTTGTATTTTAAAAATCATTCTTTTTACCCCTTCATTTTGAAGTAAAATTGTTATTCTTGTTCAACACAGACCTCTGTGCTGGAGAGATGTGGTGTATTCTTTTCTTCTGGGTTCAGAGGGTATTTACAGTTTTTCAGTGTTGACATAATACTGTGAGTAGCACAATTTAAAAAAAATGGCATAGATTTAATTTAAAAGGAAAACATAAGAGCTTCATTTAAAAATACTTCTATTATGCACTGTTCAGAGTTTGAAGAGAGTGAAAAGAATGTTGTAAGAGAATGGAAATTCTATACTTGAATAAAAATTATGCCAAAAGTAACATGAATTTTGCTTTTGTATCTCTTGCTTTCAATACATGTATTATTGACTGGAAAGAAAAGAGATGCCTTTTGTATAAAATGATTCTACTTCCTTGAATGCCAGATTTGAAAAAAATACAATTTTGCAATATTAAATGGATATAATTTCATTTTTCTTTCCTTTTTGGTGTAATGTTGATGAGTGAAAAAAATTCAAGAGCAACAAAACAACAAAGGACATATTTTGGATAGCCGAACTGAAACCAAATTCATTCTTAGGTAATTAATGTCACCGATATTTACTGAGCCCCTATATCCATAAGTCATTGTGTTGAAGTCTATGACCATTGCTGTGAACTGCGGGTTGCGATCCAGAAGGGTGTCACAAAATTCATAAATAAGAAGTTATTATACGAGGCTGCATTTCAAATATAAAGAGAAAACTGAAAGTGTCCATGGGTTTAGAAATACCAAGGATCATTTCATCATGAGGAGATCAGAGGAATTCCCATGACCATTGTTCATGTTGGAATTTTTAGATCAAGTACAATTTTAACAAATGATGGAAAGAATACATTTCAAGGGACTAAACAGCATTAACCAAAGTCTAGAAACTAAAAATTAAAGGTGGTAAGAGTATAGCAAGGAATATAATAACCACTAAAGGTCGGAAATTGCTGATAAGACTCAAAGGGTTGTGAAGGCACAGGATAGAGGGCTATGAAGGCCAGGTCAGGATGTTTGGACTCTATTTATTGGAAAACAATATGACCACAGATATTTCCTAATAGTGGGATGATGTATTAACAGTAGTTTTAAGGATGACAGCAGTTTTAGCCCTACACAGGGCACACTTGATTGCAGTGATGATGGACATAGAGAGACAATATTTGCTTCACTCACCAGCTGAGATAGGAAGTAAGAGCCTTATTGGTTTATAGCAGTGAAAAAGGAAAAGAAGGACAATGGATCCCCCTTTTGTATATTTGTTCTTTAAATTGATCATTTACTCATTTGTTTATCAGATGCATCATATGGACTTTGCTAGATAGCATTTCCTATGTGTTAGTAGGACCAGTATTAAATGACTGAATTCTGGACCTCAGAGGATTGGTGAAGATTTACTATCCAGATAATTTATCAGATTAGTTTATGTTCCTGGTTGTGGAGGAATGAGAACGTGCCTCCCAAGTCTCTCACTGCAGGGAGCGTAATTGATCAAGGGCCCCAGCTGCTGTGCTTCTGACTTCGGTACTCGCACTTGTGACAGGGCTATGCTCCCAGCAGTGACTGCCTGCTACATATGTACTTAAGGCAGACCTGTCCCTGGTGGACATCAGAGTCCTCTGATTGTCACCTGTGGCTCCAGGATTCCCTAACAGTTTTGGTGAAGCTTCCTTAGATCCCACGGCAGCCTAGAGTGCTTCCACCCTGAACTTCTGTCTCTCTTTCTCTCAAGTTTAGGCATGGCTCATGACCTGAGAGTTCTCCCAGTCTTACCCAGCGTCCTCCCTATTTTATCATACAAAGACATTTTCCTTAGTAAAATCACCACATGTTTAACCCTGTCTTGACATCTGCTCCTCAGTGGACCCAGACTACTGTGAGTGTGACTAGGCGTGGTCTAGGAAAATGTGATGTAATATAGGGGTTGGGATTGACTCTCCCACCACCTGATAGGCAAATAGGACACTGTCTTTGTTGCTAGGTGGGGCATATGGTTTCTGGCACAAGTTAGCAGCTCACATGCTAACTCTCACTGGAGGTGATGTCCTGGTATAGAGGAAGTCTTCAGCAAATACGGTGCTGCAGACATTTTGGAAAATATGGGGGAACGATGCTTACAAGACAGTGCAATTGGCTGGTGACTGCTAAGTTGAACTGATATCATGCAGAATGATGAAAGACGGAGACTTGTTAATAAGTGCTTAATGGCTAAGCATGAGAGCCAGAGAGCCTTGGTGGTGGCATATAAACAGGTCCTTATCACCTATAGTGGAAGCGGGGGCACAAAGTTAAATGGGAGGTTAAAGGCCTAATTATGAGAACTGTATAGCACCAGAGACTTTGAATTAAGAAAGTAAAATAAATCTGTTATTAAGAACGCCAGGTCTCTGGCAAAAATACTGAAATCCTGAAAACTAGGATGAGAACATCTGGATAGATGCCCCTGAGGATGTTGCCTCTACAGCCCCAAATGCCTGGAGTTTCACCTTCCCTAGTGAGGGTTGGCACTTGCACTGCACATGAAGGGGCTGCAGAAGGCTCCCCCTCAAGTCAACAGAAGCCTCCTTCACACCTCTTTTCCTAGCTGCCAGATCGAAAAGTAGGGTTAGACCTTAGCACAACCCAGCTGTGAGTATGCTGGACCTGGTAAGGGAGGAAAGAGTCTACATACCTGAAGAATTGCAAAGTCTCATCTGTGTGAACTGGATGGAGCCTGAGGAGGGCCCTTGGGATAGGTAAGTCTGGTGAACAAGACTTCATTGGCTTGGGAGCACTATCTTGGGACAGACGATTTAAGACATGGGCAAAGACCACAGGGGATAGGACAGTGTTATTGGAAATGCCTAAGGTACCTTGACAGACAAGAAATGAAGAGGCTGAGGCAGGTGGTCATGCTGAAATGGATGTATTAGGTAGGGTCTGAAGATCCCAGAGGATGCACCATTCACTGAGGCCATGGAATGCACCCAGAAGTTTGATAGTGAGCAGTGATGTTGGCAAAAGAGAGTCACAGACTGGGGCTGCATGGGGATGATGGGTCGCCAGCAACAGAAGCCAGGTGGTGGCACTTTATTTCCAGATACCAGGAGGCCACAATTACAATGAAAATTGTCAACGTAAGAGCAGCAACCTACGGTACTTAACCTGCCAGGGGTTGCAGAGATGGTTAATAGGGACAAAATAAACAGGCAGATGACAGGGGTGTTGAATCTCTACAACTGAAAATGCAAGAGTGAAGGAGCTGGAGACTGAAGGACATGACCCTAACAAAGCCTCCTGACTTCTTGTGCAATTGCCAGACCTGAACCAGTTTTTCATAACTGGAACCCATTGAATGAGACCCTTGATGGGAAAGACCCTACAACATCAGATGAAAAATATAATATATACTCTGGTGATTTTCCAATTCTTCCCCAAAGGGACATATGGCCATTTAATCGGGTCCCTGTACACTGTGGAAAAAGAGGAATAACCAGACAGTTCTAAGACTTTTGGACACAGGGTCTGAGTTGACCCAGAGTCTCATCAAACCCCTCTGTTAGAGTGAGCTTGTTATGTACTCTTTCTTGAGATGGCTTTTTGGGTTCTAGAAGCAACATGTTCCACACCAAGTAATATTCCTCCAGTCTATGTTCCAGGTGACATGGAAGGACACCAGCTTTGAGTAAGGCCCAGAGAAGGAAAGATTTCTGCAGCAGGTCCAGGCCGTGGTGCAGTCAGCCCTGCCATCTGAGCCATAAGATCCAGCACCCTCTAGAGTGTTGGAGGTGTCAGTGGTGATAAAAATGCAACAAGTTCCAGTGGGAGAATCACAATGCAGGCTCCTGGGGTTCTGTCATAAGGCCATGCCATCAACAGCAGAGAATATCTTTTGAGAAGCAGCTCTTAGTGTATTATACTGGATATTTATCTGGATGGATCCTTAAATAACTTTGTTAGGACTGCTGTAATGAAGTGGCTTAAGCAACCAAAATTTATTGTCTTGCAGTTTTGGAGACTAGAAGTCTGAGATCAAGATGTTGGCATGGTGATCTCTTCTGAGGGCTGTGAAGGAAGGATCTGTCCCAGGCTTCTCTCCGTGGCTTAAAGATAGCCGTCTTCTCTCTTTGTCTTTCCTCTCTTTGTGTCTGGGTCCAAATTTACCCTTTTTATAAGGAAACTAGTTATTTTGGATTAGGGATCCCCTTAATTATCTCATTTTAAATCAGTTATCGCTGCAAAGACCCTATTTTCAAATATACATCCCTAGGTACTAGGGGTTAGTACTTCAACATGTGAACTTTGAGGGACGCAATTCAACTCATAATAGCCCACATGAATCCTTATAAGAGGAAGGTAGAGGCAACGTGACCACTGGGGCAGAGATTGGAGAGATGAAGCCACAAATCAAGACGTCAACACTTGGAAGAGGCAAGGAATAGATTCTCTCCTACAGCTTCCAGAGGGGCCGTGGGCAGGAGACACCTTGATTTTGGCACAGTTAATACTTATTTTGGACTTCTGGTGTACAGAACTATAAAACAATCAATTTGTTATTTGAAGCCTCCAAGACTGTGGTAATTTATTACAACAGTCTTAGGAAACTAACACAGGCCCCAACTGCTGTGCTCTGAAGTCCATTGACAGCTCTGCTCGCAGACAGTAATCAGGTGTGGCACGAATACCAAGGCAGCTCGTATATCTGGGAGACTGGGATTCCTCTGATGGCTGTTTTGGGCTCTAGCTCTCTCTGATAATGTTACTGAATTTTTCTTAGACTCCACAGAATTTTGGGTTCCTTTCATCCAACTTTATCTCCCTCTCTTCCCTTGGGATCAGACTTGCTTGTCAGTCTGACGGCTCTCCCATCCTCAAGTAACTGCCTTTTTGTTTTCTCTCACACGCTCATTTTCCCCAATAAAACCTTGTGGGTTTAATCTCTTCCCAGCACCTGCCTTTTGAAAGACCTGGAATAACACATTAGAATTCCAAGATTTTAACTTAAAAACTGAAGAATAAATCTAATTTTTTTCAGCCCAAATTTTTCTCCAAAACTCCACACCTATATATATTACTGCCCAATCCATATGGATTTCTCAGAGACACTTCATATTATACCGTGTCCAAAACTGTTATCAACAAATCCCCATCTTCTTACAAGAATATATGTATAAACACACACACACACACACACACACACACACACACACACACACACACACACACACACACACACACACACACACACACACCCCTACTGTCTCTAGCCTCAACACATGGCACCATTCATCATATGCCCATTGGTCGGACAAAACTTTGTCATCTTGTCTCTTCCTTTTCCTCATATACTGTATTAATAAAATTCAAGTCCTATCAATTCTACTGTAGAATTTTGCTCAAATGTATCTATGTGTCTCCTTCCCTGTCCTGGACCATCATTATTTCATATTTATTTACCTCCTCAATTCCCTTATTAAGCTTCACTACCTACAGTCTCATTTGCCTGCAATTCGTTCAAAGCCCTGAATTCAGCACAATGAGGTTAAAATACAATCTGCTTGTGTTACTAGCATCACTGTTAAAAATCCTTTCCATAATTTATTGCCACCCTTAGCATACAGTTTAAATTCCTAATGTGACTTACACAGACATTCTTGACCTGGCTTTTGCAGGTGTTTCATCTCCAGCTTTCACCCTTTCTCCTCTCATGCTTTAATAGCCGGCAAGACAAAGCATGTACCTTTTTTTTTTTTTTTTTTTGATGATGAGTAACAATGCCGTATTTTATTTTATTTTGCGGTGTGGGCCTCTCACTGTTGTGGCCTCTCCCGTTGCGGTGCACAGGCTCCGGACGCGCAGGCTTCAGCGGCCATGGCTCACGGGCCTAGCCGCTCCGCGGCATGTGGGATTCTCCCGGACCGAGGCATGAACCTGTGTCCCCTGCCTCCATAGGCGGACTCTCAACCACTGCGCCACCAGGGAAGCCCCAAAGCATGTACCTTTATCACACGGTTCACTCTGTCTTACCTTCCCTGCCTGTTTGCATGTAGTTCTCTCTGCCTAGAACACTCAGGTTTTAACTTAAATGCTTTGTGCCCCATAATAAGCCTTGAAAGCAGTGGCTTTCAAGTAGAAGCGATTTTGCCCCCCAGGGGGCATTTAGTAATGTCTGTAGATGTTTTTTGGTGTCACAGCTGGGAGGTGCTACTGGTAACTAGTGGGTAGAGGCCAGGGATGCTGCTGAGCATCCAATAGGGCACAGGTTGTCCTCCCTGACCTTCCACAATGTTGGTAGTGCTGAGGTTGAGAAATTCTACTGTAAACTAGTCTGGTTACTGATGTTAAGGATCACAGCTCCCTAACTCCCCCACATGAGGGACCATTTCCCACATGGCATTGTCTTTGCTTCTCACCATCCATATTCCACACTGAGAAATACAGTGGAATACTGTATTCCACTCCTGAGGGCAAAGGTCTTGCCGACCCGCCTCATTCCTGTATCTCACCACCTGTGGTCCATATAGATCTGTTGAATTAGTGAATGCATATCACTCATGTACTTTAACCACCTTGGTGAAAAGACAAATGCATTTGACACTTCCTTGTCTTCTTAAAGTGGTGTCCTGAAATAATTTGGCTTTTAAAAAGGTTTTGTTTCCCACTGAGCCCCATCTACGATTCGGTGTTGGTTATGAGCTGGGTTTATAGTTTGGTGATAATCTCAGGGTTTTAACATAGCCCCGACTTCTTCACTATTCTAGTTAACAGGCCTACTAAGATGTGCTCAGGGATGATTCTCCATGGAGAGTGTTTGATTGTTCTGCACTTTGACTTTAATTTAAGGCTTCTCGTCACATTGTGATCACTTATTGGGATCCTAACAGAAATAGCAGGATCATGTGTCACTTGGCTCAGCGTGGCCATTTTGTATCTGTGGACAACCTGAGATAGCGTAAAGAGGGATCACTATTAGCTTGACTTACAGGGAATGAGGACATTCCCCCAAGTCTGAGAGAAATTGTCTAGGCAAGAACTTTTGATGAGCTTGAGAGTCCTACCTGGAAAGCCTAGCATCCTGGTAAAACGCTTGAGCAACATTATTGGAATCAAGTGCTTTCTGGGAAGTGAGATTCACACACCCAGCTCACTTTAAAAGACATCTATCTTTAGCCAGCTTTGTGACTATGCAAATAATCCTAATCAGAAATATTTTGTGTTATCAAGTCTGAAAATGAGTACCTAGCCAACATTTTTTTTTCTATAATATTTCTCTGCCAAGAGGAAATCTTTGAAATAGCTTTTCTCAGGAGCATTTCCTTTAATTATAAGGTTGAACTAAAACTTTGACACATGCTCACAAACAATTCTTTTGAGAAGTCTTTCACCAGGAGTTGTTATGGGCTTCTGCATGTCAGCCAGCTTCATGTGGGTAGGATACATAGTCTACCCTTAACTCAAAGGAGTAAGTTTCTCAGGATTTCTCTAGGTCCACTTTTCATATTGTAGCATCTTCTCCCAATTTATCCTTGTCTCATCAATAAAACAACAGACCAAACTGAGTCCCTTAATACTCAGTCAGAGGCATTTTTAATATTGGCAGAATATACTGTTGGCACATTGGCAGTGCAGATCAGGTTTAAAAGCTCCAGATGCATCTGTGCTTCCTGACATTTAAGTGCCGGAGTATGTCAGTTGAAACTTTAATGTGACTCCCTCACATCCAGCAAAGGTACATCAAAATCCTCTGTTAACACAATTCCTGCAAAGCAAATGGGTGAAAATAGACTCCATCGCTCAATGCCCTGATAGCTCAAAGGCTGTAACCAAATCTTTGGGTCATCAAATAAGATTATCTATAGCTGGCTCTCCTTTTGCAATTAAAGAAGCTAGTACTGTTTATTACCAAATCTTTGAAAAAAAATCAAAAGTGTGAGAAAGAAACAAAACAATAGGGTAGTGTTCGGTCAAGAAGACTTCCTTGTCTTCTTAAAGTCTTCCTTGTCTTCTTAAAGACAAGCTGTATTTATGGGAGATCCAAAATATCTCTTCTTAATTATGTTTAAATAGCTTTATTTTAAAGCTGATACAATAAACTGGAATAGATTATGCCATACTAAATAGGGTCCCCAATTTTTAGAAAGGAATAGCTTATACATCATATCTATCTATCTATCTGGCATAGTCATGTGGTGTCACCTGGAACTACTCACTAATGCCATGCTTATGACCTCTGTAATTAATTTTTTTTTTTTTTTGCGGTACGCGGGCCTCCCACTGCCGTGGCCTCTCCCGCCGCGGAGCACAGGCTCCGGATGTGCAGGCCCAGAGGTCACGGCCCACGGGCCCAGCCGCTCTGCAGCACGTGGGATCTTCCTGGACCGGGGCACGAACCCACGTCCCCTGCATCGGCAGGCGGACTCCCAACCACTACGCCACCGGGAAGCCCTGTAATTCATTTTAACCTGGAGTTGACCTCTGTAATTCATTTTAACCTGGAGTAAACCACTAGCTGTTTACTAAAATCTACTCTTTCTTCTTCCCAAGCCCACAGCGAGACTACATTTCCCCTCTTCCCTTGAAGTTAGGTTTGACCAATGTCATATGAACAAAATAATGTGTGTCATTTCCAGACCACGTCCAAGAAAACCTCCAGTGGTGACTTCCACTCTCTTTTTCATTGATTGGCTGGATGCAGGTGACCACAAAGACTGAGAGCCTGTTGGAGCCACCAAACAGAAGGGGTTTGTGGCCTGAGTTATTGGGTGGAACAGACCTTTTTCTCCTTGTACTGACTGGACCAATGAACCGTCTCATCTTCCCAAGACTGAGAAAGAACTAAACTCCTCATGAGTCAGCCACTGACATCTGTCTACATGTTACCACGGGCAAGTCTACCCCTAAATTGCCCATGGGTTTGAGGGCTTAATTTCTCCAGTTGTAATTTTTTCCTCTTTTGACATTTGTTCTCCTCTTTGTATCTCCACTCTGGCTCCCTGGCTGCTTCTTTCCACCAATTCCCTCGCTCTTTCTCTCTCATATTTCTCACATTTTTGTCTCAGTTCTCTCCTTTCTTGACAAGCAACTCTCCCAGTCTCTACTAGTTGTTGGTGAGGTGATCGATAAGGCAACAAGACAAGAAACATTTCCATAAGCAAAAATAGGTATTTTACTGTTGGAATCATGTTGGGCTAAATGTGAAAATTTCAGATTTTGATATACCTTTACTGTCACATGTTTCTTTCATATTTCAGTAGACTAAAGAGATTCCATGGGGGAAGGGGTGAGATTTTGAGTTTAGACGAGCATCTGTTTGACTTTACATCTCTGATAAAGTTTTCTTCCTGGTGAGAAATCAAAACACACTAGATTTAGAGAAGAGATATATCCTATAACTGGTTGATGGATCTAAAAGTAAAAACCCTTGTTTAATAAACCTGTGGTGTTAATATTATTAACTCCATTCTATGAATTTCAGACAGTTTTGCTACATAAAATATGCAGTCAAATATATAAGAAACTTTAGGAAACCGTATTTTAGATTAGTAAACCTTATTACCAAATAGCATGATATGAAGTTAAATTTGACAGGCATAACATGTATTTTTATATCATTGTGATAGTTGGTATTGATTATATATTTTAAATTTTATAGCAATTTATTTTTATATTCTGCTTTTGTAAAGATGGTTTTAGAAAATCCAGTTCCATGCAGACAGGGGGTGTGAAGTACAATGTTACAGAGAGCTTATTCTGCCATATGTGCGAAATTATGCTCTGTTTTTGCCCAGAATTTGATCAAGTCAGCACTTGAAAAACCTAGATTTAAATCTCCTCTATTCACACATATTCCATTACTCAATACTCTGTTTCTTAACAACTTCACAGCACAGAGTCTGTGCTGATAAGTGGATTGAGAATCCAGACACAATATTTAGTTCAGAAGGCAAATATTCATTTAAAATGGATTGAAGTCTAGACATGTAAAGCATTATGTAATTCCGCATTGAACCATCAATCTCGAGATTATGCCCTGAGAAGTTATCAGGTGACAAAGTGACTAATTTGACCATCCTCTATATTTGAGTGTGTATGGATGCATTTGAGAGTATTTGTGATTGTACTGTTGCCAGGAAAGTCTGACTTCTCTCTGTTTCTCTCTTCTCTCCATGGATCCTCTTTCCTTTGCCTTTTTCTGAGATAACTTCTCCTACCTTTCAGGTGGCAACTCATTTTTTACTTCCTTAGGAATGACTTCCCTGTTTTACCCTGTCGGGACAAATTTCCTGTTACATGTTTCCTTTGAAGCATGTTGTCATAACTGTAATTTTACATTTTGTTTAGTTATATGATTAGTGTCAGTATCATCTACTAGACCCCTTCTATTTAATGTGTGGTCCATCTATATAGCATCACTGTCATCACCTGGCATCTTGTTAGAACCGCAGAATATTTGGTTTGATCTCAGACCTACAGAATCAATACACTTTTTAACGATGACCCAGTGATTCATACACATGTTAAAATTTGAGAAGTGGTGCACTAGACTATAAACTTCATGAGGCCATGGTTTGCCAAACGCCCAGTGCTGAACACTGGGCTAGGAATGTATTTATTGAACAGATTTCTTTATTGAATTAATATTTGTGGAATGTACCAGAAGCATGTGGACTCACTGAAAAATTAAAAAAAAAATAGTGCAGCTAAACATGATTCTTTTAAACTTTTCCCATTTGTTCATTTAACACATATTTAATTAATGCAAACCACAGGCCAGGAATTGTGACATTAATAGGTTTTTGCAGTTTATTCATTCATTAAATTATCTTCTAGCTCTTGCTAACAGGTAACTATTGACATATGCCAAAGGTTTAAGAAAAGTGTGTCAGAGAGCTACTTAAATTTGGCCAATCAACTTAATTTCCTGCTAACTGTGAAAAGACTATCATAATATATTTTTAGTAATGAAACACCTTGACTGATTTTTATAGAACAGCAGTATTAACTGAGAGCATGGCTTATGGACCACCCTTCCAAATTGTGAGTTCTCAACAGTAGGAGCCATAAGGAATGCATTTGTCCTGATGCCTTCAGTCCAATGCATGGTACAAATAGATACTTTTTGGAATGGGGTAAGGATGAGTTATAGAAAAGGAGGATAAGGTGACGTAATTTTAAAAAATCCTCTAAACTGATGTTAAAATAGAAATTCTTCAACTTACCTTATAAATCATTTTAAAAATACTTATTAAACTGTCTGTCATCCATCTACCCTAGGGAACAATGCCAAATCTATAACTTCTTTCAAATAACTAAGTCTTTTAAATTCTGAATTTTGAGTTGTCTCAAAGGTCACAGCTTAGCAGAAAGACTGAGCCAGAATGTGTGTGATGGAGATTAATACACGTCTTGGTTTCATTGCAGCTATGCAATGTAATGACATCAGTATGCAGAATATATTACAAACTACAGGTTTCATGAAACTGGTTATCTTTAGCTCTAATTAAGCTGGAGTATGGAAAACTTTTCTGAAGTTTTGCTATATACTTACGTAATTAGATACTCTCCTTGTAGAAAAGTTGCCCATGTGGAACACCTTCAAAACTATATGTACAACCATTTATCATTGCTAGAAATGTAAGTTTTCCTCAAAGAATCTAATTAAAGTTCTGGACATCTATCCTTTTGATATGATACAGACTCTGAGATCACAGGGGCTATGAATATGGCCAATAAAGTTTCCAAAAACATTTCAACAGTTTGATATCATTTTGAACAGTCAGCTTTTTAATTAGCTAAAAAGAAATATTAATGAAACTACTTGAAAGAAAATATATACTATTACATTCTTATGTGCATAGGTTTTTAATTCCTTGTTAAATTTTAATAATGAAATCTTGATAATATTTTTTCTGTGAAGGTGAATAAAGGCAGAAAAAATATTCTCATAAGATATGTATAGTGAAACACTGACCATTTCAGTAGAATTAACTTTTCTGGAGAAAAATGCTATCAGACTTGATGTAATTTAAACTAAAGTCAATTTTTAAATATGATGTATCCCAATTTTTAAATTATATGTTTTATTTTTTTAATTTTTAAAAGTTATTTTATTTTATGTTTTGTTCCAGTTTTATTGAGATATAATTGACATACAATACTGTATAAGTTAAGGTGTACAGCATAATGATTTGACTTATATACACCATGGAATGGTTACCACAGTAAGTTTAGTGAACGTCTATCATCTCATATAAATTATGTTTTAAAAAGAAGGCCTTTAGAGATTGATTGGATAATATTTTCATATCTTTCACTCCAATTGGAGCATTCTCCACTGTCTTTACTCCTTCATTTGTCCTACAATCCCAATTAAATCTCTAGTTTTCCTTTGCTTATGCTAATATCCCAAACTAAAATTCTATCTCCAAATATCTCTGTCAACGTAAACTGGATGTTTCACAACTCATCTTGCTCTCTACAGAGGGTTTCCCTCTTCTCAATTATT
This sequence comes from Pseudorca crassidens, assembly GCF_039906515.1. NCBI lineage: Eukaryota > Metazoa > Chordata > Mammalia > Artiodactyla > Delphinidae > Pseudorca > Pseudorca crassidens. The sequence continues at coordinate 9,255,670 of NC_090307.1, forward strand.
TTAACAATGTAGTCTATAAATTTCACCTATTACAGAAATCCAACCAATATGTATTTATTAATTGCCTACTGTGTATATGCTATCATTATACTCTCTATGGAGTTTTTCTTTTGTCTGTGTGTGATACAAAAAGAAAATAGTTGAACATATCCTTGTATTATAAGAACACAGTTTCCTGTTAGGTTCAGATTTTCACTGGTGTAATTCTCACTTTATTCAATATTGAGATCAGCTGAATTATTTCATGCACATAGAGATAAAAAAAATACTGCTTTTATGTTGTATTTGTATTATTGCTGCACCAAATATCCTAAGAATCCTAGCAAAATAGAACGATTAGCTTCTAATTTTCCCCAGTGTTGAAGCTAAGACTCAGAGAATTATGACTTTGTCAGATGTAAGATTTGAATCAGGCTGTCTCTGAGTCCGTGAGCTTCTTCTTTTTTTTTCACAAGCTTCTTTTGTATGTACAATATTGCCATCTCAGTCTTTTAAAAGTTTGAATTAATTTGAAAAAATTTTAACATATTTCTTGACAATATGTAATTTTTACCCAAAGTTTAAAGTAACATACAGTATAATGCATCTATATATTTATATAATATTTTTCTATTTTTCTACTTTGAACAGACAGTACTGAGAAAGACTGCTTTCTTATAACTCACCATTGTGTTCCTGTTCAAACCTGGTTTTCCTGAGTGTCTTTTCAAATGGATCCATCTTAACCTTGACAGTGGAGAGATGTCATCAACTCCTCCCTTTTTCTCAACTCCCCAATCCAGACAGTCTTCAAATTTTCTCTTCTTGTAACACTCATTTAAATATAATTCCTCATGGCAGTATCAGCTTAACTCCATTGACCCCATAATACCAAATACTTCCTCTTTTGTCATCCTAATTCACTCAACATCCATCCTACCCCTGAAGGCAGAGTCAGTTGGGACCTTGTTCAATAGTGTATGCTCAGCAAGTAATCTAGCATCGGACATACAGTAAGTGTTCAATGACTGGATGTTAAATAAACAATTACATTACTAGTGGACAAGTTGACTTTACAGCCATAGTCTTATAATTAATGTTTCTTTGTTCCTATATTCTATAAAAAATGGTTAATAGATAAAATCAATCGTACAGGACTTTAAAGGCATGTGATACCAAAAGCAAATTAATGATTTTCTAACCTATATGTTAACCATAATTTTCAAGCTTTTCTCTTGCAAACAGTACTTTACTTTTCCTGTTTACCAAATTTAAAATAGTGGAAGCATCTTAACTTTACTCTTCACTCACTATTTAACATTTCTGGATTCCATCTGTTCTTTTAGAGTAATGTCTCAGGAATTTAATCCTTTGCATTTTTCTTGTAGCTATACTCTTTCAAGTCCTGTCATCCACTTATGAATGAAGATTTTTTCTCTTCTAACTTTTTCTTTCCACAGCTGTCAGATTATTCTTCATTAACTAGGGTTTTTGTCGTGTCACTCCACTAAAGCCCCTGAATGGATTTATGTAGCTTACCCATTCCTGTCTAAAATTTTGAGCTAATGATCAGTAACTTTTGTTATTTTATTACCCTGCTTCTAACTAGTATTCAAATAAACATTTACATCTCAATCCTTACTGACTCCTATCTGCTAGTCTTAATATACCTTTCATCTCTTTATTTAGGTTCTATATACCTTTCATCTCTTTATTTAGGTTCTTTCTTTTTCATGACATCCCCATTCCTTTTTGCCAGTTTAAGATCTAGCAGAAATTGAAATTTCTCAGAGAAGCTTTTCTGATTATACTCACATATGAATTTTCTTTCCCAGCTCTGAATGCTAGGAACTCATTCACTGGATTATATATTTCTTTGTACTGTTAGGTTCTTGGCTCTGCTGCTTATTTGAACTGTGACCTTGAGAAAGTTATTTAACTTCCTTTGTGTCTCGGTTTTAGCATGCGCAAAGTGGACAAGGTAATAGAATCTATCTTAAACACTTGTAAAGGGTAAATAAGTTAATACATGTGAAGTCCATAGAACAGTTCCTATCACATATTATGTTCAATAGCAGTTAGTTTTCGTTCTCATAATTCTTTTCTTTCATCTAAATTAGAGTAGTAAGGCAGAGTCAGGGAGGAAAGTGTCAACTTTTCAAGATAAATACAGTGACTAGACGAAAGAGTCAACCAGAATTTTTGCATAGAAGGTTCAAGGTAAAGGGCTAGGAAGAAACCAGTTGAAAAAAAAGGAAGTCATTCAGATCATCCACCGATGCAGGACCAAAAATATCCCTAAGTGAGCCATTGCTCCAGGAGTTCTTCACTCTCTGTGGTTTTCCCACACGTGCTCAAGGTGAGGCTGTTAGGTCTGCCCCCATGACAGGAACGTCCTCAGGGACTTTCAAGTAAAGATAAAAATCTCCCTCCTCAGGACATAGCCCATACATCTGAAAGCAGGCCATGGTTTCTGAGCAGATTTGAATCTCCATAGGCATTTCTAAGTTCTGTAACAATGTCAAGGGTTCAGAATTCAAGACAAGCAGTCCATTCTGCCAACTTCATCACACCATAGGTTTCTCCTGTGAAGCAGAGCAGGGTAGTGCTCAATTCTGAGAACGTTTCAATGACTCCACAAAGTTCAGCGTCCTGTGGAAGCCAGAGGACTAGGTGAGACCTGGGTTTGGATGCACCTTCCAGGCAGCTCCCCTGAGTGAGCTCAGAGGAGATATGCACATCAGCTTCTCACCACCAGTGAGCTGTGTGTATGTAACTTGTCCTGAAAGAAGGGTGTGCATTGCTGACTGGACTACAAAGGCGAAACCATTTTAGCCTTGGAGACAGCCCAGTCATCTATCTGTGTCAGCAAAGAAGTATCTTGACCTCAGAGCTCTGGAAAGAAGCTTGAGGCAAGTTTTCTTAGCTCTTATTTCTATGATCATTTTCCACTGAATAAAATCCAACCCACATCTGTTGTTTTCCTTCATCTCAAACTTGCTCAATAACCACCCTCCCCCCTATTAATTGATGGATTTCTGTTTTCCTCCTGGCTAATCTTATCTTCCCTTTGTGGTCCTAGTTTCAATAAGCCATAATGAGTCAAATTTTATTTTGTTATTCATGTGAACTTGGGTAAGTTTTCTGAACCTCTATGTGTCTAAGTCCACATTGAAAGGGTCACCATGATACCTACTTGGCAGGACTGTTGAGACTGAACACAACACTGACTAAATGACAATTTTTAGCATATTGGAAACTAACGGTCCTAATACACCAACTTTAATGACTGTGGAGAACACCCGTCTAACATGCTAGCCTTACAAGCGTCTCCCTCAACTCCAGAATAGATAACTTGTAATCACCAAGTAATCTCCAAGACTATATCCTGGACCCCATCAGTACGTAGTGAAGCACTTCTGAAATATGTAATCCCCCATGCAAGAGACATATTTAGTGTTTGAGAAAAGCTGAATTACTTTTCAAGAACATCATTTAAAAGTTTTATTGTCTCCTCACTCATTTTTTTCTTACATATCTGTATCTGTACATGCTACTGTGTGTTCCCAAATCTACCCTGTTAGCAATCAGAAGAGAATGTAGCTGCTTGAAGGCCCTAGGGCCATGGGAAGCTTACCAAATGGAAATCAAGCTCAACCTTTCTTCAGCCATTTAAATAGTTAAGAGATTCATCTAATCCAACTACTTTCATTGACCAGAATTGTCAGAGTAAAAAAAAAAAATACCCATAAAGAAATAATGTCCTAGCTGCGAGGAGCAAACTGAGTATATTACTTTCATCTTTAGTATGCTGTTGTTCCTTTTTATCACACGTAATGCATATTACAAAATGCCACATTATTTTTCATGCTGCATTAATGAATTGGCAGACTGAAAAACAGAATCACAAAGATTTTTAATGTCTGACCCCAAATCTCAGAACTGCTCTGAAACTCCATTCCTTTCTATTTTCCTTTCAACGGCTTTTCTCTTTCTGATGGCTAATTCATTTATCAACTTCTTGGGGCATACATGGCAAATATCTGGTTTGAGAAGTAAGATAATTTGATAATTTAAATAGACTGGGGAGACCTTAGGCAGATTCTGAAGCTACAGAATTTTGCATCATTACTTTTCCATCCCATTTTCTCATTCATTCATTCATTCAACTGGGGCCAGTTTTGTTCAGTACGCGTTTCTTGTAGCCACAAGGAAAGGAGAAATCTTAATATATTTAGGACCATTGTTAAGCTCTGTTGTTATGGCATTTTTTTTTAGCCCATTAGGGAAAAAAAAAACATGAGCAGGCCATAGTTAATATTAGGTTGTTTTTCCTTTGTCTTGTCTTCCCTCTCTCATTTTCTCCCTCATACACTTGTCATTACATATCCATCTATTCAAAAAGTATTGTGGACATTTAGGTTACTTCCATGTCCTGGCTATTGTGAATAGTGCTGCAATGAACACTGGGGTGCATATATCTTTTCAGCTTATGATTTTCTCCAGATATATGCCCAGGACAGGGATTGCTGGATCAGATGGTAGCTCTATTTTCAGTTTTTTAAGGAACCTCCATACTGTTCTCCATAGTCGCCGTACCAGTTTGCATTCCCACCAACAGAGGGTTCCTTCTTCTCCACACTCCCTGCAGCATTTATTGTTTGTAGATTTTTTGCTGATGGCCATTCTGACTGGTGTGACAGGATACCTCATTGTAGTTTTGATTTACATTTCTCTAATAATTAGTGAGTAATGGATAAAGAATATGTGGTACATATATACAATGGAATGTTACTCAGCCATAAAAAAGAACAAGGTAATGCCATTTGCAGCAACATGGATGGACCTAGAGATTCTCATACTGAGTGAAGTAAGTCAGACAAAGACAAATATCATACGATATTGCTTATGATATTGTGGAATCTAAAAAAAAGGCTACACATGAACTTATCTACAAAACCAAAATAGAGTTACAGATGTAGAAAATAAACTTATGGTTACTGGGAGGTAAGGGGTGGGGAGGGATAAATTGGAAGATTGGGACTGACACATACACACTACTATATATAAAATAGGTAACTAATAAGAACCTGCTGTATAGCACAGGGAACTCTACTCAATATTCTGTAATGGTCTATATGGGAAAAGAATCTTAAAAAGAGTGGATATATGTATTTGTATTAACAGATTCACTTTGCTGTACATCTGAAACTAACACAACATTGTAAATCAATTATACCCAAATAAAAATTTTAAAAAAGTGTTGTGCACTTATTAGGCAGCAGACCTTCTCTTAGGCACTGGCAGTAGTGTCCCTCACATGGTTTCTGCTGATGTGGAGGATACAGTTTACTGGGCTACCCCATCCTCCCACCACCACTGCCACCACCACAGTACACACATACACATACATACATGCACACGTGTACGCACACAAACACACCTGGATTCACAGTGTCTCAGATGATATCTGTGTTATCTTTAGTAGGTGAGGTCCTATCAGTTTTTCACAGACATTGGTCTACTAACTAGACTATCCGCCTCACCATCACCCAATCTTAAAAGTACATTCTGGAGCGCCCCCCGCCCCCAGATTTACTAAATTGGAGTCTCTGGAAATGAAGTCTGAAAACTCTTATTTTTAAAAAGCTTCCAAGAAATCATGGTGCAGAGCCAGACATGATAAACCACTCTCTTACACTGTGAAACTTGCCGTTACTACCAATGTCAAAACTCACTTGCCCTGTTCCTGATAGAATAAATCTGTCAAAAGAACTCATTAATAACTGCAGTGGTTCACTGTTGCTATAAAGAGAATTTGCATTTGAGAAAGAGGCTTGAGGACAAATGTCTTACACTGATGGAATAAATATACAATATGGATGTTTTAGGAACTCTAGTGTTAGTTAATAAAGAAGAACATTTAGGGGAAGCCAGCATTACTGGTTTGCCTACAAATCCACCATGGAATGGGTACAGATTCCTATTTATACAGTAGAATTATGTATTAAAGGAGAAAAGTATGTATTTAATTATATATATAATTATATATTAAAGGAGAAAAGTATATAAAGGAGAAACTTGTATGTATTTAGGAATCAATCATTTTTATTACTAAAGTTGTGGTGTATAATGGAAGGAGGAAAATATTTAGCCAAGCCCATTAAAATGAAGTGGTTGAGTCACTGTTTGCAGAAATACATTAAAATGAGTTTGATGACTCATGCACTGTCTCACTTTTCTGAGGAGACAGCGGCTCACCATTAATGACCAGCAACAGTGAGGAGTGATCCATCTGCCCTGTTCTGGCCCAGGGGAATACACTGCCTGTTCAGTTTAGCACTATGGCTTCCACAAGTCAGCATCAAAATGAAGCCTCTAGATTCTTTCAAAAATTGTTGGGATTGCTGAACCAGAATGGAAATAATGTGTAGCTTTTATGTAAAAACATCAAGAGATTCAAAAGCCTTTGTTTGTTCTCCCTGGTTAGTGTTTGGAATTACTCAGAAGAAATAGCGCTGTCACTGTGAGGTGAAAATCTTTGGCAGAATGCAAATTGTTAACTCAAGTGTTCTGTATTAATGAAATGCTTTCAGATTCATTGGAAGCTAAATGTCCCTGGATCTATGCTGACAAACACCTGTGGGAAAAGAAATGCATTTTGAGTGTGAATCTGAGTAACCTTCTTAGTCCTGGAGAAATAAGAGAATTCAATAAATACAACCAAGAAAATTGCCCCAAAATTTTCAGCTCATAATTTTCACTGGATACTAAAGTTTATGCCATACAAAACAATTGATTCTCACTGTTTTATTTTCTTTTGCTAACTCCAACTAAGTTTCTTATCTTTTCTGGGAAAAAATGTCTCATTTTTTCCTTTACAGATTTTTGTTTCCATAACTTTGTTCGCGATGTCCTCCCAGCTAGATTAATCTCACACCATTATCTATGTTAGCAAAGTCACAGACACCCTTCACGACCTTGGCTAGCTGGCTTTCTTTCTCCAATGAAGTCTCAAAGCAGCCTAACTCAAGGGTTTTTCTAGCTCTTTGAAATATTAATATTTAGGGATTCAGGTTTTCTGAATCAACTTGAATTTCTGAGTTAAAAGTGGTGGAAACTTGGAAAATGACTACAATATTTTTCATAGGCTTTGTAGTTTTCTATATAATGGAAAAACTGAGTATATAGTTATTTAAGAAACTAAAATTTAGTAAAATTAATACACATTTTACAAATCTTAGTATACTCAAAGTATTACTTTGTAATACTAAAAATAGCCTTCAACATTGGCGAAGTACTGTGAAGAGTTTACCCGTAAACTAACAAGTTAGTCTACCACAGTTTCATGGATCCTGGAAAAAGACATGAACCTTCTGGGTCAGAGATAAGGGCATTTATTACTTACAGCACAGCAAGGAAGCATGAGCATTTGCATCATTGCACCAGCTCTCTTTACCTGACAAGTCCCATGGGGATATTGCTGATATGCCCAGATGGATGCTTGTACACATACTAAAGAAGAAGAATCTGAACTTAGAGAGCTCAAGTCTTTCATAATGGCTAGTAAGCATGCCTGACCTCTGCTTAAAAAGAGATTATGCTTATTTTCCTGGACAGTAAGCATGACTACTTTTTGTTCCAGAACAAAGGTTAATTAGTACCTCTGCATCAAAGATATGCAGACATGTAAGAGATTCATGGAGAATTGTCTCTATATTAACTTCTGAAGAATTGTCTCTTAAGTACAGTACTATGTCAACCACTCTGATAAATACGACCAACAGAAACTGAAACCACATCTGTTCAGTTCATCTCAAACAACATTTCTTTAAGACTACTGGCAACATGATCTCAAATATTAGGATGAGGCCAACTTTCAGGATTGACCTCAACTATCCCTCTGTCCCCTCAGGGTTCCAGATCCAACTGAACAAATCCTGTTGTGGTCTACCTTAGAAATACAGGTAGCTTTCTCCTTAAGTTTGTGTAATTGACATTTCCACTTGGCCTGAGATATTAATCCAGGCACAATAGGAAGTATTAGAGAGTTGCACAGACTCTACCTTGATCAGCTAGGAGGAAGTCTAGGGCAATTCTATCACCATTACCATCCTGACCAGTGAATTGAGGATGGTCTGATGACCTTTCAAAGTCAAGGTGATGTAATTCATCAAGTCAGATAAAATCAGGGACAAATATAGTAATGTCGTTTCTAACTGGAGGATTCCCATTGTATGGATAAGTGCCCGCAGGGTGAACATAAATTATAGTATATATGGGTAAGTTATACCTTTGGGAATCTTCTCTCAGTAGGCCAGGTCAGCCTTATTTTTGAGACACCTCCACAGCCATCTGAGGCCTATGTGTCCTATTGGTGATATTTCTATGATCACCCCTAGAGTGCAAGCCACCATGTTTTAAGGAAAAAGTGAAGATAATGACTGGTTTCCATACAAGATTTAGTTTTAGGTGTGCACATAATATCTCCGGAAATAAAGCACTGTTTACAATTGTTGGTGCCCTCAGGGATATTCATATCTCTTGGGGATTGATGTCTGTTGACTGCCTCCAATGTGGTGTACTGGTCAGCTGGTAGGCTTTAACATTTCAGTTCAGTTTGAATAATTGAGGCTAGTCTTTGTTTGTAGAGGCATATCTGAGGGTAATAACTACAACTTATGCTGATTGTTGATGCCATCTGGCTGGTGGCATTTGTGTGCCTCACAGAATGATTGATGAATGGTTTTGGAAATGGGGCTGGAGGGGCATCCAGAAGATGCCATAGTGAGTCAGCTCTGTCTCATCCCTGTTCTACAAGGAGATGTCTATATTTTACATCTATCTATTTATCTCTCCATCCATCCATCCATGACATCTATCTATCTATCTATCTATCTATCTATCTATCTATCTATCTATCTATCTATCTATCTACATTTAAAGACACACTTTATCAGACTTAAGAAAATAGGAGGATAGGATGTTGGGATGCCTTCCTCACCTCAAACCTAGTAAGACTTGTTTAGTGGAAACACTGAGAGCTTAATTTGTGACCCCCAGTAACTACACTGGTATTGACCTGCAGTTTAGAATTTGTTTCGGAAAAGGATGTGTTTTACATGGACCAGGTATAGACCACATGCAAAAACTGTGAAATTGTACTGAGTTCTTTTCAGTGAATTCCCAGGGAGAGGTGAAACTGACTCAACTTAGAGAAAATGAGGTGCCATCAAATTTATAGGGGCTGATGAAGTATTGATTGACCAGCTAAAGTTGGAACGCAATTTACTGCATTAAGGACCCTACAGGTTACAGGGTCCTGGTGATGGGGGAAGGTCTTTTAATAACCCAAGATGGAATTGCTTAGAACTGAACATATTTAATTACTGCATTGAGATTGTGTTCATTATTTTCAGTGACTATGAGATTTTCTATTTTGTAAGACTGACCAGAGAATTACATAGCCTGAGTAAGTTTTCACACAGGAGCAAAAGAAAAACAGCCCCAATGTGCAAATCTAAACAAGCAAAATAAAGTTATTTTCTGATCCTATCCATAGAGTTATGTTTTTACAACATTCTATATAACATACTATTGTATAATGAACTGTGCAATCTACTCAAGATAAATAGGACTTAATACATATTACATATAATTTATAATAATATATGCTATATATGTGTCATATATTGGTGTTGAGATAACGTCAAATTTCTCCCCATTACAAAGTGATGAAAAAGCCAGATATGGTAAAGAAAATTATCTATATTCTCATTCAGTCTATATGCTGTTTTCTTCCTTAACCTACTTTTTTTTTTTTTTTTTTTTTTTTTTTGCTTCACACACTCAGATTTATTGGATCTTTTCATTCTAATTGTAGAGAAATTGGTCTATACCACATCGGTGGTTTTTTAAACACTTATTGTAAATAAATAACCAAGGATATTGTCTGACTTAAAAGTGTTTTTTTTCCCCCCTTTTGTGCATACTGAAAGATTCCTACTGCTAGCTGCTTATCACCCTTAAATGATTGTTATCTCCTTTTGTGTGGCTCAGTGGTGGTCTATTTTCTCTGTTGTGAATAATTTGAGTTATGTGTCTGTGCCCTCAATTCAGCTCCTCCTGTAAAATGCTATGTTCTGCACCATGAAGTGGGTTTTATAGCCCCATCTCTTTGGCAGAAAGAGTGAGATTGGAGTTTGCGCTTCTAACAGCACTTGATTGACAGTTGTGGTCACCTTGGAAAGTCCTGTGTGACTCCATTAAATGTCCCTTAAACTGTGGTATGTTGAGAATTTATTAATTAATGAAAAAGGTGATCATTTTTTCCTCCATGTGGGTTGCATTCATCATGATCACATATTCATTTTCACACTTCCCAGAATAAATATTCTCTGTTTTCTACACTGACTCCATGTGCAGTGATGTTGGAAAAAAAAAATTTTTTTTTTAAATACAAAGGTGATTTTGAAACAAGTTAAGTTTTTTGACAAGGAAAGATTATTGTTGCATATGCTTAAGAAACCTTCAACCCAAAACTTGATGTATGAAATAGGTGTACTAGAGAATCGTTTTTTTAATTTTTCATATTAAGTAATTTTTAATTTTATGATTACCTGGAACTTTTTAAGTGTAGTTCAGTTTTACATGACGTTTATCTAGTAGGAGTTCAGGCTGCTAAACAGATGCTGAGGTTACGATGAAATGTCAATGTGTGACTCCTTTCTGATACTGCTTTCGGGTTGTCCCTGGAGCACAGCCCTGGGGAGCAGTAGAGACGTGTGGTGATTCAGCGGATACCATTCTGCCTGATGCTGTGCTGCCAGGTTGTGCTTCCAGTCTCAGAGCTGGTCTGTTCACTCACGTAGAACTCTATCTGGTCTGTTTTCTGAATCTGGGGATGAGTTGATCATTTGCAGTTTTCTTGACCTGGTTTACTTCTAATCACGTTAAGGAGAGTTTTGAAAAATGGTCATCGAGAAATCAAACTGGGAAAATAATGCATTCTCTGAAGTCTGAGCTACAATTAGATTGACTTTATTAGTCACGGTGTACTTTGTTGTTACTTACTGTTTGCAGAGTTTTTATTTATCAAATACTCCATTTAATCCTACCAGATACCCGCTTTGACATCAGTGCCTTCAAACTACAGGGTTGTATTTTGGGTATGTCAGAGCATCTTAAAATATTTTTGCCATTTTATAGTATCAATCTGTGATCTTTCTATGATTTGAGAGTAGACTGACATTTCCAAGCAAATATAACAGACAAGTTCTGTGGATATTTGATATGTATTTCTATTTATTTATTTATTTTGATATACCCTCCAAACCCATTTGGTCATTCAGTACATATAATTTGGAAATCTGCTATGATATCAGTTGGGAAATCTTGAATCCTGGATACTAATTGCTATATCTCCTGCACTGAACAGTACCTTACTTTGACAATCAGGAAAATGTTGTTGCTAAATATATAGGGGTGAGGACCTGACTTCCCTGTAGTTTCTGAGGAATTTGTAAGAATTTGTGAATATACCTATTGTTATTTTTCTGTTTGTTTCAAAGTATAAGTAAAATTTTTTGAGCACATTGTCTTTTAATATTGTAACTCTCCATGTTAGGAATACTCTACCCAAAGTATTGGGCTTTCTTTATAAGATATAGAGGAGGGGGAGACAGAGAGAGCGAGAGATTATATATAACTCAAAAATCTGAAAATGGAAAAATGCCAAGATTAGACAAAGACTACCTGCAGTGTTAGATGAACGAGCCAAGTCTATGCTAGGTGGAGTTCCCCACATTCTTCTCAGGGATAAAAAAGGCAGAAGCCCCTGATCCTAAACAAAGAAGACAGCTTTCATATTTTGCCATCAGGAGTGTTTTGAGCAGCCTCAGGTCTCACACACCTGTCTTCATGGCTGCTCTCCTGACTGAACTCTCAGGTGCAACTGCCCAATATTTGTCCATAAGATGCTAGGTTCGAATCTGAATTTTTTGACATTGTTGTCTTCTCTATTTTTAAAATCTAACTTTTCCTACAATATGCTGACAATATATTCCTAGAAATTGAAGCTCTGTGTCCCAGAGAATGAGCATTTTTTTTTAGTGTGAAAATTTGAAATAGCAGTTCTCCAAGCACATTTCTATGTGTATTTCTAAATATTTTAGTTTATATTGTGAAAACTATAATACAAAGACAGGAGTGTATTAAATATATACATACCCTTTTAAAATAATAGAAATAAAACGAATACCCACGTCACTACTATACACGTCAAGAAATAAAATACTGGCAGTGTCTTAGAAAATCAACATTCCTTCCTTGCTTGCTTGCTGTGTGACCTTGGGCACAATATTTAGCCTCTCTGTGCCTTGTTTTATGATTTATAAAATGAGAGATAATAATAGTAATACCTAAATCAGAGATGTTATATGTTTGTGCTGAGAACAACTGCCATATACTTAAACATTCTGTAAGTGTTTATTTAAAAAAGTTCTCTTTGCATATTGTGTTGCCTTTATCATTTCGTTGGGGGTAAGGTTTGAAAAAAAATCCATGTTACAGATATGTTGATATGAAAGAGATACAGCATCTTCTTTTACATTGGTTCATGGAGATTTTTAAAACAGGTACCTTGGTTCATATGTAATAGATAAGGATTATTAATAAAAAATGGGTGTGTGAAATTCCTTAACTATGGTTTTAAGTGAAAATGTAAGTTACAGAAGAGTAGGTGTAGAAGATAGTATTCAGAAAATCTTGGTAAATTGTTTTTACTTCTATGTACTTTGATTGTACTTATGTACTAATACTTCACTTAATGTACACTTAAAATATGTCAAAATAAGTCATTGATACTTTTGTTGCATCTTTAACAAGAATATCTATAGAAACTGTACTGTGCTTGAGAAAGTGAATTTCACATGCAGTTAAACTACTTTAAATTTTCATTTCAGAATAATTTTATTTATGTCTCAGTTGAAAATCAATTTTATTTGATTGATTATGGCAATTCAACAATTTAATTACTAACAGATTCTATTCTTTCTGAAAAACACAGGTGAAAGCTAAAGGTGATCATTTTTTCAAGCTTTCATCTTTCTGATCCTATCTTGTCTTGATTTGAAGACTCCAGTTTCCTGATGCATTTGAGAGCATTGTCACTAAGTGTTTTATATTGATATACTTAGCATGATATTAATGGCAGTGATGTGGAAAAGAGACAGTGTATTGGCAACATTTTTAGACATGCAAAATTGCATTGTCCATTTACTAAGATAATCTGTGTTAAGACATTTAAGATAATTCATACACCATAAGCATTCTATTTGAAATATTATTATTTTTATTTATTTATTTTTTTGCGGTACACTGGTCTCTCACTGTTGTGGCCTCTCCTGTTGCGGAGCACAGGCTCCGGACGCGCAGGCTCAGCGCCCATGGCTCACGGGCGCAGCCGCTTTGCGGCATGTGGGATCTTCCCGGACCGGGGCACGAACCCGTGTCCCCTGCATCGGCAGGCGGACTCCCAACCACTGCGCCACCAGGGAAGCCCTATTTGAAATATTATTATTTTTTAAGATGTAGGGGGAAAAAGTCCCAGCATAACACATAATTAGCTGGTAAGTGCAGCTTGAAGAAAGCTGGAGATCTAGCCTAGTGTATATTCCAGTTACACAGAATGGCCCCTGACTCATGAGAAGAGGCAACATTAGCCAGATGTTCTTGCCATCTTGTAATTAAATAAAGTAAAGGCACCATGCCTTAGTCAGGAGAAAAGATGGAGGACAGAATAGTAGATATCAGGGTGTCAGCCACTAGATGGAGAGTTAGTTCTTAGCCTGGTTGCCATGACCAGCTCTGAGACTCCCTAAACTGATTTAGTATTTATCTCCCTTTTATATATATTTTTTCCCCTTGTTCTCTCCAGTCCCTTAGGTGTCCCTCAGTATAATTACATACAGTTTGCACAAAGAGGCTACCAGCGTATCTATCAGCACATGTGAGGACTGTTAAAGTCATCTGAAGAGGGGAAAATATGCTTAAATCCCACATGCTGAGACTAAATGATAGGCCATAATAACCGTTCACACCAATTCTTGCCCATTCCTTGTATTTTTTTCTTTTGAACGAGATTATAGTTACTGGTAATCAACACAGATCCCTGAGGGAAGGATGCAGGGAGGAGAAAGCTATTGTTTTCTTCAGGATTCAAACAGCATCAAATAAAAAGCCAAGAACCAGCACACATAGTTGCACATAGAAAAATCGGTGGTCTGACCTAGATAATTGTGTCAGTAACCAGGATAACAACAACAGGAACAACAAAGTGACTGAACGCATAGAAATGCAACAATTCAAGCCACAATTATCAATGATAACCTTTTCACATACAACTTTTAATGCGAGATGTAGAGTCTAAAGGTAACTAAATGTGAGTTCTCCTGTAAGTAATGTCATTAAAAATGAAGGTTGCAAATAGAACTAAATGTTAATATATGCAGGTCTATGCACCTCATCTTCAAAAGAATTCACTTTTTTTTTTATTGAGACGCAGCAATTGTGTGACAGAGCCTTGTCAACTGAAGAACTTAATAGTGACAATTACCTTTTATAAAGGATCATAATACACCTTCAAGTCAAAACTCATATGCTTTTTTGGGCAAAAGAAAGGTATTGGGATGCTTTGAATGTTTAAGAAGTATTGCTTCTTATGTGAATATATTTAAAGTGCAAACTCTGAAGATGCTGGGCTATAAGAATAACTGAGTCAGAGGAGATAGACTAGCAAACCCACAGTTAGATTACAGTGTGGTAAGTGTCAAAGCAGGGATGCTTAGGGGAGAGAATTGCACTCGCTTTAGGGCCAGAGGAGATGGCTAAGCTGAATTCTAAAGAGGAGGTATGTGATGAAATGCAGAAGCTGCAGCATTGAGAACAGGGAAGGATGTTCAGAGAACTGCAGGTTCTTTGCAGTAAAGGACCTGAGGAAGGCATGTCCAGGAGAATTTTGGGAAAAATAGAGGCCAGGTCAGTAAGAAGAAAGAGGTACACTTTATAATACTGCCTTTCATCCTTTTTGTGTCACACTTGTAACATGTCTTTGTTTCTGAGAATGGTAGGAGATCAATCTTAGACCCTGTATCCCTTTGTGCTAATTAGACCAACTCCCCTGTGTACTCATACAGTCATTCACTATCATAGTTATTTAGTCGTTTTTTTCTTAGGTTTTCACTCCTGACATTCAATGGCAGGTGCTAAAAGCTGCCTGTGAGGCGTGAGTGACACGAAAAAGGCAAAAACAGCATTAGTAGCCTGAGTAAAGTGTCTTTTTGGAGTCCCAAAGCAGTTTATTCTTTGAATTTTTGCAGATGTGTGTGAGGATTTTAGTGTGTTAGGTGAGAATGAGAATCATTCTGAAAAACAAAAAAATATGGTGCTTAGTTTCAGAGAATGATAACTCATCAGGATTCATGAATGCGGTTTCTCTTTTAGGGTGATGACAGCTAAAATTAAAGCTATTATTTTTCTACTAGATGCATATCTGGTCTATTAATTATGCATTCAACACATCATGTGCAAAATGAGTTAAGGGATAAGGATTAATGGATCAAGAAAATCACAGCTGTAAATAATAAAAATATCCTCTTCAATTGTTTCATAATTTTATGCTGACTTTAATGTAACATTTTTATTAAATACGTTTTTACCCCAAAAAATTGCAGCTCAGAAGTAAACATCAATGCATTGTGATCATAGCCAGGAATAACCACTCAAAATATATTCTTGTATAAACTGAGCAACTTTCTGTATAGTTGGCATTTCTTTCTACCAGACCTGTTAGACATTCATCGAAGCCCATCCCTACTCAGCACACAGTAATTTGCTGTGGGATATCGGACACTATCAGGCTGACCATCTGCCATGTTGGTGTCATCTAGAACTGGTCTCTACCAATAAGGGTAGCCCCTAAATACACATGACAAGTATTGAGTACTTGAAAAGCAGTTAGTCCAAATCGAGATTTAAGTGTGAAATATATTCTGGATTTCAAAGACTTTGTAAAAAACAGAAATGTAAAATATCACATTAATAATTGTTTATATTCATCTTACAATGATAAAATTTTGAATATATATAACATTGGATATATATAATATTTTGGATATATTATTAAAATTAGATTTACCTGATTTCTTTTTACTATTTTAAATATGGCTACTAGAAAACTTGAAATTCCTAGGTTAGCTCACATTTGTGGTTTACATTATTTTATTTTATTTTTTTTGATGTAGACCACTTTTTAAAGTCTTTATTGAATTTGTTACAGTATTGCTTCTGTTTTTTATCATGTTTTGGTTTTTTGGTTGCGAGGCATGTGGGAATCTTACTTAGCTCTCCAACCAGGGATCGAACCCACACCACCTGTATTGGAAGGTGAAGTCTTAACCACTAGACTGCCAGGGAAGTCCCTTACATTATATTTTTATTGGGTAACACCGATCTGAGATGTTTTTGTTGGGTAATTACATGGATGCACTGTGTTTTCCCCTGATTTTAAAGGCAACATTATCATTTACAAAATTATCACCTCTATTTCACAGTTACCTCATATGGACCTTATGAATCTACTTCTCTCTTAGCCAAATTAATTCAGGAGAGCTTTCTAAGCAAGTTTTTCTGTTATAGACTTTTGAGAGTTTCATTATTAATAATATCTTCATTTAACCCTTTCATTTAAATAAAAATTGTTTGGCTACAAATTATATATTCAAAGTTACTTTCTTTTTTTATTTTTTGAATTTTATTTTATTTTTTTATATAGCAGGTTCTTATTATTTATCCATTTTATACATATTAGTGTATAAATGTCAATCCCAATCTCCCAATTCATCACAGCACCACCACTGCCCCCTGCCACTTTCCCCCCTTGATGACCATATATTTGTTCTCTACCTCTGTGGCTCAATTTCTGCCCTGCAAACCGATTCATCTGTACCATTTTTCTAGGTTCCACATATATGCGTTAATATATATTTCATTTTCTCTTTCTAACTCACTTCACTCTGTATGACAGTCTCTAGATGAATCAATGTCTCTACAAATGACCCAATTTTATTCTTTTTATGGCTGAGTAATATTCCATTGTATATATGTACCACATATTCTTTATCCATTCGTCTGCTGATGGGCACTTAGGTTGCTTCCATCTCCTGGCTATTGTAAACAGTGCTGCAATGAACATTGGGGTGAATGTGTCTTTCTGAATTACAGTTTGCTCTAGGTATATGCCCAGTAGCGGGATTGCTGGGCCATATGGTAATTCTATTTTAGTTTTTTAAGGAACCTCCATACTGTTCTCCATAATGGCTGTATCAATTTACATTCCCACCGACAGTGCAAGAGGGTTCCGTTTTCTCGACACCCTCTCCAGCATTTGTTGTTTGTAGATTTTCTGATGATGCCCATTCTAACTGGTGTGAGGTAATACCTCATCGTAGTTTTGATTTGCATTTCTCTAATAATTAGTGATGTTGAGCAGCTTTTCATGTGCTTCTTGGCCATCTGTATGTCTTCTTTGGAGAAATATCTATATAGGTCTTCTGCCCATTTTTGGATTGGATTGTGTGATTTTTTGATATTGAACTGCATGAGCTGCTTATATATTTTGGAGATTAATCCTTTGTCCATTGATTTGTTTGCAAATATTTTCTCCCATTCTGAGGGGTGTCTTTTTGTCTTGTTTGTAGTTTCCTTTGCTTTGCAAAAGCTTTTAAGTTTCATTAGGTCCCATTCATTTATTTTTGTTTTTATTTCCATTTCTCTAAGAGGTGGATCAAAAAAGACCTTGCTGTGACTTATGTCAAAGAGTGTTCTTCCTATGTTTTCTTCTAAGAGTTTTATAGTGTCCGGTCTTACATTTAGATCTCTAATTCATTCTGAGTTTATTTTTGTGTATGGTGTTAAGGAGTGTTCTAATTTCATTCTTTTACATGTAGCTGTCCAGTTTTCCCAGCACCAGTTATTGAAGAGGCTGTCTTTTCTCCATTGTATATCCTTGCCTCCTTTGTCATAGATTATTTGACGATAGGTGCGTGAGTATATCTCTGGGCTTTCTATCCTGTTCCATTGATCTATATCTCTGTTTTTATGCCAGTACCATATTGTCTTGATTACTGTAGTTTTGTAGTGTAATCTGGAGTCAAGGAGTCTGATTCCTCCAGCCCTGTTATTTTCCCTCAGACTGCTTTGGCTATTCAGGTTTTTTTGTGTCTCCATATACATTTTAAGATTTTTTGTTCTAGTTCTGTAAATAATGCCATTGGTAATTTGATAAGGATTGCATAGAATCGGTAGATTGCTTTGGGTAGTATAGTTATTTTCACAATGTTGATTCTTCCAATCCAAGAACATGGTATATCTCTCTGTCTGTTTGTATCACATTTAATTTCTTTTATCAGTGTCTTACACTTTTCTGCATACAGGTCTTTTGTCTCCCTAGGTAGGTTTATTCCTAGGTATTTTATTCTTTTTGTTGCAATGGTAAATGGGAGTGTTACCTTAGTTTCTCTTTCAGATTTCTCATCATTAGTGTATAAAAATACAAGAGATTTCTGTGCATTAATTTTGTATCCTGCTACTTTATCAAATTCATTGATTAGCTCTAGTAGTTTTCTGGTGGCATCTTTAGGATTCTCTATGTATAGTATCATGACATCTGCAAACAGTGACAGTTTTACTTCTTCTTTTCCAATTTGTATTCCTTTTATTTCTTTTTCGTCTCTGATTGCCATGGCTAGGACTTTGAAAGCTATATTGAATAATAGTGGTGAGAGTGGACATCCTTGTCTTGTTCCTGATCTTAGAGGAAATGCTTTCAGTTTTTCACCATTGAGAATGATGTTTGCTGTGGGTTTGTTGTATATGGCCTTTATTATGTTGAGGTAGGTTCCCTCTATGCCCACTTTATGGATAGTTTTTATCATAAATGGTGTTGAATTTTGTCAAAAGCTTTTTCTGCATCTACTGAGATAATCATATGGTTTTTCTTCTTAAGATGTTTAGTATGGTGTATCACGTTGTTTGATTTGTGCATATTAAAGAATCTTTGCATCCTGGGATAAATCCCACTCGATCATGGTGTATGATCCTTTTAACGTGTTGTTGGATTCTGTTTGCTGGTATTTTGTTGAGGATTTTTGCATCTATATTCATCAGTCATATTGGTCTGTAATTTTCTTTTTTTGTAGTATCTTTGTCTGGTTTTGGTATCAGGGTGATGGTGGCCTCATAGAATGAGTTTGGGAGTGTTCCTTCCTCTGCCGTTTTTTAGAAGAGAATGAGAAGGATCAGTGTTAGCTCTTCTCTAAATGTTTGATAGAATTCACCTGTGAAGCCATCTGGTCCTGGACTTTTGTTTGTTAGAAGATTTTTAATCACAGTTTCAATTTCATTACTTGTGATTGTTCTGTTTATATTTTCTGTTTCTTCCTGCTTCAGTCTTGGAAGGTTATACCTTTCTAAGAATTTGTCCATTTCTTCCAGGTTGTCCATTTTATTCATATAGAGTTGCTTGTAGTAGCCTCTTAGGATGCTTTGTATTTCCGCGGTGTCTGTGGTAAATTCTTTTCATTTCTAATTTTATTGATTTAGTCCTCTCCCTCTTTTTCTTGATGAGTTTGGCTAATGGTTTATCAATTTTGTTTATCTTCTCAAAGAACCTGCTTTTAGTTTTATTGATCTTTGCTATTGTTTTCTTTGTTTCTATTTCATTTATTTCTGCTTGATCTTTATGATTTCTTTCCTTCTGCTAACTTTGGGTTTTGTTTGTTCTTCTTTCTCTAGTTCCTTTCGGTGTAAAGTTAGATTGTTTATTTGAGAGTTTCTTGAGGTAGGCTTGTATTGCTATAAACTTCCCTCTTAGAACTGGTTTTGCTGCATCCCATAGGTTTTGGGTTGTCGTGTTTTCATTGTTATTTGTCTCTAGGTATTTTTTGATTTCCTCTTTGACTTCTTCAGTGATCTCTTGGTTATTTAGTAGCATATTGTTTAGTCTCCATGTGTTTGTGTTTTTTATATTTTTTCCCTGTAATTGATTTCTAATCTCATAGTGTTGTGGTCTGAAAAGGTGCTTGATATGATTTCAATTTTCTTAAATTTACTGAGGCTTGATTTATGATCCAAGATCTATCCTGGAGCATGTTCTGCGAGCACTTGAGAAGAAAGTGCTTTTGTATGGAATGTCCTATAAATATCAATTGAATCTATCTGGTCTATTGTGTCATTTAAAGCTTGTGTTTCCTTATTAATTTTCTGTTTGGATGATCTGTCCATTGGTGTAAGTGTGGTGTTAAATTTCTCCCACTATTATTGTGTTACTGTCGATTTCCTCTTTTAGAGCTGTTAGCAGTTGCCTTATGTATTGAGGTGCTCCTATGTTGGGAGCATATATATTTTTAATTGTTCTATCTTCTTCTTGGATTGATCCCTTCATCATTATGTAGTGTCTTTCCTTGTCTCCTGTAACATTCTTTATTTGAAAGTCTATGTTATCTGATATGAGTATTGCTACTCCAGCTTTCTTTTGATTTCCATCTGCATGGAATATCTTTTTCCATCCCCTCACTTTCAGTCTGTATGTGTCCCTAGGTCTGAAGTGGGTCTCTTGTAGACAGCATATATATGCGTCTCGCTTTTGTATCCATTCAGTGAACTTGTGTCTTTTGGTTGGAGCATTTAATCTATTCATGTTTAAGGTAATTATCGATATGTATGTTCCTATTAGCATTTTCTTAATTGTTTTGGGTTTGTTTTGTATGTCCTTTTCTTCTCTTGTGTTTCCCACTTAGAGAAGTTCCTTTAGCATTTGTAGTAGAGCTGGTTTCGTGGTGCTAAATTCTCTTAGCTTTTGCTTGTCTGTAAAGCTTTTGATTTCTCCATCAAATCTGATTGAGATCCTTGCAGGGTAGAGTAATCTTGGTTGTAGTTTCTTCCCTTTCATCACTTTAATTATGTCATGCTACTCCCTTCTGGCTTGTAGAGCTTCTGCTGAGAAATCAGCTGTTAAGCTTATGGGAGTTCCATTGTATGTTGTTTGTCGTTTTTCCCTTGCTGCTTTCAATAAATTTTTCTTTGTCTTTAATTTTTGCCAATTTGATTACTATGTGTCTCGGTGTGTTTCTCCTTGGGTTTATCCTGTATTGGACACTCTGCACTTCCTGGGCTTGCTTGAGTGTTTCCTTTCCCATGTTAGGTAAGTTTTTGACTATAATCTCTCAAATTTTTTCTTGGGTCCTTTCTCTCTCTCTTCTCCTTCTGGGACCTCTATAATGCGAATATTGTTACGTTTAATGTTGTCCCAGAGGTGTCTTAGGCTGTCTGCATTTCTTTTCATTCTTTTTTCTTTATTCTGTTCTGCAGCAGTGATTTCCACCATTCTGTCTTCCAGGTCACTTATTCGTTCTTCTGCCTCAGTTATTCTGCTACTGATTCCTTCTAGTGTAGTTTTCATTTCAGTTATTGAATTATTCATCTCTGTTTGTTTGTTCTTTAATTCTTCTAGCTCTTTGTTAAACATTTCTTTCATCTTCTTGATCTTTGCCTCCATTCTTTTTCCAAGGTCCTGGATCATCTTCACTATCATTATTCTGAATTCTTTTTCTGGAAGGTTCCATATCTCCGCTTCGTTTGGTTGTTTTTCTGGGGTTTTATCTTTTTCCTTCATGTGGTACACAGCCCTCTGCCTTTTCATCTTGTCTATCTTTCTGTGAATGTGGTTTTTGTTCTACAGGCTCAGGATTGTAGTTCTTCTTGCTTGTGTTGTCTGACCTCTGGTGGATGAGGCTATCTAAGAGGCTTGAGCTAGTTTCCTGATGCGAGGGACTGGTGGGTAGAGGTGGCTGTTGCTCTGGTGGGCAGAGCACAGTAAAACTTTAATCCACTTGTCTGATGGTGGGTGGGGCTGGGTTTCCTCCCTGTTGGTTGTTTGGCCTGAGGCCATGCAACACTGGAGCCTACCTGGGATCTTTGGTGGGGCTAATGGCAGACTCTGGGAGGGCTCACTCCAAGGAGTACTTCCCAGAATTTCTGCTGCCAGTGTCCTTGTCCCCACGGTGAACCACAGCCACACAGCCACCCCCTGCCTCTGCAGGAGACCCTCCAACACTAGCAGGTAGGTCTGGTTCAGTCTCCAGTGGGATCACTGCTCCTTCCCCTGGGTCCTGATGCGCACACTACTCTGTGTGTGCCCTCCAAGAGTGGAGTCTCTGTTTCCCCCAGTCCTGTCGAAGTCCTGCAATCAAATCTCACTAGCCTCCAAAGTCTGATTCTCTGGGAATTCCTCCTCCCGTTGCTGGACCCTATGTTGGGAAGCCTGGTGTTGGGCTCAGAACCTTCACTCCAGTGGGTGGACCTCTGTGTTATAAGTGTTCTTCAGTGTGTGAATCACCCACCCAGTAGTTATGGGATTTAATTTTATTGTGATTGCACCCCTCCTCTGGTCTCATTATGGCTTCTCCTTTGTCTTTGGGTGTGGGGTATCTGTTTTGGTGAGTTCCAGTGTCTTCCTGTCGATGATTGTTCAGCAGTTATTTGTGATTCTGGTACTCTTGCAAGAGGGAGTGAGAGCACATCCTTCCACTCCGCTATCTTGAACCCAAAGTTATTTTCCTTTAACACTTTTTCTGTCTCTCCACAATGCTTGCACAATTTTTACAATTGTTTTAAGGTCCATTAGCATTCTTATTGCTTCTTCTGTAGTTCCAACTTTGGGTTCAGTGAAGGGATTTAGCTTCTAGGGTTAGATTACCATTTTCCTAATTAATTTTTACTGGTTCTTTTACTTTACTCTCTTAATAGCTCAAATGGAATTTCAGTTGATCCTTTCATGGCTGTTGGTCAAAATGAGTAATTTTTGACTCTTAAGAGAAGAAGGGTCTCTCTTACCTAAAAAGTGTTGCAACCACCTATATTGGAAATACAGGTTTCTTGAATGCTTTAACTGTCTCTTGGTGAACTTTCAGTTTTGTTCTACCCACGATTCTATCTTACCTCATTTTTCTTATTTAAATATTATTAGTAATGACCATAATCATGATATCATATTTCACGTTTGGATGTAAACATTTAGTATTAACTATACATATTATGCCTTTGGCCAAATATGTTTGTTATTATATTTTGCATTCCATATATATGTCTGTCCAGATATATGTCTATTAAATATACATAGACATATATCTAGACATATATCTAGAGAGAGATTCAAACAGCACATATATATGTGTATATATATGTTTAATAGACATATGTCTGGTGAGAGAAATATATACATATATATGTGCTATTTGATTATTTCTCTAAAAAATGATTTAAAAGATTTGTAATTAAACTAGTATTTACCTAGTGCAGACTGAGTATCTTGCTGGACTTCTGTTCATATTTGAGGCTTATATTGTACCTAATGAAAAATAGACCAATTACTTATGCTTTTCTAGTAAACAGTAGCTGAATGCAGGTAAGTATATGTAAACAAAAATATAGTCTTTCAGATTTGTGTCAAAAGGTTTAAAATACATTTTGACTTTAAAATATAAAGTCAGATACATTCATGATTAATGTACATAGAGAATTTTTTTTATATTCATTCCTTTGTTTTATTTTTTAGATTCCACATGTAAGTGATAACATACAGCATTTGTCTTTGTCTGACTTATTTCATTAAGTATAATACTCTCCACGTCCATTCATCTTGTTGTAAATGGCAAAATTTCATTCTTTTTTATGGCTCAGTAGTATTCCAGTGTGTGTGTGTGTGTGCGTGTGTGTGTGCGTGTGTGTGTGTGTGTGTGTGTGTGTGTATACCACATCTTCTTTGTCCATTCATCTCTTGATGGGCACCTAGGTTGCTTCCATATCTTGGCTATTGTAAATAATGCTGCTGTGAACATCGCGGTGCATGTATCTTTTTGAATTAGCACTTTTGTTTTCTTCAGATATATACCCAGGAGTGGAATTGCTGGATCATATGGTAGTTCTATTTTTAGTTTTTTGAGGAACCTCCACACTGTTTTCCATAGTGGCTGCACTAATTTACATTCCCACCAACAGTGTACAAGGGTTGCCTTTTCTCGACATCCTCGTCAACGTTTGCTATTTATGGTGTTTTTGATGATAGCCTTTCTGACAGGTGTGAGGTGATATGTCATTGTGGTTTTGATTTGCATTTCTGTGATGATTAGCAATATTGAGCATCTTTTCATGTGCCTGTTGGTCATCTATATGTGTTTAGGAAAATGTCTATTCAGGTTTTCTGCCCATTGTTGAATCAATTTTTTTTTTTTGATACTGAGTTGTATGAACTCTTCAGATATTTTGGATATTAACTCCTTATAGGTTATATTATTTGCAAATATTTTCTCCCATTCAGTAGATTGTCTTTTCATTTTGTTGATGGTTTCCTTTACTGTGCAAAAACTTTTAAGTTCAATTAGGTCCCAATTGTTTATTTTGCTTTTGTTTCCTTTGCCTAAGGAGACAGATACAAAAACTATTGCTGTGATTTATGTTAAAGACTGATCAGCCTATGTTTCCTTCTTGCAGTTTCCTTCTCTCTGGTCTTACATTTAGGTCTTTAATCCATTTTGAGTTTATTTTTGTATGTGGTGTGAGAAAATGTTCTAATTTCATTCTTTTATGTGTAGCTGTCCAGTTTTCTCAGCACAATTTATTGAGCAGACTGTCTTTTTCTCAGTGTATATTGTTGCTTCTTTTGTTGTAGATTAATTGACCATAGGTGAATGGGTTTATTTCTAGGCCCTTTATTCTGTGCCATTGATCTATGTGTCTGTTTTTGTATCAGTACTATACTGTTTGAATTACTGTAGCTTTGTAGTATAGTCTGACAGGAGAGAGTGTGGTAACTCCAGCTCTGTTCTTCTTTCTCAAGATTGCTTTGGTGAGAATATATATTTTAATCTCATATTATGCACTGCTAATGTTGGAATATTATAGTGGAATATATTAATATGGATATTATCTCATCTGATAATCCATTCCTATTTACTTACCCTGTTTTTATTTTAACTATTACATTTACCATTATGCTAAACAAATAATTACATTTCTCTCAAAATATAATTATACACTCTCTACAAAGCCATCACTAATTAACTAATCACACAATTATTTCTTTCTTCTCAGAATTCTGCATTAACTTCTTGCACCCCATGCATATATATATTTTTTTGATGCATTGCTTTTCCAACAATACTATAAGCAGCTAGATGTTTGAGTAATGACCATGTTTTACACAGTATTTTGGGGCATTGTAATATATCTAGGAGTTCGGTTATTTGTATGGTAGATTCTTAATAACTTCATGTTATTATATGATTTTTATGCATCAATTAATGTCATATAAATTTTCTTCTTTAACTTATTGATATGGTGAATTACACTGATAGATTTTTGAATGGTGAACCTGCCTTGCAAACCTGGATAAATCCCACTTGGCTATGTTGTATAATTATTTTTATACTGCTTGATTTGACTTTCAAATATTTTGTTGAACTTTTAAATATCTAAGTTCATGAGAGATTTTGATCTGTGGTTTTCATCCATTGCACTGTCATTTTCTGGTATCGAGATTGAGGTAATACTGGCCTCTTAAAGTAAATTGAGAAAGATTCCCTCCTTTTTTATTTTATGGAAAACTTGATTAAAATTGGTGGCAGTTCTTCTTTAAATGCATGGTAGACTTCTTTATCAACCACCACTTGTTTTTGTAAATAAAGTTTTATTGGAACACAGCCAAGCTCATTTATTTACATATTGTTTATGACTGCTTTCATGTTACAATGGCAGAGATGAATATTTGCAACAGAAACTTTTGCTCACAAATTATAAAAATATTCAATAGCTGTCCGTTTTGCAGATAAAATTTGCCGTCCTCTGATTTAAACCATTTTTCCTATCCAAACTTTTCATTATGATAAGCAAATTAATTGTTTGGTCCTGACCTGTCTTTTGATGAAGGAAATGATCTGAAGCAAATGATCAGTAGGCGAGAAAGTGACTAATTAGAACCCTAACAGTTCAGTGACAGGACTACCAACATCTAAATAATTTAGGATATGTTATTTTGCCATTTGTGATACAAGTTTCTCCCCCAGTATCTCAGGAGGCTGTAGCATCAGTGTCTTTTGGAATGCCTACGAAAATTTAAATTTGGAAATGGACACCACGTTAAAGCTGAGTCATCTCAGCAGGGTACTTGAAGATTGGTATTAATATGCACCCACGAATCCCTCAGTGGTACTTACTGGAAACCTACTTTCATTCCATCTCTGAATCCAGTAAACTAAAACAACTTACTGTTAGCTCTGGCCTTGGTGTGAAAGTTAAGTTTCTTATTTGTTCTCCTCTGGTGCTTTGTTCTCTATTCCCTAATGTGATTTTGTTACTACAAATCTTTCTTGAACTGTCAGATAAAATGGATTGTGCCAAGGTCTCTGAATCAGACAGCTTCTCTGCCTGAACTTGCAGCTTCAGCTTAAGTTGTTCCAGTTGGCCCTTTCATGCCTTTTGAGCCTCCACTCAAGCTGATTAATTTTTATTCTTTTATCTGTTTAGGAGTGAAGAACATTGTCAATGGTTGGGAATTTTCGTAATGACCCTGACATCTCTCTCTGATTTTACTTGTGCTCTTAAATCTTGCATTTCCTTGCATGTATATTTTCCATCTGGTTTTATTATAAACCTCACTACGGCTAGTTATATGCAGGTCACACATCCCAGAAATCACAGCCAAGCATTCCCCTAATTTTCTCAATACTAGTGGTCTAGGAGGAGCTATAAATTTTGCTGAAAAGAAGAGGGGAGATTGGCTAGTAGCCAGTTGGGAAATGCTAGTCAAAAAAATCTCAAAGACAAATATTTTGGTTAAAGTTGGAAATAAGATAAAATTTATATTCTGTTTTGGACCCCCAAAGACCCTGCTGTTTATGCTATATATTGACCAGTTCTTCCTTTGCCATGGTAGTTTTGCCATTATCTAAATGTGTTGTGAGATTTTCTTCAAAAATTTTCTAAGGTGTATTATGTATGGGGACATGAATTGACAAAAATGACCATTTTGTTTATGTGATTTCTGTAGAAGCACTTTACAAAAACTCATTCCATAACTAACCTGAGAATTTTAAATGAACAAAGGAAAATCCCTGAGCCACCAATTCTTTGTCACACTGGTTTAACTTACAAATTTTGCTAATAAGAATGCCAAGTCATTATTCAAAGGGTATTGTCCTATTTTACATATAATTTTAACATGCATGAGTATTTGATTTTATGTCCTACAGCAAATTAAATATAGAAATTTATATCTACTGTAACCAATCAATTATATTGGTTGCAATGAGAAGTTAAAAACAAAGGAAAAGACAATAAATGAAGACAAATACTCAGCATCCCCTTACACACTAACACATTTCAACACAGACACACATGTGCCCACACAGCACGTGTAACACCCACCTGTAAACATCCAACTTAATGCATAGACACTCTTTCAAACACACACACACACACACACACACCAATCCCAGTATATGCGCAATACCTCATCTTAATATAT
The DNA here is from genome assembly GCF_039906515.1 of Pseudorca crassidens. NCBI lineage: Eukaryota > Metazoa > Chordata > Mammalia > Artiodactyla > Delphinidae > Pseudorca > Pseudorca crassidens. The sequence continues at coordinate 9,283,286 of NC_090307.1, forward strand.
ATACTATTCTAAATCCCGACATGCATGTATATAATACACCCAACCACTATACATAAATACACAGACCACAACCAATATAAGCATACACATATTATTCATAACCCCAACACATACACCTTTTAATACACTCACATATCAATATTCACATGCATCAGCACACCTACTCTCTTCTCTCCCCAACCCACCTTGAAATTACCATTTTATTCCATATTTCCTCCACTCTTCCCACCCCCTTCCCACTCTCGTGCATCCTGTTTCATATATATTCCACATCAATCACCCACACACTTCCATCCCATTATCCACACACAAGCCTAAATGAATACATACACATAAAATTTGGAGAATGACTAATATCCCTACAAACTTCAAGGAAATCCTTTCAAGGGTATTATAGTATAAATCAGCATATTATCATAAGCTAAGGATCCAGAAAGATTACATCACATTCATTCTTCTTTATTTTAGAAGGTAAGAGAATATTTAATATGTTTCAGGAAGATTCCCATTAAACCTATGACATAACAAAACATCGTAATGATGAAAAATCCATAGGGAAAATTTCAACTATTCAGAATGGCATATTTCTTAAGGTTTTCAATTTGCTGATTATTATTTTTTGGATAATCATAGATCTTTCTTGCACTCTAATAATCACATCATTTATATCTCAACCACTTCCTACCATTATAGGGTGACCATACAATGAGAACATTTTTAGTTCAAAAGGGGAAGCTAGTTGTAACTTTGCCTTAACAACAGAGGTAACTCAGAGCTCTCTAGGAAAGACTGTGATCACCCTTCTTATGCAGAAGTTGAAGATACTCTCTTTACTTCATCATTTTCCATTCACTGTTGAGCCCACTCTAATCTGGGTCTTTCCCTCTTCACTCTGTAAAAATTACTTTTTGTGATGCTCATCCAATGTCTTAATGAGGCAAATATCCAATGAATACATTTCTCAATTTCTTGACCTCACAGTTGCATATTTTATCCTTGAAATACATCTTTCTTTTTGGCTTCATGATATCACACTTTACTGCCTTTCTTCTTCCTTTCTAGGTCATTCTCTTCAGGCTCCTCCTTCTCTACTTTATTGATACATTCTGGAGTATCCTTGGACCTTGTTCTTAGACTACATTTTCGTTTTCTCCATGTCTTTGTTCCCATGGTTATCTCACCCACGTTTTGGAGTTAAATATGATCCCTCTAATGCCAGTTACCACCAAACTTATGTCTCTGTCCCAGTAAGTTACTGAGGTCTAGCCATGTGTGTCCACCTTCACTTAGATATCTTGTAAGCATCTTAAGTTTAATACGGCAAAACTAAACTCTGCATTTCCCCCCCATACTTCAACTCCAAACCTCCTTTCTCAGGGTTCTCCATTTCATAAACACCTCCTTGATGCACCCACACCAAAAATCCCCCATAACTTTCTTTCCTTATAGCTTATCTTTCATCAAATCCTGCCCATTTTATATCAGCGATGTCTTTTGAGTACATTCCTTTTTCTCCATCTTCATTGGCACTCTCCCTGTCTGATCTACAATGACCTCTACTGCAAATGACTAAATGAAACTCTCTTTCATCCATTTTTATCCTTGTCACCTCCTAGTGATTAGCCATGCTGCAGCTCAAGTAGTTGTTTTACAAGGCAAATTCATTCATGTCTTTACCTTGGTCGAAACCTTTAAAGGTCCTCAGCACTATTAGGACAACCTTGAAAATATTTTAAGTCTTGCACGATTCGTCCCATATTAATCAACCTAATTCTCAATCCTCATCTCCTGCCAAATCCATCTGCTCATTACAGTGGCTTTGTTTCCATTCCCTAAAATGCCCTTTTCAGCACCAGGACAGTCATACATGCAGTTTCATTTGAATATGCTTCATTCCTTCTCTTTAATCTGATTATGCTTTAAGTCTAAATTTTCTTTATTTTCTTTAGGGTGTATTAGTCCCCAGTTTATGCCTCTCAAGGGGATATGGGGATATATGTATAAGTATAGCTGATTCACTTTGTTATACAGCAGAAACTAACACAGCATTGTAAAACAATTATACTCCAATAAAGATGTTTAAAAAAACCTGTATATTTTCTTTCACTACATAAGTCACAGTTGTAATTGCATGGTTACTGGGGTGATGTTGTTAAATTTCTGTTTCCCTTACTAGATTAAAGTTCCATGTCTTTTATCACTCACATTGTAACATATGTCTAGCACACAGTAAGCATGAAGTAAATATTCGTTGAATGAATAAGAGTTGTAAACATTTAATGTAAAAGAACTACTAAGTAAGCTGAACTCAGAGTGTACAAAAAGAAACAACCTTATTTTTTTCTGCTATACCTTTAAAATTGTTTTGCTGGTTCTTTCTTTCTCACCTCTTGGATAAGATCTCAGGAATACTCCATAGTTTGATTTTCAATCTCATATAATGAAAGTCTTCAAACCAATAAAAACTATAGTCCAGACTAAATACAGATCCATGCTTAATTCAACTTGAAATTTAAGATTTTTGTCCTCCTGTTGCCTGGACCAATATTGGCTTTGGAAACCTGCAGTGGGACTTTCTTCTCACTTTTTTTTTTATGTCAGGCCAAAGGGGTAGGAGTGAGGAAAAAGGGGCATAATACATAGTAGATTCAGTTATAGCCTAGGATCAGTGCCCACCGGATGGGATAGTGGTTTCTCCTTGTTTGATTATATTTAAAAGCCATAGGAAGAAGCCTATATAGAGGTACAGGTAAATCATGTAAGAATAAGAATAAATGTTTTGGAGGATAATGAGTCTCTAGGAGTATTGTTTTTGGAAAGAATCAAGTACACAAGTACTACAGGGATACACCTAGAATACAAGGAACAGTTTTTCATTTGACACTGCAGGAAAGCATATAATTTTGAGGACAGATAATTATAGCTTTGTAGATGAGTGAAGAGTAGGGGGTAATGAAATGATTTTTACTCTTGACAACTTCATTTTATTCTCTTGGAATTCGGAGGCAATATCATCAGTTGGTGGAGTGTGTGGATTATGGATTGTTAGAGCAAAATTTCTTAGAAGAATTGAGCTTGAGCACATGTCAAAGTATATTAACTTGTTAATGAAGGAACTCACAAGAAGATGATAGAGTGTGTCAGGTCAAAGCAGTATTAGGGAGAAGGATTTTATATACAGTACATGAAAAACTGTTTATATTGGGGTGGCCAAAACGTTCATTCAGGTTTTTTGTAATATGTTACAGAAAAACCCGAAGGAACTTTTTGGCCAGCCCAATATAATTAGGTTTTTAAGGGCAGATGCTGGTTTATTTACCATGATTATAAATCTGTTACAGCTGGAAAATTATCTTATCTTATTAGTTGGTATGGATTAAACTTCGTAGCTCAGCGATTAGAGCCAACTTCCCAGTGTTTCCGGCATGAATCATTCAAAAATAACAAGTCACATACCTGAGAAGCAGACATTATGTAATTGACCTGTGACTGTTAATCAGACACGTCAAGTTAGAAGTTTCTATTCCCTTTCAAGGGTACATTTAACACATGGATACAAAATGGTTTCAAAGAGAGATTGTTTAGAAGAGGTAGCCATCACAAAATTTCTTCAGCATGCATCCAAATATTCTAGTGACACAATTTACTTATTTTTCAGGTCTTCAGCAAAACTTTTTTCTATCTTGGTCCCCTCTTTGGGACTAGATAACCATAGATTTATCTTGACCATGAACATAAAAGTCCTCGTTAAAATTTTGTGGTACAGACATTAAATAAATTTTCTGCCTATTAATCGCTCTCTGAAATCTTGAGTGTAATGAGAAATTAAAACATGCTTACCTAATACAATAGGATTGCAATCACGATTATAAATATTTTTTACAAATTTGGTATTGTTCTTTTAACTCAGTTTATAATATGGCAGGGGGCAATTTCCAGTTAAAATCTAAAGATTTAATATGAGAATGAAAGAAAGGAAGAGGATACAGAAAAAGAGGTTTATAAGGAAGGAGCTGGTAGATATTCCTTAATGAATTGAGGAAGTTCTCTTCTATTCCTAATTTGTGGAGAGACTTTTTTTTTAAGTCATGAATGGTTGGTGGGGTTGGTCAACAAATCTAAATCCTATTTAGATTATCTATTTTTCACTGTGTGAGGTTTGGTAATTTTTGCCTTTCAAGGAATTGTTCCCTTTTATCTAAATTATCACTTTTGTGATATATAGTTGTTCAAAGATTTCCTATATTGTCCCCTTGAGGTCCATGCTTACAAACCAGCCAGTTCATTTCTAGGTTAGTATCTTTCTCATATCACTTTGCCAAATATAGCCAATGGCATTCACCCCATGCTAATAATATATATGCCCCAGGGACACAAAGTTATTATATACATGACATACCTTTGACAAATGTTTTTCCATTATATATACATAGATGACTGTTGCTCTATCTACCTCTAATAACTGTCTCTTCATTGCCTATGGCACATATATTATGTATTAATTTTTTTTTTTTGCTGTATCAGAACCCACTTCTTGTACCAATTCCTGTATCAGCTGGGATAGGTTAGGTTTTGCAGCATGATACAGCTGGATCTTTACTACCACTATGTAGTATATTGCTCTTCTGTATGGCAGAGGAATTGCATTTTGGCATATACCAACAGTTATAAAACTCTTGGTTCGGAAGTGACATCTTTAATATCTCTTATCCACTCACTAAACAAAACTTGTCACATGGTCTCTCTAAACCACAGTGGTCCTAAGATGTCAATGCTATTTCATGCCCAAAAGGCAGAGAGCCATTAATGTTTGGTGAACAGCAGTGATGAACACCATAAGTCCTATCATCCTTATTTACACTCATTTACCATTGTAAATTCCTAAGGAAAATTAAATATCAAAAAATGATTTTAATTTTTTAACATAATTATTTGATAAATGTTTGGACTGATTTGTGATTCCCCACTCCCCCCCCAGAAAAATTCATAGGTTGAAGTCATAACCCCCAATGTGACTGTATTTGGAGATGGGGCCTTTAAGGAGGTAATTAAGGCTAAATGAAGTCATAAAAGTGAGGCCCTAATCCAGTAGGACTAATGTCCTTATAAGAAGAGGACGAGGCACCAGGAGTGGGTACACACAGAGAAAAGGCCATGTGAGGAGACAGAGGGAAGGTGGCCCTCTGTAAGCCAAAGAGAGAGGCCTTAGGAAATATCAAACCTGCTGATGCCTTGATCTTGTATTCCCAGCCTCCAGAAGTATGAGAAAATAAACTTCTGTTGTTTAAGCCACACAGTCTGTGATATTTTGTTATAGCAGCCCCAGCTGACTAATACAGTAAACATGGCAATCTTAATAAGTTATTTGGTAAATATATTTAGAATTAATTAAATATATATATGATATATATTATATATATACTTTCCAGAGGTGGGTTATTTTATATATTTTTCTAGGGAAACCTGTAATTGAGTTTGAAATATGTAACCTCATTTGCATTGTGTAATTGAATTGCCCAAAGGATTGCAGTAAAATTTATCTGCAGTAATTGTGTGAGTTGGGTGGGGTCATGAAATCAATCTAATGCAAAGTACCTTTCAATAATTACAGAAATGCTTTCTTTTCATAATCTCACTGTTACAGACTTAGCAAGATATGTACATTTATGTACACTAAACTGGGGTTTAGAGAAATCAAATGTGTTGACATATGTTTATTAATTCCATTTTTACTTGAAAATACATTAGCTTAGGGATTCTATTGTTAAACATATGAATTTATATTGCCACTAATTTTTAAAGTTTTAGAATAGAGAAAATATTTTTTTAAATTAATTTTTGTTTTTTAAATAAATTGAATATGTTCTATTAAAGAAAGGATATTTTCACCACAGCATAGTGAATGTGAAGCATTTTTGATTTTAGCATTATGTTTAAAATTTTTTTCTCATTACAAACATTTTTTTAAGTCAGTATCAAAGATGGAACAGTGTAATTACTGCATATTCTATAGGGATTATACTTCTAAAAATATATTTTTCTATCTGCTGTACAGCAAGTCATAAGTACACATAGTTTATACATTTGAAGCATTTAAATGAATTACTTGCAGGCTTGTGCTTATTCTATAAATTCATTTTCAGCTGTCAGGAACTTAGACTATTTAAATGAACCTTTATTAGAATGCTTTCTTTTGTACTCTCTTTATCTACAACTAGTTCAGAGTAATAACAATAATAGCAGTAATACTATTAATTCCGATAAAACAGCTAATATTTACTGAGCATTTTCTATGAGCTAGACCTCCTGCTAAGTACTTTACATTGTTTCCCTTAATCTTACCCAAAAACGTATAATTTAGGTATAATCACCAATATCTTATTACAAAAGAGAAAATGAAAGCTAACAGAATTAATATGAGTTTAACATCTAGTAAGTGGAGTCCGGATTGGAACTGAAACAGCTCATTTCATGATTCCTGTTCTTATTCATTTGTCCCCCAGTTTAGTATAGCCACATATCACTGGAGAGTTTGCTTCAGTGTTAATCCCCGCACTCTATCCATGGAGATTCTGATCCAGAAGATTTTGACTCACAAACTGCCATGTTTAGAACTATAGTTTAACAACTACTAACAAGTGGTATATGTCTCTCCAAAATGGTAAATTCTAGCTTACAACCAACTGAAGTTTGAAAATTCTGTACAATTGCACTGCGCTTGATTGAATAATGCCTCCCCCCCACCCCCAAATTTGTCTACATCCTAATCACTGAAACCTGTGAATTTTAGATTATTTGGCAAATACTTTGCTCCTAGGATTAAGTTAAAGGTCTTAAAATGGGGATTTTATCCTGGGTTTTCTGGCTAAGCCCTAAATGCAATCACACACTTGTCCTTATACGAGGGAGGAAGAGGGAAATTTCAGACAGAAGAGGAGAAGGTAATGTGATCATGGAGACAGAGAGTGGAGTGATGAGGACACAAACCAAGGATGCCAGGACCCCCCAGAGGCTGAAAGAGGCAGGAACCGATCAGGCTCCAGATCCCCTGAGGGACCACGGCTTTCAGACGGTTTGTCCTCTGCTCAGGGACAGTCCTCAAGTGTGAGAGGGTACATTTCCATTTTGCTAATCCGCCGAGCTTGCGGTAACTTTTCACAACGACTGCAAGATTCTAATACATATACCACGGGATAGCTTTACAAACGTGCTTACTGCGCTTGATACTAGTGAATATGTAACGTGTTGAAGTTTACCTTTAGAATATCTGTGAAGAAAAAATCTGCTTATCAAACCACATGTTTCTAGATGCTGGGCACTAGCTCACTGCGTGTGGATGGGTTGCCAGATTTAGTCTCCATCAGAGACACAATTCAGATAAAATATGTTGGATATCAAATTTAACTGGCTCAGTTAAATTTGAATTTCAGAAAAAATTTTTAGTATAAATTTTTAGTATAAATATGCTCCGTTCAATATTTGGGACATAAATATAGTAAGAACTTCTTTTTATTTATCTAAAATTTGAATTTAACTGGATATTCTGTGTTCTTCTGTCATGTAAAGATAAGTTGGAAAAGAAGCAGGTGGTCTTGTCTTATATAAGAGTTGATGTTCAGAAGACAGGCCCATGTTACTGAGTTGTTCACTCAGCAAAATCCTAAACAAAATAAACATTTTAGAAAAATGGAGCAGACCTGATCCGATTAAATAAAACCTGTTTCCTGGCTCTTATATAAAACAAATGAAAAAATCCAAAAGGAAGAGATGCATGTGGAGCCCGACTCACATAGAATGAGGCAGGAGAAATCACTTGGAGAAATCAGAGGAACTCTTCAGAATGATAGTAATAAAGCTTCAAGGTGGCTTCACATAGAACTTTTGGGAACTTCAAAGCAAATGAGCCTCTCCATCATTATCAGTCTCCAGAGGCTGATAAGTCATAATTATCAGTCTAATTAATTAGAGGCCACTACATTCTTTGGCCTTAAACCACAACAGACCCCTGACAGAAAAGCATTAGTTATTGCCCTGGCCTCACTCTAGGCCGAGGAGAAAGATGAGTGCATGGTAGGCATGTCTAGATTTTGGCAAAACTGTATTTCACACAGAGGTTATTACTCAACACTCAACAAATTAGAGTTGTTATTCAACCCTATTCATCACTGAAGAAAGTGACTTTTTCTCTATGTGGTGGGAGTGCAATGGACCAACTATACTTAGAATTTACTTATGAAGTCATGGTGTGACGTCTAAATGTACCACAAACCTGAAACTGCAATTACATGTGTGAAATCCAAATGCACTAAAAATTTGAATTTTTTGTAGGACACAGCCAGTATTGTAACCTAAGAACATGTTCTACTTTGAATTTCAGTGAAATATTTTTAAATATTTGATTCTTCATATCAATTTACTTACTTCATAAGTATCTTTAGCTAAAAAGTTGAACAAGTATATGCACTGAGTTAGAAAATAACTGTATGTACTCAATCCCTTTTAAAGGTTGGAACTTAGTACCAAATCTGTTGTGATCAAAGGTAAATAATGGCAGTGGTGCCCAAGAGAAGGAAGAGTTAAAAGATGGTTCTAAACAATACTCAAGGCTGTATTTGGCTATATTTTCTCTCTCATTGCAATTGTTTACTTTTATTGGGTTTTCATTGGATCCAGGGTCGTTTATGCTTAGGGATTCTTTGATATCTCCTTGGAGAAAAGTTTATTTTTATTTTTGAGAGGATAGTTGGATATTTCTTTTTGAATAGTTGTGCCTAAGTGATGCTGGCAAGAGGGATACTCTGGACCTGCATATTTGTAAACAATTTCTCTGATACATGAATAGAAAGTCAATAAAAAAAGGGAAAAGACATACTTCTCTTTGTAAATTTTTTATTGGAGTATAGTTGATTTACTATCTTGTGTTAGTTTCAGGTATACAGCCAAATGAACCAGTTATACATATACTTATATCCACTCTTTTTTTAGATTATTTTCTCATATAGGTCATCACAGTGTATTGAGTAGAGTTCCCTGTGCTATACAGCAGGTTCTTATTAGTTATCTATTTTATATATAGTAGTGTGTATATGTCAATCCCAATTTATCCCTCCCCTCAAATCCCCTGGTAACCATAAGTTTGTCTTCTACATCTGTGACTCTACTTCTGTTTTGTAAATAAGTTCATTTGTACCCTTTTTATTAGATTCCACATATAAGTGATATCATATATTTGTCTTTCCATGTCTAACTTACTTCAATCTGTATCACAGTCTCTAGGCCCATCCATGTCACTTGCAAATGGCATTATTTTGTTCTTTTTTATGGCTGAGTAATATTCCATTGTATATATGTATCGCATCTTCTTTATTCATTCCTCTGTTGACAGACATTTAGGTTGCTTCCATGTCCTGGCTATTGTAAATAGTGCTGCAATAAACATTGGGGTGCATGTATCTTTTTGACTTACGGTTTCCTCCAAGTATATGCTCAAGAGTGAGATTGCTGGATCATATGTTAATTCTATTTTTAGTTTCTTAAGGAACCTTCATACTGTTCTCCATAGTGGCTGTACCAATTTACATTCCCACCAACAGTGCAAGAGGGTTCCCTTTTCTCCACACCTTCTCCAGCATTTATTGTTTGTAGATTTTTTGATGTTGGCCATTCTGACCGGTGTGAGGTGATACCTCATTGTAGTTTTGATTTGCATTTCTCTAACAATTAGTGATATTGAGCATCTTTTCATGTGCTTTTTGGCCATCTTTATGTCTATTTAGATCTCCCACCCAATTTTTGATTGGGTTCTTTGTTGTTTTGATACTGAGCTGCATGAGCTGTGTGTATATTTTGGAGATAATCCCTTGTTGGTTGCTTCATTTGCAAATATTTTCTCCCATTCTGAGGGTTGTCTTTTTGTTTTGTTTATGGTTTCCTTTGCTGTGCAAAAGCTTTTAAGTTTAATTAGATCTCATTTGTTTATTTTTGTTTTTATTTTTATTACTCTAGTAGGTGGACCAAAAAAGATCTTGCTGTGATTTATGTCAAAGAGTGTTCTGCCTCTGTTTTCCTCTAAGAGTTTTATAGTGTCTGGCCTTACATTTAGGTCTTTAATCCATGTTGAGTTTATTTTTTTGTATGGTGTAGGGAGTGTTCTAATTTCATTCTTTTACATGTAGCTGTCCAGTTTTCTAAACTCAGGGACCATACTCAAATTTGAAAACATTTTTGGCATCTAAACATATAACAGGATACATTAAAGTTGTTGAAAGAAAAAAATAATTAATGAAATCTTCTAGAGAAATAAAAGGAACTTAAAGTGAAAGTACCAACCTCAAATCACAATCATTTAACAAAATTCAATTTTTGTGCTTCACCACCATAGCATTTCTTTCTTGTTTCAGTACAATTTATATACAGTAAAATGCACAGCTCTTATGGGAATAGCTCAGGGTATCTTTACAGATATATGCAATTGTGTAAGCCCTTCTGGGTACTACAGTTTTTTTTTTTTTTTTAAAGCTTCTTCTCTGGAGTTTTCCTATACTCTCCCGTGTACTCATTGGAAATTATACACATTTATTCTTTATCAGTGTTCTGTACCTAAAGAAATTGAATCCTTAGTAGATGAGCAGATTCATGTCTTAGGTCAGAAAACAAAGCAAAACAAAATAAAATAAACTTCTACCTTGGAATAGGAAAAAAAGTGTATACTTTCACAGGTGCCCCAAGTTGGTGATAAAGAATTAAGAGGTCTGCCCAAGAGAGACCATCTATACCGACATGGGGATAACTCAATGATCAAAAAGAAAATATTAATAACAGTCCTTTGGAGCCAAGTGAGCCTGAAAATGCTGAAGTGTTGTTTAAAGTAATGTTTGCTAGTGCAAAGCCATGACCCTAATGAAGATGGCCGATTCCTCCTAAAAAGAGAGGAATGTTGGAAGTCCATGGGATTGATTTGTTTAGCCAATGTTTGCCCTCTTGAGTAGTTCAAGCAGCAATTGTAGGAATATAGTAATTGATTTCTGCTTGAAATGTGGACTATGTATAAGAAAAGGAATAAAAGATAGATTTGCTGACCGAATCCTGCCGTGGGGTTGCTGAGTCTTGCTCCTACAAGGAGCAGGGAGACTATAAGTCTCAGTACTGTTTAGGATTGTCATATCCCAGGGTGTTTGAGCTGACTTGGTGATTCATCTCTGCCTGCTGTATTTGTCCAGATTGCACTGGAGCTGCCCCACACTAATTACACAATGATGAGACAATTAGGGAAATACTAACAAGATAAGACATCCTGGTATTCTGACACAGTCGTTTTAAGGGAAGACTTTGGTCTCAGAATGTTGTGACCCAAAGTCATAGAAATCCTGCCTTAAGAAGAAGCCAGTTTAAGCTTCTTCATTCCCATTGTGATTTTCCACACGGCCCTGCAGTACCATCAGCAGATGGCTGCCTGTGGAGAACTTTACCCTCTGATGGGAAAATGCTTTGCATGGCCATCTTCATTTATCTAAGTTTGTGATCTTTCTACTTACATTAGAGGAATTGTCCTCTTTACCTCTGTTTAATTGCCGTCTTCCAATCAACCGCATCACACTTGATTCAACCATGTGACAAGCTATGGTAATTGGAGGGAAGTCTCTCCAGAGAAGAGATTTTTTTCACAGGTGACTTGCAATCTGAGAAGAGAGAAGGAACTGGAACTTCATAAATAGTTTCAACCACTTAAGAAGGTACATTATTGTTACGGAAAACAATAAATAACTAAAATCAGTTTACTTTGAAATTGCTTTGGAGTTATGTTTTCTGTTTTTTCCATCAGAGACACAATTCAGTTAAAATATGTTGGATATCAAGATTTGTGACTCATAATCCCTCCCCTATAAAGATGTAAAATAATATCTGGAGATCTGTATTAATATTATAACTGGTAAAGTGAGGTAAGTGACAGGAGCACTTGCATACTTCATACACATTGACCATACATTCATCTTTTTAATACAACCCGTGAGATAAGTATTACTACCGTTCATCAATTCTAAGACACATTTTTATTTTCACATTTTAATGTGAAATGTCTTTGCTGTCTGGATGTACTTCACAATCATAATGTCTCATGATTTTTGTTAGTTAGATGGCAGCTCTGATGTGGATACCATTACCTGTGCATTCATGAACATCAAAAATGCCAGAATAAAACTTCAGATTCAGTGTCAGAAGTTTGAGGGAAAACCTCAGAAACAATAATGAAACACTCTTTAAAGTCACAGGAACCAAGTGGTGATGGATATTGGGAAGGAAAGATGGCAATTCATACGTTTTAAACAACTTTCCTGCAACAGGAATCAAAAGTAAATTGGCTGTCTGTAATACCTAAGCCAGCATAGGAATCCAGCATCAATGGCTGTCAGTTCTTTTATGTATTATGTTAAGAAATACTGAATCGCCAATCTTTTGGATGACCCAGAGAACTACATTGTGTGAGCGAAAACAGATGTACATGAATTGTGAATCGAAAAGTGATTCAGAAAAGTCAGATGCTGAAAGTGAACAAGGTTCACAGATACTTGGACCAATTTATCTATCTTATGTTTTTTCATTTCATTTTATTCATGTATAAAAATCCAATGTGATAAAAGTTTATGTCTAATCAGGTCTAAGAAAGCTAGTTCAATACACACAAAATTATTCTAAATATCATATTTTAACTGGCAACGTCTTTGGCAGCATATTTCCCAAAATACAAAGATGTGTCATAATTCTTGTCCCTATTCTAGAGACAAGAAAATGGAAACCTGTGATAGGCTTATTTTGAGCAGTCACACAGCTAGTAAATTGTGGCACCATCTTTGCTTTCAGATTGATCAAACAGCTGACCAGGAACTGTTACATACTACATCATGTCACCCCTGCAGGGAAAGGGTTACAAGTCTCTAAAAGAGGGAGAAAGCATCTCTGAGAGGGTAAATAAAGTGTTCATGTTGTCCTTTCAACTAGAGCCTACAACTTAATCGAAAGTCTCATCTTTCATAAAGCGTTTCCTCTTTGCCATCATCTAGAAGCAAGTATTTCAGCAACAGGGAGAAGACAGAACCAGTTTCAGAATCATAGCAGTGAAAAGCCAAGAAGGCTGAGCACATAGTGCACAAAGCAGAAGATTCTGACCCAAACCAAGACATTGATGCTCACACCAGTGCTGTAGTACTTGCAGGGATAATTATTGGTGATGCTGTCCTCATCAGTGGTAGATGTGTAAATCCGAATAAAATCATGTCTGTGTAAAATTCACGCTGGATCCAGAGGTGTAAGAGGCCACCCTGGGAACATAGTTGTCAGTACATATACCTGCCTCTGTAACAATGTCATCTCCATTAATTGTTTGCCAATTAGTATAAACAGAATGCAGATTTCTACTGAGGCAGGAAAGTACTGTCATTCTGGTTACACATCTATATTTCGGATCACTTTTACCCACTTAAACCACAGTGACTCCATGAAATTTTACTGCATAATAAATTAAAGTTCATATTCAAAAGTAAATTGGTTATAGCTTTTGGTCTAAGTTCAATTCTCAGTTATATATGTCAAAAATCTAAATATGATAGAAGGTAGGGACATTAATCATCTGATGGTCACATCAGACCTACCTGCATTTGAATTTCTGACATACAAAGGTGTATTTAGTCTCTGTTGTGAACAGGTAAACAAAAACCCTTCTCATAAGGGAGTTTGCTTAGCTGTCATGCTGCATCTTTCGAAGCAGTCTAAGTAAAATTTCTAAAGCCTGTATATTCCATACATATTAGCTAATAGAGTCACTATTTTGTACTATTTAGTAAAACTCATCAGTAAGTTTACATTTGCATAGTAACAGGTAGTTTTTCCTTTAGTCAGTGATTACATTTTCCATGTGTGTTTCACCCACCAAGATTTGTGAAAACATTAGAAATTAGTTGGATTCCAAGTAGGTGTTTCTGATCCACCTCCCCCTCACAACTGTGCATGAACATTACTGATTAAAACAAATAGATAAAAACTATTTTAAATTGGGTGTCAGTCCACCAGATTTAAGTCCAGGCTGAACTGAATAGCTGAATAAATTGCCTCCCTGTAAGAACTAGAGGAACAGTGATTAGTTGTGATGAAGAGAGAAAGCTAAGATGTGACTTCACCAGTTCTTTCAAGAACAATGAAAACCGATTATATAGAGAATTTTAGTCCCCATTTCTTTTTAGAGAAAATCAACTAACTTTAGATTTCAACGTGATAGATTATGACCTGCCATTTGAGAAAGGTGTTGTAAGAAGTCAGAAATGATAGCAGAATTGATCAAATTTTATCTAATTTTATTCACTAGAATTTAGGAGCTTTAAGATAAGTTATAATATTTTATATTGTTTTGTGTGGTAAAGCACAGGGTTAGAGGACTATGGCCTTGCTGCTAAGGTGAGGTATAAAGAAAACTATGTTCTCATCCAACTCCCTATGTGCCTTTGATCCTCAAATCTCCATGATTAGACTGTTTTAATTTATAATATTAATTTTTTGTTTCCAGGATTCCCACTTAATGTCAGATACTTCTGCGGGGTTTTAAATTTTTGCCAATGCCTTACCAATGATCATTTTAGAGTAGGACATGTTCTCTTATTTCCAATTTTATTCATGAGTGAGGCTGTAGGGAATAGGACCCAGATGAAGAACAGCAGGAACACTAAGACAGGCAACTTACACAAACATACTGTCGTAGGTGTTCAATAAACATTTATTAATTACTGAAGTGTGTGAATTAATAGTTACTAAAGAGGAGGCTGTGCATATATGGATATATATAGTATATTATATATTCTATGTACATTAGGCATAATAGAAGAGAAAAAATATTCCTACAAGAAAACTCTTCACTATCAGGCACTGCTTAAGAATTTGTTGTCTGGTTTTAGATAAACCTGGCTTTGAATTCTGGTCTCCCTAATCTTTAGCTTTCTCATCTATATGATGTAGATAATACTCCCTACCTTGTAGAATTTTCTTAAGGGTTAATAAATCATTTACACTTTATTTTATAGGCTTGCTCTGAGGATTTGATGACGTAGTATTTTTGAAATACTTGGTACCTGACTCAGAGAAATTGCTCAATAAATATTGTTCTAATTACTATCTACCTCAACATTTCCAATACTGATCCTTAGCTATGTCAGGGATTGAAACTAAACAGAGGTAAGCAGAGATTTGCAAAGCAGTCTGTGGAAGTACAGCAGGAACTCTCAAAGGAAAGCCAGTAGCTGAGACTCTGGGTGTAGAGGAAGGAGACTGGGTAAGATGGTCAGGAAGTATTTCCCCCAAACTGATGATATTTGAGAAAAATTTTAAAGAAATATAATAATTACTTCGATGATGGGCCCGGCAGGAGCATTCCATGCAGTAGGATGAGTAGGTGTGAAGGCACAGAGGCATAAAGATTGAGGCACTTTAGGGAGCTATAAATTATTCTGCATGGAGTAGCATTAGAAATGGGGTGGTGGGAGGTGATTAAGAGAGGATCTGCAATTGCCAACAAACACGTGAAAGAAGGCTCAACATCACTAATCATTAGAGAAATGCAAATCAAAACTACAGTGAGATATCACCTCATACCAGTCAGAATGACCATCATCAAAAAATCTACAAACAATAAATGCTGGAGAGGGTGTGGAGAAAAGGCAACCCTCTTGAACTGTTGGTGGGAATGTAAATTGATACACCAACTATGGAGAACAGTATGGAGGTTCCTTAAAAAACTAAAAATTGAACTACCATATGACCTAGCAATCCCACTACTGGGCATATACCCGAGAAAACCATAATTCAAAAAGAGTCATGTACCACATGTTCATTGTAGCTCTATTTACAATAGCCAGGACATAGAAGCAACCTAAGTGTCCATCAACAGATGAATGGATAAAGAAGATGTGGCACCTATATACAATGGAATATTACTCAGCCATAAAAAGAAACAAAATTGAATTACTTGTAGTGAGGTGGATGGACCTAGAGTCTATCATAAAGAGTGAAGTAAGTCAGAAAGAGAAAAACAAATACCAAATACTGTATGTAACACATATATATGGAATCTAAAAAAAAAAAAAAAAAAGGTTCTGAAGAGCCTAGGGGCAGGACAGGAATAAAGACACAGACATAAAGAATGGACTTGAAGACACGGGGAGGGGAAAGGGTAAGCTGGGACGCAGTGAGAGAGTGGCATGGACTTATATATGCTACTAAATGTAAAATAGCTAGCTAGTGGGAAGCAGCCGCATAATACAGGGTGATCAGCTCAGTGCTTTGTGACCACCTAGAGGGGTGGGATAGGGAGGGTGGGAGGGATATGCAAGAGGGAGGAGATATGGGGATTATATGTATATGTATAGCTGATTCACTTTGTTATAAAGCAGAAACTAACACACCATTGTAAAGCAATTATACTCCGATAAAGATGTTAAAAAAAAAAAAAAGGGAGGATCTTCAGACTTCGACTAGAGCCATATCCTGAAGAATTGTTCATGGCACATGATAGAATTGGGCTAGGTCGTGTAAAAGAAAGGAAGTTCTAAAATGTTTTGAGGGAGGGATTGGTGTGATTGGATTTGGAACCATTCTAGAGATAGTGAGAGTGATGAATTAAATATAACACCACCAGCCACAAGAAAATCCATTAGTAATCAAAGGTTCAGGTGCCGGTGTATGCAGTAGTCTTGATGGAGCTGAAAAGGAAGGGATGCTGTACAGGAGTATATATGAGGTAAAAAAGGCAGGACTTAATAATAGATGAGAAGTGAGGAATTAAAAAAAGACAGGCTTCTCAGATGACTCAGGATTCTGGCCTTCATGGTTGAGTTCGGCCTTTCACCAATATAGAAATTAAAATGGGCTTGATTGAGAAGGCACTTTTTTCTTTAAAAGTTTCCTAAAAACACTTCCTCCTTTTTTCTACTTTTTTAGTTCTTGAATGCTAACAAGAATTCTTTTAGTGATTTGTTATTCTACTCTCCATGAGCCTGTTGGAGTGGTAACTTTAAAAATATGAACACAAAATTTGATATGTTTTAATTGCCTTGCTTCATTTTATTTTTTATTTATTCCCTGGATATATATACTAAGATTTTCTTCCTTTCTACAAAAGGAAAGTTCACATTAAATCTGTTTTCAGCTCAACACTTGTCACATTACTTAGATTCTCACAAAATTCCTTTTAAAAATTCTTAACAAGGAACCAAATGATCTCAGTGAAGAAGGTCAGCCCAGGAGCAACTTAGACAAATTTGGAAACTTAACCAACTCTTTCCAACACCAAGTTACTTATATTAGAATATAAAACACTTTAATGACTATCCTTTGAAATTGTAGACTAATTTTTAGCTTCAAATTTATCAGTAGAAATAGGTTTAAATGTGCCATATATAAACGCTGATCAGTCTGTACTCCACAATGAAAGTTGAAATTGTCGTCATGTTGCCAATTACCTGTTTTGTAGCTGATGGACTGAAAGTTGTAGGTACAGTAATTATAGATATAGATTAATACTGGCCACGGAAGCTTAACATTCAGTCCACAGGAAGAGTGACCTCATTGACATTCAGTATGTTTCGAGAGCTTTTTTCCTGTGTTGCATCACCTTAGACTTGTACCTCTAGAGCTAGAGTCAGCAAACTTTTCCTGTAAAGGGCCACCTAGTAAATATTTTCAGCTTTGTGGTCCCAATGATCTGTGTTTCAGCTACTCAACACTGCTGTTGTAGCAAAAAGAGTGGCCATATACACTGTGTACACAAGTGAGGGAGTCTGTGTGCCAATAAAATTTTATTTTCTCAAACAGGCAGTGGCCTAGCTTTGGCTCATGGGACATTGTTTTCAAACTCCTGCCCTAGAGCCAAGTAAATAATATATAAGCAAGTGAAATACACCAGCAGGGCCTTGATTCAGATTGTACTGTGAGGATCGTTTTCTCCTCAGTCATCATTAGTACAAGTGTCTTCCCTCATAAGAAACCTGTACTAGAATCAATTGACTTGTACCTCATTCGGTCCTGTTCTGTCCCCTCTTCTCTATTTCTAATTCCTCACCTGATATCAGTTCTGTTGTATCATATACAGTGACTGTATAGAAAATTTCATTCTTACAAGGAACCCTCATGTTGTCCCTTTATAGCCACACTGATCTTCCTTCTTCCACTCACCAAACCCATCCCTAAACTCTGTAATCCATTCCTCCAATCCACACATCTCAAAGGCACCAAAGTTCATGTAGAGTGTTTGCCACCTGAGCCTACTACTTACTCATTACACCTTAACTAATATTTCCTTAAAGTCATTTGCGTCATCCAAAGGCTTTATATCAATGAAAATCTGAATAGATTCTGCGCTGACCAACTTTCTCTCAGGGCTTTTGGCTAATATGTTATCTTACAATACTGTTAGATTTCTTTTCCTTACATGTGGCCCCTGCTGTTAATCGATCATTTCTAATCTTGGTTTAATTGCTATTTTCTTAGAATCTTCTTGCTTTTGTTTATACTTCCCTGAACCTACTGAAGTGACTACATGCTCAATGGAAGCAGAACTTCTGCATTTCATTTGTAGGGATGTACATAACCACGTGTTTATAGTCACATACTCACACATTTATAGACTCATAGCATACCAAATATAAATGAATTTCAGTGTATTAATCAACAAATCATATTCATAAGTTAAACTTTTATTATGAACTATTTGTAGGGTCACATGCAGATGAGTGAAATGATACAGAGAGATTGGTGCATCCTTTATCCAGTTTCTCCAAATGGTAACATCTTGCAAAAACTGATAGTACAATATCACCACCAGGATACTGAGATTGATACAGTCAAGATACAGAACATTTCCACCACTGCAAGGATCCCTCATGTTGCCCTTTACAGCCACAACTCCCTCCCTCCCCCATCCTCCATCCTTTTGTCTAAACCCTAGCAACCACTAATCTGTTCTCCAGTTTTACAGATTTGTGACTTTAAGCGTGTATGATAAATGCAGTATGTAACTATCTGGGAATGGCTTTTTTTTTTCCACTTGGTATAATCTTCTGGAAATTCAGCTAAATTTTTGCATGAATCTATTGTATCCAATTTTTTTCTTTTCTTTTGCTGAGTGGTATTTTCTAGGTTGTTGAATTTTATGAGTACAAAGTTATTTGTAGTAATCCCTTATCTTTTTAATGGCAGCAGAGTCTGTAGGGATAAACCCTGTTTAATTCCTGATATTGGTCACTTGTGTCTTCTCTCTTTTTCATCTTGTCAGTCTTGCGAGAGGCTTGTAAGATTTTTAAATTATTTCAAAGGATCAGCATTTTGATTTATTGATTTTTATCTATTGTTGTCTTGTTTTAATTACACCGATTTCTGCTCTCATCTTTATTAGTTCCTTGATTTTTCTCTCTTTGGGTATACGTTGCTCTTTTGTTTCTAGTTTCTTGAGAAGTAACTTAGATTATTGATTTCAGACCTTTTCTATTTTCTAATATAATCATTTACTGTTATAAATTTCCCTCTTAGTACATGCATTCTGATATGTTGTCCTATACATTTTGATATGTTGTATTTTCACTTTCATTCACTTCTGTGTATTTTTAGAGATTTCCTTTAAGACTTCCTCTTTGACCTGTGGGTTTTTTTAGAAATGGGTAGTTAAATTTCCACATACATATTTAGAAAATTTCCTGCAGTTTTTCTGGTATTGATTTTTATTTTGCTCCCTTTTATGGTCAGACAACATAATCTGTAAGATGTTGATTCTTTTATATTTGCTGAGATTGTTTTATGGATTAGAGTATGATCTATTTTGGTGAATACTTCATAAGTGCTTGAAACAATTGTATATTCTGCTCTTGTTTACTGGAGTGTTCTAAACATGTTAATTAGGTCTTTTTGGTTGATTTTGTTGTTCAGATCTTCTATATCCTTGTGTAGGTGTTATATCAATTTATTAGAGAAGATGTTGAATTCCTCATGTGTTAATTGTGAATTTGTCTATTTTTCCTTTCATCTCTATCAGTTTTCATTTTGAGGCTCTATGGTTTTGTGCATACACATTTACAATAATTATGTGTTCCTGGGATTAATCTTCTATCATTATTTAATGTCCCTCTTTATTTGAAATAGTTTTCTTTGCTCTGAAGTCTACTTTCTTTATATAAATATGATTACTTCTGATTTTTTTTAATTCATGTTTTCATGCTATATCTTTTTTCCATCTTTTCTTTCAACCTACCTATATCATCTAAGTTGATGTGAGTTTCATGTAAACAGCATATAGTCTAGTCCTGACCCTTCATCTACTCTTCTAATCTGTGGCTTTTGGGGAGTATTTAGACAATTTACATTTACAGTAATTAGTGATATGTTAGGGCTTAAGTCTGGTAAATTATTTGTTCTCTGTTCTGTTTCTTTTTTTTCCCCCATCTTCCTGTAAGTCACTTGCACTTTTTTTTTTTTTACAGGTTGTCATCTCTCTTTGCTTACAGCGTTTTTTAGTGAATCACTTTGTAGAGTTTTCCCAGTCCCTGGTCTGGGTATTACAAACTATAATATACCTGTGACTTATTACAATCTACCTGTATCATGTTCTATCATGTTGCATGACATGTGGAAAGTATCATGGGAATATAGTATTCTTAAGCCAAGATATAGTTTCCTTTTAGAGACAATGGTATCAGAATCCTTCACTAAAATGTGAAAGATGACTCAGCATAAAAAGTACCTGCTATCAATTGCATTGCCAGTTACACAGGAAACCTTTATTTGGTCAGTTCCCAGGAAATTAATGAACAGATTTGATTCTGCTTAGCTTGGAGAACTGATAAAAATCTCACTCCAAGGTAATGTGAAAGAAGATATAACTTTTCACTTTCTATTTTTCATTTTCTATAAGAATAATTAAAAGACTTAATTAAAAAAATCACTACACCATTCAAAGTTCTTTTCCACTCCAAACTATAATAATAATGATTTATCAGATAAACCCAACTATCTATATCCTAGGCTATAAAAATCTTTTCTTTGTACTTGGACTTTTCAAAAGGTTGAATATTTTTTAATGGTAAATGATTTTTCTTACTTCTGTTTTAACTTGCATTAGCATTTCTAATTTATCAAAGCAATGAGACTGTTCTTTCTTATCTCCATAGAGAGAAAGATTACATAGAACTATATATCCTGACACTATACATACAAAACAAAATAAGAATAATTTATTTCCAAGAACTAAAATATATTTGTTGTCTTTAAATTTAATTGAAAAATATAGATATATAGATGAGGGTTGATTAATTTGACCAGGAAGAAGAGTGTCCAAAAATGTGGATAAATTATAAAATTGTAACCAATTTTTGAAAAATGAATGTGAGAATGATAAGTGATTAAGAATGTAAAACAACATTCCACAATAAAGGCATCAAGACACAAACTGTGTCTAATCTGTTGTTAGAATATAGGGCATTTGAAGATGTAAATGGAGATAAGATTGTAAAAACAGTATTCTGGAAACTTCTCAGTAATTACAGTGCTACTTGAATCCTTTCCTACTAAGCAACTACATGTATGCAATCTAAAAATTTCAATTATAAATCAGTTTTCCAAAAATGAATGAAAACATATTAAGCATTTCTGTTCTTTATTTGGACATAGTGACTTTTGCAGCATCATTTAGTTACTATGACAACACTGGACATTTGTTTTTAAGATAATTTCCAAATTGAGTTTCAGAAGTCTTTGTGGTTTATTCATGTCAATGCTTAGAATGTTACAGAAAGGCAACAGAAGGTGAAATGCGTGTTGCTCTGTCAAGACAAAGTTGGTATCATAAGTAAACCACATGGAATCCACTAACACCAACATCCCACAGTAATAAGTGGCCCAGCGCCCCATTCTCAGCATGCTGATATTGGTTAGATTATTGATGAAGAATTGACAGACATTTTACAGTGATTTACTTTTCAAGAGGGAATCAGATGTGGGGTGACTCAAATTATTGGTTCTAAATGCAAGCATTAATGGTAAACAGTTGATAGTGTCCTTTTCAAAAGTCAATTTAATAGATCTGTATGTGTTATTCACTATTCATTCATTCATTTATTCATTCATCCACTCATTCCCTCATTTATCCATTTACTCATCCTCACAGATACCCACATAGACTATCAAATATGTTCAAGGCATTATACCAGGTAAAGGTGATTATGATAATCTTGCCTTCAAGGAACTAATTATCTGTAATTGGAAAAGAAATGTAACCACACAGAAAAAAAAGTCTATTGTGAAGAAAAATAAAGATGTCTGGGAGAAAGAAGTGAATGAGTAATTTAAATTAGACCTCAAAAATAAGGAAAACATTGACAGAGATGTTGAAAGTTTATCCCAGGCAGGAGTGAAAGAAAGTAAATGCGAAATTCCTAATGGGCAGTAGGCTGGAGTTAGTGTTCAGTGGTAGATAAGGCTGCATGGTAGTCTTCTAATTATCATCAAAGCCACAGGCAAATTAGAAAAATACATGTTCTGTGGCTGAAGTTTTCTGTGTTCCTAAAGTGTTGTAAATTTGGAAAGAATAAAAGAGATTTTCAAATCCGAGAAATATTTTTATGTTGCATTATTAATGTGACTAAATACATGTTCATATCATACATGAGGAAATGCAACCATTTTGCCCTTTAAAATTTTTGCAATTACTATCATGTTATATCTAATTTGTGCCTAGAGAATGTATTTGTTTTTCATGTGCTGGGATTCACCTGCTGTTTAACAGTTTAACTTTATGGGCACAGCTCCACCACCTTGATTTCCATTAGGTATGTGTAGGTGATGTGTAACTTAAACTTTTCTACTCACAGAAACTTTGAAAAGATATGATTCTGGTTGTCCTAATAATCACTATCCATTGATGGTCAAGCCAGACACATTATCTGAATCACTGAGTGACTAGATTTTCTACTGATAGTCTCTGAGACTGTTTTGAAGCTATTTTGTTTTACTCACAAAGGAAACTTAAAGAGAGTAAAAAAAAAAATCTGTCTCATGCTCTATTTTATAATTGAAACTACAGTGAAAACTCAGTGACTCGAATCTGTCTCAAAAGCTTATCTTGAGAAATAATAAAATAATTTGACATTACTATTAATGTCAGTCATTCACAACTTTCTTGTTTTTATTTTTCTGTTACTCTCTGTAGCCCAGTATTTTAAATTGCTTAGTAGAGTTTAGGTTTTTTTTCAAATTTTTGATAATGATTCCCAATAAGAAGCACATTTTTCCTCATGATCCAGTACACACACATACACACACATGCACAGACACACACACACACACACACACAACTGAGACAAAACTCTCATGAAACAGTATTGTGATGCTCCCTGATACTCTCCATTTTATTTTACTTCATTTTGTTTCATTTTATTTCATGAAAAATATTTTAGTTAAGATTCATTAAATTTATTTCAATCCTCCCAATTGGGTTGAAACGTACAGTTTGGAAAATCTTAAGGTCATGTGATTATTTTTCCTTCTCTCTCAATTAAAAAAAATGAGTTTATTCTTTAATCAGCTGTTTTTCTACTTTAGTCTTCCTTACTGTAATGTATTCAATTGACTTTTTTGCCTTCTGTTAAAATGATAGCAATTTTACCTTGACTTGAGGCTACATGTTTACAAAAAAATAACAATGAAGAAATTGTATGTTAAGAACCAAATTGTAATATTTTTCTCCTTGTCAGTGAAACAATGAACCATTTTAATTACTTTGATACTAAGAATTATTTTATAGATTTGAGGGATATGACTTTGAAGTATAACATTGTGGGTTGGCTTCTGCAGGAAATTGATTCAGTGAGGTAAATCAAAATACCGGGAGAGCTTAAGGTAACCATGAGTTCTGTTGTGTATTTTAATATTAATGAAAACCACTTTTATGTGGAACAAAAACAAGTAACATATTGTGCCTAAGGGGAAAATTCCATCCTGCAAACTTTACACATTACATTTAGAGTCTCATCATTTTATAATCTGTTTTCTCTGTTGGGCTTCATATTAGTCTGGTTTCTTAAAATTTCTGAAACCTATAAATGATAACAAAAATAGATTTTTTATGATGACTATAAACAAAGAGTATTTCTGTACTACAAATGAAAATATTTTAGTGTTAATTCTTACCTATACCTATATTACTTTAAAAATCTGGAGTGAAAAATTAAAATAATACAGTTTATAAGCATCTCCAAAAGTTAGCTATGTGTCAGGCAATATGCTAAGTATTGATTCAAAATACCTTGTCAATTCTCACAGAAAGCTTTAAGGAAGATATTATTTGTTCCCACTTAGAAGATGACAGGTCTTTAAAGGAAATAATTAGTGAAACACTTTGAACTTAGTCACACCTGAGCTCTTAACCATTATGCTATACATCTGGTACCTTTTCACCACATCTATTTTGATTATTATCATAGGTTCAGACAATTACGGTGCTAGCAATTTAACAACCTTCAGAATGAAAAACATGTATCCACTACATTGTGACAGTTTTACTTCAGTATGTTATTCACTGCACCAAGACATATATCAAACCCTATTTTCCCTACTCAGATTGAGAACTCAAAGAATGACCTCACTGAAGGAACATAAAATGAGAGTCAAAACAATAATAGGAGAAAAAGTTATGTAAGCATCTAATACTGCTAATGCACAAGGGAAATAAAAAAAAATAAATCTTTATCATACAAATATATGCAAATGTGTCCACCTTCAGAAAACTCAAGGGAAACATATAAACTAATGTTCACATTCCTGATACTTCCTTGAAGTGAATATGTTATTCAACAGCATTTTTCTAACGTCATTCATTTGATTCAGTTATTACCTCCGATATTCAGTCATTTCTTTAATATAAATACACAGTAATACGTTATTAGAAGGAGTAAAGTTTTAGAAAGAAGGAATTGGGGGTGGGAGTGTGGTCAAGTATTGCCATGAATTAGAAAAGTATGATTTAACAAACTAGCCGCTCAAATTACCTTCCTTTATCTGCTGATTTTTTTCTCCAAGGACTTCACCAATCTTACTATGTATAATTTAAAGCTTTAATAAACGCACACTGGATTTATAAACTTTTAAAAAATGTTTATTGATAAAAGGCATTCACTGAGTCCTTTTCCTCTTTAGAGTATATGAAAGCTTTCATCAGTGACCCAAAAGTTATTTTGAATTAATTTAAAAGCAGATACTTGTAATATTTTTTTCACCCCAGGCCATTCTATTTTATCCATTTTCATGAAGATGATGAAGATACATAAATGTAATTCAAATGAATTATCAAAAGTGTGTACTTAAGCAAAAATGTATATTTAAGCTTGTTTTGCTTATTATCATATAATGATAAGAATTTGCATAGGCCATCTAAGTTGGGTGACTGAAAGAAATGCCTAGAACTGCACTGTCCAATACAGTAGGCACTAAGTACATGTAGTCATTTAAATTACATAAATAACATAAAATTTTAAAAAATTAGTTTCTCAGTCATATCTCAAGTACTCAGTAGCCATGTGCAGCTGAGGTTTATGAGTGTACATACAGAATACTTCCAGTAGTATAAAAAGATATAATGGACAGCCTTGACCTAGACAATGAATCCCACCGGGGCACAGAAGATTATGCAATACATATAAATGTATTCTATTAATTTCAGTATGCTTTTGTGAGAGGCAAGTCCCTTTTGTGCTTTGCCCACAAAGAAGGGTCTATGGAGTTGCTGAGTGGTGGGTGGTGGCTCCTCAGCCTGGGGTTCTCTGGGTCTGCCATTACACTGAGGGAGGCCAGGACAGCTACTCTGGGCTTGCACACCTTGGAGCCATCTCCCTGCCATCTCTATGAACATCTCAGCTCTCTCAGTCTTAATAACGTTAAAATAATAAAGCATCTGAACCTCTTATTACCTTATCAACTTCGTCTACAAAGTATTTGTTTTATTATTTCATATGGATATTTGATCACTGAAGTGTGATCTGCTGAATGGTCAATTATACTGTTTTCATAGGAGGGGATGCTTTTACTTGAAATTAGAATGAGATCTTGATAACCAATTAACAGTTTCATTACATTTAACTAGCCAAGATAAAAGTATATATATATTTGAAACACTCAAAATGAAATTTTAGAGAAATATTTCCTTGGACAGAACTGATCAGTCTCAGAATGAAGTAACACATTGATGACATACTTGAAATACGTTGCAAACTCTAAAATTCCATGTGAATTATTACTATTATTATACATCTGCCATCAGTCTGGAAAGTAGTGTACAAAAATGAGAAATCCTAGTCTAAAATATGTTTGTTTTAATAAAAATATATGATAATTAGGAAACAAGTCTATATGTATATACTCTTAGTTTCTCAGTTTCAGTGGTTGAGAAAAAGCGTTTCTCCATCTTTTTGTGCCTGGGGTCTTAATTCTCTATGTGAACAGCTTGGGAAACAGATTGCTTATATCAACATGCTCGTTAGAGCAAAATTCCTTGAAAAAGATCTGTAGAACGTATACCATATGAATCCAAGGGTTTCATTTATTTTCTCATGCATCATCCTGTTTCTAGTAGTTCGCAAAGTTGAATATCATCTTTCATCTCTTATGCCTTTGCAAATGAGATATTGTAAATACATGTTGCTGTCTTCATAGGATTGGGGAATGGTAAAAAAAAAAATAAGCAGTAGGATTATGGGGTTTTTTTTGTTGTGTTTTGTTTTGTTTAATTTTGTTTTTGTTCTGCCATGCTCAGACACTTAGGCTGACAGCCATCCGGACTGGAAAACAGTAATGAAGTGGAGCTGAATGACTAGGGTTGATATTCCAACATTAACACTGAGGAAATGTCCATAGCGCTTCTATTTAATGGACACAAAAGTAGCCTCATGTAAGGCACTTAAAAGATGAGTATGTATGAGATCTATTAGACTGAATTATGAACTCACCCTTTATTATATCCATGGCTCAGACAGATACAATTTTTAAGTACAATTGTTTGCTACCAGACACCATGATTTTATGCTAGATATTTAAGCAACTTTTTTTTTTTCTTTTTTTTTTTTTGCGGTACGCGGGCCCTCTCACTGTTGTGGCCTCTCCCGTTGCCGATCACAGGCTCCAGACGCGCAGGCTCAGTGGCCATGGCTCACGGGCCCAGCCGCTCCACGGCATGTGGGATCCTCCCAGACCGGGGCACGAACCCGTGTCCCCTGCATCGGCAGGCGGACTCTCAGACACTGCACCAGCAGGGAAGCCCTAAGCAACTTTAAGAAATGATTGTTTTTCCCCAAAAGACTAACTCTTAAAATTGGTTACTACTTATTCAGAGAAGACAATGAAGAAAGGGGGCTTTATTTATTTATTTATTTATCTCCTAACATATATTTCTGAGTATAATATTTTACTTTCAGAATATTGTAATAGTATAATTATTGAATTGGGTATCAAGTGGGATCCTCTTGATATAAAAAGTCAATAACATATCTTAAAAATGTAAATTGAAAGAAAAGGGAAAAGTGTGTAAAAACTATGATGTTTTCCTCTTTTTATGCTTGAAAAGTGGGATATCATCATTATTATTACTTAAATTTATTTAACTCACTTCCAGTGCTTTATGGAAACTTAAGTTAATCTCCTTTGAAATGTATCCATATACCGTATATTAAAATGTTTAAAACAGCTGTGTGAAATACAGATCATCTTAGGCAGAAAATATTTAATGAGTGCTTCACCAATAAAACTGTTCCCACATAAATAGTTCCAGATGACCTCAAGAGAAGCTTTAAAAACTCTGAATTCAATGTTTCATATGCCTTAGGCACCCCAGTAGCTGTTTATCCTCACGGGATTCTCCATTTTATTCTTTCACGCTGAATTCTTTTTCCATGCACTTATCTCTTTAGTTGATGAAAGGTTCATTTAAATCAGTGGATCACTCAGAACCTTGCAGCTGACATGTGAACATAGGGAAATAAGTGAATCAGAGGAAAAAAGAGCTCTCGTTGCCCTCCCTCATCTAGGCAAGCTCCAGATCACTCAGTGAGTTCAGTAAAGCATCTGCATGACAAAAGATGAGAACCTATGAAAACAAAAATGTAAAATGAAAAAAGAAAATCATTGTAAACAGAGCCAATGAACAGCAATGCCTTTCTCCCTTCCTTCCTTCCTTCCTTCCTTCCTTCCTTCCTTCCTTCCTTCCCTCCCTCATTCTTTTTCTCACTCTATAAAATTTATATATGATCAGCTTTTGTTACAGCATTTAAACAAACCTTAACTTAGTGTTACAATTCTATATGGTTTTATTTCTCTGAAGAGTTTTACAATCTGCCAGAAGATCAGCTCTTTATTTTAACTCCTTATTATTATTTTTATTTTTTAATGTTTATTTATTTTCTCTTATTAGTCATCCATTTTATCCACATCAGTGTATACATGTCAATCCCAATCTCCCAGTTCAATCCACCACCACCATCCCCCGCCACTTTCCCCCTTGGTGTCCATACGTTGTTCCTCTACATGAGTATCTCAATTTATGCTCTGCAAACCAGTTCATCTGTACCATTTTCTAGGTTCCACATGTATGCATTAATATACGAAAATTGTTTTCTCTTACTGACTTACTTCACTCTCTATGAGACTCTCAAGATGCATCCACATCTCTACAAATGACCCAATTCCGTTCCTCTTTGTGGCTGAGTAATATTCCATTGTATATATGTACCACATCCTCTTTATCTATTTGTCTGTCGATGGGCATGTAGGTTGCTTCCATGACCTGGCTATTGTAAATAGTGCTGCAATGAACATTGGGGTATATGTGTCTTTTTGAATTATGGTATTCTCTGGATATACACCCAGTAGTGGGATTGCTGGGTAATATGGTAGTTCTACTTTTAGTTTTTTAAGGAACCTCCATACTGTTCTCCATAGTGGCTGTATCAATTTACATTCCCACCAACAGTGCAAGAGGGTTCCCTTTTCTCCACACCCTCTCCAGCATTTGTTGTTTCTAGATTTTCTGATGATGCCCATTATAACTGGTGTGAGGTGATACCTCATTGTAGTTTTGATTTGTATTTCTCTAATAATTAGTGATGTTGTGCAGCTTTTCATGTGCTTCTTGGCCATCTGTCTTCTTTGGAGAAATGTCTATTTAGGTCTTTTGCCCATTTTTGGATTGGGTTGCTTGTTTTTCTAATATTGAGCTGCATGAGCTGTGTATATATTTTGGAGATTAATCCTTTGTCCAATGATTCATTTGCAAATATTTACTCCCATTCTGAGGGCTGTCTTTTTGTCTTGTTTATGGTTTCCTTTGCTGTGCAAAAGCTTTTAAGTTTCATTAGGTCCCATTTGTTTATTTTTGTTTTTATTTCCATTACTCTAGGAGGTAGATCAAAAAATATCTTTCTGTGATTTATGTCAAAGAGTGTTCTTCCTGTGTTTTCCCCTAAGGGTTTTATAGTGTCTGGTCTTACATTTAGGTATCTAATCCATTTGAATTTATTTCTGTGTATGGTGTTAGGGACTGTTCTAATTTCATTGTTCTATATGTAGCTGTCCAGTTTTCCCAGCACCACTTATTGAAGAGACTGTCTTTTTTCCACTGTATAACCTTGCCTCCTTTGTCATAGATCAGTTGACCATAGGTGTGTGGGTTTATCTCTGGGCTTTCTATCCTGTTCCATTGATCTATATTTCTGGGTTTTGCCAGTACCATATTGTCTTGATTACTGTAGCTTTGTAGTATAGTCTGAAGTCAGGGAGTCTGATTCCTCCAGCTCCGTTTTTGTCCCTCAAGACTCTTTGGCTATCCAGGGTCTTTTGTTCTCCACACATTTTAAGATTTTTTTGTTCTAGTTCTGTAAAAAATGCCATTGGTAATTTGATACGGATTGCATTGAATCTGTTTAACGCTTTGGGTAGTATACTCATTTTCACAATAGTGATTCTTCCAGTCCAAGAACATGGCATATCTCTCCATCTGTTGGTATCATCTTTAATTTCTTTCATCAGTGTCTTATAGTTTTCTGCATACAGGTCTTTTGTCTCCCAAGGTAGGTTTATTACTAGGTATTTTATTCTTTTTCTTGCAATGGTAAATAGCAATGTTTCCTTAATGTCTCTTTCAGATTTTTCAGCATTTGTGTATAGGAATGCAAGAGATTTCTGTGCATTAAATTTGTATCCTGCAACTTTACCAAATTCATTGTTGAGCTCTAGCAGTTTTCTGGTGACATCTTTAGGATTCTCTATGTATGGTACCATGTCATCTGCAAACAGTGACAGTTTTACTTCTTCTTTTCCAATGTGTATTATTTTATTTCTTCTTCTTCCCTAACTGCTGTGGCTAGAACTTCCAAAACCATTTTTAATAATAGTTGTGAGAGCGGACATGCTTGTCTTGTTTCTCATCTTAGAGGAAATACTTTCAGTTTTTCACCATTGAGAATGATGTTTGCTGTGGCTTTGTCATATATGGCCTTTGTTATGTTGAAGTAGGTTCTCTCTATGCCCAGTTTCTGGAGAGTTTTTATCATAAATGGGTATTGAATTTTGTCAAAAGCTTTTTCTGCATCTATTGAGATGATCATATGGTTTTTCTTCTTCAATTTGTTAATATGGTGTATCACCTTGATTGATTTGTGTATACTGGAGAATCCTTGCATCTCTGGGGTAAATCCCACTTGATCATGGTGTATGATCCTTTTAATGTGTTTTTTGGATTCTGTTTGCTAGTATTTTGTTGAGGATTTTTGCATCTATAGTCATCAGTGATATTGGTCTTTAATTTTCATTTTTTTGTAGTATCTTTGTCTGGTTTTGGTATCAGGGTGATGGTGGCCTCATAGAATGAGTTTGGGAGTGTTCCTTCCTCTGAAATTTTTTGGAAGAGTTTGAAAAGGCTGGGTGTTAGCTCTTCGCTAAATGTTTGATAGAATTCACCTGTGAAGCCATCTGGTCCTGGACTTTTGTTTGTTGGAAGATTTTTAATCACAGTTTCAATTTCATTACTTGTGATTGTTCTGTTCATATTTTCTGTTTCTTCCTGGTTCAGTCTTGGAAGGTTATACCTTTCTAAGAATTTGTCCATTTCTTCCAGGTTGTCCATTTTATTCACATAGAATTGCTTATAGTAGTTTCTTAGGATGCTTTGAATTTCTGCCATGTCTGATGTAACCTCTCCTTTTTCATTTCTAATTTAATTGATTTGAGTCCTCTCCCTCTTTTTCTTGATGAGTGTGACTAATGGTTTATCAATTTTGTTTATCTTCTCAAAGAACCAGCTTTTAGTTTTATTGTTGTTTGCCATTGTTTTCTTCCTTTCTATTTCATTTATTTTTGCTCTGGTCTTTATGATTTCTTTCCATCTGCTAATGTTGGGTTTTGTTTGTTCTTCTTGCTCTAGTTCCTTTAGGTGTAACATTAGGTTGTTATTTGAGATGTTTCTTGTTTCTGGAGGTACACTTTTATTGCTATAAAATTCCCTCTTAGAACTCCTTTTGTTGCATCCCATAAGTTTTGGATCATCGTGTTTTCATTGTCATTTGTCTGTAGGTATTTTTTGATTTCCTCTTTGATTTTTTCAGTGATCTCTTGGTTATTTAGTAACCCATTGTTTAGCCTCCATGTGTTTGTGCTTCTAACGTTTTTTTCCCTTTAATTGACTTCTAATCTCATAGCATTGTGGTCAGAAAAGATGCTTGATATGATTTCAGTTTTCTTAAATTTACTAAGGCTTGATTTGTGACCCAAGATGTGATCTATCCTGGAGAATGTTCTGTGTGCACTTGAGAAGAAAGTGTAATCTGCTGTTTTTAGATGGAATATCCTATAAATATCAATTACATCTATCTGGTCTATTGTGTCATTTAAAGCTTCTGTTTCCTTATATATTTTCATTTTGGATGATCTGTGCATTGGTGTAAGTGAGGTGTTAAAGTCCCCCACTATTACTGTGTTACTGTCAATTTCCTCTTTTAGTGCTGTTAGCAGTTGCCTTATGTATTGAGGTGCTGCTATGTTGGGTTCATATATATTTATAATTGTTATATCTTCTTCTTGGATTGATCCCTTGTTCATTACGTAGTGTCCTTCCTTGTCTCTTGTAACACTCTTTATTTGAAAGTCTATGTTATCTGATATGAGTATTGCTACTCCAGCTTTCTTTTGATTTCCATCTGCATGGAATATCTTTTTCCATCCCCTCACTTTCAGTCTGTATGTGTCCCTAGGTCTGAAGTGCATCTCTTGTAGACAGCCTATATATGGGTCTTGTTTTTGTATCCATTCAGCAAGCGTGTGTCTTTTGGTTGGAGCATTTAATCCATTCACGTTTAAGGTAATTATCGATATGTATGTTCCTATTACAATTTTCTTAATTGTTTTGGGGTTTTTTTTAGGTCCTTTTCTTCTCTTGTGTTTCCTCCCTAGAGAAATTCCTTTAGCATTTGTTGTAGAGCTGGTTTGGTGGAGCTGAATTTTCTTAGCTTTTGATTCCCTGTAAAGCTTTTGACTTCTCTATCGAATCTGAATGAGATTCTTGCTGGGTAGAGTAATCTAGGTTGTAGGTTCTTCCCTTTCATCACTTTAAGTATATCATGCCACTCCTTTCTTGCTTGTAGAGTTTCTGCTGAGAAATCAGCTGTTAACCTTATGGGAATTCCCTCGTATGGTATTTGTCATTTTTCACTTGCTGCTTTCAATAATTTTTCTTTGTCTTTAATTTTTGCCAGTTTGATTACTATGTGTCTTGGTGTGTTTCTCCTTGTGTTTATCCTGTATGGGACTCTCTGTGCTTCCTGGAGTTGGGTGGCTATTTCCTTTCCCATGTTAAGGAAGTTTTCAACCATAATCTCTTCAAATATTTTCTCGTGTCCTTTCTCTCTCTCTTCTCCTCTGGGACCCCTATGATGTGAATTTTGTTGTGTTTAATGTTGTCCCAGAGGTCCCTTAGGCTGTCTTCATTTCTTTTCATTGTTTTTTCTTTATTCTGTTCTGCAGCAGCGAATTCCACCATTCTGTCTTCCAGGTCACTTTTCCGTCCTTCTGACTCAGTTATTCTGCTATTGATTCCTTCTAGTGAAGTTTTCATTTCAGTTATTGCATTGTTCATCTCTGTTTGTTTGCTATTTAATTCTTCTAGATCTTTGTTAAACATTTCTTGCATCTTCTCGATCTTTGCCTCCATTCTTTTTCCGTGGTCCTGGATCTTCTTCAGTATCGTTATTCTGAATTCTTTTTCTGGAAGATTGTCTATCTCCATTTCATTTAATTTTTTTTTCTCAGGTTTTATCTTGTTCCTTCATCTGGTACATAGCCCTCTCCCTTTTCATGTTGTCTATCTTTCTGTGAATGTGGTTTTTGTTCCACAGGCTGCAGGATTGTAGTTCTTCTTGCTTCTGCTGTCTGCCCTCTGGTCTTAACTCCTTATTATTCTTAAACTTTCTTTGTTTTCTCCTGTACTCTCTTGCTCTTCTGGCTTAAATAGCTAATATACTTATGATACTGACTTCAGGTTAATCTGCTTATTGCTCTGAGAGACCAGTGTTGGAGAAAAGGAAAGATAGTTTTATTGAGGAAACCAGCCATCCTGGGGAGAAGGTGGACTCATGTCCCATAGAACCAACTCTGCGTTAATGCAGATTTTGCTTGGAGATTATATAGTGGGAGAAAAAAGGGGCTACATGTTGTGGTAGGGTAGTGTTCTACTTTCCGAGATGATTGTCTCAATCCCATGGTTCCAAATAGCTGTCAGGTCTTGCTTTCAGTTGGAAGATTATCTGAGCCATTAATCTTTGGTTAACTATTCTTGGAGAGTAATGTACAAGAATGAAGCCTATAGAACAACTAAGCTTCAATCTTGATATGCATCAATAGCTTTCTTCATCAGTAATAAGCTTAGCTAAGTTAATGATGAACTAGGGTAGAAGTTAGGCATGGTAAGCATAAGATCACAGGCTTATCATAACTAACAAATAGAGTTGGAATAATGCTGAGGAGCTGAGAGTTCCTTATTCTAAAATAGCTTTTTTCCTTTTCCTCTGGAGGAAAGTTTATACCTTAGAATATTAGAGTGATGTGTTATTTTTAGTTACTCCAAAACAGCATGATTCTTCTTATGAAAGAAAATGGTTGAATGGATATTTAAAGTGTTATAAATCCTCTGGATATAACTGAAGTGTTGCCAGTTCTTGTTTGGAGCCACTTCTTCATCTACTAATTTATTTGTTGTTCACTCTTCCCAACAGGAGAGTTGCAATTAAACATCATGAATATATGATTGCTGAAGAGTTAACGTATCTTAAATGCATCAGTTTTCTATGTTAACCAAATGTACCCACCATTTGGTTTCAGTAGAAAATCACAAAAGAAATAAATCTAAAAGAGATGCAGTATGGTCAACAATCTTCTGCATACTTGCAACTTGAAGCTGCTATTTCTTAATGGTTAAAGCCAATTCACATTGTCTGCTCTTTTCTTTGTTAAAAAATTTTTTTGATTTGCTATTCTTGACCTTTACGTTCTTCATACTCTCTTTTCTCTTGGTTTCCTTGATTCTCCTTTCTTTGATTCTACTTTACCTTTCTGTTTCCTTCTTTTTAGTCTACTTCTTTTCCTACCATCCTCTAGATGCTAAAGTTTTGAGCAGTGTTTTTAACTCATTGTTCATATCAAAATTATCTGATAATTTCTTTTAAACCAAATTTCTGAGCTGCTGCCTTGGAAATCCATATTAGTAGATCTGGGATGGAAACTGTATTAGTTTGCGAGGGCTGCTGTAACAACGTACTGGTTGACTAAACAACAGAAATTTATTTTCTCACACTTCTGGAGGCTAGAAGTTGAAAATCAAAGTGTCAGCTAGTTTGGTTCCTTCTGAGGCTGTGAGGGAAGCTCTGTTTCAAGCCTCTTTTACTGGCTTGTAAATGGCTATCTTCTCTCTGTGTCTCTTCACATCATTTTCCCTCTATGTGTTTTCCTGTGTCCAAATTTCCCCCTTTTTATTAGGACATTAGTCATATGGTTAGTACCCACTCTCATAACCCAGTTTAACTTGGTTACCTATGGAAAGGCCTGTCTCCAAATAAAGCCACATTCTAAGGTTCAGGGAATTAGGAATGCAACATGTGAATCTGCTGGGGACACAGTTCAATCCATGACCTAGTCTAAGGATCAGGATTTACAATTATACTAAATCTAATATACAAATTTGGGAAATGTCCTAAGTCTGTGTTTTAGGTCTTTTGTCTCTTTCTTTTGTGCATTCACTTAGTTCATGCCAAACTAGGCCTTCCTCAAGTAAGCATGCATTTCTCCACATCACATCTTCAGGCATCTCTGGCACATGCAACCAGGTGGGAAAAAGTGAGATGCAGAGTTCAGAGCGCACACATTATTCCTTCTGCAGGCAGGTCATGGCAGCTGTGCAGAGGTCTTCTGGAGTTATTAGAGAGAGGAACTTTGAACTCTACAGCCACTGAGACTTTAATTATACCTAAAATATGCAATGTTATCATACAAATTATTAAATGAGTTGAAAAGCTATTAACTGGTACCTTTGCACCCTCTGTATCACCCCATCCCACTAATACTCAGGTGATGGCAACTTCAAAAAAAACTTGATATTAGTCATTAGGAAAAATAAAAACACTCCACGTTTGTAACTTATTGTGTTGAGGCTGATCAAAATAAACCTTTATAATTAGTTGTCAATGCAATTGTCCTTTCAGTTATCTTTTCAGGATTAAGGTTAATGATCAAACAAAAAATATTCTTGTAACCAGACTTTTTTTTATTATGCCAGGCATACTTCTAAATTATCTTTTTGCTTTCACTTTTTTTGTGAGCTATATTCAGGAACTTTCTGTGGATCACAGAATTCACAGACAGAAAAGAAGAAGAATTTTACCCCATTAATAGCTTTCATGTATTGACCCAGAAACGATGATAACGGCTGCTCTTATTCAATAATCACGGTAATCTCCTGGGTTAGATATTATGTCAATATTGTATAGGTTTAAAAAAGAGGCTCATAGAGTCAGAGTAACTTTCCTCAAGGGAATGCTGTTTTTGAGGTCAGAACTATGCACAGTTCCTCTAACTCCAAAGCCCATGATTTCAGCCAGACAATATTTTGCTACCTTGATTTAGAAGAGCATTTTATCAGTCCAAAACACTATTCCATTGATCATACTAAACTCTCATCCAGTCCCGAGAGATATTTCTACTCTGTTTTAGAGAGAAAAGGAAGCTGAGTTTCAGAAAATTAAGTGACTTTCCCAAGCTGTCCATCATTACATGGCAAGAACTAACTTAGATGCCTGGGCTCATATATATCTTGATTAACCTCTATTTTGTTTGATCTGTGTTTTACAAATATTTTAATATAAACCTTAATTTTATTTTGGTGAAAATTTTAGGAAAATTTGATTTAAGAACTTTTTCTTCTCTTGGTTTAGGAATGAATTTTTTTTTCAATTAACTTACTGAAAACATATCCTCATAAACTTTACTAAAGTGCCTTGTTTCTGAGAATTATATATAATTACTACTTGTCTTCATCAATTGAATATATGGGTAGTTTAAAAAACTACAGATGAAGAGAACAGAATTTGGAAATATAAGTTTTAAAAGTGAAAAAAGTACATGAAAATTCAGAAAATATGTGGAAGATATTTAGGAAAAAAAATATACCTGTGATCTAGAAAACTTGGTTCTGTTTTCCAATTTAGTCTTAAACATTTTCCCCTGATTACTAAATGAATCCTTTTGTTATATGAAAATGAATGTTTTTATTATTCACTCATCTTTGCTTCTCTGGTGTACATAAAATGGTTTCTGAATTTTGTATGCTTCGGGAAACTTGAGGGAGGCCTGTTGCCTATCTAAGAATCAGTGGAGCTGAATAATTTAGTCATAATTGCAGTCATTAGAGTATCTGAAACTTGGATCTCAATTCAAATCTGGTTATTTATCTCTCTTAGTGATTCCCAAGATCTACTTGGTTAGAAGTCTTGTGGTTCTTTAGTGAAGCTTGAAAATAATGTATACCCTTTATAGAGAGCCCGTCAACTGCACAGGGAAAGAAAAATTCATAACAATTGATGGTAATCGTGGATCCAGATGCCCTTTCAAATTTTCATAGAGATTATAAAACAGTCCTGGGTTTGCTTTTGTCTCTTCTATATTTAAGTATCTTTCTAGGCTTTGGGTAAATGATCACTATTGTAACTAGCTATTATTTTCTTTCTTATACCTATTATCCTTCTAAATTCCCTTTCTTTGTTCTGCTTTGGATTAAATATATTGGTGAAAATTGGAAAACTGTTTGTCCTGTAACTACAGTTACTAAATTTGTCTGTTAAAAGCAAGAAAGACAGAAGTAATTTATAAATATTAATGTTAGGAGAAACTAAAGAAGAAAACACAACTACAATCATTCTTTTGGTCAAATAGTAGGAAATTGTTTTCCCTTTAGAATATGTAATAGAAAACTTGAAGGAGTCTTAGTGATCATCGGGTAACCCCTCATTTGAGTGGATAATGAAACTAATGGCTATTGGGTGAATTAATCATATAAAATGGAGTTCCTGCTGTCTATCTGATCTTGGACTAGCCAGAGGAATTTGCCTAAGGTCATTCTATTAACCAGTTACAGATTGATTTTGGAATATTTCTTTATTGTTCATCACCAAGTAGAGAAAATTAACACAGGCTAGATTATAAATAGTCTTAAACCCTTTAAATTGTGATTAAAATTCATTTTTGTGTGTGCCAGATTCATGCTATATTTCATCAGTCCTCTTAAAATGACTTTTTTATAAAAAGTGCTGACCACTTCCGCTTTCTCAAATGCTCTCCTCTTATGACTTCCTGCTTATTTTTCCTACTTTATCAGTCTTTTTTTTTTTTCTGACACAGCCAGTTCAGGGTCCTCCCTCAAATCTCAATAGTTTTGAAAACTAAAAGGCAAATCCTGGTATCATTTTCCCTTTGTAAACATTTACA
Organism: Pseudorca crassidens; assembly: GCF_039906515.1. Lineage (NCBI taxonomy): Eukaryota > Metazoa > Chordata > Mammalia > Artiodactyla > Delphinidae > Pseudorca > Pseudorca crassidens. The sequence continues at coordinate 9,321,371 of NC_090307.1, forward strand.
GTCTTTCTTTAGGCTAGTTCTCATTGTTTTCATTACCTGCTATATGTTCACAAACACAAAATCTTAGCCCAGAACTATCTACTGAGTTTCCAACCTATATGTCCAACTGCCTACTTAGATTATCCACTAGGATGCCTTATAAACTTCAAAAATAAATACTGTGTCTTCATTCCCTTCACATATATTCAAAAATAAATACTATGTCTTCATTCCCTTCACATATATCTTCTACCTCTAACCCTCCCCCCACCACCACTGAGTTTTCTTAGTAAGTGGTACCTTCCTTAAACTAATTACCCCAAATTGCCCATGGCAGAAAATGGAACTCATCTTTTAGTTTTCTCTCTCTGTCTCTTTTTCCTTCACACCTGTTAGAATTGACACCAAACTGATTACATATAGCCTGTAGATGTAGCCTGGAAAATACATCTTACATCCATTATTCACTCACTCTGCCAATATTTTCAAGCACCATGTACTGGGTGCTGGATTATGTACCAAAGTATATGACTGTGAACAAGACAAACAGGATAACTGCTCTTATGGACTGCGCCTTACAGTAGGAAAAGAAGAAAAAAAGTAAAGTAAATAAACTAATACAATCAGTCCATAATATGTTGCCATGCAGGAAATAAATTGTGTGCCATGATCAAGAATAATAAGCGTGAATCTATTTGAATATGGTGGTTAGGAAAGGACTCTTTTGAACTGAGAAGTGAATAATGAGACCAATTCAGCCATAAAAAAAATGTCCTGGGAAAGGGCATGTCTGATATTTCTATTGTAAACTTCATTGTGTCCTTATTGTAAACTTTAATTTCCTTACAATGACCCATGGGTTCTTTCATGAATTGGCCTCTGTCAAACATATACACAGTAAGAGTGTCAGATATTATTCAGGATACAGTAATACAGCTGCAAGTAAGACAGAGAAGTTTAGTCACTACAGTATGTATATTCTGTTGGAGAGTTAGAAATAAACTAAGAATAAGAAATCAAGAAAAATGTCAGACAGTGCTAAGTGGTACAAAGACTCAGTAGAATCACTGGAAGGTTAAGGGAGTCTTTTAAAGACATGACATTTAACAGTGAGATTTGAATGAAATAAGGGGTCAGTCATTCAAAGGGAAATGCCCAAGTAAAGGTGTTAAGGCCAGCAAAACCGTTGTGTGTTTGTATCACAGAGTGAGGCAGTTTGGCTGAGGGTGGGGGATGACAGGAGAGTGGTACAAGGTGAGGCTGTATAGGTAATTAGTAGATAACCATGGTGGGGCATGGATTTGATTTTAAGAATAAGCATATCAATAACATATTGCTTATAAAACATCATAAAAATAATGACGTATATGTAAAATCAGTTTGGTTCATTTTCAGTGATATAACATCATGCCCATTTACCTCTTGTTTGTCTTTTTTTATAGAAATATATTTTTCCACAGGCAACTGTAATTAATGAGTTTAACAGGGAAACTTGTTTGTCATGAAAGAATGTTAAAAATCTGATGCTATCAATTAGTTAGTAAATATATCGCTTCTATAATTGGGCTGTGCTTGGGGTTGTACCATAAAGAATTATAAATTTTTCTATAGTTCTCTTACAGAATAAAAATGCGTCTATTGTGAGGCAATATTACATTTTGCAATTTCATCTGGAATTGGACATTTGGATTTATTGACCTTATTAAAAAATCCTGCTATAGTAACAGAAAAAGTAGATATCAAGTGAGTTATTACACATCTGGTTCTCCAGAAGAACAGATGTTAGCTCAATTAGAAGAAATGGAAATGTTAAACAGCACCAAATGAATTCACCATAGGTGTATTGCTGTTTACTTTCTATGGAATGCATTCACATTCAAACAATTGGAAGGGAACCATACCACAAATATTGTAGAAATTAAGAAAAAACTTAATACGGTTTGTATAAACCAAAATATTTTCTGAACCACATTTTGCTTTTTATAATGTTAAATATTTTTTAGTGTAAAAGGTACACAAAATGATAGAAGCAAACACAGTTCACAAGTGTTATGTTATGAGGTAAACTTTGACTCATTTAATTTTCATTTCCCAGAATTTACCAATTTATGAAAATAACATTTCTCTCTGAATTATAGGAGCTGTAAAATAGAATAATCAAACACAGCAGGGTACCCCTGATCTTATAAATATATGCACAGAGAAATGGAAGTGTCCTCAATTTTCCAAGAAATTCAATTATCAGATAAGTTAAAAACACATTTTGGAGTCAAAATTAAAACAGAACATGTCCTTTATTATTTAGGGATCATAAAGCAACTAGGACACATCTCATTTGCCAGGTGTAAATTATAATCAATGCAGCTACTATAGGAACATAGGAATCATTGCATCTTCAGATTTTAAGCCTTTGGGTTTAGTAAAATAAGGAAAGGAAAAATTTTATAATTGGATTAATGTCCAGAAACTTGGGTGGCTACTTTGTTGTCCAGGGAAGGCTTAAAAAGATAAATAGAAGTATTGAAGTAATTATCATAAGGATGGTGTTATTCTCTCCATCTATTTCTAAGGTTTTTCCATCTTTCCAATGTGGGAACATCGCCAGATATGGCTAACACTCTTTATAGTTCTCAAAGTCTAATTACAAATGAATTTTGAGAATTGCTCACTTAGTATTGTTCTGAATAAATATGAGGTCTAATTATTCTGAATTAAAAAAACAAAATTTCACATTAATAATTCCATTCTGATAACAAAATATTGTCTATATTTATGTTATTGATTTCAGTGATTATAAATGTTACATGTAATACAAGGCTTGACATATTTTTCTGTAAAATCCATCTTCAGTCCAGCATATAAAATTAATGCTGTTAATTTGAATGTTATTAATTTTTAGGTTCTGTTCATTTGCAAATAAATTTTCAAATTTATATTTTAATAGGAGTAAGAAGGATAAAAAAATTCCTATCTAATTTAGATTTGTAGCCATTTACATTACTTTTAATTAATAATATTTAAATATAAATCAGACTAAGATTCTTCATGTATTGTTTTCCATTTGGACACTTTTCTATAATGATCACATTTTACTTAAGCTAGAGGAAAATAGTATTGAAGCCTGTCTTCAAATACCAAATTTACCACCTACCAGCTGGTAAATACGGTATTTAATAATAACATTATCAAATGTTTGATTATAACATTAAGTCCCTGGGCTTCAATTTCCTCACTTGGAAAATGATGGATAATAATAGTACTGTTTTCATAAGGCGTTATGAAGACTAAATGAGTGACATTTGTAAAACCCTTAGACCAGTGCCTGACATGTAGCACATGCCCTGGACATATTTGTAAAATAAAAGTATTACTAGTCAAGTAGTAAAAACTCCCTTTTTTACTACTCAAGTACAATCTCCCTTTCAGATAATGCCTCTAGAGAGGCTGTGCAAGAGAGAAAATATGTAGCATAACAAAGAGTTTAGTCGTATCAGAAAACATTTGAAATAAATTTTTTTATAGATGTATTAGAGAGCTGTTAGGCCTTAGAGAAGACGTTAGAAGACAAAGCACAGAAAGTTTAAACAATACTTACCTCTTCCCTAATGTCAGCCCAATTCTTTTTTGTATATGGGGTTTATCTAACATGGAAGTTCAATTTGTTTTGTTGCAGTTCATCTGCAGAACCCGTCATTCGGTTCTTCTAATGCACTTCGTGGGGTACTTTTCTTCCAAATCATGGGGTGTTACTAACAATGAATTACTGCAGCAGGCTTGCCAGGGTTGCTCATTTAAACTCTCAGAACACCCTAATACTTGATTTAGAGTGTATTAGCGTGACATCAATTCCTCAAACAGGGGCATTAACTCATGAAGGAAGGGGGATGCACATATTCTATCTATTCTGTTCTCCTGTGTTCTCTATAATATGTCTGGATTGATGAATTGCTACCTTAAGCCAAGTCTAGGAAGGGCTGACCCTTTTCCCTAAAGGCACGTTCTTACTATGAAGGCATAGAAAGGGAAATAAGAGAATTTCACCTCTGTAAATCCACATGTAGAATTGAAGATTTTAGTCTCTAAACATTAAATAATAGCAGCAAGTGGTGGAAAAAATTGACATCTTTGGTTTCTCTTAGCAAAACATCTTCACTAAAATTTCACAATTATCCTGTTGAAATAGGTAAAAAAAATTAGATACATTCTAATCAAACACAATTTTAGGATATCAGCAGTTAGGGAAAATTTCTCACATTAATAGTGAGAGAAAAGGTTCTGATCAGTAAATATTAAAGGCCAACTTCAGCAGTAGTGGAGTCAACTGAGATACTTTAAAACTAGAAATTTCCAAACAAGATACAGAGAATGTATTAAATCTTCTGGCTTTGGAAGTACTTGTTGCTGACTCTTTTCATTAATGTTCTCCATTCTTGCCCCTGGAATATAACTTGAGTATAATACTTATAATGAAACAGTCTATATATTTTGCTGTAGTAGATAACAACTGTGTTATTATGATTTTATACAAATGGGAGTAGATATTGATTACTTATATTTCTAAACTTGATATATTAGTCCAAATGGTATTCTGTATCAGGGAGTAGGGATATAGTCAAGAACCCCAAACTCATTGCTCTTCATTTTAATAAAAGATCTCTGGAAATTTTAAAGATATTAAGCAGGACACAGCAATCTTTTTATCTCTACTTTTCTCATAGAGATAACTGTATATTTCATCCAAATGAAAGCAATCACTTCATTATAAATTTGCTGCATTCAGTATCCTCAAACTGAATGAAAAGCTTTTCTTTAATCCAAATGGAATTTTCTATTTTGTTATCTGTATTATATTTGTAATTACATCGAAGTTACTATTTGCTTATAATTGGGTCATAATACACAATGCAAGCTAAGAGGAAATAACTAGCTGCGTTACAAACCATTAATTTTGAGAAACAAAGTTGATACTCTACAGATGTAATTTGCAAGTCAAATATATGATTTTTCCCTCTTGTATCCTTTTTTATTTACATGAAGTCTTGGTTGAATTAATAAATAAACAGTGGCTGAAATCTTTCACTTTAATTAGTATTTGCAGAGGAATGTTTAACCAAGAGATCTGAGATGCTGTCAGACAGGGGATTAACACTAAAACAAAGATCTGAATAAATATGTGGTTTTTCAAACCAAATTCACTAAACACACAAGGGGTCATACTTTAGATAAGACTCTTGCATTTAATATGAGATAGTATAGCCATGCTCTTTGAACTGTGATAAATTGCTCAGCAGGTGTCTTTGGGGACAGGAGACAACAAGATACTCTTCTTTCCCCTGAAACTGTTAAGGCCTATTATTTTCTAAGAACTTAGTTTGGGAAGTGAAAAAAAAAAAGACTGTTAGCTGGAATTATAACATTCTACAGGTATTTTGTTTTCATTACTAACACAAAATTAGCATCGAGGTCATTTTTTTAAAAGAATGTACACTAGCGGTAAAATGGAAAAGTACACACTTCTTTTCCATGGATGACAAACATCTAACTGAACCTTTACACTCTGCATTTTGGTTTCTACTTTTTGTATCAAATTCCAAATTTTAGAGTGACCAGTCACTTTGCACATTGGAAAAAGTGTTCTTATCTATCCTTTTCCCTGTATATTTTCTATCTATGCTGAAACAGAGATAAATCTACCTCATTCTTATATTTTTAAGGACCCCAGCAGAGTGTGTTCATTTGAAGGACAGCTATCTTTGCTTAAAGATTTGTTGGAACTTCCTAGAGCCCAAAGACAGATGAGATATGCTTTCTATCCTCCATGAATATCCTACGTATTTGTGGCAGTAAGACAAATACACACATTGGGTTAGAAGTGTCATAGAGATGTTACAAATAAATTTACAAGAGTTCACCAAGGAAGATATAAATTCAAGTTGGAGCAATCAAGGACGGGGGATTTATTCATCAATTTTTGGCTGGTGTACAGCTGTCCACACGTCATGCAAGTAATATTCACATCCATTGCATGCGTATTTGATTTCAGGTGGAACCCCACCCAACTTAACAAAGAAAATAATTTTTAAAAAGTCATATAGCTCCACTTTAGAATTTAAGTAACTTAATACTCAGAACAAAATGTTCTCCTTTCAAATCTCACAAAGCCATGTAAGCTGTACATTGTAGACAAAACACATCTACTGCAACTTTTCACTGATTTACTTTGCTCTTGACAAGATCCCATGACTCCCAAGTTTTCATTAACATGATAACTGGTGATTTTACGAGTACATTGATTCATTATTATATTTGGTGGGATGTGTGTGAGCAGTAAAGCTTCATCACTATCCAGGACATTTCCCCAGCTGGGTTTTTTGGGTTTAGGCAGAGTAGAAAAGTGCATATTACCAGTTCTATGTGCAAAACTTCAACTTTTTTGTTTTTCATTTTTAACATCTTTATTGGAGTATAATTGCTTTAAATTGTTGTGTTAGTTTCTGTTGTATAACAAAATGAATTGGCTATATGTATACATATATCCCCATATCCCCTCCCTCTTGGGTCTCCCTCCCACCCTCCCTATCCCACCCCTCTAGGTGGTCACAAAGCACTGTCTGATCTCCCTGTGCTATGCAGTGGCTTCCCACTAGCTACCTATTTTACACTTGGTAGTGTATATACGTCAATGCTACTCTCTCACTTCGTCCCAGCTTATGCTTGCCCCTCCCCGTGTCCTCAAGTCCATTCTCTATGTATGCATCTTTATTCCTGTCCTGCTCTTAGGTTCTTCAGAACCATTATTTTTTTTATTTTTTTTTTTAGATTCCATATATATGTGTTAGCATAGGGTATTTGTTTTTCTCTTTCTGACTTACTTCACTCTGTATGACAGACTCTAGGTCCATCCATCTCACTTAAAAATAACTCAATTTCGTTTCTTTAAACCGCAGAGAAATATTTCATGTATATATGTGCCACATCTTCTTTATCTATTTATCTGTTGATGGACACTTAGATTACTTCCATGTCCTGGCTATTGTAAATAGTGCTGCAGTGAACATTGTGGACTCTTTTTGAATTATGGTTTCCTCAGGGTATATGCCCTGAGTAGTGGATTGCTGGGTGGTACGGTAGTTCTATTTTTAGTTCCTTAAGGAACCTCCATACTGTTCTCCATAGTGGTTGTATCAATTTACATTCCCAGCAACAGTGCAAGAGGGTTCCCTTTTCTCCACATCCTCTCCAGCATTTATTGTTTGTAGATTTTTTGATGATGGCCGTTCTGACTGGTGTGAGGTGATACCTCATTGTAGTTTTGATTTGCATTTCTCTACTGATTAATGATGTTGAACATTCTTTCATGTGTTTGTTGGCAATCTGTATATCTTCTTTGGAAAAATGTGTTTAGGTCTTCTGCCCACTTTTGGATTGGGTTGTTTGTTTTTTTGTTATTGAGCTGCATGAGCTGTTTGTATATTTTGGAGATTAATCCTTTGTCAGCTGCTTCGTTTGCAAATACTTTCTCCCATTCTGAGGGTTGTCTTTTGGTCTTGTTTATGGTTTATTTTGCTGTGCAAAAGCTTTTAAGTTTCATTAGGTCCCATTTGTTTATTTGTGTTTTTATTTCAATTTCTCTGGGAGGTGGGTCAAAAAGGATCTTGCTATGATTTGTGTTATAGAGTGTTCTGCCTATGTTTTCCTCTAAGAGTTTTATAGTGTCTGGCCTTACATTTAGGTCTTTAATCCATTTTGAGTTTATTTTTGTGTATGGTGTTAAGGAGTGTTCTAATTTCATTCTTTTACATGTAGCTGTCCAATTTTCCCAGCACCACTTATTGAAGAGACTGTCTTTTCTCCATTGTATATTCTTGCCTCCTTTATCAAAGGTAAGGTGACAATATGTGCGTGAGTTTGTCTCTGGGCTTTCTATCCTGTTCCATTCATCTGTATCTCTGTTTTTGTGCCAGTACCATACTGTCTTGATTACTGTAGCTTTGTAGTATAGTCTGAAGTCAGGGAGCCTTATTCCTCCAGCTCTGTTTTTCTTTCTCAAGATTGCTTTGGCTATTCAGAGTCTTTTGTGTTTCCATACAAATTGTGAAATTTTTTGTTCTAGTTCTGTGAAAAATGCCTTTGGTACTTTGATAGGGATTGCACTGAATCTGTAGATCGCTTTGGGTAGCATAGTCACTTTCACAATGTTGATTCTTCCAATCCAAGAATTGGTATATGTCTCGATCTATTTGAATTGTCTTTAATTTCTTTCATCAGTGTCTTATAGTTTTCTGTATACAGGTCTTTTGTCTCCGTAGGTAGGTTTCTTCCTAGGTATTTTATTCTTTTTGTTGCAGTGATAAATGGAGGTGTTTCCTTAATTTCTCTTTCAGATTTTCATCATTAATGTATAGGAATGCAAGAGATTTATGTGCATTAATTTTGTATCTTGCTAATTTACCAAATTCATTGATGAGCTCTAGTAGTTTTCTGGTGGTATCTTTACATTTCTCTACGTATAATATCATGTCATCTGCAAACAGTGACAGCTTTACTTCTTCTTTTCCAATTTGGATTCCTTTTATTTCTTTTTCTTCTCTGATTGCTGTGGCTAAAACTTCCAAAACTATTTTGAATAATAGTGGTGAGAGTGGGCAACGTTGTCTTTTTCCTGATCTTAGTGGAAATGGTTTCAGGTTTTCACCACTTAGAACGATGTTGGCTGTGGGTTTGTCATATATGGCCTTTATTATGTTGAGGTAAGTTCCCTCTATGCCTACTTTTTGGAGGGTTTTTATCATAAATGGCTCTTGAATTTTTTTCAAAGCTTTTTCTGCATCTGTTGAGATGATCATATGGTTTTTCTCCTTCAATATGTTAATATGATTTATCACATTGATTGATTCACATATATTGAAGAATCCTTGCATTCCTGGGATAAACCCCACTTGATCATGGTGTATGAACCTTTTAATGTGCTGTTGGATTCTGTTTGCTAGTATTTTGTTGAGAATTTTTGCACCTATGTTCATTAGTGATATTGGCCTATAGTTCTCTTCTTTTGTAACATCTTTGTCTGGTTTTGGTATCAGGGTGATGGTGGCCCTGTAGAATGAGTTTGGGTATGTCCCTCCCTCTGCTGTATTTTGGAACAGTTTGAAGAGGATGGGTGTTAGCTCTTCTCTAAATGTTTGATAGAGTTCACCTGTGAAACCATCTGGTCCTGGGCATTTGTTTGTTGGAAGATTTTTAATCACAGCTTCAGTTTCAGTGCCTGTGATTGGTCTGTTTATATTTTCTATTTCTTCCTGGTTCAGTCTCAGCAGGTTGTGCTTTTCTAAGAATTTGTCCATTTCTTCCATAGTGTCCATTTTATTGGCATAGAGTTGCTTGTAGTAATCTCTCATGATCCTTTGTATTTCTGCAGTGTCATTTGCTACTTCTCCTTTTTCAGTTCTAATTCTATTGATTTGAGTCTTCTACATTTTTTCCTTGATGAGTTTGGCTAATGGTTTATCAATTTTGTGTATCTTCTCAAAGAACCAGCATTTAGTTTTATTGATCTTTGCTATCGTTTCTTTCATTTCTTTTTCATTTATTTTTGATGTGATCTTTATGATTTCTTTCCTTTTGCTAATTTTGGGGTTATTTTGTCCTTCTTTCTCTAATTGCTTTAGGCGTAAGGTTAGGTTGCTTTGTTGAGATGTTTCTTGTTTCTTCAGGTAGGATTGTATTCTATAAACTTACCTCTTAGAAATGCTTTTGCTGCATGCCATAGGTTTTGGGTTGTCATGTTTTCATTGTCATTTGTTTCTAGGTATTTTTTGATTTCCTCTTTGATTTCTTCAGTGATCTCTTGATTATTTAGTAGTGTATTGTTTAGCCACCATGTGTTTATATTTTTTACAGATACTTTCTTGTAATTGATATCTAGTCGGATAACATTGTGGTCAGAAAAGATACCTGATATAGTTACAGTTTTCTTAAATTTACCAAGGCTTGATTTGTGACCCAAGTTATGCTCTACCCTGGAGAATGTTCCATGAGTACTTGAGAAGAAGGTGTATTCTGCTGTTTTCAGATGGAATGTCCTATAAATATCAGTTAAGTCCCTCTTGTTTAATGTGTCATTTAAAGCTTGTGTTTCTTTATTTATTTTCATTTTGGATGATCTGTCCATTGGTGAAAGTGGGGTGTTAACCTCCCCTACTGTGATTGTGTTACTGTCGATTTCCCCTTTTATGGCTGTTAGCATTTGCCATATGTACTGAGGTGCTCCTAGTTTGAGTGCATAAATATTTGCAATTGTTATATCTTCTTCTTGGATCGATCTCTTGATCTTTATAGAGTGCTCTTCTTTGCCTCTTTTAATAGTCTTTATTTTAACATCTATATTTTCTGATATGAGAATTGCTACTCCAGCTTTCTTTTGATTTCCATTTGCATGGAATATCTTTTTCCATCCCCTCATCTTCAGTCTGTATGTGTCCCTAGGTCTGAAGTGGGTCTCTGTAGACAGCATATATATGGGTCTTGTTTGTGTATCCATTCAGCCAGTCTGTGTCTTTTGTTTGGAGCATTTAATGCATTTACATTTAAGGTAATTATCAATATGTATGTTCCTATTACCATTTTCATAAATGTGTTGGGTTCGTTATTGTAGGTATTTTTCTTGTGTTTCCTGCCTAGAGAAGTTCCTTTAGCATTTGTTGTAGAGCTGGTTTTGTGGTACTGAATTGTCTTAGCTTTTGCTTGTCTGTAAAGGTTTTAATATCTATGTCAAATCTGAATGAGATCTTTGCTGGATAGAGTAATCTTGGTTGTAGAATTTTCCCTTTCATCACTTTAAATATGTCCTGCCACACCCTTCTGGCTTGCAGAGTTCCTCCTGAAAGATCAGCTGTTAACCTTAGGGGGATTCCCCTGTATATTATTTGTTGCTTTTCCCTTGCTGCTTTTAATATTTGTTCTTTGTATTTTATTTTTGAGAGTGTGGTGTCTTGGTGTGTTTCTCCTTGGATTTATCCTGTATGGGACTCTCTGTGCTTCCTGGACTTAATCGACTATTTCCTTTCCCATATTAGGGAAGTTTTCAACTATAATCTCTTCAAATATTTTCTCAGTCCTTTTCTTTTTCTCTTCTTCTTCTGAGACCCCTATAATTCAAATGTTGGTGTGTGTAATGTTGTCCCAGAGGTCTCTGAGACTGTCCTCAATTCATTTTTTTTCCTTTATTCTGCCTGAGGTAGTTATTTCCACTGTTTTATCTTCCAGGTCATTTATCTGTTTTTCTGCCTCAGTTATTCTGGTATTGATTCCTTCTAGAGAATTTTTAATTTCATTTATTGTGTGGTTCATCATTGTTTGTTTGTTCTTTAGTTCTTCTAGATCCTTGTTAAACCTTTCTTGTATTTTCTCCATTCTATTTCCAAAATTTTGGATGATCTTTAGTATCATTACTCTGAATTCTTTTTGAGGTAGACTGCCTATTTCCTCTTCATTTGTTTGGTCTGGTGGGTTTTTGCTTTGTTCCTTCATGTGCTGTGTATTTCTCTGTCTTTTCACTTTGCTTAACTTACTATGTTTGGGGTCTCCTTTTTGCAGGCTGCAGGTTCATAGTTCCCGTTGTTTTTGGTGTCTGCCCCCAGTGAGTGAGGTTGGTTCAGTGATTGTGTATACTTCCTGGTGGAGGGGACTGGTGCCTGTGTTCTGGTGGATGAGGCTGCATCTTGTCTTTCTGGTAGGTAGACCACATCCAATGGTGTGTTTTGGGGTGTCTGTGACCTTATTATGATTTTAGGCAGCCTCTCTGCTAATGGGTGGGGTTGTGTTCCTGTCTTGCTAGTTGTTTGGCATGGGGTGTCCTGCACTGGAGCTTGCTGGTCGTTAAGTGGAGCTGGGTCTTAGCATTGAGACCGAGATCTCTGGGAGAGCTCTTGCTGATTGATATTACGTGGGGTCTGGACGTCTCTGGTGCTCCAGTATCCCGAACTTGGCTCTTCCACCTGAGAGGATCAGGCCTGTTACCTGGCCAGAGCACCAAGACCCTATCAGCCACACAGCTCAGAAGAAAAGGGAAGTAGAAAAAGAGAGAAAGAAAAAAATAAAATAACATAAAATTATTAAAATAAAAAATTTAAAATATATTATTAAAAATAATAATAATAAAGTAATAAAAAAAGGAAGAGAACAGCAAGCCAATGAACAAACCACCAATGGTAACTAGTGCTAAAAACTATACTAAGATAAACATAAAGATCAGAGACTAATCAGTCACATACAGCAAACGCCAAGTGTACAGTTGCTCACAAAGTCCACCACCTCAATTTTGGGATGATTTGTTGTCTATTCAGGTATTCCACATGTGCAGGTGCATCAAGTTGATTGTGGAGATTTAATTCGCTGTTCTTGAGGCTGCTGGGAAAGATTTCCCTTTCTCTTCTTTGTTCGCACAGCTCCCAGGGACTCAGCTTTGGATTGGCCCCGCCAGTATGTGTAGGTCGCCTGAGGGAGTCTATACCCGCCCAGAAAGGAGGGGGTTAAAGTAGCAGCTGATTTGGGGGCTCTGGCTCACTCAGGCCGGGGGAGGGAGTGGGACGGAATGTGGGGCGAACCTGCGGTGGCAGAGGCTGGCATGACGTTGCACCAGCCTGAGGCGCGCCGTGCGTTCTCCCGGGGAAGTTGTCCCTGGATCCCGGGACCCTGGCAGTGGCGGGCTGCACGGGGAGGTGTGGAGTGTGACCTGTGCTTGCACACAGGCTTCTTGATGGTGGCAGCAGCAGCCTTAGTGTCTCATGCCCGTCTCTGGGGTTCGCGCTGATAGCCATGGCTTGTGCCTGTCTCTGGAGCTCATTTAGGCCGTGCTCTGTATCCCCTCTCCTTGTGCACCCTGAAACAACGGTCTCTTACCTCTTAGGCAGGTCCAGACTTTTCCCCGGACTCCCTCCCGGCCAGCCGTGGCGCACTAGCCCCTTCAGGCTGTGTTCATGCCGCCAACCCCCAGTCCTCTCCCTGGGATCCGACCAAAGCCCAAACCTCAGCTCCCAGCCCCGCCCGCCCCGGCAGGTGAGCAGACAAGCCTCTTGGGCTGGTGAGTGCCAGTTGGCACCGATCCTCTGTGCGGGAATCTCCCTGCTTTGCCCTCTGCACCCCTGTGGCTGCACTCTCCTCCGCGGCTCCGAAGCTTCCCCCCTCTGCCACCCACAGTCTCTGCCCGCGAAGGGGCTTCCTAGTGTGTGGAAACCTTTCCTCCTTCACGGCTCCCTCCCACTGGTGCAGGTCCTGTCCCTATTCTTTTGTCTCTGTTTATTCTTTTTTCTTTTGCCCTACCGAGGTACGTGGGGAGTTTCTTGCCTTTTGGGAGGTCTGAGGTCTTCTGCCAGCGTTCAGTAGGTGTTCTGTAGGAGTTGTTCCACGTATAGTTGTATTTCTGGTGTATTTGTGGGGGAGGAAGGTGATCTCCATGTCTTACTTCACCATCTTGAACGTCCTCTCAAAACTTCACCTTTTGAAATGGATGGAATAAAAGAGCTAACATATAAAACTTATGTGTAGACAAGAGTTTATTAAAACTCTAAATAAAAATGTACCTTTATCATAAGCATTGTAATAAGGTGCAATAGTTTGGATTCATTCTTCAGTAGAAAGTACATGGTTAAGGTAAAAGAATTACTGACCATTAAATTCTGTTAATTCTTATTTGATAATTCCTTAAATTTTCATCTTGGTTGTTAATGGAGAAGACAGAATATTTGCAGAAATTGTATTTCTATTTTTATGTAATTCAGATAATGTTCTATTTATGGTTCAGTATCAAAAGTGAAGGCTTCATTCGACATACTTCTGCTTACAGTAAATTATATATTTGTTTTCTTAATGCACACATTTTTAATGTTTTGCTTTTTAAGTTATTTTGTGTCCAGTGGGTGGAAAAAAGGTGGACATAAAAAAATATCTACTTTACAGATAGACATTTTTAATGTTATATAAGGAAAGAAAAATGCTAAAGTTCACTTAGTAAAGGTCATGACAGGCCTGTCAAAATATTCCAGGATCCAGACAGCAACAGTTTCAAAAGTGCAGGTCCAAAGATTCTTTATACTCAAGAAGCAAATAATTTCCCTTACTCTTTCATAAAAGTGCTTTTGTAGTCTCAAGCCACACAAGAACAAAACAAAGAACAAAAGATGATATGAAGTTACCTAGAACTTTGTAAGTTAGTTCTCTCTGAAACTTTCTTAGTTACCTTACAAGACATATTGAGCCAGAAGCCTAAGGAACTGAATGCTATTCTACATAGATTTGTTGTGTTGCATGTTTTTATTCTCAGACTTAAGTAATTTTGAAACCAATAACCTCTTTTTAATGACAGAAACACATTTGTTCTACAAATGTTTTAAACAAACAGTGGTAGAACCAGACTCCTGGTAAATCAGTCAGTTTCACGGGGAGTGCAGTGATCTAACAAGTGGCTGAGCCAATTCACGATGCAGTCCTGAAGCTGGTGAAGGACTCTGCCCCAAAATACTTGGGTGAGAAGAATATCTACGTTATTTGTCTAGAGGAAAGGAGAAGAAATACATTTTTAGTGGTTAATGGTATGTGCTATGGATGTCAAACTAACTCAAGGGAGGTAGGTTTTCCGACGGCCCTGCATTTCATAGTTTCATGAAGTTCATTTACAAGCACCAAACTTCCTTAAGCTCCCTAAAGACATTGTGCTCGGACTGACTTTAAAAATATCCTATGTGGGCTTCCCTGGTGGCGCAGTGGTTGCGAATCCGCCTGCCGATGCAGGGGACATGGGTTCGTGCCCCGGTCCAGGAGGATCCCGCATGCCATGGAGCGGCTGGGCCCGTGAGCCATGGCCGCCGAGCCTGCGCGTCCGGAGCCTGTGCTCCGCAACGGGAGAGGCCACGACAGTGACAGGCCCGCGTACCGCAAAATATATATATATATATCCTATGTGAAAGTGGGCAGAGTGCTTTCTTGGGAATAACTAGTCATGGTCCTTGCCCTGACTCAACCACTGAATGATTATATGACTTTCTTTCCTTGTTTCCCAAGTCATGAAAAAAAAAAAAAAGGATGACATTAGATTCTCTAATGTCCCTTCCTATTTTTAGCAATTCTGTGACCCTGTACCTGTTGTTCCTTCAACCATTAGGTATTCATTTAGTGCCCAGATTGTCATTGATCCCTTCAATGTGATTGGTCCTCTCCCTCCCTTTCCTTAAGCTGGAGAATAAAAACCAGCCACAGGCTCCCAACTGTTCCCGCAGTTGTCCCACATATGCTACACTCTTAGTCAGCTGACTTTGGGTTCATCTCTCTGATGTTGCCTTTCCAGCCCTTCCCTTGTCTCTTGGATGCCATGTCTGCTGTGGTTCCACTTTAGGCTGGCAGCCTGTTCCAGCTTCCCTCTGGCTGATGGCATTGTGGTTCACCAAACATGCTCGGCTTTGCAAGCGACTTGGGTTTTGTGTCTCTAACAATTCTTAGCCAAGCGATATTTTTCTTTAGCTCTGGTGTCACTAAATAATTGCCCCTGGAGTTTTGAGAGGGGAGGAAGCTTCAAATACTATGCCGGACACTGAGATAGATGCAGAAACAAAAATATACCTCAGAAGTCTCTCTTGCTACTAACTGGGGGTGAGAAGAGAAAATCTCAATGATGTCCAGTCACCATAAAGAAGATCAGTGACCACGAGGTGCGGGCACTGTACACTGTGAAATATGAAATGCCTCCCTTCATAGAGAGTCTCCTGAGTACTGGCTTTCTCGTACATAATATACTCTTGGGAGACAGAGACAGCCTTCTTTGCTGTTGTTAAGCGGTTCCATTGCCCTGCACTATCCACATATAAACATATATATAAATAGACCTTTATGTTTATATATAGGTACTTGTTTATTCATATGTGAATTTATTATATTCAGACATTTAAATAAATATCTGATAAGTATTTTGTGAAAAGAGAGGGAAAGAAGCAAATTATAGGAAAAACGAAAGGAATCTGTGTTTAGCATCAGTTTGAGACAACTAATGGGCGGAAAATTACCTTTAGACATCAAAACTTGTACCAGAAAATGGCAAATATATGTTCTCTAATTCTACAGTATAAGAAGATGAATGATATGACCTATTTGAGACAGGTTATATTGAAAAATTACTCTGGAAATTCAAATGAAATTATTGCACTGGGCAGTTATTATATTGCTATTCTTACTAGCAGATATATATCATACAGAAATTACATGTTCACTGGATAAAATAATATAGTTTTATAAGAAGTAGTTTAAATTACCTCTTTAACAACATTCAAAACTTCTTAGTGCTGGAAATATACCATATACATCTTTAATATCCCTCTACAATGCTTCGTAGTGTTGGAGTATCCATATTACCAAAGTTAAATATTGTCTTCAAAAACTTGTTTCGAGATATCCTCCATCGTTGGTTAGCCCGTATAGTTTCATATGCAATTATTATTTATTCTATTAGAGAATTATTTAAAAGCTAAAAGAATGATTTTGAAAATGATTTAATAACATTTTGGGGGATTCCACAGCAGTTAAATATTTTTGTTCCCTTTCATGACATCTTGGTTATAGTGTGATTATATTAAATGCCATCAGTCATAAATCATACAGTCAGATTTACAGGTAAAAAAACTTGAATCTGACAGATATATATATGTATATGTGAAATAAAATGTTTTAATGTCAAGGATCATTTTAAAAATTCTATTTCATATTCTTTTGCATTAAAATAGTATCTAATTATTTTTTAAAAAGCTACTTAGTACCATTAATTTGTCTTTGTTTTGTTAAAAATTTAAAGATGCCAGAAGCTATAGCAACCTGTATTTAATAAAATATTGCTCATTATTTTGCTAATATGTTAAGCCATGTGTGCACACCCATATGGTTGTACTAAAATGGTAAGATGGACTGACCCTATTTTTTCTACAGGAAATTTTCCTCCATCAAAACTTGCCTCAACTTCTGCCTGAAGTGATTGACTGGCCCAACAAAGAATCTTCTTCCAGGTAAGATGTGGAGCCTACCTTGGCGTAATATCCAAAGGTTGGCATTGCTTTGCTTTATTTTTCCGCCAAGGTCAGGGATTAAATTGATGTCAAAACCAAGCAGAATTATGCAGGACAGCTAATCTAAGGAGCCATTCTACCTCAAAGGGTCAGCAATTTAGGAAGTTTACACAGTTGAAAGGGTGGTGTGTGGATGTGGCCTGGCTTCTTGTTTTAAGATTTGCTTTTACTCACAACTGAATATGTTTATGCCTTTTCTAATTGCAGTACAGAATTCTTATACACTGGGTAGCCGTTATCCAGGCTGAGGTCTTACTGGGATGGGGTAATAGAAGGTAATAGGAAGTAGGGTTTGGTTTTGGTGATTGGCAGGTCTCAGTGTTCCTTCTTTGCAAATATAATCATAATTGATCTGGTTTGTAACTAGCTTTGATGCCACGAGTTTACATTCCTGAATGCTGTATTTTGTTCTCCATTCACTTCTGTGAGTGAGTAGTAAGGGGAGCACAGGTGTGTTGTAGGGTTTTTATTTGTTCAGAGAGAAATTGGTTCGATGGAATCTAGGCTGGACTGAGAGAAAAGCTGGGAACTGGATGTAGAAGGAGTGGCACTGAGAATTGCACTTGATTTGAAGGCTCTTGAGAACTTGCAGTCTGACTCTGCAGGAACAGATAAAAAGTGAAGGTTTGGGGCTATCTCTTTAGAGAGTCTGTAGATGGAAAGAGATGAAGAGACAAAATTACTGCTGGTAAATTTGTACTTGGACTTTGCTTGCTGAAGTGTGCTCAGAGATTAAATTGAAATTTTTACTTGTTATTCTTCATGTAAGGGATTCTACTGGTTCTTATTTCTGTCATTGATCATAACTGTGAACAAATGTATTGATATTGGTAACTTCCTTCATGGTATTAAACTAGCATGGCCAGCGAAGCTCACAGAGTAAACCCTCCTGGTAAATGATAAAATAAAAAAATAGGAAATGAATCTTGTCTTTTCATTTAAATGAACTTTTCAGTTAAAGCAACTGTTTGTTTCTTTTTTTCCTTCATGTTCTAAGTATACCTATAAAATTTTAATCATACTTGAGACATACTGGTTATTGTTAACTAACTAGGCGAGTAAAGGTTTAAATATTTATATATATATCTCTCAGATAGATGTTTTATACTTCAGAGATATTTTAAAGTATATCTTAGATTTTAAAAAATATATACACATGACAAGGACAGATGGATGCCTCTGAACTAATAGGTTCAACAACTAACTTTAGAATTTGCTATCTTATTTGGTTTATGTAGATATTTGTGATGTATTTTTATGTGTTCAGATGAGGCTACTGTAATATCAAAAGTTTTGAATTGCATTTTTTTCCAATAGCAATGATGGAGAAACTAAAATGTCTACATGAACACATAGCTGGTTTGTAACTATTAATTATCATGGACTTTTTAGCTTGTTAGAGTTAGCTGGAGAGAAGAGAGTTTTTCCTTAATAACGACTGAACCAGTGATGGGGGATGGGAGACTATGTTGCAGTAACAGTATAAAGCTATCAGTTAACTTTGCTAACGAAGTTAGATGATGGATAAAAAGAGTTGTAAAGAAGAGTTTGTAAAGTTGATTTACCTTGATTGGCAAAATGTTTTAAGTTACTTGGCTGCAGGTCAAAATTGACATTATAATTCCTCTCGTTGAAAAACAAAACAGAAAACATGATAAAACAACATAATAAAGTGAGTTTATTATTTCATGGTTGCCTTCCATAAATAAGAAACTGAGCTATATTTACACCATTAAATATGTATTCAAATGGAATGAAAATTAGATATTGATGTTCATTCCTGTGCTTAAAGCATTTAGTGATCTGTGTGTAATTTTTTTCCATATGAATGCACAAGTAACTCTTTTATTGCTCTTTTTAAAATCAGACCTTAGTGTATTGAATAATGACAAGATTTAAAATTTGTGTTGATATTTATAGTAGGGTCATGTGTTAAAAGAAATGCATTATTTTTTTAAAGTCTTGGATAGTTGTTCTTCTCATGTTGTGATTTAATAGCACTGTTATTTCAATAAATAATCAATTACTGATGATACTGATGGTACATTTGTGAAAGGTTAAAAAATGAGTTCTAAATTTGAAATGTCTCGCCAGTGAGGTAACAGTTTTTAAAAATTCTGCAATAAGAGGTTATTCCACAGAATCAGGTTATAGTGGCAAAAAAATACTGAAATGTATATTTGTGTATTTGTGCGTGTGTGTGTGTGTGAACGCCGTTTTTTTTAATATGTCAATTCATAACACAGGCGCCATAGTCTCTTGTTACATGGGTATATGGGCAATACCTGCTCTAATAATATGTTTAGAAATCTATTACTACAAAATGAGCAAATCCGAAGACAGTTCATTTCTATTAAAAGTTTTTATAGTATCTTCTTCATCTGAAATAAGAATATGTGCTCCTAATGCCATCTGGATTGAAAAATGTCGGAAAAGGAGTTATAGGACCATTATTTTCAAAAACTTGACATAGTTTTTGTTGTAATGTAAGTCTAAGTTATAAATATCGCTATTATTTTTTTTACCAGGAAGAAATAATTTTCAAAATATTACACGAATATTTATTCCATGTTCCATGTTGATCACCCTGTTCTCCCATGACTGTGCTTCGACTGCTAAAATATAAAATTAGGGTTTTTTTCTTCTGTTTGTGTTTTGAACTTGCCTATTGGATTGTTAGTACTCAGGAGTGCAGGTAGAAATTTAGTGAAAACAGTTAATCTGAAATCTCAGTTAAACAGCTTCATACTTCAGATCATTTAATACAAGGTATGTACCAAGAACTACAGGGGTGACTGATCCTTGTCAAGTTGTTTACAACTATAACGAGAGGGTTTGAAAAACAAATGGCTGTAACAGCGGACAAATGAGTTAAGTTTTAGAATGAGCATATAAATCGTAAACCATATATAGGCATATAAACATCCCTGAGAAAAATGCTACTGTCTATCAAGACAATTCCCCAGTGTTGGATTACATAGCTCTTTCCCTGGTTGAATCACGCCCAGGTTGGTGAGCTTCTATACTATGATAAGCATTATAGAAATAAAATAATTCAATAAAAAGCAGATACTTGCTTTCCCTCTCATATTCCAGTTGGGCTCACTAATTGACCTAGTTAAATAATTATCTCTCTATCTCCCTGTTTCTCTGCTTTTCATTTTTGTTTTTATTTGTTTGTATCTGTATGTGTCTATTTTGCTCACTGTCATGCTCCTCTCACTTCCCGGGTACCAATATTTGAGTACTTAATGCATGGCTCATGCAGTGAGACTGCAAACAAATTACTGTTCATGAGATGGCTTGAAGTGAGCATAGTACGTTCTACAACATTATATGGATTTCCAAAGAACAACGGGTAACCTCCAGTTAGGGAGGGAGTAGGAAAAGCCAGCATGGCAAGATGGTATTGAGATTCGCTTCTTAGACATGGGTAGGATTTTAAGTGGTCAGGTAAAGAAGGATATAACATTTCAGGTGAAGGGAATCACCCAAAGACACAGAGTAGAAAAGAGTAGGACATATCTCTGGTATAACATAAACTTGGAAAGACATTTGAAAGCATATTAAAGGTGCATTTTAATGCTGGGATAGAAACCACACTAAAGTAAAACTCAGTGGAAAGAGAAAAAAAAAACTTTTTTTAAAAACTGGTCTGATATAAACAGAGCCCTGCTTCAAAAAGAATAATCTCAAAGCAGTTTATGGAATGTAGAGCTATAGAAATAAAAATAATGCAATGAATATGGTAACAGGAGAGATAAAGATGATTAAAGATGACTGAATTTTTGAGTTTATCTTACACAGGGAATGATTGTGCTATTTAAAGAATTAGGAAAGTCAGGAGCCTTTCAATTCCCTAAATCAGAAAAATGGTCACTATTTTTGCTTATAGTGTTTTTTTCCTTTGATTTTATTTTTCCATTTAGTTCTTAGTCCATCTCAGTTCTTTTGGACTGTGATATATTTTCTAATTAGATTTGTATTTCTATTAGGCAATTTTCCCTCTAACATTGTTGAAAAGTTAACCTCTTTTCTATTTGTTGGATTCATGTAGCTTTATTATATATTGTATATTGACTGTGATATATATTATAGTTAGACAGTGTTTATTAATACACATAATATCTAGTATTATACATGCTATTTAATACCATAGTCAATCTATGTATGTATGTATGTATGTACCTATCTATCTAAATAATTTATCCCTAAACATGATTGTATCTTTTTTTTTTTTTTAGAATTCCCTTTTTTTTTATTTGTCTTACTGTTAAATAAAACATTTTATTTTATTAGCTTTTTTCTCTACTGGAAATCTTTCAGGCTACAATATGAAATGGTACTTGTATTATTATTGCCATCATCTCCCCCATAGTATTAAGTTCAAATATTTTCTTCGAAAGTAGAGATGCTTGTGAAGAAAGTAAGGGGGTTGGGATAAGAAGCCTAGAGAAACCCATATATTCAAGGAAAAGTTAGAAATGGTGAAATATTTAAGGAGGTAAATTCAACACCAGATGTAAGTTTAGCCCTGAACGAGTGCCCAAGCTGTCATCCATACAATTATTTTTATGAGTATAAAAATAAGAAACAATATGAAAGTGCAGTTGGTTTGGGGAAACTGCATATGTTACTCAACATAGTGTAATATTTTTGAAAGACTATACAAGTTCCATGTATGGGGGTAGAGAGGCACCATCAGTTTGGAATGGTATTGAATATCATGTTGGAACAGCAAAAGGTATTGGGCATCTTCAAAGCTCTGAAAAAATTAAGAGAGGTGGGAGATAATTCTGTAATAAAGCTGAGCTCCATGTCAACTCTGAGTTGTATAGATCTGGATGAAAAAATTAGGTCCAAGACTGGCAGCGTCCATGAGATCAAAGCCCCAGGCAAGTCTACATAATTTGGAAATCACCAGTGAAACAGTGATCCATTCCCTTATTCTCACCATCAGAATCACTCAGGCAAATGCTATGGATTGAATGAATTCTTGTATCCCCCCCAAATTCACATGTTGGAATCTAATCACCAATATGAAGCTATTTGGAGGTGGGGCCTTTGGGAGATAATTAGATCTTGATGGTGGAGCCCTTATAATGGGATAAATGTTTGTTGGTTAAGCCAGCAGTCCATAGTATTTGTTATAGCAGCCTGAACTAAGACGAGCCACTCTCTATTTGTTGAGTCATCTCATCCTTTTAATTTCTTTATTTTATGTTACTAAGTGTTATGTACATTTTTAACATACTTTTAACTTGCCACTTTCTTATTTGCCTTATATGTTTGCTACATTGTAGAAAAAAGTATATTTTGTTACCACTGGTATCAATATTGTTAAGTACTGCAAATGAGTATGCCACTGACAAAATTTTTAAGTGTGGAATAACTAACTGGCATTTTAAATTATTTATTTTTTTATTTATTTTTGGCTTCCTTCGGTCTTCATTGCTGCACGCAGGCTTTCTCTAGCTGCAGTGAGCGGGGACTACTCTTAGTTGCGGTGCGCGGGCTTCTCATTGCAGTGGCTTCTCTTGTTGCGGAGCACAGGCTATAGGCGTGTGGGCTTCAGTAGCAGTGGCACGCGGGCTCAGTAGTTGTGGCTCGTGAGCCCTAGAGCACAGGCTCAGTAGTTGTGGCGTATGGGCTTAGTTGCACCGCGGCATGTGAGATCTTCCCCTACCAGGGCTCGAACCCGTGTCCCCTGAATTGGCAGGTGGATTCTTAACCACTGCGCAACCAGGGAAGTCCCATAACTGGCATTTTAAATAACTTACATTTTGCAAAGCATTTTGATGGAATATGGTATAGAAAGAAGTTTAAGTGTTTTGATGTTATTTGAGGATTTTTGTTGGGATTTAAGGTAAGCTGGGAATGTGTTATTATTTTTCCCACTTGAAGTAATGGAATATAGGCTCCTGTTATCCCCAAATCTACTAACACATTTTTGTAAATGTTTTATACTCAGATAATGAAAGGTTTTTATGCTGCTACTATTACTACAGCTAATACAACTGCTAGTACTAGTACAACTATTACTACTCCTCTTACTCCTATTCCTTTTCTTATTACTTCTATTACTGGAAAAACTATTTCTACACTACTAGAAGCAGGTAAAGTCTCCTCTGGAGACAATTAGAAATTAACAGTGGTTGGTACCAAGGTGAAAATATATATTTATATATGTTGGATACATTTGCATATATAATTTAAGAAATAAATTTTGTTTTTATTTCCTAACTGGATGCACAACTTAATTTTTAAATTATACTGCTTATTCAAGAAGGTTAATGCATAGCAAAGTTTACTTAAGGAAATGTAAAACCATATGACTTGTATTTACCCCCAAATATGCCCCCTCTTTTCGCAGGATATTGATACATCAAAATGGGGACATAATACAAAAGTTTATCAACTTTAGTTCCCTAAATACTTTCATAAAGGATATGTGGGTCCTGATGAAATACTTCTAGTTACTGAAAAAAAATCTGTATTTGTGTCTCTTTATCTACTTTTTCCCACTTTCTTTAGCAACATCTTTTAACTGTATTGAAAAGAAGTATGTGCTTGTGTGAGTGAGCAAGAGAGGGGAAAACTAAGTCATTTTTCCTGTGGTAAATGAGTAATGTAGCATCTACTTTCTTACAGTGTTTTGGCCTTTGCCCTTGGTTTTAGGCCAAGGTGAAGGAAGGGCAGCAGACTGTTGGGTCTCTAGTTGTTACACATCATTCTTAGCCCAGCAATATAGAGATAATGAGGAGAAGAGGAAAAACTCATGTGGTTAGGGGTCTTAGGTGGGTGGCAGTAACCCTCTCTATTCCTTTATTCTGCTCCAACCAGGGGCAGGCAGCTTGACATTCTCTTTTCTCATGTATGAATATTATTTTTAAAGGATCTATATTTTATTTAATCTATAAAGATTATGTCTTTGCTTTTAAATGCAAGAAAAAAGCAATAAAGACTTTTTATTCATTTACTTCTTAAAATAAATGTGTAAAATGTGTGACTATGATATACCTTACTGAGATGAATGGTTTTGTAAAGAGAAGGACAAATGCAGTTTTCAAAGATAACTTTTTCCTGGATAAAATGTTCCTGAAGGCTGTGTATATTCTGTCACATGAATGCAGAAACATTATTCCCTACAAAGATGTATAGAGTTAGTAGTAACCTCTAAATTACCTGCAAACTCTCAAATGCTATTAAAGCTGCTATATTTTTATCTTAAAAATGCAAGCCTCTCTGTAATGGGTTTTCCCTGTCTAACCATTGCCTACCAAGAATTGTGTTTGTTTTCTGAAAGGGTGAGCAGGCCTGCAAATAATAGATTATTACTTTGCCTTGTGAAAATCAATTAAGAATTTTGTCTAAAGCTTTATCCAACACAGCAGAATTTATATACCCTGGAGAGTATATACATATCAGGGTTGGTCCTGGGGCATGATTTGCATATGCATCCCATACTATCTGGGCATGAAATGTAACAGAACTGGGGCCTATGGCCAAGTGCTTTGGTTCCCTAGCGCAGGCTTTATGAAGAAGGCATATGGTTTCCATATGGCAGAAACGTGCCCACGCCCTCCTGAGAAGCACAGGGTTTCACTGTAAGCTTAGGAACAGTTAGTGGACTTCTGCTGTATCTCAGGATAGAGCAGAAAGCTTATGAGCAGCACTTAGGAGTATAGGGTATTATACAGGTCAGTGGCTTTGCCCTATAATGAACTTCTAGAAGAAAATACTTGCTGGTCTCTGAATATCCCGTGCCTTTCTTAATAATACACAGTTTTGTAAATGCTGGCTTCTCTGTTTAGGATGCATTTTAAACCCCTCTTCACCTGGCATTTTTCAGAACTTGACTTGGACATCACCTCTTGTTGGGAAGTCTACATAATTTGTCTTTTATTTTACAAATTTTACTTTTTATAGAAGACAGTATTGTCCCAAAGGCACAGAATATGAGGTCATACAAAATGGATCTAGAGCTGCTTTTTCAGCTGCATCTCCCCCCTACTTACCACCTAAAACAACATACTCTTTCTCCATTACTCAGAGCAGGTTAGCTTCACTGTTCTCCATGTCCTGTGTGGTCCTGTTTGCTTGATCTATTCTTCTTGGGTACACAGTTCTTGATCTAGAATAATGCTTATAATAATGGTCACTAGAACTTGTAGATCTCAGAGAATTCTTTTGAGAAGCTAGAGTTGCTATCTGAAAGATCCTTTGCAATATAAAATTAGACTCAGATGCCATTTGAAGGATGTTTTGATCTCTCCTTGATTCAGAAAATTAGCTAAAAATAGTTGGTACAAAGTTGTAAATATGCATTTATATATGTTAGATACATTTGCATATATAAATTAAGAAATAAATTAGTAGATTCTGTTCTTTCAGTCATCTTGATGACACTCCTAATTCTAGTTAAGAATTTGGCTCTTCATATGTAAACAACACAGTACCAGATCTCCATTCTCTTCATATGTATATTAAAAAAGAAAAATGATTTTAACCTAAGAGAAAACCAAAGTTGAAAGGAAAGTATCTTAGTCAAACTGGTTTATTTCTTGGTGTCATTGAAAACAAGTTATTTGACTAAAATAAAACTTATTTATAAAATATAATCTGGTTTTTGATGTGTGGCCTATTTGTCATATGTGACCTACGGGCTAAAGTTGTAACTTTTCCTCCTATTTTATTTTGTTTTTGTAGTGTTATTTTAAATATTTTCCTTTAAGCTAGATGTGAGAAAGGGGAGTCATAGCCAGGCATTTAGGATAAATTTATGAAGCAAACAGATGTGCCCCTGCACACACTGAGCCTAAAAACTAGTGGAATATATAAAGGAGTAGACAAATACATCAAGCATAAATTACTCTGGGATTCAAGAAGAGTGAGATGTGCCACTTTATTTTAGAATATAAAAAAATCAGGCCCCAAATATTTAAGACTCTGTCTCTCTCTCTCTCTCACTAGATTGTATAAGAACTCTGAGGCCATTCATTACAGTTATAATTTGATTCCTGGTCTTTATTCCATGGTGATTCCACTGCTCCCTCTGTTAGAAATACTGAGACCGAATCCCTCCCCTCCTGTTGGTACCAATGATACCGAAGAGATGGTCCTCTCTGCCGACCAGTCACTCTTCCGTTGCTATGAGCAAGGCTCTGACATGAGGCCAGGGTGGGCCACCGAGCTCTGCATAGGAGTGGGGTTCCCGTCTCTGCTACTGTGAAACCTATCTCCCTCTCCTCCAACTACCTCCTTTTCCACAGTTTAACCTCAGAGACCTCTGGTTCTAATTTTTCTCCCTTCTAGGAGGACTCTGTTGCACCTCTCATGACGGACCATCACTTCCACTCCACCTCCACCCCTTCCAACAAATGCTGTGGTGAGATTGCCTTGAATGAGGTTACAGAAGCACATGAAAAGACCTGCAGACTACTCCTTGCAGCAGTAGTAAACTCAAGAATGCAAAGGGGAAAACTATATTTTCACTCTTTTTGTTATTGAATCTGCTCCTGTAAAGTGACAAAGCATAGGGTAATTTCTGCATTGCATTAATTGGCAATTAAAATAGTTCAAGATACCATGGAATTCACAGAAATCCAGTTACCACTAGGGATTTCAGGGAACTTGGCTTTTTGGAAGTGACATCTTTTTTTGAGAATTGAAAGGTGAGTAGCTGTTTTCAAGGTAGATTAAGGAGTGAGTAGGAGACAAATTTAATGACCTAATTCATAGAGTGAGGTAGAAAAGAAGTGAAATTAGAATACTAATCTGGCTTTGTCTACTTCATAGGTAGTTATAAGGCTTAAAACACTTAAAATCTGAAGAGTGATGAAGAGGTGTAAAATATTACCTATGAAATAGGATTGCATTTAATTTATTTATCTAGCATGCAGAAAGTCCTTTCTGAGAGCTAGGAGGGGAATCATACTACTGGAATTTGCAGACTGCTTGTGGCCGGCCGGAGTGGACATTTAGGTTCCCACTAAAACTTTGATGAGGAGAGTGTGATACGCTGTGTTTTTCCACTGTTGTGTTTGGAGTAAGGAAGTTATTGCTACCAAGTTATCTTCCTAGACTGTCTTTTCCCAATCTTTTGGCAAAAGGACATAGTCTTTTCTTGGGCTGCTGGTTTACCAGTTACCTTCTTCTTCCACACCCAGCCCAGGATGTACAAGAGGCTAAAAATAACCTAGGAACTCACTGTCCTGTTGTTCCCTGGGTCTGGAGGTACCTAGCAAGTCTGGCTTCTCACCACCTTTTAGAGTTTTGTATGTCACATCTAGGGTTTTCAGCTGTACCTGGTGGGAAGAAAATGGAAAAATGTGTGTACCCTATCTTGTGTGGACCAAAATATCCCTTTTAAATTTTGCGACTGCATCAATTAAAATATATCTTACTTATTGCCATTTTATGATATCTCAATCTGAGTCCACTAAATTGTAATCAGCTCTACACTGGATATTGCATGGCTGACCAGTTGAGACTCAGCTATTTCTAGGGTGTTGTCCTTGTTCCTTCTCAAGCCTGTACCTTCGTTCCCATTGCTGTAGGAGTTAAAGGGTTAGTTATGAGACTCAAAGCAACTGCAGGAAATGTGCACTTATCTTCTCCTGACATTTTCACTGTCAATCAGGAACTCTAGGGAAAAACCTCATGAGTGAAATGTATTTGATTTTCTTTATCATGCAGTAATACCAGAGATAAAAAAAAACTTAATCTGAGCAATGGTATGAAATCACTGCTTTGAACTTTTAATGCGTGTTTCTTTCAGGCAGCATTTTCATGGATTATTCTCTAGGGTTTACTGTTATAGAGAAATGTCTTATGTGAATAAATAAAAAACCCGAATACACAGATATATTGGTTACTGTTAAATGAAATCACCCT
Source organism: Pseudorca crassidens (assembly GCF_039906515.1). Classification (NCBI taxonomy): domain Eukaryota; kingdom Metazoa; phylum Chordata; class Mammalia; order Artiodactyla; family Delphinidae; genus Pseudorca; species Pseudorca crassidens. The sequence continues at coordinate 9,349,348 of NC_090307.1, forward strand.
AGCCGCGTTTCCCTTCCATTTTGAAGATTGTACCCATGGGTTTTATTGGTTTTAAAATTCTCCTTTATGACTGTAGAGGTTAGTTCGTTTTTGTGCCTTCTTTTCCTGCAGAAGAAGTAAAATCATGTGTCTCTACATTAAATTTTTGTACTGTTCTCTGGTAAGTTTCTTTCATAATTCAAGCGAAAAAAGGCTTCTCGGTTTATCATTTATAATGTCAAAATTTTTATAGTTTCATCTGTTTTGAAGTGTTTCTATGTATAATTCACTGTGGGTAATTTGAAGTACATATTCTGTGAGTAGAGAAAAACTGCTTTTCTTTTCTAAAGATGTCATTTAAAATAAAAAGATTCTTCTTTTTATTTTAATCAAATTGCTTTTTCACATCATCTATATCATTTTGGAACAAAGAATCACAAATGACAGGAACACTGTTTACTACCACGATATACAAGAATAAGAAAAGCACTGAATATGTTTTTCCTGTCTAACTCTTTTTTCTTTCTGAGATTAAAAAAAATAACCTTCCTTATAGAGTAAAAGTCACATTTTTGTGTTTGGCTCAGAAGACTTTAATGATCCTTCTGCTTTTAATAAAATTTTCTAAGTATCATTTGTAACATTCATCTTAAAACAATTGAACTAAATCAATGTTGATTTTAACATTTAAATATTAATCTGGATTTATCTTTCAAGGTAAATAATATACTTTATGTAGTTACATAATATTGGGAGACATAAGGTCTTTACTTGCATTACTTACATTACACAATTCTGAGATTAACCCATGAGGTTGAACTTAAGCTAAATGCTCGTTGCCTAAATGCAGTGGTTCTCAATGAGGAGGTGGGTGTAATGCTTTTGCAGGGACATTTGGCAATGAACATTAAGTAAATGTCCAGAGACGTTTCTGATTATCACTACAAAAGGGTGCTATGGCATGTAGCAGGTAGTGACCAGGGATGCTGCTAAACGTCCTAGAGTACACAGGACACATCCCACAACAAAGAATTATCTGGTCCAAAATGGCAGTAATGCTGCAATTGAGAAACCATGGCTTCAAAGACAATTCCAGGGTCTAGTAATTTATGGATTGTTGGAACCTGAAAGAATAAATAACTGATTCATGCCAAGAATTTTATTTTCTGTGTTAATACATGCATGGTGTTAGACATTTCACCTTACAGAGGCCTTTAAACATTTCGGTAGCAGTTATTTCTCTCCAACATACTCTCTGATTGTTTACTTTTCCTTGCTTTTGAACAAATACACCACGTCAAAAAGTTCTTCTGCAGTGCCTCTTGATGAAATAGAGAGAAATAATGATAATCCTCCATTTGTGGCTTTGCAAATTATTATGTATCCTTAATGTCTGGGGGGCAGATCAATTTAAGGTAAGATTTAGGTCATATTCATTTTAATCTTCACTGTGCTGGATGCAAGCCCTTACCTTTTCACACAGACCTGGGTCTCTTGGTAATTTCCCCTCAGAACCTATGCCCCTCTGGAAAACCCATAGTCTATGGTGCTTGAGTTCACATGGAGAGCTCGCCCGGGGGCACCCTTGTCTCTGCAGGCACTGCCCTGTGAGGGGCAGCACAACATTAGCCTGATTGCTCCACACATGCCTGCCTCTACCCCAGGGCAGATTCTTGCCAATTTGCCCCAAAGAGACTCACAAGGTTCCTGATGCTGTGATTATTTCTTGCAAAGGGAGAATCATTGCAATTCCTGCCTCTGCATACTTGCTCTGAGGAAGAGTCCCACTGTCAATGTTCCATGAATGTGTGATGTTTAGTCATCACCAGGAAACCTTAGGAAAATGTAGCCCGAGTGGTCTACTAAGAAATTATTTCTGGTTTAATTGACAAGACTGGGGGTTTAAAAGTCTCAATACCCTGTCATAGATTGAATACCATTTCCCTGAAGTTTCCCATATCCTAATTCCTGGGACCATGTGAATGTTACCTTCTATGGCTAAAGAGACTCTGCATATTAAGGATCTTGAGATGGGGAGATTATCCTAGATTATCCTGGAAGGTCTGAGGTCATCACAAGAGTCTTTATAAGGGTGGCAGGAGATCAGAGTTGGTATTAGGAGATAGTGTGAAGGAAGCAAGATGTTGGAGTGAGGCCAGAAAGGGGCCATGAGCCATGGAATGCAGGTGGCCTCTGGAAGGTGGAAAAGCAAGGAAACAGATGCTCTCCTAGAGCTTCCTGAAGAAACCAGCCCTGCCACCCACATTTACCTAAGCCTAGTGACACTGCATTTGGACTTCCAAGATCTATAACTGTAAAATTAATTTGTGTTGTTTTAAGCTGATGTGTGTGTGTGCTATCTTGTCGCAGCAGTAGTAGGAAAGTAATACAAAAGCCCACCTGGGTCTCCCATAACCTGCATAGCCTCATCCTTCAGAGGCCGAATCTCCCTGCCTCCCACCTAGGTTTGTCTCCTGTGAGAAACTGGGGAACGGGAAAGCAGAGCTCACTGACTTATCACCTTCCACCTGTGCCCTGGGGTCTGCTTCATGAAGAATGTATTCTTTGAATGTTTCACAGTAAATTCTAAATTCTACAAGATTATGTATCTTGGGGCTAAACTTGACTACTTTCTTTTGGTAACCATTTTTATATAGACACTTTTCTGTCTTCTCGACCCTTAAAAAAGAGTTGGACCAAATACTCATGATTTTGAATTCCATATCTGCCATTGATCTTAGACGGCTAACAACATCATTGACCTTCAGTTTCATCAAAGGTCTTCATATCTCTTCAACCTGGTGAAGCTTTAACGATTGAATGAGAGACATGTAAAATCTCTGTCCAAATTTTTCTTTTCAGTGGATACTAACTAGTCCAAGAGCCAAGGCTTCGAGATAACTACTGTATTTCATATGACAAACCCTAAACATAGTTAACTATATAAATTTTGGGATCAAGAGATCCCAGAAGCCTCACTTGTTTTGAAACTACATGGTTTATGTTCCCACTGCTCCTGGCTGAGTAATGCGGCATGGCAGTGATGGATACGGATGAATCCCAGAGGAAAGCTGCCTGCGTTCAGATCTCTCTTCTACTTATTCCTATCTCAAAAGGTGGCTGCAAAGATTCTGTGAATTTATGCAATTAGATTGCCTGACTCATTGCTAGTAGTCAGTAAATAATAACCATCATCATTTCTATTGCTACACTAAGGGCATTTTTTTGTCAAGAGTAGAAAGAAAGAGAAAGACCAAAGACACTTAAAAGTGATTCCATTGAGACAACTTGAAATGTTGAATCAAAGACCTCTGCACTGGTGGGTGAGGTGGACGTTTCAAGGATGTACATGTATAGAACTTAGAACTGTCAGTTTTGTTAGAGTCTTTAAAGTCTGGGGGATGGGAAAGTGTTGAAATGTAGAATTCTAAATTTTTACTGGTTCTACCAATGAGCATCATTATATCACGTGTTTCATGATGAATGTGCTTTATTCATAAAATCGTTCCACTATATTTTTAGGCAGCAGTTTTATCGCCCCTGTTTTTGCTTCTTAGGTTTTATTTAACCTTCTTTTAGTGCTATAACATTACTAACTGAATGCTGACCTCCATTGTTGAATAATTGTCTTTCCTGACTCTTTAGAAAGTTTGGCTCCCATTTAATATGCTGATGGCAGGACAGTCCCACTTATCACGGTTAGGAGTTTGTGTTTATTTGTGTGATTATCACTGGGTTCCTCTCTGAACAGGAAGCTGTATCATCACAGTGACTTTATGTATTTTCAATACTGATTTCCAGTGTCAAGCCCAAGACTTACACGTGACAGATGGTAAATGAATGAAAAATAACATACCTTCTGGTCCACATTAATATTATTTTATATTTTCTCTGTGTTAACATATATGTGGTGATATAGTCAAATACTATTTTATCATAATTTCTCTTACCAGTCTAGAACTGATGCCACTCCATCCTATGTTTTTTTTGCATCTCAGAAGATCCTTTTCCTGTATGGTTTAGATTAGATTCTGCCATTAAGATACATTTACACAGAATTTAGGAGAAATAGAAGAATGCATGATTTGAGTCAGCAGAATCTGTGTTGCTCTAGGCAGCTAAGATAGTCATCAGAGCCCAATCTGACCTTTGCTCCTAAGCCTTCCAGTGGTCCTAGAAGGCTCAAGTTCTGGTACAGAATTCCTTTCTACAGGGAATATCCAGAATGGCTTCCGTTTTTCTGACATAATCCTAACTAACAGTTAGTTTGGGGGATCTTCATTTTAATAAAGAAAGACATTGCATATCCATATTTTATAAGGAATAGAAAGGCTTAAAATTCAGATTGGTTTCTTGTCTAATATTTTCAGAACCACACACAGTGCTGTCCAAACTCTATAAGCAGTTTGGTTTGATTAAGGATCAATTATCCATGTTTTACTTCCTTTTAGATATTGAGTTATTTGCTATATTACTACAGTAATTCTACTTTTCCTCTTTTTAAATTGATATTATATTTTATTAGTTTATTAAGACAATAATACACACAGTTTCAAAATTTAAAATAGTTTTTGTGGCAAAATGTGATATTAGATGTTTTCCTCTATGGTAACTTTTTTTCACTATTCTCACTATTCAGATCCATTCAGGCAATTTGATGGTTTAAAGATAAAAGACCTATGAGAAATTAGTCATTTTGTCCCAGAATATTAAGAGTTTTGTCGCTATCCTTGTTTCTGTGTTTGGTGGTATGAATCTTCTCGTCATTCAGATCTGAATAGTTAGTCCCTGAAGTCATTTTGCATGGATTCATTTACAGTCATCTAATATGAGCAATTTTAGTTTTTGTTTTAAATCTGTCACTTGTGACGGCTCTTCCTGTTTACTACAAATCTATCACAGACAATGCAGATACGTTTCAAAAAGCTCCAGTCACTTATTCTGAACGATGATTGATTTAGAAAGAAAAAAAAAGGGAATGTTTTATCCTTTCATGAGTATAAGTTGTTCAAATCTAACAGAAGTCACTGCATTCCTTCCTTCTGAATCTCATGCCTGTGCTTTGTAACGTGGTTGTGTACTTACTCTTAAAAGATGCATCTTCTCAAATGGACATATCAGGAGGGTACCATGTTAAGTTGAGAGAGCTGGCAGTTATAAAGTCCTTTATGAACTGTATATGTGAATGCAAAAAGGTGTCAATACATAATTGCACAAGGATTTTATTGATTCTAACTCTGATAGGTATCACGAGGGCAATTAGAGTATCATGACACTGGGTATCAGTGAGCCCTAATTCGGTCTGTGAATCCAGGGTGGCTGCCCAAAGGAATGAATTCTGAGCTGAGTAAGTATAGCCAAGTGAGATCTGGGGAGAAAGAACAAGCCAAGCAAATGTAAAAGTCTGTGCAAAGACGGTAGACTTGAGGACAAAGCTTGTTCATCATGCTGGTCTGTGTTAGGCACTGTACAAAACAACGGGAAAAATACAAGAGGAAGAAAGACACTGTCCTCAAGCAAATAATATACGGTGGGCTTATTTTAATAGGTAGATAGACAGATAGATAGAGGGTTTTTAAGTTACTAAGGGTTTTGATATGTTTTATATCAAGCCATTTGCACATAATCATTTGATGATGCATTCAGGGATTACTATCCTCATTTTAGAAATAAATGCACTGAGCTTTGACAGAGAGTGACTGAGTTCCTGAAAAATCATGCGATGTGTAAGTTTTCATAAATACGTATTTGTAAGCTCAGACTGCAAGAAATGTATGCTTTTTATGGTATACCACACATAAAATTTACATGTACATATTGGTATAAAACATGCGGATAGGAAACATTTAATCAACCTGTGAAGGAAGTCTTCTTTAGTCTCCCTGTCCTTTATTGTTTGGCATGAAGGTGAGAGGTATGCATAAAACACTAAATGCAAGGTAATTAATGATAGACTGAAAGTAACAAAAATTTGAAGTCATGGCTGCTTTTTTTTTAAGGCTGATAAATGGAGTTGTAGTATTTTAGCACTCATTTGTACATGATTGATTACCCAAAGCACAAAGCTGAGGTAGGAACAAACAAACATCAGGTACAATAGGGTGAGAGTAAAGGAAATTATAAAGCACAGCTTCAAAAATGGACTACACTGGGATGTAGTCATGCATAATTATCTTAAATTGGAATACTAATAATGAAGCGATAAAAACCGGCCCCTGAAGGTAATATTTTAATAGTGTTTCAGTTGTAGCACAGAACACATGCAAAAATTTTTTTGAACTTACAGCTTCATAAAAAGGTGATTTCTTCATTTTTCTTGTTCTTTAACATTCTTAATGTTTTTAGATAGATAATATTAGTACTTTAGATGCTGTAACAAACTTTTTCATCATCAAGATTCAGGTAATTTTGGATGAAGCAAATAAAATCTAATCTATTTCTCAAACTACCTGAAGCAGGGCAAATCATCTCAATATCTGTTTTCTAGAAATAAATTCAACTTATGCTTCAGGGTAAGAGGAGATGAGAATTCCATGCAAATGCATTTGCTAAAGGATGTGCTCTTACTTCCAGATAGGCCACCTACCAATGGCTTGAGCTATAGTAGGCATTGTGCTGTAACCCTTGAGAGTTAATCATTTAATTCTGAATCTCTTCTCTAATGTATTCTAGTAACTTTAAAACTCATACACACTTTTGGTCTGTCATACCAGGTGAAACATTTTCTTTTTATTGAAAACATTTAGGAAGCCTGAAGAAAAGCAGATTATTTCAGTTTCACATTATTTAGTGATTTGTGTGTGTGTTTGTAAAAGAGATTGAAGTTAAATAATAAAGTACTATGAAAAACTTGGAAAGAATTTGTCCCACTTCATCATTCACCTTCCAGAAAAAAAACCCTAAAATTACTCCTACATATACTATTCACTTATTTTGTGATATTAGGAAGCCACTCATTCTTTCTAAGTATTTTTTTCTACACATGAAAAATCAGATTAATCATACATACCCTGACTTCATAGAACTTTTGTAATAACTGCACATACATGTGAATGTGTTTTGTGAGATGCTCTCTCCCTTGCTTACGCATTCTCATATCTCAGTTTAAATCCCACCTCCCCTGTTTGTCCTTTTGCACCTCTATCATCATCATGAGAAGAGCTTCTTCCAGGTGGCTGCAGCTTCAATTACAAGCAAAAGAAGACCTCAAACTAAATTTAACAGGCAACACATAATAAGATTAAGTATATATGTATTTATCACATATACATTTAGTAATATGAAGGTTTAGTGCTAGAAAAATTCTAACTCTGCAGAACAGGGACTTGATTGCTCAAATCCTAAAATAATGCCCAGGCTCAAGTACCCAAACTAGCAGAAGGCACATTGTTAATGTGGTACATCTCAACACCCAATGCCACCATCATCTCTTTCCTTGTCTTTTCAACACACACACACACACACACACACACACACACACACAAACACCTACACCCCTGCATATAACTGAAATGTCCTCTAAACTTAAACCCAAATATTGCAATCTTACCATACTCTAGTATTCTCCACACAGAAAAACATAAAATATGTGTTATGTTAATACTGCTGCTATTTTTTTCTCTATGGACAGGTGGCAAGATAGTAGTTAGGTTTACATGAGGAAGCTAGGAAACAATTCCCTTTCCCGGATGCCGTTTGACCCAAATATGGAGACACTTCATGATGATCCACTCACTACTCACAATAAATAACAGATAGGGAACGGTGAGGGGAGCAGGGGCACTTGTTAACACAACCCAGTTACTTGAACAGAGAAGTTTTAAAAACTCTTATAATTTTTTTAAAAAATAGGAAGTAAACACATATAGGGATGTCACCAGAGGTAATATAAAGAATAAAGATGTCAAAAGGATATTATACTTAGAATACATCATTTGTAGTGATTTTGCATATTATCTGAATATTTTTTTTATTTGGTAATGAAATTGTTAAATTATTTGATTAAATTGCATATTATCTGAATATTTTATTATTTATTATTTTCCTGTTGATTAATCTGAAGTGGAGACATGCTATTTATTTTAAAATTTGGTATTGTTTGTATTAACTTTGATAAACTTTCTTATAGTCTTAAATTTTTTTTTTAGGTGATTCTCTTGAGTTTTTTATGGGGATGAGTAATTTTTCTGCAAATAATGGGATTATTTAAGTTTTTCCTTTGAGTATTATTTCCCCAGATCTTACCATATTAGGAGAGATCTCCAGGTCTGTATTAAATAGTTACAGTGATTAAAATAGGTATTTTGACTTACACCCAAATTAAAGAGAATGTATCTAATGTTTAAAAAATTATGAACAAGATTTATCAAGTTTGGGACATACCCCCATTTCTAATTTTCTGAGTTTTAATAGGAATGGGCAACATAAATTTAACATTTGCATCTACTGTAATAATCGTTTTTCTCCTCTGGTTTGCTAATGTGGCCATTACATTTACAGATTCTTCTTGTTGAGCAATCCTTTCAATCCTTTGAGAAATCCTTCTTGTTCATGATGAATTACATATTTTTAATGCACTGCTGGTTCCACTCATAAAATAAAATTAAATTATTATAAGCCTGAGATACTTTAATTCCACCTTAATTAAATTATATTTGAACTATAAGTCTCAAGTTAAAAAGACTGAAAGAAAGTTGCAATCATGGGTGCTTTGAAGAATGTTAAGCTCTTGGTTAGTTTCCACCTTGGGTTTCAAAATGTAAAGGAGGCTATTATGCAATTGAAACCATTGAATGTAAATTAATTCTACATTTATTCTTAATCTTGGGATCCTAAACATGAATTTTTATTTTTGTGCATTTACAAGGTTATGCACAGTACAGTAATATTTAGAAGCATAATACTTGTCATCCAAATTCTTGGTCTATGCCATTGGGACTATTAAATTGGTGTAGGAAAGGCTTACTGAACATAATTTTTGGTTTGCTTACATAAATATTTAACAGGTTAAAATTAGTTCAATGAGTGAATTGTATAAATATATAAATGGATCCCATATAACATATTATATATGTTATAATATATTAATTATACTTATATTAATTATAATATATTACATATATTACTACATTATTAGGACATAAAATACTAATAATCTTACATAATATATAAATATATTCTATATATAATACAATATTGATATATTATTTCAGATTACTATTTAAGATAAAAAGATTTCATTATCGATAATTAATAGCTGTACAATATAAATATATTAATATAATTAATAAATTTAATAAATAAAATTGCTACATAATTTTTAATAATAATGGAATATGTTCTATTATTATTCACTTTTATCAAATTCCTGATTTTATTTTTCATATCCTGGCTTGTTATTATTTTATTATAAACATCCTTTTTTGACAAATGATATAATATCCTTCTTTATCACTTCGGAGACAGTTATTATGCTTCTTATAAATTCTTATTCTGCTGTTCCATTAATTCTGATTTATCTTTGTTTGTATTAAACTGTAAATACTTAGATTTAGATTTATTTGGAGTTTTCTTTCTTTTTTCTTTTTTTTTGGAATGCTTATCCTTAGACACCTACTTGTTTCTTTGAGGTTACTTGTTGCCATGGCTGGTCTTGGTGGACTGTTGGGAGATGGGAGAGAGAATTAGCACCAGGATTCCAAACCCTGGTTTGTACACCATCTGGTCAGTTCAAGTTAATGGCGACATCTTCTTCGTAATGGAAAACCACCACTGCCACACCTTAGACTAGACCATGGGATGTGCTGGGCCTCCATGAGGTGACACTTCCAGGATGGAGCCTTCATTTCCCCCAGGCCTGCACCGCCCTGTGCAGTTGATTCTCCCCGGACTGTAACACCCTAGTCCTTGGTTGTGACAGGGAAGTGGGGAAAAAAACCCTGCTTTTGGCTGGGCTGGTGTACCAATTCCAGGCACATCTGGATGGCACCTGGATGTTACCCTTCTGAGCCTGACCAGTGATGCCCTTGTGCTTCTTTGCAATCCTGACAGTGCAGGGAGTGATGTGCCAGGGTAAAGTGAGGAAGAAAAAGTTTGCAAGTCAGAATCGACAATGCAACCTGTCTCTTCAGAGGGACCCCAGCCTCATTCCATTTGGATATGATTTGTATCCATCTCTCAAACACCAGATACTAGTGTCTTCTTTCTCCCAGGATGTTCTCTGAGAATTTTCTAGACTTTATATGACACTCCAAAGTTGCATTAGGGAGAGGACCCAGTAGCCCATTCTAATGTACCGTCTTCTCTGGGAGGATAAATTCAGGTTTACACACATGAGAGATGATTTACAACAATGTCTTCCTGGGTGGAATCTGCCCTAAGTTTTCAGGAGTAAAAAATTATAGAATAATTATTTATTTTTCTACTGGAATAGCCATCGATTAAAAGATGATTACTTGTTGAGGAGGAGAGGTAGAGAAACCCGACTTAGATCATGCAGCAAATGAACTTCAGAGCTGCTCTTTAAGAAAATATAATTGTATTACATTTTCCCCTAAAAACAGAAGAGGCAAGTTACAGTAATTCATGTATATAAAAAGTCTAATCAAATAAAAATCAAAATCATGATCTAGCATAGAGGAGGAGAAAGGGAAACTATAGTAACAGTGGTTGGGGAGAAAAGGCTTTGTATTCACCTCTGAGCATGTGAGCTCCTAGGAAAAACAAACAAATAAAACAAAACAAACAACAACAAGAAAAAACAACCTGTGGAGCTCTTTCACTGTCATAAAATAAACTGCCCTCCATTTATTACAGCAAATGTTTTTCTTACTCCAAAAAATTCTGATCACACACATATATATATATACACACACACACACCATATATGAATAATATATATAAATTTTATAAATGATAATGGACAAAAATATAGGATATTATTATTATTATTTTTTTTTTTTGCTGTATGCGGGCCTCTCACTGTTGTGGCCTCCCCCATTGTGGAGCACAGGCTCCGGACGCGCAGGCTCAGCGGCCATGGCTCACAGGCCCAGCCGCTCCGCGGCATGTGGGATCTTCCCAGACCGGGGCACGAACCCGTGTCCCCTGCATCGGCAGGCGGACTCTCAACCACTGCGCCACCAGGGAAGCCCTATAGGATATTATTTAAAAAATAAATTAAAAAAATTTTAAAATGCAAAATGTGAAGACAAAGGTAAAGCAAGTCTTTATGGATGCTCTAAAAATAAGTTTTAACATCTAAAGGATAATTCTGTATAACAAGCATTTCTTGCACAAGTAGTGGAAAATGAGGTGGGTTACACACTGAGTTATGATGGAAAGAGCATCATTTTCTGAATCAAATTGCTCTGAGAACTTGTCCCCAGGCACATAGGTCTTGGACAAGATACCTTATTTTATCATACATTAGTTTCTTATCTGTAAAATAGGGATAATAGCACATACCTCCCAGCATTGTAGTTTGATTAAAAGAGATAATTTATTAAGTACCAGGCAAAATGTTTGACATTTATGATTATTCAAAGATCCCCTAATCCCTACATGGTGTGAATATAAACAGTAAATTAGAATTGATCTTTATTATTAGCAAGATTAAAGGAACAGAAAGATGCACATTAAAATTATTTTCATATGTAATATACAAAAATGCTACGAAACTATTTTAGTATTTCACCACATTTTATCAGTATAGACATGCAGTTGAAAAAAAGCATGTTTTTTTTCTTGAATTACTGCTAACTTATATAGTGTATATATACACATACATTAATATACATACATACATACATTATTTTTATTTTTATACATTTTATTTTATTAATATACATACATACATTATTTTTTAGTAATTACGTCCCTTTGTGAAATGTTTTTCATCACTATTAGGCTAAATCTAACTTAGATCTTCTGGCTCAACATTTTTACTCTTACCAACTATACTAATAAGCACTTTACTGATTTTTCATCCAGGGGCCTGACAGTCAAATCTTTCTTTCATCAGTTCCTTCATTTACCTACCACGTGGCACCATCTCCTGAAACACTGTGACACAGAAAACATAGAAATGATTACTACATTATGAAAAAGTTCATAATTAGTAGGCTCCATTCTCATGCTTATGTTGATCTTAAGCCAAAGAAGAAGAAGCCTACGCTTTTACTTTTAAATTGTATTCACCTTGCTTCATCTCCTGAAGGTGAAACATTGTATTAAATAATATATTTTCCTTTTCAACTCCTTGTAAAATAATTGCTAATTTGAAAGAGTGGCAAGTACAGTAACATCAAGTTAGAGAAAAGAAGAAAAAAATTAATTGTATCTCACATCTCACTACAAGCTTTCTACCTTAAGGCTTATATAACAGAGTTCCTTCAAATGACAGTCTCAGGTCTTTGCCTGATCTCTTGCTCTGCTGTCTGTGTTCATTCACTCTCAAAATTCTCACTCTATGGAATAGATAGACCCTAAGAATAGACTGATGAATTGATACAATGCATAACACCAGCTAAATAAACTGCCACACGTGCACATTGATTTGTGGGGTAGAAGTTCTGTCCTTCAAACTGGCCTTTGGCTTTCTTCCTGTTAGATGAGAGGTTTTGACTTTTAGACATAAACACTATAAATAATCTTAGTAATGATACTGAAGGCTGACGGAGAACACAATATTTTTGTCAGAAGGAATAGCCATGTACGCATCCATGAAGTAGGCCCTCCAGAGAACCAAGTCATAAATAGTAGTCCTGAGAACAACAACAAAACACTGCAGAGGATTCTGCACTTACTTAATTCTGACGTGGTACTGTATTTCAAAATATAAATGTTCTAAATGTTTAACTTTAAGATATGAGTAACAGGGCTTCCCTGGTGGCGCAGTGGTTGAGAGTCTGCCTGCCGATGCAAGGGACACGGGTTCGTGCCCCGGTCCGGGAAGATCCCACATGCCGCAGAGCGGCTGGGCCCATGAGCCATGGCCGCTGAGCCTGTGCGTCCAGAGCCTGTGCTCCGCAATGAGAGAGGCCACAACACTGAGAGGCCCGCGTACCACAAAAAAAAAAAGATATGAGTAACATTTTCTTACAAAAAGTCATGAAAATATTCCATGACCAGTATTCTATATATTTTTCTGGCATTAACATTAAACATAGGTGGCTAACATCAAAATGCCAATTTTGGGGGCTATGACTCCACCAACGTGATACCTCTCATCCTTGGGGGTAAATGTTATGAGGTATATCTGTTTGCATGTGTGTGTGGCGGGGGGAGTAGCAGGTGGATAGGAAGAAAGGTGCATCTTGAAATATTCAGAAAATTGTGTCTTACATATAGACACACTATCTATAAAAGACTTAGCTTACTGGTGTGTTGAATAATTAGAGCAGTTTCTTTCAGTCATAATCCATGAATATGTGTGCTTGTAACTATATAAACCCACTATTGTCAATAGAAAAATTATAAAATAAATGATCACTAGCTCCAAAAGAGAAGATAAAATTATTAAAGGTGCTTATTTATAGTCAAAAGAGAAGCTTTCTAAGCGAAATTCTGCTGCTAAGTTGTTTCCAGAAATATTAAATTTTAAATGTGTCTTTTTTCAGTTTTTTCTTTATCCTAGATTCTTTACTTTATTCATAAATCATCATTAATATATAAATATCATACATTTTTCATCACTTTAATTAAAGTTTGATTCTATTTTTATTTTACAGAAGATGAAATTTTTGAGAAGAGAGGGGCTATAGAGAATAAATAATAAGCCTTCTAATGTTCGTTTTTTATATAGACAGCAGGTTCTTATTAATTATGTATTTTATACATATTAGGGTATATATGTAAATCCCAATCTCCCAATTCATCCCACCACCACCACCTCCCCCTCCACTTTTCCCCCTTGGTATCCATACATTTTCTACATCTGTGTCTCTGTTTCTGCTTGGCAAACTGATTCATCTGTACAAGCTTTATGAATTCCACATATATGCATTAATATATGATATTTGTTTTTCTCTTTCTGACTTACTTCACTCTGTATGACAGTCTTTAGGTCCATCCACCTCTCTACAAATGACCCAGTTTCGTTCCTTTTTATGGCTTAGTAATATTCCATTGTATATATGTACCACATCTTCTTCTTCCATTCGACTGTTGATGGGCATTTCTGTTCCTTCCATGACCTGGCTATTGTAAACAATGCTGCAATGAATACTGGAGTGCGTGTGTCTTTTTGAATTACGGTTTTCTCTGGGTATATGCCAAGTAGTGGGATTGCTTGGTCATGGTAATTCTATTTTTAGCTTTTAAGGAACCAGCATACTCTTCTCCATAGTGGCTGTATCAATTTACATTCCTACCAAGAGTGCAAGAGGGTTCCCTTTTCTCCACACCCTCTCCAGCATTTGTTGTTTGTAGATTTTCTGATGAAGCCCATTCTAACTGGTGTGAGGTGATACCTCATTGTAGTTTTGATTTGCATTTCTCTAATAATTAATGATGTTGAGCATCTTTTCATGTGCCTCTTGGCCATCTGTATGCCTTCTTTTTTTTTTTTTTTTTGCATTATGCGGGCCTCTCACTGCTGTGGCCTCTCCCATTGCGGAGCGCAGGCCCAGCGGCCATGGCTCACGGGCCCAGCCGCTCCACGGCATGTGGGATCCTCCCGGACCGGGGCACGAACCCATGTCCCCCGCATCGGCAGGCGGACTCCCAACCACTGCGCCACCAGGGAAGTCCCTGTATGTCTTCTTTGGAGAAATGTCTATTTAGGTCTTCTGCCCAGTTTTTGATTGGGTTGTTTGTTTTTTTTAATATTGAGCTGCATGAGCTGTTCATATATTTTGGAGATTAATCCTTTGTTTGTTGGTTCGTTTGCAAATATTTTCTCCCATTCTGAGGGTTGTCTTTTCGTCTTATTTCCTTTGCTGTGCAAAGGTTTTAGTATCAGGGTGATGGTGGACTCATAGATGAGTTTGGGAGTATTCCTCCCTCTGCTATAGTTTGGAAGAGTTTGAGAAAGATAGGTGTTAGTTCTTCTTTCAATGTTTGATAGAATTTGCCTGTGAAGGCATCTGGTCCTGGGCTTTTGTTTGTTGGAAGATTTTTAGTCACAGTCTCAATTTCAGGGCTTGTGATTGGTCTGTTTATATTTTCTATTTCTTCCTGGTTCAGTCTCAGAAGGTTGTGCTTTTCTAAGAATTTGTCCATTTCTTCCAGGTTGTCCATTTTATTGGCATAGAGTTGCTTGTAGTAATCTCTCATGAACCTTTGTATTTCTGCAGTGTCAGTTGTTACTTCTCCTTTTTCATACCTAATTCTATTGATTTGAGCCTTCTCCCTTTTTTTGTTGATGAGTCTGGCTAATGGTTTATCAATTTTGTTTATCTTCTCAAAGAACCAGCTGTTAGTTTTATTGATCTTTGCTATCGTTTCCTTCATTTCTTGTTCATTTGTTTCTGATCTGATCTTTATGATTTCTTTCCTTCTGCTAACTTTGAGGGTTTTTGTTCTTCTTTCTCTAATTGCTTTATGTGTAAGGTTAGGTTGTTTATTTGAGATGTTTATTGTTCCTTGAGGTAGGATTGTATTGCTATAAACGTCCCTCTTAGAACTGCTTTTGCTGCATCCCATAGGTTTTGGGTCGTCGTGTTTTCATTGTCATTTGTTTCTAGGTATTTTTTTATTTCCTCTTTGATGTCTTCAGTGATCCCTTGGTTATTAAGTAGTATATTGTTCAGCCTCCATGTGTTTGTATTTTATACAGATTTGTTCCTCTAATTGATATCTAGTCTCATAGATATCAAATATTTTCTTGGTTCCTTTCTCTCTCTCTTCTCCTTCTGGGACACCTATAATGTGAATTTTGGT
The DNA here is from genome assembly GCF_039906515.1 of Pseudorca crassidens. Lineage (NCBI taxonomy): Eukaryota > Metazoa > Chordata > Mammalia > Artiodactyla > Delphinidae > Pseudorca > Pseudorca crassidens. The sequence goes on from NC_090307.1 coordinate 9,365,209, forward strand.
GCACTCAGTGTTGTCTCAGAGGTCTCTTAGGCTGTCTTCATTTCTTTTCATTCTTTTTTCTTTATTTTTTATTCCATGGCAGTGAATTCCACCATTCTGTCTTCCAGGCCACTTATCTGTTTTTCTGCCTCAGTTATTCTGTTTGATCCCTTCTAGTTTTCTGTCCCTTTCAGTTATTGTATTGTTCATCTCTGTTTGTTTGTTCTTTAATTCTTCCAGGTCTTTGTTAAACATTTCTTGCATCTTCTCGATCTTTGCCTCCATTCTTTTTCTGAGGCCCTGGATCATCTTCACTATCATTATTCTGAGGTCTTTTTCTGGAAGGTTGCCTATTTCCACTTCATTAGTTCTTTTTCTGGGCTTTTTTCTTGTTCCTTCGTCTGGTACATACCCCTCTGCCCTTTCAATTTGTCTACCTTTCTGTGAATGTGGTTTTCATTCCACAGGCTGCAGAATTGTAGTTCTTCTTGCTTCTTCTCTCTGCCCTCTGGTGGATGAAGCTATGTAAGAAATTTGTGCCTGTTCTAATGTTCTTAATCTACCTTTGAAAGAGCATTTTAAGAATAGTGTTAACATCATCAGTTTTAAAGTGTAATTGCCCACATGCTTGTCACTAGAAATAGAACTAGATGTTAAAATTTTCTCTTTTGATTGGACCTGAAGAAAAAATGACAAAACAGCTTAAACTTAGCATAGACTACCAAAATACATCCCTGTATTTTCTTTGATAACAGCCTTCTTGTCTTAACTTTCTGTTCCCATGGTCCTTTTACCAAAAGGTTTCTTCTAAAATCAACCATCAGGAACGGGAAAACAAAACAAAACAGTATTTATAAATGAAGTGCAAATAGCTCATCCCATTTTGAAATATTAACAGGGCCTTCTCATCATAAAGTGGATTGGTAAGAAATGGAGAACATTTTACAGACCTAACAGAGCCAAACAAATGACAATCTTTGCAGACTGGGTGATAAGGAAGTCAAAAAGTACAGAAGCAATCCAAGTGCTCATCAACAGATGATTGGATTATGAGGATGTGGTGTATATATACATTTTATCATATATATATATATATATATATATATATATATATACAGAATATTAGCCGTAGAAAAGAATGAAATTTTGCCATTTGCCGCAACGTGGATGGACCTAGAGAATATTATGCTTAGTGAAATAAGTCAAACAGAGAAAGACAAATACTGTATGATATCACCTAAATGTGGAATCTAAAAAGTAATACAAATGAATATATATGCAAAACAAGAAAAAACTCATAGATACAGAAAACAAACTTATGGTTACCAACAGGGAGCGAGGGGGCAAAATAGGGCTATGAGATTAACAAATACAAATTAATATGTATAAAATAGAGAAGCAACAAAGATATATTATGTAGCACTGGGAATTTTGGCCATTATCTTGTAACAATCTATAATGAAGTATAATCTGCAAAAATACTGAATTACTATGATGTACACCTGAAACTAATATAGTACTATAAATAAGCTATATTTCAATAAAAAAAGAAAGTTGTCCCACTAGATGCCACTGAAACAACACCAACGGATAAATACAGACCCCCAGTTTAGGTGCAACAGGAGTAGGAGAGTCTTCACAAAAGGCATCTGCAGTATCTCTTCAGAGTGGGTGTGTCCACACTGCAGTGCATGGAGATGTGGCTGATGGAGCACCTGGAGCAGGTACCTGGAAGGGGATGTGGTCACAGCTCTAATCTGGGGCTCCAAAACAGGCACAGAGACTGTACCAGGAGGGACCAGGGAAACCTCTAGCCTTCAGTCCCTCGTAACACAGATGAGACGAGACATGTTGGGAGAAATTAAGTGACTTCTCCGAGATCACACCGAATGCTAAAGCTGGAGCTGCAGTTCAAACTTGGGGCTCCTGTCCCTCAGAATACTTTACTTGGCTCTCTGTCTAACATGCGGTTGTATCTTTCCTTTTCATTTTCTAGCATAATTATGTACATTTAACTTCCTCTTTAGTTGGATATATTTCTCTTCTAAATATGTGCAATTATCTAATTGAATAATGCATGTTGAGTAGTTTGAATGCCTATGCAGATTGTATATACCAAAAATTAAATTTATTTCAAAAATGAGGCTACTAAATCAATTGTCTTTTTTGTCTTATGAATCAAACTATAAATATCCTCCTAATATTTCAGGAAGCCACATTCTTTCTTCATTAAGGGCTGCTTTAGGGAAAAAACAACAATTATTTCTTAAACTTTGATTATACTTAAACTTGTCCTATGGGGTTTAGGCAAAAGAATAGTAATGAATGAAGCAAGAAGAATGAACCAGAAAGCACTTGTGCTTAAAACATTAAGGAAAAAAGTCAGAACAAGATATGTGAGCATGAATGAATTCTAAACCAGAATATTTGGTAGGAAATGGGTATGGACCAATGAGCAAAAAATAAACAATGAGCCTCATGACTATGTGAGATCCCCATACAATTCTTCCAAAATCAATTAAGATTGAATATTCACTTCCAGTACTGACAAGACTTTAAGAAATGATGTCACAATCCTTGTCATTAAGTTTTCTTAAAATTTAGACCGTGGAAATTGTGTTATTCTAGGATAGCCCTATGATGCTCACGTCCAAGTATTCAAGCTCTTGTGTAATCCCCTCCCCTTGAGTATGGGAGAGATTTGTGACTTCCTTCTAACAAACAGAGCATGACAAGGTCACTTCCGTGATTACCTTTGGTATCTTCCTCTTGCTTGAAGACTCCTTGCTGGATTAAGGAAAAGGGCTGCCATGGTGGGAGCTGCCCTTTCAAGAAACTTGAGGGTGGCATTATGTCCGCAGGGAACTCAGCCTTAAATACCAGGTGAGCTTGGAAGCCTAGACCCAGCACTGGGCAATTTCTTGATTGTGGGTTCCTGATATCCTGAAGCAGGAAACTTACTAAGCCCAGACTGGACTCTGGACCCACAGGGCCTGTGAGTTAATACATGTTTACTGTTTTAAGCCACTAAACTTATGGAAATGTGTGATGAAACACTAGATAACTAATATAGAAGGAAAATAAAAATTATGTATCTTGGATAGTTAGTAATAATTTAAATACCTATTCAGGAGAATAAAGCCTACAGGCCTAATTTAAGATCTAGCTTTCAACTCTCTCTCTCTCTCTCTCTCTCTATATATATATAGTTTTATTTATCAGAAAAAAATACATGCTGCCAAAAATATTTGGGAACATGTATTTGGGAGTTGAGGTGTAGAAGTATATTAGTTTTTTGTCTTTTCTCAAATTTACTGCTGTCCAAAAAACTAGTATATACTAATGGTGAAATGGCCTTGATGAGAAGCCAGTAATTACACTGAACATTTAGGAATAAATTTCTGTATTTAAAAAAAATGGCATAGAATTAACTTTTTCAAAAGAGAAACAAATATGTGTTTGTCCCATTTTGTTCTTAACATATATAAAACCCTGATTAAATCTGTTATGGGCGATAGGGTTACTGAAAACACACACACATGAATCAAATTTGGAATAATGTAGAGGAAGCATGAAGTCATAGAAACACTCAAAGTTCGAATGGGTTTTGTTTCTATACTTCAGATATACCTTTGGCCTAGAGATTTGTTTCTCTTCTTGAATAAGTTAAGAACCCGTTCTCTCTCTGTCTCTTTGGGTAACTTTGATAGTCTGTTCTTCTACTTTGATGAATAACATCTTTTTACACAGCTCACATCCTGCATCAGGAATGAGAATGACTACAATGCGAGTTCCCTTTTTCATTCATTTCATGTTATATACGAAATATGCTAATTATCTGGCATGTTTCTTTTCAGAAGCATCACCTGTTGATTGATGGGGAATAGTCAGGTGTTAACAGTGCATCTAGCATGTCCTTAGAGCTGCTTGGCAAGACAAATCAGTGGACCTAGCTGACCTAACACGCAGATTTTTCACAAACATGCCGTAAGAATCCTCAGCAGGTCCTGCACCATCGGCTCCACTTGTGCGTGTCCTCCGCCTCCCATGGGCCACTGAAAAGAAGAGCTCAGCTTGCGGAAACTTCTAAAAACCTCTGTAAATACACATTACACCCGCAGCTGTTTTCTGCTCCCTAAATCTTTCCTGGGACCAAGTTGCAGCGTGTTTTGTATGGTTCTAAGCTGTGACAGGCTCAATTAGCAACATGGAAAAATGAACAGTCCCCAAATGGACATGGTCCCATCCAACCCCCTATTTGTCAAGATAAATTTATTTAAATTGTGCACGATTATAAATTATGTATTTGTTTAGAATAAGCCCTTATCTTTCACTACCTGAATACCTTAAATTACAAATCAGCACACATCGATTTATTAAGCACACACCATATGCTGTGCAGTAAAATGCTCATATTATTTACAATGTCTTCTGTTCTCTTTCTATACCAAGTCACTGCAAAAATTCCAAAAAATTCATTTCTGTGGGGTGTTGATTTTTTTTTGCTTTACTGAGCAATTATTAAGTGTAACCAAAAGAGATAAAAAGTAAATCATGGGGCATAACTGAACTTAGAAATTTAATTTTACAGAAACCCCTGTTTTCCTTTCTACTTTTAAGAGTCTTTAACCTCTAAATATGTTGACTCCAAGGTGACAAGACATATATTTCAAATGCAATTTTTTTGGTTAAATAAATAAATAAAACTGGGCAATATTGTGAGAAAGACAAACCATGTCAGGCTTCCTCTTTAAATCACCTTATGCATTTCCATCTCCCTACTTGGAAAAATAATATTTTAATCTATGTATGTTGATCTGTAGTTTACAACCGATTTTTACCTGTATTTTTGATACAGTGATCCCAGCAAACTCCCAAGTTAGGTATTTTCAGCCTTCCAGATGGGATCATGGCAACACTGGTGTTTCATCTAAGATCAAACAGCTATTAAGAGCCACAGCTAAGATACTCTAGATTTATGCTTCATGCCACAGCTGCTTTCTTGTCTGCTTCCCTCAACTTTGAGTGTCTTCTTGTTTTCCTGGCATAACTCCATTTAGCTGTCCTCATTTCTGGGAATGTTCCATGCTCCAAAACCACCCTAGTGCATTCAAAATCGTCACTCTTTTATGACCAGTTATGAATACTGGATGATGGGATTTCAATTAGGGGGACAGAAGACTGGAAACTTTCCCTGAGAAGCAAGAATTTAAAAAAAATTTTATTGGAGTGTAGTTGATTTATGATGTTGTGTTAGTTTCAGGTGTACAGCAAAGTGATTCAGTTATACATATATATATCCACTCTTTTTCAAGTTCTTTTCCCATATAGTCTATTACAGAATATTGAGTAGAGTTCCCTGTGCTACACAGTAGGTCCTTGTTGGTTATCTATTTTGTATATAGTAGGGTGTGTGTATATTAATCCCAAGCTCCTAATTTATCCTTCCCCTCCCACATTTCCCCTTTGGTATCCATAAGTTTGTTTTCAAAATCTGTGAGTCTTTTTCTGTTTTGTAAATAAGTTCATTTATATAATCTTTTAAAAATTAGATTCCACATATGAGTGGTATCATATGATATTTGTCTTTCTCTGTCTGACTTACTTCACTTAGTATGATAATCTTTTCTTTTATATCAGTCCTATCCTCGGATGCCATGCAGTTATCCCTGAGATATGCTGAGTACTTGATCAAGGGAGATTTAAGGTGACAGAAACAGGGGCATGCAAAGTGACATTGCCACCTAATTCTTACAAAGATCTCAGTGTGTGTGCAGCTAAGAAAATATCTCAGAGTGAGGCCAGAAAAATGGAATTTTATATATGGTTCAAAATATATAGTTTTGCTCTTGGAAACATATATTTTTAATCTAAAAGACAAAAACGCTTCTTGCAGGCTCAGTCCCCAAAATGGTATCTGTCGAATGAATGGGATTTTATTAGATTGTAAAGTGAGGTGCCTAAGAGAGAAGTTTAAAATGTTAATCCAAGTTTTCATTGGATTATAAATAAAATGTTCTTATCATTATATTCTTATAATATTGTTATGTGCTGTAACAAGCACGTGTCTAGAAACCTTCACAAGTGGTCCCTACTGGTCCGTAATCTATTCGGTCAGAAGTTAACGTATGGAAGTACAGCAATTGTATATTTCATCAGGGAAAGGAGGAAAAGGTAAATCATGAAACATGCATAATAAAGAGCTTTTCCCCACCACCAGAAAATTTATGCTCAAGACTAAATTAGTTTCTTATAAATTATGCACAACCTCTTATGATGTTAGCAGAAATGCGGTACAATCTACTGCCAGTTTGTTTCTAGTGCAAATTTTCCAGCCTCTTTGAAAATGACTGTATACATTTTTATCAAAATTTTGAAAAGATAACATCACTGGGTTTTGCTCAAGAAGTTTGTTAGCATAGTAACAAAAACAAAGTGGAAATTAAGTCATTATTTTTATATTACCTTTAAATATTTGTCCCAGGTATTTCTGAGGTCCAGTGGTTTACTGTCAAAAATGATCAGTGCTGGTTGCCTAACCTTTAACAACAGACAAGGATGATGGGCAGAGGCAAAAGTGGAGAGGCCAGTTAGTAATTTAGAGCAAGACAAAACTTTGTAGACCCCATGGCTTTGGCTTTGTGTTTTCTCTACCTGAAAAACGCTCACACAAACAAAACTTGCATGTTGTTTTATAGTTTATGAATCTCCGATTGAGACACAGGACATGCCTGAATCTTCATTATGTTCTCATCCTATTAGCAAATTTGGAATGGACCAGCTTATGGTCAAATGTGCATTCTCATGTATTACTCTTAGAAAAGTAATTTGGTACAACCTTCCTGAAATGCAATTTAAGACCATGTAATATCAGTCCATAAAATATTTATGTCTTAGCCCAGCAATTTTATTTTTAAGATGAAAAACTTTAATATACATATATCATTTACACATACACACATATATGTATACAAGTACATAATGTGTATACACTCACATAATTAAGGAAATTAACCATACCATTTATAAAACATATATAACAGAAAAACTATGATGTTCAACAGAGGAGAATTAAATTAATTATAATAAAAACATATTATAGAACACTATGCAGTTGTTAAAAATAATGGTCTTGAATAATATTTAGAGAATCTGGAAAACATTAAAGATATAGTTTTAGATTTTAAAAGCAGGTCAAAAAACACATTGAAAATAATCTTTTTAAAAATATAAATACAAGTAATCAATGTGTTATTGATTGTCACTGAATGGTAAAATATCAGATTTTTTTCTTCTATTTTCTTGTAGATTTTCTCATATTTTTTCCAGTAGACAGTTATACTTTAATAATTATGAAAATTTTTAAAAAGATTAAAATACACATTAGGCTTCACTGATGAAATAAACTAGATGCTTTCTTTAAATATCGCCTCTAAAATTGTGTGAAATGTGGAATTTGAGTAAGATGGGATTTGCTTTACCTGGCTATGAATGCTATTTATTCTTTTTAGTACTTGGTACTTTTGGTTAAATGTAACTAACCACAAATTATTTAAGAATTTTTCTTTTACAATGAGCAAAATATTTACAGCCACAGAATGGGATGATTTTGCCCAGGTCTTTAGACTTTGATTTCCTCTTTTGTGCCTACCCTGAGCTTCATGTAAGTGGAGAAGAGAAAAAAAAGGAAAATATTTCATTCTAGGAGGAAAAAAATCCTCCTGGTGAAAGCAAGGCCATTTGCTCTAGTGGTTGAACACAATTTTGCAAAGTCTTTTTTGTTCCTGGAAAGGGTTTTATTTATTTTTGAAAAAATAATGTGGCAATTTAGAATCTGAAGAGGTTTGCTGTCTCAGTTGAGCAGTGGACAATTTAACGAGGACTGTGGTGCTACTTTCCAGCCGTGGAAATTACGTGCTGCTTCAAGGGAGGAGAGAGAGTTCCAGCCGTAATTCGATGAAGTAGCAAATGCTTTGAAATTACCCATTTTCTTCCCTGCAGATGGAACAGATTTGGGCATTTTCAGATAAGGGACTGCTGCATAAATGAGGAGCTGCATTGGCTGACCCCCTTATAGCTACACTTGATCATTAATTACAGTAATTCCGAAAGCTGCATTGCCTTTTGTGTTAGAATAGCTTTCTCAGACTTACTCAAACAAAAGAAATATTCGTTGAAAATATGAATTCTCAGGACTTTCCCTTTGAAAAGCTGATTTAGTAAGTTAACACGGGAGACCCGGAATCTGTTTTTAAGTGTTATCCATGTGATTCTTTTTTTAAAAAAATTAATTTATTTTATTGAAATATAGTTGACATACACTATTATGTTAGTTTCAGGGGTACTATGTAAGGATTTGGCATTTACATACATTGTGAAATGATTACCAGGTTAAGTTTAGTAACTACCTGACCCCATACAGGATTATTGCAATATATTTGGCCATATTCCTTATGCTGAATATTACATCCCTGTGACCTGTGACTTATTTATTATATAATTGGAAGTTTGTGCCTCTTAGTCCCTTTCATCTCTTTTGCCTACTACCCTCACCCTCCCCTCTGGCAACCACCAGTTTGTATCTGTGAGTCTGTTTACCTTTTGGGTTTTGTTCTTTTTTTTTTTTTATTCCACGTGTAAGTGTAGTCATGCAGCGTTTGTCTTTCTCTGTCTGACTTATTTAACTTAGCATAATACCTTTCAGATCCATCCATTTTGTTGCAAATGGTAAGATTTTATTTTTTTCTGTGGCTGAGTAATATTCCATTGTATATATATGTGTATACCACATCTTCTTTATCCATTTGTTTACTGATGGACACTCAGATGGTTTCCTTATCTTGGCTTTTGTGAGTAATGCTGCAACGAACATTGGCATGAATGTATTTCTTTGAACTATTGTTTTTTTGTTATTCTTTCTTAAATATCAAGAAGTGAAATTGCTGAATCATTAGGCAGTTCTATTTTTAATTTTTTGAGAGACCTTCATACCATTTTCCATAGTGGCTGCACCAATTTACAATCCCAGCAGTGCATAAGGGCTCCCTTTTCTTCACATCCTCACCAGCTCTTGTTCTTTGTGGTCTTTCGATGGTAGCCATTCTGACAAGTGTGAGTTGGTAGCTCATTGCGGTTTTGATTTGCATTTTTCTGATGATAAGTGATGTAGAACATCTTTTAATATATCTGTTGGCCATCAGTATGTCTTCTTTGGAAAAATGTCTCTTCAGGTCCTGTGCCCATTTTTTAATCAAGTTGTGGTTTTTGTGTTAAATTGTGTGAACTCTTTTTCCTTCACTGTGCAAACTTTTTAGTTTGGTATAGACCCATTTGTTAAATTTTGCTTTTGTTTCCCTTGCATGAGGAGACAAATCCAAAAAAAATATTGCTAAGACTGATGTCAAAGGGTGTCCTACCTATATTTTCTTCTAGGAGTTTTATGGTTTCAGGTCATACATTTACATCTTTAATCCATTTTGAGTTTATACCGTGTGATTCTTAAAGTAAACTTTGAAAATATGTTGCCAGAGCATGCTTAAAACTCAGAACCAGATATTTAATGATTCTCCACTTATTTTAACTACAACTTCTCAAAGGTGTTAAACTACTTTTATTTCACATGCAAACCCCCCCCCCCAGTTATGGTGTATTGTATTCAATTTTCCATATTAAAAGTATTTTACCTTTAAATTCAAACATTTATAGCTTGGTTTTCCTCATCTATTTGCATTTTGTTCCATTTCTGGTTTTGTGTACTATTTCTCTTTATTCTCTTCTTAGAACACCAACCCTAAAAACTGAGGAAGAAACTTAGGCAACACACGTTATAAGTATGAATCTCCTTGTGATCCTGGAGCACTTTTCATTTCTCTCTAGGGCAAGCATGTATGACACTAAATTTAATAGTTTGTTTTTCTTTTCTCTCTTACCCACCACATGCTATGTTTTTCCTCTAGGGCTGAGACTGCCCTTGATAAGGCAAATCACACCTCTGATGCTTTCCTGGGTACAAGGTGGGGGAGCATCTGGCACTTAGAGGACACTGCTTGCTTACAGGAAGTGATGGAGTCCAGGTTCCTAGCCAGACTCTCTCACCTCAGAGCCCCAGCACTACTCCACATGGATGGTTCATTGTAGATGCTCCTAAACAAAGGGTTGTACCTACCATGTAGAAAATGACCACACAGAAAAGTGTTTATTGGAGGAAATAATGGACAAAGTTTTAATGAAGTCTGTAAGGAAAAAATAAGTGCTAAAGTATTATTCCTACTGACTACACTGGCAAGTCTTAAAATATAGTGATGACAGCACATTTCCTGTGGCTATTTTTGAGACACACACACACTATATATTGGAAACAGCTATTTTTTTGTGACCTCAATAATGTCATATGGGTGGTTAACAAATTTGATATATTATATTTCTCTAATAATAGTGGCGTTTGAACTATTTTAATTTAAGGGAGCTCCAAACTAGTGAATACACATAAATATATTAGCCTGATTCCACAAAGACATTAAATTTATTCTTTAATAGTGCTCAAATACACTGAAAACACAGTTATTTAACCACTGAAGATGAGTCCACCTCCATTACAGCTTTATATATTACAGAAATTTGCATAAAATTTGATAAGGGTGAGAGGAGGGGATGAGAATCAGTAATGAATGCCTACCCAATGCTATGTTGCACTGTGTTTAATCCTGGGAGCTAGTTACCACTAACCTTATTTTACACATAAGGAGACATGTAGAGAGAAGTTAAAAAGTTACCCAATGGCACTAAATTATTATATTGTGTACCAAGTCTCATTAGTGCCACAGTGGTTTTGGACACCTCACCAGACCACATCCTGACAATTATATCTCATGACAGCATTGTAATATAAGTCATTATTCAAAATGACTTTTTGGTAACAGATGCAGTATCACTTTATATTGCTCCTTTTCATCTTAATATAGTCCGGTAGATATATATTTCACTATAAAGATATAGATAATTTTGCATAATTAAAGGTTAATCAGCACCACATTGACACACACATACAAATCATACTTGACTCTCATAGTTAACGATCATTATTGAGTCTAGGTGCCAGTACTCTGCCAATACTCTGACCCAGTAGTCTTAATAAGTATAATGATGCATGACTCAAAGAGTGAATGTGCAGGGTAGACCATGAACACCTCCAAGGTAAAAAATAATTTTAGGACAAAATTTGAGTAGTTTATTTCAAAATGAAAAGAAAAAAATCATATTTGTTGATCTATGTTTTCCTTATCTTATATATTTTGGGAAAAATAGATTGCTTCCACAAACCTTCCAAATTCTGCACCACTTACATCTACAAAATATGTAGAATGTAATAGCATTCTACTTCCAAACCTGTGCTCACGTCACAGTAGCTTAGGGCAATTCGGAGACTCCTTTCTGAAGTTTTATATAGTGTTGTCTACCGGACCAAGGCTCCTTTGAAGCACTTTTGAAACATATTGTTTTAGTAGCATCAGGATCTGGAAATCCAAGCTGTCATCTCTATGAGTGAATAGAAACTTTATTCACTGCATCTGCTATTTACATGGACATATTCACATGTGCACATCACTGTTGCTAGGAGACTCAGAACAAGATTCTGACACCAGCCAGGAGAGATGCATAAATATATGTCATTAGATCACCCCAGTTATCACAGCACACTGTTTTCTCTATTGCTCATCCTATTGCAGCGGAATTGAACTTCAAAACCCAAGCTTGCTTAAATTAGCCCAGGATGTCGAATGTCTGCAAATATCTTAAACTAAAATTAAACACACCATAGCTAGTCATTGTGAATTCTTCCATCTATACTTGATTTTCTGATGTACATTCATACATCTTTCTTAAATCTAAGAAAGTATGGTCAATCTCTTTTACTATATCTGTGCGCTATCTCCCTATAACCAATGCATATTCTCTTAGTCATACAGCTTAGAAACTATAGTTTTTTCCAGAGTATATTTTCTTCATTCATTCAACACATTTTAATATTATTATAGTGATTGCACTGCTGAGTATTTGGCAGTTTAGGCAATAAAATGAATTAAAGAAGCTTTATTCTGATCTGCATGATTTTCATCCTGTGCCGAAGGGCAACTCACAAGGTGTTACGGTTTGGCAACAGATTTCCCGTCCCTTCCCTTCCTTTCCCGTCCCTTTCCCCTCCCTCCCTCTCCTTCTTTCCTTTCTTCAATTGGAAGAAAATGTTTCCTCTAAAAGTTTTAAAATGGAGTCATAGGGGATACCAATTACGTATATAAATAGCTAGGTTTTTCTTCCCTTTTTTCTTCCTTTTTCTCTTCTTTGGATTTTTATTACCTTTCCTGTACATCAGAGATGAATGACTATATAACTTTAGAAAATTAAAATAATAATAAGTCAACTCAGTATAGTGTGTTCTGTTTTATTTTCTGGCCACAGTTACCATGTATTGAAATAATATTTCCTGAATATTTATTATGTTCGTATGGTGTAAACAGTATACTAAACAACATATTTGCACTACAATGAATCTCTTCCAATTGCTTTTGGGACACTGACTTTGTTAATGTATCATCAATAACACTTTTTAAAGGTAGGCAATTGATTATACTTTTTATTCATTTTAGTATATAGAATTTTACCAGGGAGAGAATGGGATAAAAATTTATTCTTTTTAGTTCTTGCTGTGGTCTATCCTTTATTCAGAGAATTTCAAGGCTCTTGTCTGGTTAACTTATACTTCACCTGGTAATGCAAATTTTGTAAGATTTTACAGTTGTAACAGGTTTTAACATATGTTGTTACAATGAAGCCCGGAAACTTTGTAGCATGTTCAGTGTTGCATAGACACTTAGAAATAGGCAGCGTAGAGCCTCTCAGTTGGCTGCCCCATCCTGATGTTCTGTGCTTCTTATAAGCTGGCATTGATGATGAAAATTCTTCCATTGAAGACTGAATACATGTATTATTCATGTACATTGTGTCTGTGTTTTGGGGGAGTTACAGAGAAATAAAGTTATTTCCTTAGTATAAACAAATTAACCAGGATAGTCGCTAATAGTATCTGATGATGGCAGCATGTGTTCAAGGAGGTGTTTGAGATTTAAAAAAATATATGTTCTTAAAGAAAATTACCTTTTAAAATGTCAGTGTGATTATGATCTCTCTCTCACTATGGATTCATATACCTAAAATTAAATGTATATATTTATTTCTTCTTCTGATTTCTCCAGTTGTTCTATTAACTCAAAGTTGCAATTCAAAATTGCATTTAACTCTCTCCTGTCCACCCTTCTTCCCACCAACCAGTGTTACTTTATTCTTTGGTTTCCATCTCAGCAATATGGCTCATTTAACTCCTTTTTATCCCTATTCCCACTGCTACTCCCTAAGTCTAGCCTTCAGTATTTTCCCATTATTTATCTTCTGGATAGGCTTCATAATGCACAGCCATGTGTGTACAAATTCAGGTAGATCTTCATGATTGGATTGTGGGACACCAGCTCTACAGTTGTTCTATGTTCTCTCTTAAGAGAAAAAAACACACACTTTGTGTGCAAGATGGAAAAAATAGTACAAAAATGATATAACATATTTTGAATAGGGTGAATAGAAACAAACCAATATGAATAGGTAGGAAGTAATATCTGGCCCTGCGGGTATAGAAAGAAAAGAAAGAATGTGAATCATGGCCCTATACAATGAACGACTTTGCTTTTAGAGATGAAAAATATCTAGTGTTGGATCCTCTGAAGCTTTATCCTATATAACAGAAAAACAAGGCTCTTCAGGAAAAAGAATAAGGAATTCTTCACTAGCATGCTAAGGAAGGAATATGTATGACAGTCAATGACTCCTTGCTCATGGGTATTTGTCACATGTGGGAACATACAGATCTGTCTTGGCCAATGAGAAATAACTGTCTGTCTTGTTGTGACACCTTATGATGAAGAAAAATCTTTGTCTTAGCAAACCTGCCAACTACTATGTTCTACTTATCAACTGGGTGTAATTAGCTCCCCTAGAAAATGCCTAGGCAGAAAGCCAAATAATTAGGGGACCTGGCTATTTTATCTGTTTTGAACTGAAATTTGAGACTTCAACAAAAATAGGACCTCAGAATTGGCTTTAAGGATGAACTGATAATGATGATAAAAACCAGTTTCCACTTCTTCTAGAAACTATGGCTAGACAACATCCCTTATTCTACCTGGCAACGTGATGCCTCCAATAAAATGGAGCAGGATTGACTCCTGCCATCTCCACACAGGCTTCAGAGCATCCCACAAATGCCTTTCCATGATCCTCCCTCTGTTGTTGGCTGGATGTTGACATCCAGAGCAATTTGGAAATATATGTTATATATATATATTAAGAACGTGGGTCAGTTTGGATCAATTAATGCTGGGAGGAGGCTTGAACTGTTTTGGACAGTTTTACATGAACGAAAATTAAATACCAAGTGTTTTTAAGCCATTATTCCATTATTCAGTTGGAGTTTTGTTAAACCAGCTAGCATTTTGGTAGATAATATAGATGGAATCTAGAAGTATATCTATTATATCTAACAAATATAGATGGTATATATAAGTTTTAAATATCTTTCTGGCTTATAGTTTTAAATAATTTTTAAAAAATTATTATGGGTAGTCAAAAAATGTAGTTAGGAAGACAGAGACTAAGGATATGTTTTGCCTAGAGAATCAGTTACATGAATAGAAGAGAGTTTGAGTAAAAGTAGAATGAAAAATCATTTTTTCTAGGAAGTTAACCATTATTATTGTAGTTAATAAAGACAATTCAGAAGAAAAACAAAAAAAGGAAACAATAAATAATTCATAGGAGAAATGAGTCATAAATTTTATACATTCCTCATGCCTTTAGAAATTTATACACCACTTATAGCAAAATAATCCTACCTTAAGAAACAAGAAATATCTCAAATGAACAACCTAACATTACACCTAAAGCAATCAGAGAAAGGAACAAAAATACCCCAAAGTTAGCATAAGGGAAGAAATCATAAAGATCAGATCAGAAATAAATGAAAAAGAAATGAAGGAAATGATAGTGAAGATCAATAAAACTAAAAGCTGCTTCTTGAGAAGATAAACAAAATTGATAAACCAGTAGCCAGACTCATCAAGAAAAAAAGGGAGAAGACTCAAATCAATAGAATTAGGTATGAAAAAGGAGAAGTAACAACTGACACTGCAGAAATACAAAGGATCATGAGAGATTACTACAAGCAACTCTATGTCAATAAAATGGACAACCTGGGAGAAATGGACAAATTCTTAGAAATGCACAACTTTCCGAGACTGAACCAGGAAGAAATAGAAAATATAAACAGACCAATCACAAGCACTGAAATTGAAACTGTGATTAAAAATCTTCCAACAAACAAAAGCCCAGGACCAGATGGCTTCACAGGCGAATTCTATCAAACATTTAGAGCAGAGCTAACACCTATCCTTCTCAAACTCTTCCAAAATATAGCAGAGAGAGGAATACTCCCAAATTCATTCTACGAGGTCACCATCTCCCTGATACCAAAACCAGACAAGGATGTCACAAAGAAAGAAAACTACAGGCCAGTATCACTAATGAACATAGATGCAAAAATCCTCAACAAAATACTAGCAAACAGAATCCAACAGTACACTAAAAGGATCATACACCATGATCAAGTGGGGTTTATCCCAGGAATGCAAGGATTCTTCAATATACGCAAATCAATCAATGTGATACACCATATTAACAAACTGAAGGAGAAAAAACATATGATCATCTCAATAGATGCAGAGAAAGCTTTTGACAGAATTTAACAGCCATTTATGATAAAAACCCTGCAGAAAGTAGGCATAGAGGGAACTTACCTCAACATAATAAAGGCCATATATGGTAAACCCACAGCAAACATCATCCTCAGTGGTGAAAAACTGAAACCATTTCCACTAAGGTCTGGAAGAAGACAAGGTTGCCCACTCTTACCACTCTTATTCAACATAGTTTTGGAAGTTTTAGCCACAGCAATCAGAGAAGAAAAAGAAATAAAAGGAATCCAAATCAGAAAAGAAGAAGTAAAGCTGTCACTGTTTGCAGATGACATGATACTATACATAGAGAATCCTAAAGATGCTACCAGAAAACTACTAGAGCTAATCAATGAATTTGTTAAAGTAGCAGGATACAAAATTAATGCACAGAAATCTCTTGCATTCCTATGCACTAATGATGAAAAATCTGAAAGTGAAATTAAGAAAACACTCCCATTTACCATTGCAACAAAAAGAATAAAATATCTAGGAATAAACCTACCTAAGAAGATAAAAGACCTGTATGCAGAAAATTATAAGACACTGATGAAAGAAATTAAAGATAATACAGATAGATGGAGAGATGTACCATGTTCTTGGATTGGAAGAATCAACATTGTGGAAATGACTATACTACCCAAAACAATCTACAGATTCAATGCAATCCCTATCAAACTACCAATGGCATTTTTCACAGAACTAGAACAAAAAATTTCACAATTTGTATGGAAACACAAAAGACCCCGAATAGCCAAAGCAATCTTGAGAAAGATAAACAGGGCTGGAGGAATCAGACACCCTGACTTCAGACTGTATTACAAAGCTACAGTAATCAAGACAGTATGGTACTGGCACAAAAACAGAGATACAGATCAATGGAACAGGATAGAAAGCCCAGAGATAAACCCACACACATATGGTCACTTTATCTTTGATAAAGGATATCAAATATACAAGAATATACAGTGGAGAAAAGAGAGCCTCTTCAGTAAGTGGTGCTGGGCAAACTGGACAGCTACAGGTAAATGAATGAAATGAGAACACTCCCTAACACCATACACAAAAATAAACTCAAAATGGATTAGAGACCTAAATGTAAGGCCAGACACTATAAAACGCTTATAGGAAATCATAGACAGAACACTCTATGACATAAATCACAGCAAGATCCTTTTTGACCCACCTCCTAGAGAAATGGAAATAAAAACACAAATAAACAAATGGGACCTAATGAAACTTAAAAGCTTTTGCACAGTAAAGGAAAGCATAAACAAGACGAAAAGATAACCCTCAGAATGGGAGAAAATATTTGCAAATGAAGCAACTGACAAAGGATTAATGTCCAAAATTTACAAGCAGCTCATGCAGCTCAATATCAAAAAATAAACAACCCAATCGAGAAACTGACAGAAGTCCTAAATAGACATTTCTCCAATGAAGTTATACAGATTGCCAACAAACACATGAAAGAATGTTGAACATCATTAATCATTAGAGAAATGCAAATCAAAACTACAATGAGATATCATCTCATACTGGTCAGAACGGCCATCATCAAAAAATTTACAAACAATAAATGCTGGAGAGGGTGTGGAGAAAAAGGAACCCTCTTGCACTTTTGGTGGGAATGTGAATTGATATAGCCACTATGAAGAACAGTATGGAGGTTCCTTAAAAAACTACAAATAGAACTACCATACGACCCAGCAATCCCACTACTGGGCATATACCCTGAGAAAACCATAATTCAAAAAGAGTCATGTACCACAATGTTCATTGCAGCTGTATTTACAATAGCCAGGACATGGAAGCAACCTAAGTGTCCATCAACAGATGAATGGATAAAGAAGATGTGGCACATATATACAATGGAATATTACTCAGCCATAAAAAGATACAAAATTGAGTTATTTGTAGTAAGGTGGATGGACCTAGAGTCTGTCATACATAGTGAAGTAAGTCAGAAAGAGAAAAACAAATACCGTATGCTAACACATATATATGAAATCTAAAATAACAAAAAAAAGGTCATGAAGAACCTAGGGGTAAGACGGGAATAAAGACGCAGACCTGCTAGAGAATGGACTTGAGGATACAGGGAGGGAGAAGGGTAAGCTGGGACAAAATGAGAGAGTGGCATGGACATATATACACTACTGAATGTAAAATAGATAGCTAGTGGGAAGCAGCTGCATAGCACAGGGAGAGCAGCTCGATGATTTGTGACCACCTAGAGGAGTGGGATAGGGAGGGTGGGACGCAGGGCGGGAGACACAAGAGGGAAGAGATATGGGATTATATGTGTATGTCTAACTGGTTCATTTTGTTATAAAGCAGAAACTAACACCCCATTGTAAAGCAATTGTACTCCAATAAAGATGTTAAAAAGAAAAAAGAGACCAAAAAAAAGAAAGAGGAAATTTATACACCAAAGAACAGAGTGTTATTTACATATTGATGTGGTTTTTATACTGGGAGGTAAATAAAAGTCCTTCACGGGCATTGTTATGGTTGTATATGGTTGTTATGGTTGTATTCTAAGATAATGGAATTTGACAAAAAGGGATCGAGGATTGGGTCTATTTGAAAAATATGTTATCTAGTGTTAAGATTTTGCCTTTTTGATCTCGGTTTGGGAAAGGGTTCAGTGATGGACATTTATGAATAAAGGCACTGTTTCAGTAAGGATACGTAACTGCTGAATTTAAAAGCCCAGAAAGCTCTTAAAGTGCTTAAAATTATAAGTTTTTTGTCCCTCATACGAATGCCAATCCAGACCTGATGCCCCTCAAACTGGAAGTGTTGAGAATCACTTTAAGTTTTCCCTGGAGTGGGAAGAAGAGTGAAGTCACAGCAAGGTCAGTTTGGTGGTAGGTGGTTGACAAGGAAAGAGTCAGAAGCCGGTAACCCATTCTTTCTCTTTTCCTGAGAAACCTGGAAAGAAGGGGTGGCACTCATCCAATCTTGTTATAATCATTGTAGTAAGCAGACCTCCTAATAAACTCATAAACAGTATTTACCAGTAGAAAGATAACAGAGTGCTATTATACATGAAATACTTTTATCCGAATATATCAGATCTGCTTAGGTTGTTTACTGTAAGTAAATCTGGGATGTATGGATATACGGTCATGACTGGCTGGGAGATAGGGTATAGTCACAGAAGCTACGTGATTAATGTGATAACAGATGATGATGTTCCTTAACATCTCAGTAATCACTGAGTATTCATTGCTCAGAACAATTGTCCCAGGTTGAATCTAAACCAGGATGCATCCTGAGGCTAGAGATAAAGGACCATTTACTTCGCAATTTTTTCAGACAGTCTTGGGTGTCTCCAAGAGAATAATGCATTGTGTCTCATGATTGCTTGCCTCCTGTGATTCACTAGCAAAATGAATGAAAAATTTGGTACGAAGTAAAGTCTATGATTCCTGTGAGTCTCATTTGACCATTCAACGCTTTGTTTCCTCAGAGTGGTAGGACATGAATATGTAGAAGAGAAAATGTAGAACTAGTAAATTTCTAAATTATTTACCTCTTCTCTGGGGGAAAAAGTAATACATACCCTATGGATCAAAAGCTGAGATCATTGTATTTGAATTTAGTCAGAAAATTGCAACTGAGTATATAGATTCTCTGTGTCTACCCTGACAAAATGCAAAAATGTCTTTCTAGAAGAGACCGTGGAATCATAATGGGTAGAATTGGGTTGTTATCACAAGTAGTTTTTGAAAATAAACATAGGTTGCAGATTTGATGGTTGTGGATGCTTCAGAAGGGTTTTTGGATCTAGAGGATGGCATTGTATGATCACTAATGTATCTTCCAACTGTGAGACTTAATGAGTCTATTGTTTTTCTCTTGTGTATCTCTCCCTCCATATTTTTTTCACTCCAATCAAAAATGAAAGCAAGTTTCTTTTCAGACCCATCACAAACTAACTCATTTCAATATTCAGACACCTTCAGTGACTTCTGATTGGCTATCACAGACATATTGAATCGAAATTGATGAAGTCCATGAATCTGAAGATTTTGGAACTTATCTTTGATCAGAATAGGCAGCCAGGACTGGGAATTGTGGTTGGTCCACTATATTATGTTGTAACGGACCTTTCTAATACTGTCTCTTCTCTCCTACTTTTTCTCAACTGTACATTACATTAAATTACTCACTGTTCTTCAATCTACCACTTATTTTCCTGCCTCTGTAACTATTTTTTTTTCTGTTTCTCAGAATGATAGTTTCTAACAATTGACCAAAGAGTTTTAATTGCACTTTTTTCAAAATTCTCTGTATTCTCTGAATGTAGTGGTCACTACATTCAGGAATCTTTCTTCTTATTTCTTCCAGGTAGTAATAGTTCCTTCTTTAGATACAAAGACTATTTTGTGTGTTTATTTTATGTATTTTACAATACTCTGTCCTTTAGGAACATTTTGAGATATCAGAATTTCATCTTTTTTTTTTTTAGCCTCTCTTGTTGTTTTAGGAAAAGAACTCTCATACTCAGCAAAATATAAATTCAATAAATGTTTGCTAATTTTTTGAGAAAAAGAACATGAAAGATAACCAGAGAGAGCAAAGGAAAACTGAAATTTAAAGACCATTTCAAAAATGTTACATTCAAAATTAAACTATGACTATTATTTGTTTATATAAGACACAGACCATTGAGATGAATGTATGGTGTATAATCTGTAGCAAGATAAGTATGTTTATATTTTCTCATAAAAATATGATTATATGTCCAATAGTATGATTTTTAATGGACTTATATATATGAAAATCTCTTCGTGAACCTTGAGTCAGGACCCTTCTCTCTCCTTCTCTGTGTATGTGTTTAAAATATCTCTATCTATCTTTCTATCTACCTATTTATGATCTATCTACCTATCTCTTTATATATCTAAATAGCTAGAGAGCTAAATAGATGGATACATATGTATATATACATACATAATATTATAATTCCTGATTGTGTTGCATTATGTTATATATTATTTAATATTTCATATGATACATGTTGTGAACTCTAGTGAAAAAGTATTTTCCTTTGATTTTAGCGTAGACAGAAAGATAATGTAAGTGGAAGAGCTCAATGTTAAAAGGAACATTCATAATTGTAATGATTGTAACGGATGGAAAAGGGAGTCTTGGAAATTAAAATCATTGTCAGCTTTCACATTTTTCCCATTCACATTTTTTTCTGTCTGGGGTCTGAGATAAGTATAAATTAAGGAGTCCAAAATGACACTAAGCTCGATGATTAACTACCAGGATATAAAGTAATTAGTATGCAAAAATCAACTGGGCTGAATGAAATATATTTTCAACCTTCAAGGATATCGTTTTGTTATCATAACTCGAGCAAAATGAAAATGTACAATATAAAAAGGATTTATACTGTATAATTAATGGAAACCTTTGATACCAATTTTGAAAATAATATGACAGAACTCTTATGACTGAATTAAAATAGAAATAGAGAGTCTCTCCATCTGGTCCTTAAGAGAAAGCTGTGAAATTTTATATAATAACAGTGCTATTTCCATGTTCTCCACTGGGCATATTTTACTAGCATCTTTTCTGAGGTAAATTTTATTTTTTCTTTTGCAAGTTTTCAACAAAGATACTGGAAAAGCCCTGAGTCTTTTTGTCATCTTCTTCCTGCCCCCTACTTCAGGTGGTCCTCCATAGGGTTCTGCAGGAATGTATCTGAAATGCAAGGTGTTAAGACTGTTCTCAGTTCTTTATTGGCTTATACAGCCTAAGTTCATTGACAGTATAAAATGGTCGTTTGTAATCTGCCCCTGTATCTTCTCCAATGTCATCTCTTTAAGCTGTTTCTTGCAATATTTTTTCAACCGTCACTGCTTGCTGTTCTTTCCCCATCTTCTTGCAGTCCTCTGGACTTAACTGCACTTCCTTACATCCCAACTTTATCCAATTAACTCCACTCTTTAAGAATCCTTTTAGGCATTACTTTCTCCCGGAAGCTTTGTTAGCCACCAAGCCTTGTTGGTCAGGTGTCCCTTTTCTGTGCCCTCATAATACCTCATTTTACTCTAACTTGTTTTGTTGAAGTGTAACATACATGCAGAGAAAGGCAAGCACTACTAAACGTATAGGTTGATAACGTTAGCCCACAAAACCAGCACTTTTGATGAGAAATAGGACATGATCCCACCATGGAAGCCTCTTTCATCCCTTCCAGTCACAACTCCACCCAAAGACAGTTACTGTTCTCACTTCTAGCATCATACATTAGTTCCATCTGTTTTTGAATAATATAATGTGTATAATTTTGTGTACTGAGCAAAAGTTACCTCAGGACCTTGTCTTTGTATAGCCCTAGTTTGTACATTGTTTTGGATTCTGGTGAATTTTCTGATAATAACACTACTCTGTCAGCCATTATGATGAATCTGAAAGATTAAGTTTTGTCTCAAACAAAACTTAATTAAAACTAATATCAACACAATGCCAAGAAGTAGGATGAGGCCAACACGTGGTATTGATTTCAACCATGACCCACAGGGTCCTGGACACAGCCAGCTGAACAGATCCCATTAACCACTCTGATCAATCTTAGAAAGTCAGATGGCTTTCTCAGAATTTCTTATTCGACCTTTCTATTTGACCTGTGGAATTAACCAGGTATAGCAAGAAGTATTAACAATTTCAGAGCTCCTCCTTGGCCCATAAGGAAGAAGTGTAGGGCCAATCTATCATCCATAAAGACACTGGCCAGTGAGTTGAGGCTGGGCTGTTTCCCTTTCAGAGATGGTGTCATTGATCACTACAGATAAAATCAGGGGCGTAATTCATACCTAATCTTTTATAATTGGTGACTCCCACTGTTGGGATAACTCACACAAGGTGTGTTATCCCTTTGGGTAGCTCCCCACAGTAACCAAAGGAGTTTCATTTTGGGGAGGTCACTGCAGTCATCTGAGGGCTACCTGATCCATTGGTGGCATTTCCATAACACTTAAAGGTCTCCTATGACCTTACATAAAATGCAACTCACTGTATTTTGAGGAGAGAGGCAAGCTAATACTTGACTTCCACACCTAAAGTATTGTCTCAGATTCCTTGGACAGTATTGTTCATAATCTGGGGAGGGAGGGCTCCTCTAATTGCATAGACTGACAGTGTCTTCAATGGGGCCTCTTGGCTAGCTAATAAGCCTTGGGTTTCCAGGTCAGTTCCAGTAATTAAGTTGGTTACTTGTTCTGAGAGGGATTTCCTGAGGACAATTAATCCAATCTTGTCCTGTCTGTCCACACACCAGCCAGGTGGCATTCATCCAGCCCAATGAAGGACTGAATGAAGGCTATGGCAGTGGGGGTGAGGAGACATCTGGAGGTATGGACAGATGTTCCACATGAGATATAGAAGAACTGGAACCATCCTTGGCTGTTTCAGATAGACAGACATTTTGGTAAAACTATTTGGGAGAGCTGCACCTGGGCGTTTCCCTTCCTCATGAATGCTGCATTGAGGGGCTCTGAAGGAGAAAATATTATTAATGTCCTACACTCCTCTGTATTTCCCAGAATCCAAGATGTTGCACACACCTCTACAGACGTTGGGGTTCTAGCTCTTCCTCTACCGGCACAAAATCAGTGGGACACATTCTAGAAGTAATAACTTTACTTCTGTTCTATTACTGTCCAACTCACAGCTAGATCTTTTGACCAAAAAATCAGGTGCAAGAAGGAGCTGGGATATATTTATAAAACATAACCAAAATTTACTTTGCCTCTCCTAGGCCCTCTTTGGCCCAGCTGCCACCTGCAGGGTCTCTCTTTGGTTTTCAACGGTTTGACTATGATTTGTTTAGGTGTGGTTATCATTTTTATATCTTCCTTGGGGTTTATTGTTCATCTCATATCAATAATTCTGTCTTTCCCCAAACTGGAAGGATTTGGAAATTATTTCTCCAAATATTTCTTCTGTCCTTTTTCCCTCTCCTCTCCATTCACACGGCTGTTGTGACTCCATTAACACGGCTGTTGAATCGCTTGATATTGTCCCGCAGGTCTATGAGATTTTGTTCATTTTTTTTAAAACAAATTCAATGAATTGTTCAGTTTTTTTAAAAATGAACATGTTTAGGCTTCCTATTTAGTAGCTTTATTGGGGTGTAACTTACATGTAAAATTTACAAAATGCACTTATTTTAGGAGTACTGTTTGATGAATTTTAATCTTTGCATACAGCCACGTAACTTCTACCTCAGTCAAATTATACAGCCTCCTTCTACAGACATCCTCAGGCCCCTTCACAGGGACCATTCATTCCCAAAGAATGCAGAGTGCTTTGTTCTTTTCGCAAAGTGCAGCTTTTCTTTTCTGCAAAGAGGAAATCCACTTGTTGGATCTCCCATTCCTCTCCTTTACCAATCGTGCTTTTTCGTTACTAGCACCTACTTTCTATCATACTTGCCAGCACAATCAGTCCTTGAGGACCCTGAGGTCCTAGTTCTTTTCAGAAAAAAAGAAAATGCTTAGTTACATGAAAGCAAAATGTTCACACAGTTCTCTTAATCCTTTCAGAGGTGAAATTATTTTAAATATCACTTTAAAAAAGTAAAATCATTTTTCTCCCCCAAATCTCTGCATATTTTTTGGTTGTATATACATAAGCATGCTTCTCTTGGTAAACTATTTCAGTGTTTTCTAGAATTGGTTCCCCTAGAAAAGATGAAATCTGTTTGTCTATATGTGTCCAAGTACAGAGTTTTACAGATGTTAGTTTTAAACAAAAATATTGGGAGAGGTAGATTAAGAATATTCAGCTGGTTATGCTGCACTAGAGGCTTTTCTTGTGGATTAAAGATTTGGCCATATGAGGAAATAGTTTCCAGTCATTCCTATTAGTTGAAAATGAAAACTGATCTAATATAAAACCTTAGAGTTTTTATTACCGTTTCTTTCTTTTATTTTTTAAAATAGATTTTAGTCTTAAGGACATGGGTTTAAATTGGTGTACAAGACGTACTCCTAAAATGTTGTACTATCTTTTTCTGAGTCTTCCAATAAAATGCCACTCTAAAACATATTGACATCTCTATGGTGTTTTTAAGTCTTATATTTAGATTTCCATTATTGTTTATCTTTTCCATATTCCTTACATTTTCTTTGAGAGAATGCATGTTTTTGTTCAGTGTATTCATTATATAAGTTGTCTTTCTCTATGAAAGTGTAATTATTTGGAAATGAAAATTGGATTAAAAACATGAGTGCTAAAAGCTTACCACAGTCAAGTTTATAATTAATAGTACTTTTGTATTATGCACCAAAAAAGTCTGTTTTCCATTTTATTTAAATATTCTTTTCTTGTTTATGTCCTGGATTCTTCTTGTCAGACAGCCATAATTAAAATAATTGATTCTGTGAAAAGATCCAGCAGTGTAATGCTTAACAGTCCATATCAAAAAGGTCAGACACCAATTACTGTAATTTTGCATAAAATGAAATAAAAAAGCTGCCCCTTTCACTCCAAGTGAAAAATGTTAGGATAATCAGAATTCTCAGGAGGCTTTTTCAATCAATACATGCTTCAGTGAATGATTGCAGCCCCCAAATTCAAAGAACATTCTATTCAGGCCTACAATTATGGTCACACGGAATATAACTCCTTTTAGAAGGATTTTTTTTTTTTTCTCCTTGAAAAGATTGATTTTGGTTGTCCAAAATCCTCATGGTTTCTCCGACACAGTGTTTTTGTATGTTTCTGGAGTTCAGTCCCATTTGTTAATGTTTGCATTCACTGGATTGACTCCTTCCTGAAATGCTTGTGACTCTGTAGCAAGGATACCTTTTCTATCTAGACATTCAGGGCTTTAACCAATGAAACCTACACGTTTTAGGACAATGTAATACTGCAACCTTGAGGGTACTTTTAAAGTCAGCACATGGAAAACATCATTCACATTAAAACAGCTTTCTGAGTCTGCAGAAATGCAATTAATTTTTACGGTAAAATATCCTTTTTTTTTTTTTTTTTTTGGATTTAAGCCCCACACTAATCCAGTATGATTTTATCTTAACTTGATTACATCTGCAAAGACCCTATTCCAAATGTAACATTCATAGGCTCCTAGGGGACATGAAGTTTGGGGCACAATATTCAACCTATTACACTATAAATTTTAAAATATATTGTATAACTATATATAGTGTTTTTATAGGTCTCCTATTAAAAAAAAACCCTCACATGGCCTAGGTGACCCAGCCAGTAAGTGGAATAGATCAACTTTAAACTTTGTTCTGTTTGGTTCCACACATGGTTATCACCCTGCTTTTACCTTGACAGTGGATCTATATTTTATGCTTTATGAAGAGCTCAGGGCTACTCAAAGCTCTTTACTCTCAAAGTCAAACCTCTAACCCAGACACATATTGCACAAACCATCTTTAATTTCAAGGCAAATATTCTGATATGAGTAGAGCATGTAAGAACAGTGTGTTTGATATTTTTTTTAATGCCTAGGGAAGTAATATAAGGTAAGTAGACTGGTGACTATATCTGAGCCTGAAGTTTACAGGATGATATTCTTCTGTCTGCTTTCAATTGAGTTTGATGTGGCAAGAGTCACAGGGATAATTTCACAATTAGCCCTTAGAAAACTGGTTCTCTAAGTCTGGGCCCTGGACCAACAGCAGCTTCTTGGACATTATGAGAAATGCAAATTCTCATGTCCAGCAATCTCTGTTTTAATGAGCCCTCCAAGGGATTGTGATGGACACCAAAGTTATAGAACTACTACTCTAGAATCAGCTTTTCCTCTACTCGTGGGCATTTATTAAGAGAGGTGTCCTTGGTGTCTTCCCTGGTCCAATGTATTCACCAGGGTCAGCCACTAGAAATGTATTTGTTCTTGAGGTTTAGCCAGTAATATTAAAGTTCATGTTCTTGCTTTTTCTGCTCATTTACATTCTGATTTTGGTGTCACTTTGGGAAGTGGTTGGGTTGTGAGATCACAATGAACTTTTTACATTATATCCAACATGTCTTAATTTCAGTTTCTACCTCATATTACAGATATTTGGGCACATGTTTTATCTTTCTTTTATGGATATAAACTCTTTTAGGACAGGGATAGTATACTGTTATGCTTCCATCCTTCCACGGTGCCTACAAATAATAAACTTTCCGTGTACAGAGTGGCCACTCAATACATTTTGGGGAAGGGATTGAATTAAACATATAATCTTAGAAAAAATGATTCCACAAAAGCAATTTTTATGTCCCAGATAGTTAATCATATTGACATTTTATAGTATTTATCTGTACATTTCAAAGCTAATACCTTTTATTGGAAACAGAATAGAATTATTTACTAAACCAATTTCTATAGTGGAAAAAAAAAACTTTTAGAGCAACATGAATCAAAATGTCCTTTTGAATATAAAGTACAGTGACAATAATAATTGAAGTTCCTAGAAGCAATGTAGCCGTAATGAGCTGCTGCCACAGCTCTCATATACTTACTAAGCACAGAGGAACTGTTTGCTGCTGTGGATAAAAAGAGCTGGACTGCTTGATCATTTGCTTAACTCCACTTTATTTTTATTTATTTATTTATTTTAAAATATCTTTATTGGAGTATAATTGCTTTACAATGGTGTGTTAGTTTCTGTTTTATAACAAAGTAAATTAGCTACACATATACACATATCCCCATTAACTCCACTTTAGATAAAGTCTTTAGAAAGTAAGCTTCTATTAACGAGATTTTCTTAAAACCATTTAATGGGTCTCTGCCTTCTATTTAATGTTTAAGATGTCAAATGAGAGTGATTCCTCTTTAGGAATCTCTACTGCTAGTTCATTTCTACAGAATATGATACTTCTCCTCTACCTCGCAAAAAACTGATAGATTATTCTTGCCCTATTGCGTAACTTAAAATCATTCTTCATTTCTCGAAATTCAATATATTTCTAATTTCACTGTATTTTTGTTTATCTAAATTCATCCTTTAAAAGTTGTAATTCTTTTAAAAGCTAGGGATTACCTTTGTTTATATAATAGCATATTTTGGAAATTATTTATAATTTAATATTCAAGAAGCTAGAATTTAGAATTTTGTTTCACTTGTCATTGATTACCAGCCTAGAACGTAGGCACTTAATAAACATTTGAAAAATTGAATGAATTCATTCATTTTACTAAAGAGAGGAATTTCAATGTGAAATAACCCATCCAAGGGATAATGTGGTCTAGAAATGTTCAGTGGGGAAGAGTATTGCACTGTCTTGGAATCTGACTGAGTCTGAATATCAGATACCAGCTGTGTGGAGAGAAAGCTACCCAGTCATTATACAGAGTGTCCCTAAGTAGGTGGATGTGGTTGAAGTATGTCACTTTTGGGTTGATAATTTGAGAATTGTCATATAGCATTACAGAATTAAAAAAATATAAACTATAACAGGCAATGTCAATGTGATGATAGGAAAAAAGAATTGCTGCTGGCTTTCTAGAGTCATTTTTGTCCCTATAAGCAGAGTAAGCAAATTAGGATGATCATTCATGCATAATTTACACTTAGGTGAAGTTTTCTCAGTGTTAGAAGTCATCCAATTCTTCAGGTTATCAACTGCCAAGAGCAGGTATAATGTGGTTTATCTACAGCTGAACTGAAGATAATCATCTTAAAGAAATGAAAACAACTTCTTAGCATAAAAAGATGCTTATCCTCTGGTAAGTCTACTAAATATAGATTCAGAGAGAGTTAAGAACTCCCAGATTTAAAATAGCTCATGCATACCAATTAGCCTGTTTGGTTCTCCTTTGCTCAACCTCAGTCCAACCTGGTTGATGATCCCTTCACCATTCTTCCTGTACCTCATGTTCTGCTCTGCAAGGAAATCAGCAAGAGAGTTCAACAGATCCTCATAGGTAGTGCAGACAGTTTTCTGAACTAATATTTACTCACCATTTCTCTTCTTTATTTTCAGATGACCTATTACCCCTCACTTTCTTTCCTTCCCAACCTTATCTTAAATTTTCCCAAACTTTCACTGAAAATTTATGTTCAAATTCCATCCTTCTTCACAAACTTATCTTACTTCACAAAACTACCTCCTTTTCACTTTCTCCCTTCATTCTATATAAGGGCCAAAACTTACCAGATTATGAAAAAGAAATGTGCTCAAGATATACCTGAATTGACAAAAAAAGTATATATTTTGAAGTGAAAAGAGATTTAACAAAGAACTATTGCCACCAACTAGTGAAGTCCTTGATGGATAAGAGAACTCTACTTCAAAATCAGCCTATTTTTTTATTTGTCTCTTTATAATCTAAATAAAGAGATCTTCTTTGAGCTATAACTTGTAATACTAAAAACATACTTAATTCCTAATATTATTAAATAATCTGCATTTTTATTGTGGCAATGTTTTCTACTATATTTCATTAAAAATATGTATCGTTTAATACTGATGAAGAACATTCTGGCGATCTAGTTTGGGAAGCATATCATTCTTTACTAGGCTGCTCTCACACGAAAACACATTCCCAGTTTAGGCAAGTAAATTACAAATGGAATATAGGAACATCAGCAAGTGGAGTATTTGCTGATTCAGATTGCTTCTTAGAAACCATTTAATGCAAGAATCTTTTTATTGTGATCCCCAAGTTTTCTTAAGTTATATTAGTAAACAGTTTAGGAAGAAGGAAAGAGAGGAATGAAAATTGTGGCCTTGAAATAAAGCCAAGCCACCTTGTCAACTTAGACTGGGCAGTGAATCCCAACATTTACTGTGCGTCACAGTCACCAAAAGGTTTGTTAGTGCACAGGTAGTGGAACCCCACCCCCAAAGTTCATTGTCAGGATGTCAGTGGTCAAGTTTATATTTATAATAGGTATAATGTGGACATTTGTCTCAGCATATGAAATAAGTGCACCCACGATTTATTGACTCAGTGTGTTTTCATAAGGAAATTTAAATTTCCAACATCTGTTTTGCTGGAATGATATACCTTCCCACCATGATGGTCCTAAATACTTTTCTCGGATTTTTGGTTTTTAACCTGTTATGAGAAGTCCTTTGTTAAAATTATTTTACCTTTTACCCCTAAGCATAAATACTCTATTGAAAAATAGAAAGCAAGAGGAGGAATTTTTATGGATTAAATCAGCAGTACATTTTGATTGTAATCTGATCCCCCAAGTCAAAGAAGGCTGTCTGGAAATAGAAGGAGGACTCAGTAGAGAACTTTATTATGCCAGCGATGTGGGAAGTCAACTATTTTCTTGCCCCTACAGGGGTTTGGCTTCAATGAAGATCATATCAAGATGAGACCAGTCTCCTTGATCAGATTAAACTGAACACCCCTCCACCTCTCCAGGCAGGGCACAAAGGATTACCAGAGGAATGGGGACATTTTTGGAATGGCTCTGTACCAGTATTCCTTCTTTGTTATCTAGCTCATCTTCCTTTCGTCTTTCTATAATACTTTCTACATATGCTCTCCCCTCTTCCTCACACTTCTACTTACCCCTGTGTATCTTCAACTTCTTTTTCTGGACTCAACTTAATATAACTTTTTCAGGGAAACATCTCTAACCTTCAATAACAGTGAATTCTGTCTCTAGTAACTCACCATCTATGCCTCTCACAACATTTGTGCTCTGATATTATTCAATTAGCTATTTGTTTGACATTTTTATTATTATCCACGAGGTTTCTTAAGGTATATTTGTAAGCAGTTTAGGAAGAAAGAAAGTAAGTTTAGGTTATAAGATCTGTGAGGACAGACTGTTTTGATCAGTACTGTATAGTATTTAACAAAATAGATGCAAAATAGATGTGTTTGTATGTACTCGGTACATAGTAGGTATTAAATATCTTGATAGATTGACTGAAAGTTATTTTGCCACTAGGTATGCAATTGTAATTGCAATTGTAATTACATGTAAACATCCCAACTGCATTTATAATGGAGAAGATTTCATTGTGAAGTAAGTTAGATCAACCAATCAATTCATCCATTAGAGGTCCAATAATTGTGCTATGGAGTGGCTCATTTAATGAAGATCTGTATCCTTAGTTAACTACAAAATAAATTCTTCATTTAGAATCATAATGTTTTCAGCCAAAAGAGGACACAGTGGTATGGACGGCTTTGGAATTAGATAAGTTTGAATTTGAACTCCAGCATTTTCAGTTAAGTGTATTAGGCAAGTTATCTGAATTTTTTGAGCCTGGTTTTCTCATATGTAAAGTGTGGTTAGTGTTATGACCTTTGCAAAATTGTGAATATTAGGAAAATTACATGAAACATTTATTATGTAATTAATAAATATTACTTATTTATGCATATAATTAAATAACTAACAACAAAAACAGGTCATCAAAAGAACATTTCAATTTTATTCCTTAATTTTTCAAAAAATGCTTATCCAGTTTTTCTATATGCCAACCAATAAATGTCCAATTTGCCTAATAATTGCCTCTAGCTCTTAGGATATACAATGCATTGTCACTTAAAATTTACCTGTGTCATGAGATAGTTCCTTCCAATTTTAGTTTTAGCAATATTTTAATTTAGTCTTTAAAGAAACATTGAATAACACTGTGAAATTATATTAACCTAAATGAATAAAGTAAGTCATTTTACCATTCAAAGCTACTATGTGAATCCCTTAAATCAATATATTAATATTTAATTACTGTATTAAGAAAGAATTAATATGAGAACTGCAGCAAATACATTGTAGAGAAAGTGATTTTTAGGTCTTAAAAGTGCCTATATCATTTTATTAGCCTCCAGACTGTAGAAATGACCACTCTAATTCTGGGTTAAGGTGTGGATTGAATGCATATGTCTAATTTTATTCTCTCCAGAAATCCCAGGAAAAGTTATTTTTCCTTTTATCATTGTTACTGTTTTAAGTGATGAATTTACCAAGGCAAAGAAAGTTAGAGAGAGAGAAAAAACAAAAACAAAACCCAAAAAACAGCAACAGAGTTTTGGGAATAAGGTAAAAGATGGGTAAATGGTAATTCATTTAGCTGAATCCCAAGCATACAGTGAAGAAAGATGGAAAACCAAGAACCAATATGTTTACATGGCAGAAAACTCAAAAATTACAAAACTGGTGGTAACGATTAGCTTTGTAAAGGGGAGGTAACAAGGCATGGCTCAAATAAAGATAAACCCTTGTTTTTTGAGAGCAGTTAGATCCCTACATGACTTTCCTTATACCAAACTGCCCTGCTATCCTTCTAGAAATTTGGAGATTTATTCTCTGGAGGGGATAAAAGAGAAGGACTCTGGACTGGAGGGTGTCAGTCATAACTGAACACATGGGAGCCAAACCAAAAATGGTGAGATTAAGGAACCATAATCTTTAAATCCTGAGGCTCCCACCTTACCAGTGGCCAGAAGAGTTTACCATCCAGGTAGAAGACTAGAAGACCTAAAAATACTGACAGTAGAGATTCCCCAAGAGATTCCCCAGGTTAGGTTTGAGATGTCTCTTTTTTTTTTTTTTGAGTTGTCTTTTTGATGTCCAAGTAGAAATTAAATATTGTAGTCTGATGATCAGAGATAGGTCTGGGAAGGATATAGCCATTTAAGAGTGATTTGTGTCCAGAAACCAGAAAAATAAACTAATGCAGACTGTCCAGAAAATGTGGTTTGTTGGATACCAAGATTAAGAAAAAATCAAAAGAAAAGAGTGATCAACTGTATCACACGTTGCTGATAAATGAGAGATGAGAGATGAGGATTGACTATTGGATTTCAAAATATGATGATTAGTAGAGATAGTAGATCATTTGGAAACAGTGGACAAGAGTTTGAAAAGCTTTTCCATAAAGGAGAAGAGAGCAATATGGCAGTTGCTGTAAAGGGTTATTTTTTTTTCTCTAGGGAGACATAAGGTGGGTGTTGGCTTGAGGGAAAGATATTTTAATGATGGAGAGAGGGATAATAATTGCTAAGAGTTGTCCTTGACAATGTGAGAAAAAATCAGGATACATAAGCAGTGAGGTTAGTTTTTACTGGGATGCTCACAATTTATTATTAACAGTAATAGAGAAATGCAAATACATGGGTACCAACACTGGGTGTAATTTTTGACATTGAAAGCTTATGAAATATTCTTTAATCCTTCTGTTTCTTCATGTAAGGGCTATTAATATTTGAGGAAGATTTCAGAAGCTGGGATTATAATTTTGAAGTTAAGGTAGTAACAAGGTGTAAGGTACAGTTATGGGAGTGACTGATTAAGGACGACTGAGGCCAAATAACTTACATGCCACGCTTTGGAAAGATCACACAAATGTATATTGAAATAATCAAGAATTAAAAAGAGGTTGTGTTATAGAGATATCCAGTGAGCAAGGAGATAATGATTTTAAAGAAACTGAGGGAGTGAACCTGGGTCAGTGATAACTACAGCAGGCAGGATTGTAGCTGAGAGTCAAAGCTGAGGAATTTTAAGCAGAGAGGGAGATGATGCTCTAGAAGATTCAATACAGAACAGGGAAGTAGGAAGTCACGTGCTCATTGTCAAGCCAAGGTGTATAGCGGGGGGCGGCGGGGCACATAAAAACTGCTGGGAAAGCAGCCTCCTCGGGGGAGATCAAGTTTTAATTAGAGCCAGAAGGTAGGGAGCATTCTGCAAAACTGCTCACGATAAAAGACTGTGCTTGATTTCTCAAGAGTTGCTCACACTTATACATTGTGATTTCCAAACTCATATTCCTATTTGGAGAAAATAAAACATTTAATTCAAGGAAACTAAAATTTGGATTTTTAAGATATGCATTATAAATACATAAGATGAATACTCAAGAATATGTTGTAAGCAGAGGAGGTTGATGATAAATATATATTATATGCCTCTGATTTTACATATATATAATATATATAGCACATCACAGATCCCTAAAACTTTTATACACATTTTCATCTAATGTGGCAAAATGTCTACTGTATTCAATCAGTTCCTTATTGATTAGAAAATTTTATAGTTTTAAGGAAGTTCACAGTCTCCCATTCTTTAATATAATGTTTAAAATCCTACTCTGAGGCATTTCTGACTTGATCATTCTAAGTTCAGTAACTCTCTTTTCCACTATCCCTCATTATGTTTAAAATTTGTTGTAAGGTCATTCAAAGTCTAAGAGCCTACAGCTATGTTTAAATGAGAACGATATTTACATGGAGAAAGAACTTTCTTCCACTCACCATTGCCAAGTCCAAGTAACTGCTGCAGTCATCAAGATGTTGTTGTCAAGATGTTGTTGTTTTTAATGATCAATACAATGTGGTATTTAATAGCACTTTCATCAGGGCTATACCTACAATGTAAAACAGAATACCCACATGCTATTGCGTGTGACTTGTCTTTTAAAGTACTAATCAGAAACAGAGCAGTCCTTGGCAATTTAACACTCTTGGGAATGACTTCGATTTCTGAGAAATAGCTAAGCATTTATCTATGACAGAATACTATTTCCTAGATACCAGCAAACACTTATAAGAAATAGAAACATAATAAATAAACATAAAATATAGCTCTAACTCTACTGATAAGTTCTGAAACTAATATCTTTTTTTTTCCCCCAACTACCAGCATTTCACTATGAAACAAATTGAAAGTTGATTTTTGGGGGCCTTTATTTTGTATGTACACAGCAGTATTTTTTTTTTCTTTATGAACAAAGGGAATTGTTCTGGCTCTGCTCCAATCACTTTAAAAATGAAAAAAAAAGGCATTCTACATTAGAGAAAGAAATTAAATAAGAGGAGTTGAAACAATTACTTTCAAAGAATATTCAATTGAATCTAAAATTGTAATTTCTATTTTTAAGTAAATACATTTACAAAAATTAATATGTAAGAGAATATGTGAATATCTACATTATTTAAATTTTGTGCTAAAGGGAGAAAGAAAACTACTATGTATTTTTGAATGCCTTAGAAAAAATAAGTTGGATAATATAGAAAGTAAAAAATAATATATGAAAGAGTAAGGATGTTTCTTCATCCCTGTCTCATATCTAGTCCTTCTGTGACCTTTTATATTACTGACAGAAGTCTAAGCTTTTTCCTAATGGGAGTGCTTACACAGTTATCATTGATTTATAAATATCCCAGAGCAGTCTACCAAGGTTACCTAAATTCTCCTTTGCTAGAATAAGGTTGTTTGAGACATTACCTCCAGAGAACACTTAGCATGTGTTAAGTGTTTTATTGGAGTTCCCCATGGACTTTAGATCATTTGCTAACATATTTCCCTGAGTATTAGTATACATAAGTATTATTCAAACTTTGAATGTTTTAAAATAAGCAAACCTTATTCAACACCCAAAGAAAATTTAACAACCAGAACCTTTAAAAAGTAAAATTTTACATAACAGATGCAAATAGAGATAGAGCAATTTGATTAATGAAAGAAACCCTGAACCACATCAATTTTCTTTCTCTTATCCAATAGCAGTCCAGGGGCACTTTAACCAAATCCTAGAGAGGGATGGAATATGGTTTGAAAACTACTAGATTAGGTATTTGGATTAGAAGCCTATTACTTAGAAGAGAACAGACCCCATTCTAAGAGGGATATGTGAATGGATTGTCTAGAGGCATTAAAGACAAAAAAATGTATTGCTTTAGGTTATTGTTAAAAGTTGAAGTAAGGGGTTTGATAAATAGGTAGTCCTAATGAACAAAATGCTCCAAGAACATTTTAAGAAATGTGTTTGTAGATCATCTGACCTGGACAGCAGCTGAGTGTTTTTGCAGTTTGCTTTCTAGCCAGCCTCTTCTCTTTCTGGCCACTTTGCCTCAACCTCACACAGGCAGTGCATTTATAAATGGAACTCTGATCAAGTCTGAAAGGTAACACCTACCAGTGTTCATCTATAAATAGATAATTGGCAAAGGATAAGCCACATCATCTTTTTGAGTTTATATTAGGACTGTATAAGCCTGCCTTTAACAAAGGAAAACACACTCACAGAAAAAAGTGCAATATAGTTGTGTGGTGTGTATAGACTTTATTAAAATATTTGATATTAGCAAGTAATACATTTAAAAAACTTCCCTAAATCAGAAGGTGTTTTTTGGGTTTTTTTTTTTGCTCTAGTCACCCACACTTGCATACTTAGATGGAAAGACATTCATTATCGGTTTGTATTGAGGCTAGGCTCCAACTCATAGACACATTAAAACATCCAGTCTTAAATGAAGTAAAGAAACTGTTGAATGGGTTTAGGGCTTAGTCTATAGAGACTGTCATCTTCATAGTTGCTCTGTTGTCATCAAGATGTTACTGTTGAACAATTGTGCTCTGTATGTCTAGAGGAGACTAGACTGGGAGAACTCAAGTATGCTTTACGGTGGTCCATCCACTTACTGCAACTATTTCACAAAAGTTCAATATGCATTTTCCTGCAACTGCATTGATATCAATTCCATGGTGCACAGGGCGCATCCTCTTTTCAAACTTTAGCTTTCACACTTAC
The DNA here is from genome assembly GCF_039906515.1 of Pseudorca crassidens. Taxonomy (NCBI): domain Eukaryota; kingdom Metazoa; phylum Chordata; class Mammalia; order Artiodactyla; family Delphinidae; genus Pseudorca; species Pseudorca crassidens. The sequence goes on from NC_090307.1 coordinate 9,401,526, forward strand.
CACCTCAGGTCAGTGATACACAGATTCCTGGGACCGAGTCCCAAAGATTTAAATTCAGTAGGATGGGGGGAATTCCCTGTGGTTAGGACTCTGCGCTTTCATTCCCAAGGGTGTGGGTTCAGTCCCTGGTCAGGGAACTAAGATCCTGCAAGTCGTGTGACATGGCGAAAGAAAGAAAGAAAGAAAGGAAGGAAGGAAGGGAGGGAGGGAGGGAGGAAGGAAGGAAGGGAGGAAGGAGAGAAAGAAAAGAAAGAAAGAAAGAAAGAAAGAAATTCAGTAAGATTGCGTGGCCAAAGAAAGAAAGAAAGAAATTCAGTAGGATGGGGCAGGGCTTGAGACTTTGCATTCCTAACAATCTCCCAACTAATGATGATGCTGCAGGTGTATGGACCACATTTTGAGTAACTCTGTTCTAGAGGAATCCTTCTGCAATTCTACACCTAGGATGAGGCATAAAAGTAGGATAGGGTTTTCTGCCATGTGTAAGAACATTTTCTTTGGTGTCTTCTCAATCTCCATCACTCCGGTATATTACTTCAGTGTCTTTGGACACTGGTATGAAAACAGAAAAAGAGTAAAATCATTTCAGAAATGTAAAACATTTTACAAAAAATAATATGTAAGGTCAATAATTTTGGAAAAAAAGGAATCAATACACAGAAAAAAAGCATAAAAATAAATAAAGTGTGGAACACACTGAAATAGTATCAAATACAAGTGATAAAGGAATTAAATGTAGGTTAATTTATTAACCTTGTGTATAACAACTATTGTGTGTAACAATAGTTGTGTATAACATTGTGTACAACAGCTGTTCCTATGGAGGAGAATACAATGAAAATTCATCATGAATTAAGGATGATTACTTTGTATATAGAAAAAAATTAATGTCATGAATACAGAGCTATACTGTTCATTGTTCCAATAAAACTGAGTTCCTAATATAAAAAAAATCTAATCTTCTGGAAAAAAGACTTTATCTTATAGGTATTTAGGCAGAATAAATACAAGTCCCTAAAGCTAGGGGAAAAATGAACCTGGCCCCAAGAGTTCTCATAACACAAGATACTGGAAGATAATGAAAAATCTTATCAGAATTTTAAGGGCAAATAGATATTTCTAAAATTTTCTATCTAGATTTTTTTGATGATGGCCATTCTGAACAGAGTGAGGTGATACTTCATTGTAGTTTTGATTTGCATTTCTCTAATAATTAGTGATATTGAACATCCTTTCATGTGCCTCTTGGCCATATGTATGCCTTCTTTGGAGAAATGTCTATTTAGGTCTTCCACCAACTTTTTGATTGGGTTGTTTGTGTGTTTTTTTTTAATTTGAGCTGCATGAGCTGTTTGTATATTTTGGAGATTAATCCCTTGTCACTTGCTTCCTTTGCAAATATTTTCCCCATTCTGAGGGTTGTCTTTTTGCCTTGTTCATGGTTTCCTTTGCCGTGCAAAAGCTTTTCACTCTAGAGGGTGTGGAGAAAAGGGAACCCTCTTGCACTGTTGGTGGGAATGTAAATTGATACAGCCACTATGGAGAACACTATGGAGGTTCCTTAAAAAACTAAAAATAGAACTACCATACGACACAGCAATCCCACTACTGGGCATATACCCTGAGAAAACCATAATTCAAAAAGAGTCATGTACCACAATGTTCATCGCAGCACTATTTACAATAGCCAGGACATGGAAGCAACCTAAGTGTCCCTCGACAGATGAATAGATAAAAAAGATGTGGCACATATATGCAATGTAACATTACTCAGAGATAAAAAGAAATGAAATTGAGTTATTTGTAGTGAGGTGGACGGACTTAGAGTCCGTCATACAGAGTGAAGTAAGTCAGAAAGAGAAAAACAAATACCGTATGCTAATACATATATATAGAATCTAAAAAAAAAAAAAATAGAAAATGGTGATGAAGAACTTAGGGGCAGGATGGGAATAAAGACTCACACCTACTAGAGAATGGACTTGAGGACACGGGGAGGGGGAAGGGTAAGCTGGGACAAAGTGAGAGAGTGGCATTGACATATATACACTACCAAATGTAAAATTGATAGCTAGTGGGAAGTAGCTGCATAGCACAGGGAGATCAGCTCGGTGCTTTGTGACCACCTAGAGGGGTGGGGTAGGGAGGGTGGGAGTGAGGGAGACGCAAGAGAGAAAAGATATGGGGATATGTATATATGTATAACTGATTCATTTTGTTATACAGCAGAAACTAACACACCATTGTAAAGCAATTACACTCCAATTAAAATGTTAAAAAAAAAAAAAAGGCATATGCACCCCAGTGTTCATTGCAGCACTAATTACAATAGCCAGGACATGGAAGCAACCTAAATGTCCACTGACAGATGAATGGATAAAGAAATGTGGTACATATATACAATGGAATATTACTCAGCCATAAAAAGGAATGAAACTGGGTCATTTGTAGAGACGTGGATGGACCTAGAGACTGTCATAGTGAAGTAAGTCAGAAAGGGGAAAACAAATACTGTATAATATCGCTTATATGTGGAATCTAGAAAAATTGTACAGATGAACCTATTTGCAAAGCAGAAATAGAGACACAGACGTAGAGAACAGACATATGGATACCAGTACCAGTGGGGGGGAAGGGGAGGTGGGATGAATTGGGAGATTGGGATTGACATATATACACTACTATGTATAAAATAGATAACTAATGAGAACCTTAGCACAGGGAACTCTACTCAGTGCTCTGTGGTGACGGAAATGGGAAGGAAATCCAAAAAAGAGGGGATATATGTATACATACAGCTGATTCATTTTGCTGTACAGCAGAAACTAACAGAACATTGTAAAGGAACTATACTCCGATTCAAAAAAAAAATCACATCAAAAAAATTTTTCTACTTAAACAGGATATCATCCAAATAAAAAGGAACAGAATATTGTCCATGTCACATAAGCACTGAAGAATTATAGTATTCATTACTTGAAAATTTCACTTGAATCCATGCTTCAGGAAATAGTTGAGTTGAAATAAAAATTATGAGTGAAGTAGTCATGAAAAAGATGGCTGCTCTTTCAAAACAATCTTTAAATAATTGTGGCAATTATGCTTACAAAACTGAGGCCTGAAATCCATTAAGTTAATGGTGGGGAATATATGTTTTAAAAATTATACTATTACCAGCAGGTAATACCTATGAAAATGCTCTAAAGATTACAAAGTAGAGTACTTACTGAAACAACCCTATTTATTGCTATAAAAATCCATCAAACAACCAGAAGAAAAACAGTTACATCTTGTCCCTGGAGTCTATGAAATACTATTTAAGTAAACTATCATTTTAACCTATATCAGTCAATTCAGATTTCTTAATTAAAACCAGAAAAGTTCTAACCAAGACACATGAATATTAGGGTATTTGAGGGATTGGTAAATAACCTACTTCTGTTTCTTTCTTTCTTCCAATTCTGAATCCAGTTACAGATGGTTAAAACAAAAATGGCCACAGGTATTCCCTTTCTTATACCCATGCCTTCTTGCAGTGTGACACTGCAGTTTTTCCCATACATAAGTGAAGTCTATTTCCCACTCCTTGACTCTGGATTGGCCTTGTGACTTCCTTTGACAGAGAGAACTCATCAGAGGGTTAGCATGCCAGTTTCAAGCCTCGGCGTCAAAAGGCCATATCCTTGCTATGATTACTCTTTTAAATGGGGTTTTTGCTCATGAGGGTCTCTTTCTCAAACACACCTGAATTATCTTCTCATTATGCTTTCTCAGTCTAGTCTCTTCTTCTTCAAGGTAAACATACTCTGTGATGGTTTTCTATGACCCCAGGTCACAAAAGCCTATTAGATCTTGGGCTGAAATCTGAAGGATAAAAAGGAGCAAATAAGAAAAAAGCAAAAAAGGAGGGGTTAGCTTGATAAGAAATCTTCTAGCAGAGAAAAACAATGCATAAATTATCCCAAAGAATAGAAAAGGCAGGGCTCTAGCAGAATGAGCTAGAGGCAAGTTCAGAATGCTTGGCAGGGCTAAATCATGAAGGTCTTCATGCACCATGGTTAACATTTTGGTATTTATTCTTTAATTGCACTACCTAGCAATGAGAAGAGTTTATATATGGAATTGACATGACCTGATTTATATTTCAAATATAGAAGTATGGTGGTTGTATATGAAATGAATTTTAAGTAGAAAAATTTTAAAAAGCTAAGCGTCTCCTCCAGTAGTCCAGGGAAAAGAATGTGATGACTTGCATAAAGAGTTTTGCCATTGGCTGTAAAATAACACTAAGAGACATTTTTGGGAGATAGAATTGTCAAGAATTGGAAGATTGGATTTGTGGAGTAAGAAAAAGGGAGAAAAGAATGAGTTCAAGTTTTTAGCTTCAGCAAGTGGGTAGATGCTACTACTTATTCCTACAAGCAGGTTTGGAAGTGGGAAGAGTGGTCAAATAAAAGACTCAGGATAACAATTGACCATGAAATCGACATATTTGCAATGTGTTCCATGAGGAATTCGATGAATATTGCAGTCATTTGGGGTCAGCCATCCATTAAATGTTATTACTGTGGGGATAGCTCTATGGATAGTAGTACAAATTGTGTATTAGATATGTTCCATGACTATAAGCTCTGTAAGAACAGGTCTCATGTCTCTTTTAGTCACTGTACTTAGCACCAGGTCTTGAAGGGATGGCTATAATGAGTCGTATCTCCAACACAAAAAGATAAAGAAATAAAAATCTAAGAAAAGTCAAATAAATACATGTATAAAGATACATTCATGTATCAATGAGTTAATATAAAAATAAAGTACATGTGATTAATACCATTCTTTCGATTATGATCTATTTCTTGCTATTTCCAATATTGTCTTCCTTTCCAACATTATTTCATTGTCTTCTTCAACTTGCTGTTTAAACTTCCACAGGTCATTTTTCTACTTTTTTGACTCTATTTTGAGCTGTTCTCTGTCTTGGTCGCTCACTGCCTCAGTCACCCTAGCTCTTCCTCTTCTCTCTCACACCAGTGAACATTTTACTCAGAGTTAATTTTTCTCTGTTTTCTTGACTTAGACATTTCCTTACACTTGGGTGCTCAAGCATGGTGAAGCAGTTAAAATGTGTCCAAGAAAAGTCCAGTTATACGTGTTACTGTTTCTGTAACAAAGGAATTAATGTGTATGAAAGTTAGCGATAAATCTTCGTGTCGCAGTCCAAGCGATTGTGGAAAGGAGAGACAAAGTCTAAGCAACATCCACCTTCTGACAATGAGGACCGGAAGTTTGAGGCCTCTACAGAACACTGGGTAACTTTAGTCATCACCATAGGAATGTGATGTGTCCTTCCTACTGGAGATGACTTGGTGGATGTGTTTGTTTTGGGAGAAAGCTTCTAGATATCTCAGGGTGGACTTGTCCCTCCCACATAGACACCTGGTGGAATGCTGCTGCCTAGGTGTTAGCCATACCCAATTTTCCGTGGACTTCATATGGGGTCCTTAGCAACTAAAGCATCCTTGGTTATCTCTGGAAAGGCCATTGTAGGCATTTGTCAAAACACATGTGTTCTCTAAAGGCTTCTTTCCCCTTCCCCTTTAATTAGAAAGGCTTCAGCTCTGCAGAGCTGTATTTGTTATCATTCTGAGACAAATAATAACTAGTCAGGTTTCATTAGACCTATTTACCTTTTCCTCCTTTCTGTCCCTTATATTCTAAGTGTTGAAGTAGAGCTGTCATGGTTCCCAAATCTTCCACACACACAAGACTTCTACCTTTATACTCAAAGAGCACAGGGCAGTAGGGTTTGGGCAAGCGTCTTTTACCAGGTATTCTATAACATGATTCTGTGTTGAATACGTAAAATAAAGGAAACTGTATTTGCCTTAAAACTTTTAATTGGCTGTAACAGTTACATAGTTTGAGTACAATTTTTTTTCCTTCAAGAGCATCATAGATTCATCATCTTTCAAAACCTACATATAGGTTGTTTGTTTGTTTGTTTTGTCAGTTTGCCTGTTTTTATTTTGTTCTTACATCTCTCTTGGTAGTCTAAATAGTTGAGATTTCCTTCACCTGCTTTTGCCTCCTACTTGCTTACTGGTCCTGAGATTTTGTGTTAATCTTCTCCTCTTTATTCATAACTAAGCATGTACTAAAAGGACTCATTTCTCAGGACCTAGTTCCTGTGCTTCTCTGGTTATTGTCTTTGTTTTAGCTCATCCGGTTTTCTCTTAGGAGGGAATGCAGCCTCTGTTACTTTATAATTGAATTTCCATGAACAAAGAAGAATTAATATTTGTCACGTTTTCTGTAATCATGCTTTTCAAGTTAAAGCCTGGATTTTATGTCTAGTCATTTATCTCTTTATGTTTAGTAAAATACTATTTATTCAATACATAAATCAGGACAAATCTTCCCATATTCCCTATGATATTTAGGCAACTACACCAGCAAACCTTTACATGTAAGGTATAATGTCTGTTGCAAGGCTTAATACATTGTGTCACATGGGGTACTTCCTAACAAAAAAATCCGTTGACCATTCTTAGAGATTCTGACTCTGTAAGGCCTTGAGTAAAGCCATAATTTTGCTTTTTTGATAAATTACCCAGATAATGTATATGTGGATGGTTTAAAACCATACTCTGAAGCCTGTCGTTTTGCTTTCTTCCCCATGCCCCAAATTCAGCTCTATTTCAGTAGTGCAAGGCCATATTCAGGCAATCATGTGTCATGGTAGTATAGAGCTCTTATATTCTCTAATTCTCCCATTTACCTGTGTGCGAGTAAATGGAGGGCTTGGTTCATGCTTGCTATGCTGTACTACCTTGAAACTCAGTGTCTGAACATTTACAGGATGATTTTGGTGATCTGTAAGTTAATTCTTTATTACTGTAGCAGTATATTATTTTTTAGTGCCTTGAAAGACAAATTCCATACTATACATTAGCTTCCTGGAAGAAGAAGGAAATGAACATCTTACTTCTAAAAATAAGTTAAAATCACAGAAAGTCTAGATGGATGTGCAGAATAATGGTCCCCAAAGATGCCCACCCCCTAATCCCCAGAACTTGTAAATATATTATGTTACATGGCAAAAGGATCTTTGCAATTGTGATTAAGTTTGAGGACCTTGAGACGGGGAGATTTTCCTAAATCATCTGGGTAATCACGAGTCCCTAAAATTGGAAGAGGAAGGTAGAAGAGTGGGTCAGAGAGATGATATAGAAGAAGCAAGAGAGATCTAAGTGTAAGAGGGACTCAATTCACCATCATTGACCTGGATTTAGAGATGGAGGAAGGTGGCCATGAAACAAGGAATGCAGTGACCTTTAGAAGTTTGGAATAATCTTCAGCTGAAAGCCCATAAGGAGATGGAGACCTCAGCCTCTAGATATCTCAGGGTGGGCTTGTCCCTCCCACATAGACACCTGGTGGAATGCTGGTGCCTAGGTGTCAGCCATACACAATTTTCCGTGGACTTCATATGGGGTCCTTAACAACTAAAGCATCCTTGGTTATCTCTGGAAAGGCCATTGTAGGCATTTGTACACAACATAACCACAAATAACCAAGCTCTACCATCTAAATGAGCCTAGAAGTGGATTCTCCCCCAGAGCCTCCAGAAAAGGATACAGATCTGCTCACACCTTGATCATAACCTGGTAAGACCTGTATTGGACTTCTTACTTACATGCTGTGAGATAATAGACTTGTGTGGTTATAAGCCACTACGTTTGTTATACTTTTTTTTTTTTTTTTTTTTTTTTTGCGGTATGCGAGCCTCTCACTGTTGTGGCCTCTCACTGTTGTGGCCTCTCCCGTTGCGGAGCAGAGGCTCCGGACGTGCAGGCTCAGCAACCATGGCTCACGGGCGCAGCCGCTCCGCGGCATGTGGGATCTTCACAGACCGGGGCATGAACCCATGTCCCCTGCATCGGCAGGCGGACTCTCAACCACTGCACCACCAGGGAAGCCCTGTTGTACTTTTTAATGGCAGCAATAGAAGCCAACTACAGTGGAGAAAAAGGAATGTGCAGAAATACTTACAGAACAAACATTATTTTATCCCAAGTGAAATCTTTATAACATAATTGATAACTTAATGTCTAGTGGTTAGATTCCATTTTCTGGAATAATTGTGGAATAAGTTAGGAGAATATTTTCATACTAGCATTTTGAGGCTTCTGTACTATGATATACAAAATGTTTCAGAGTATGTATAAAGTGTTCATAAAGATTAAGCCAATTCTTCTTGTCCGTGTGTATGTGCGTGCGTGTGCACATTTTGGGGTGTGAAGTTCTGAACTGTACTATGTGGAGATAAAATGTAAAATCCTCTGAAGCCAATTTGAAATTACATTTAAATTGCATTTCAACACATCATCTTTGTTTTACTTTTCTGGAAGTCAAAGTAGCTAATATACTCTCTAAACAATGCAATTATCCTTCTCTATCGTATGCTTTGAGAATTAAGCTTATTCTTTGCAAGTGAAATAATTTGGAGAATTGTGTTACATGGAGAGATTGATTTTTTTCCCCATTTGTAGATGTTAAATCACTCTCCCTCAGTCAGTTAAATGGAGTGGAATTATTCATCAAGCTTTCTTTACATTTCTGCACAACTCTGGGACTTACACTTCAGAGTATCTATGTTCCATTGTATATAAATGATGCACTGTTATTTGTGCTGTAACTGAACATTATTGTGCTTGCAAATAGTTAGAAAACAACTGGTAAAGTCAATAGATTTGGAAGGAGAAAATTTGAGAAGGGACAAATAGATTTGATTTCTTGGTATTGCTATTGTTTTGTTTGAAAAGTGATATATATTAATCTAATATTTTGGTAAGAAGCTCATTTTTATATCAGCTATAATTATTTTTATAGGCATACATAATTGTCTTAGGTAAAGTAAATGAGGTAATAGGCTAAAATATCAGTTATGAATGTTTAAAACTTTAAGTCGCACCACTTTTTTGGCTTCTTCTGCTGAGGGATTCTATTTTCAGCATACTTCAAAATGAAATTCTTTCATTTGTAAACATTTTATTTTAGTTTCATTTGATAGTTACAGAATGAAACAAGGATGCTCACTTTTACCGTTTCTATTTATCATTGTACTAGAGGCCCTGGCCAGTAAAATAAGGCTTTGTGAAAAGAAATGAAAGAGATAATAAAAATTGGAAGAAAAACAAAATTCTCATTACACACTCATGTCATGTTTGCCTATGTGGAAAATTCAAAAGTGAGTCTGGACAAACTTGTAGAAATAATAAATAAATTTATTAGTGTTTCTAAATACCAGACCAACATACAAAATTAAATTATATTTCTATACACCGGCAGTAAACAAACAAAAACAAAATTTAACACTATCCCACTTAGGATTAATCAATATCAAACACTTTGGCATAAATCTAACAAAAGATGTACAGAACCTCTGTGTTTAAAAATCACAAAACATTAGTAGATGAAATTAAAGAAAACCTAACTGAATGGAAGAAAAAATGCATTCACAGACTGGAAAACTATACATTTTAAGATTGCAAATTCTCCACAAATTAATCAATAGACTCAAAATGATCTCAATCAAAATCCTAAGAGTTCTTTGGGGAAAGGGACACAAATTCAAAAAATACAGAACAGCTTTCATCTAGGAGCAGCCACGACAATTTTGAAGAAGAAAACTGGAACATTTAAACTATGCGCCTAGAGGACTTCCCTGGCGATCCAGTGGTTAAGACTCCACACTCCCAAATGCAGGAGGTGTGGGTTCGATCCCTGGTTGGGGAACTAAGATCTCACATGCCCTGCGGTGTGGCCAAAAATAAACAAACAAAAAACAAAACAAAACAAAACCCCAAATCTATGTGCCAGGTCCTACCCATATTAATATCTATTGTGCAAATTTGGTGCAAAGACAAAGTGATCAATAGAAAGTAAGAGAGAGTCTAAGAACACACATATTGCATTAGATGATTTATGACAAAGGTGACATTGCAGTGCAGTGGGGAAAGTGTGATAATTTCAATAATTGATGATGGATTGATTTTCCAAATGTCCCTTGACCCCTAATTTATACCATACATAAAAATACATTTCAGATGAGCTGAAGATCCCAGTGTGCTACCGGTACTTAGTTTCATCAGAATTTTATATTTTAGACATGTAAATAGGTGTGTAATAGTATTTCATTTTAGTATTAATTCCCCTAATGATCAATAATATTTAACATCTTTTCATGTGCTTGTTTTCCATTCACATATATTCTTTGGTGAATTCTCTTATAAAAACGTTAACCAATTCTTTTTGTCTTTTTGAGTTGTGCTTTTTTATTACTTTTGTGATTAGAGAATGATTTATATATTCTGGACACAAGTCCTTTGTAAGATGTATACAATTTGCATATATATTCTTCCATCTGTAGTTTGACTTTTCATTCTACTGACAGTGTCTTACATGGAACAAAAATTTTAATTGTGCTAAAGTTAAATGTATAGTTTTATTTCTTTTGTAGACTCTGTTACACTGTTACTATGTTACAGTGTCATATTTAAGAACTCTTTGCTTAAACCATCATCATGAAGATTCTATTCTTCTAAATATTTCATGTTTTTATATTTTATATTTGTCTATTATTCATTTGAGTTAACTTTCATATAATATTTGAAGAATATCTTGAGGTTCATTGTTTTCCATCTGATATCCAATTTTTCCAGCACCACTTGAAAAAAACTATCTTTTGTTTATAATATACATTTTTAAGTGGTGCTCTTCCTTTTTTTACATAGGTCCATGTTTCTGACCTACATGATTTTCCTTCTTGGTGAAAAATGTTTTTAACATTTCTTACAGGACAGGTCTTTTGGTGATTAATTCCCTTACTCTTTGTTTGTCTAGAAGACCTTTAGTTTTCCTTCACTTTTGAAGGTTAATTTCATTTGATAGGGAACTCTAAGTTGGTGTTTTTTCTTTGAACACTTACAAAATTTAACGTCACTATTTTCTTGCTTGAATTGTTTCTGCTGAGAAGTTTGCTGTAATTCTTATCCTTCTATGTGTAAGCTGTCTCCCAATCCCACAGGCTTCTTTCAAGATTTTTTTCTTTGCCTTTCCCTTTCACAGTTTTAAGTTTTATTTATTTACTTTTAAAATGTACGCTTCAGTGCAGTTCTTACAGGACTTTTTTTTTCTCCTTTGTATTCTCTGAGCTTCCCAGCTCTGTGTTTCTTGTCTGTCATCAATTTTCGAACATTCTTGGCCATTATTACTTCAAATATTTCTTCTGTACCATTTGCTCTTTCTTCTCCTTCTGGGATTTAAATTACGCATACACTATATTTTTCAAAAATTGTCCCATAGTTCTTGGACGTTCTGTTCTTTTTTTAAAGCATTTTCCCCTTGCATATCAGTTTGGGGAGTTTCCATTGATCTATCATGACCTTCACTGATTCTTGCATCGGTTGTGTTGAATATGCTCATGAGCCCATAGCAGGCATCCTTCATTTCTGTTACAGTACTTTCGATTTCTAGCATTTCCTTTTGATTTGTGTTTGAGTTCCCATTTCTCAGCTCACCTTACCCATTTGTTCTTGCAGTCTGTCTATTTTTTCCGTTAGCTCCCTTACCATATTATTCATGGTTGTTTTAAATTCACTGATAATTGCAACCTCATCATCTCAAAGTCTGGTTTTGTCTCTTCAGACTTGCTTTTCTTGCCTTTGGTATGTCTTGTAAGTTTTTTGTTGTTGTTTGTTTTTTGTTTTTGTTTTTTTGCGTTACACGGGCCTCTCACTATTGTGGCCTCTCCCGTTGCGGAGCACAGGCTCCAGAGGCGCAGGCTCAGCGGCGATGGCTCATGGGCCCAGCCACTCCACAGCATGTGGGATCCTCCTGGAGCAGGGCACAATCCCGTGTCCCCTGCATCGGTAGGCGGACTCTCAACCACTGCGCCACCAGGGTTTTTATGATGGTTGTTGAAAGCCATATATGTTGTAATGGGTAACAGAAGTAGAGGTAAATAAACCTCTAGTGTGAAGATTTGTGTTAATCTGGCTAGGAGTTACATTTTGTTTGGTGATGGTGCCAGAGTTGCCATATTTCTCTAATGTTCTTGTTTTTGCCTCCCGCATTTGGGCTTTCCTAAGTAGCGCTCCTCAGAGAGAGTCTGTGTCTTGCAGCTCTTTCGTCTGTTCCTACTACTGTTATCCTGGAGCCCTGCTGCTGTGGAGGTGAGGTGTCAGGGAGCATACCAGTTGAATTCGATTACATTTCATTCTTTCAGTGGACCTCTGCTGCTGGTCTGTGAACTTCACACGAGTTTTTTCTTCGGTAGCTTCCCTCTACCTCCCTGTAAATGTGGAATGTTAGAAGGAGCTGGTGTAAGAGGAACGCCTCTCCCCCTCAGCTCTGGGTCAAGGCTCTGGAACATCTTTCTTCCTTGAAAATAGGCGTATTTTATGGAGAGTCTGAGTGTGTTTTCACAAGGATTATTCTTCTCTTCTCCCTACCATGGCCAGGAGGACATCTTTTGGGGATCTTCGCTGTGAAAACCTATTTAGGTTCCTGTAAGCTATCCCATGAATATGTGGGGTCCCCCCTAAGACTGTGGGTCTCAACAGTTTCTCACTCTCATCCTAGTTCACACTCAGCCTCCAGCAGTTTGTCAAAATTACCATTTACATGTTATTACCAGTTAAAGAGTCCAGCGGCTTCTGTTCCAGTTAAGCATATCTTGGCTCTTTCTGAATTTGACCCTCTTTCCAGATGCCTAATAGGAGGCTGTCCTGAAACTCAGTTGTCTGGTGGATCCAAGAAATGTCACTGACTTCAGTTAGTCCAGATTTTTCATGTTTTCTAGGTGGGACTTACAACTTTCAAGCTCTTTACATCTCCCAGCTGAGATCTGAAGCCCCTTTGGCCTTTTGCTAAGTTGTAGTTTGTGGTAGGCTAGCCACACAGAGTCTAAGCCAATATACCAGATATTTTAGCCCATTTACAGTCTAATTTGTTCAAATTGTAGCACTAAGAGTGGGCTCTTTTTACTTCAAACAAGTGGACCCCAACCAACTGGAAACTAAATGTTACAGCTTTTTCACTACGTACTATATATGACTATATTATGACTAAGAAAGAAAGCTACAGGAATTTTTAAAATTGGGTTGACTATAGAGATCAAGATATTAACGGCATTCAGGCATTTAAAAGCTGGGAGTTGAAGGATAAAAGTAGCTGGCAATTGTTTCAATTTGTCATGAAACTCAATCACACTCTTAAAGTCAGCCTAGCATTCCAAACTAACGTCAAGCTATTTTACTTTGGCAAAGTTGCCTCACCTTACTTACAACTGAGATTTACAGGCTTCAAGAAGTTTAGTGAATACTCTGGTAAACAAAGAGAGAACATATTTGTTTAGAGGTCCAGTATCAACAATGAGCATGTCCTAAACATCATAACTAAAACAAGAAATATGAATTGCTGTACCAAAAAATGTGTTGACTAAGCATCATACTGTGAGTATGATACATTTTGTCCACTGCATTAATAAATTGTCTTCATCACATAATATGATTTTATCTGAATTTGAGCCTATGTTGGGGCTCCTCATTAATCTGAGTGTCTACATGCACCACAATTATTTTTATAATTTATTATTTTTGTGACAGAGCAAATCTTACTTTATTTTTCATTTGTTTTCAGAACATTTCTTAGCCATTTTTACACATTTTTAGGGTAAATTTTAGAGCCGTCCTTTCAAATTCAAAATAAAAATTTATACGGGGAGTGGATTTAATTATGGATTAATTAAAAGAGAATTGCTATTTTTACAACATTGGAACTTTCCATGCTAAAGAAACATATCTCTCTCTTGACTCAAGTCTTTTTTTTAGGTTCTTTAGTGTATAGGCCTTGCCTCTGTTTATTATGTTATATGTTAGTTCTTGATCTGTTTTTTGATCAGATAAATTTCTTCTCATGTCACTGAGTAAATGCTTTCTTTAAAACTCAGAGCAACTGCATTTAATTTATTTTTGTGGCTTTGTCCAAAGACTTCTTAAAAAGTGGTATATTTATAACCATCATTAAAATATAAATTCCTTATGATATTTTTTTCCCATTAGAAGAAGCCTGTATTGGTTTTACTTCCCATTTGTTGTATAATACAGTCTATACAGCAGTTCTGTTTTGTCCTTATTGACACATTTTTGGCCCCTTCCTCCTCCTCTTCCTCCTTCTTCTCCTTTCTTGGATATGAAGTCTATCAGGAGTAGGCTGTCAATCTTGTTTCATTTGTTTTTTCTTTTTCTCTATGAAGAACTCTTAATCCTCAGTTCTCACATTGTTTCTCCTGTAGACGTAAGACAAAACCTCTCTAAATATTGCCTAAGTACTTTTTCTAGAAGATTTATCTGTTTCCTGCTGTGCTCTTTCTGATGGTAATTTTCTTTCATAGGCACACAGTCAATTTTCTTGGGAGTCAGAAATGGTTTCAAATATTATATCAATTCCTAAGGCTCTTAAACTTGGGCAAATCTCCTAATCCTCCAGTTGATGCTTTTTCTACTTTTTCTTTTCCCTGTTTCTATAGTATAGTTAGTAGGGTTATTACTTTAAATGTACATATAATTTTACCTGTTACATTTTTATGGAAAATAAATTAGGCACCAATATTTTGTTCAGGAATATTATGCCTTATTAAAAAACCTTAGCTTTCTGAAAAAAATGCTTTCATTCTCTTTTAAAAATTATAATATCCAAAATAAAACCTTTGAATTCTGTTCATACACAATGGTAACTAATAATTCACTGAGTTTCTTTGTATAAATGCTAATGTGTGCCTTTCTTTGGGAAAACTGAAGATGACACAGTGATTATTAAACTTGTGGTATAGGGTAAGGTTGTGACATTAAATCACACAGTTATATGAATTCAGTTATCATTAATACATTACGGTCACTGCAATAAGTTTCATTATTTTTTTCCAAAGATGATGGGATAGTCATAATTCAGTCAAAGAACTGATGATTCATTAATTCTGGAAGTGTATTGTGAAAATTATATATTTTGTCTATTAACTTGAAATATTGTTTTCATCATACATTTTTACATGGACTTGAGTCTACTTCTGAGCCCCTCATTTATCTATCAACTAGCACAACAGTTGTTTTCACAATCTATTAATTTTGTGCCCATTTGATATTCTCCTCCACTCATCTTGATATCACTGCAACAGTGGTGGTTCTGATGCCACTGCCTTGCCACAAGCAAGCTTCTGCAGCCTCATTCTGCATTTTTTTTTGTTTGTTTGGTTTTGTCCTGAAGGCAAGGAAGGTCATCCAAGTAGCACAAAGAGGCTGCCTAAAATCTTGGACTATTAAGGCCCCCAGAGGTAACAGTCAATCAAATGGGATGGGAGTTAGTAGATACATTTCTTCTTACTGTATCAGAGGAAAAAGCTGAGGTATATCCTTCCTGCATCCTCAGAGGATCCCCCACAGGAATGAGCACCATGTTCCCACAACAGTACAGATCAGTTATGCATGCTTCCTCGTCCTTCCCCTCTTCCCATCTCACTGTCCTCAGTCTCTCGCCTAGTTCCTGAAATTACCTCCCAAATAATGTGCTTAAAACCAAACTTTTGTTTCAGGCTCTGCTTTTGGGTGCAAACAAAAGTAAGGTAGATATAATGAAAGTGGCCTAAGAAAACAGTCCCTCAGGATGGAGTTATTATTTGTCCGTGTAGTATGTTTTATTTATTTATTTTTTGATTTACATTTTTTAGTTTCAGAAGTATAACACAGTGATTCAAAATATTTGTAGTTTATATTCCATTTATAGTTATAAAGTATTGGCTTTCTTCTCTGTGCTGTACAATATATCCTTGTAGCTTATTTATTTTATACACAGTGGTTTGTACCTCTTAATCCTCTACCCCTATCTTGCCCTTCCCTCTTCCCTCAACCCACTGGTAACCACTAGTTTGTCCTCTATATCTGTGAGTCTGTTTCTTTTCTGTTACATTCACTAGTTTATTTCTTTAGATCCCACATATAAGTGATATCATACAGTATTTGTCTTTCTCTGTCTGACTTATTCCATTAAACATAATACCCTCCAGGTCCATCCAAGTTGTTGGAAATGGCAAAATTTCATTCTTTTTTTATGGCTGAGCAATATTCCATTATATATATATGTAAATGAAGCCATTATGAACATTGGGGTGCATGTATCTTTTGGAATTAGCATTTTTATTTGCTTTGGATAAATACCCAGGAGTGAAATTGCTGGATCATATGGTTCTATTTTTAGTTTTTTGCAGAGTCTCCTTACTGTTTTCCACAGTGGCTGCATCAATTTACATTCCCACCAACACTGCGCAAGGGCTCTCTAAAGTCAATGAGAATGAAAGAATTCTAAATCAGCAGAATCCAGGTGGTGACACTTACCTGTCAGGGGCATGGTTGACATAATTACTGTCGTGATCAGCAATACTGGGGTGTCAGTGAGTGTGGCCTGCAGGGATATATGGTGAGGTCTAACAGACCTTGCCTGGTGCTCCTACAGATCATGTAGATGAGAAGTCCAGTAGGATACTCCTTACCTGTACAACCAGAAAAAAATTAAGTGCAGCTAAATAGAAGACTTATGTCATCTACTAAAAGGGAAAATTGTGAAGCCTTGCCCAGTTTTTCGCCTGAGCCAGATCTCAGATCTGAGACCCATTGGTTGTGGATTGGCTGGTTCCCTCTGAGAAATGACCCTGAAATATCATTACAAATAAAAACAATAAATACTCTTTCAAATCTTATCCAAATTTATCTGTGCCCATTAGTCAGCTGGATCGCACACTGGAGGAAAAGAATGCCAGGCTAGGTGAGAGCAGTTGAAGATAGAAGGGGGCCCCAAATGCCAGCACGACCAGGCAGTTAGAGTGGAGGCAGATGGCGCTCATGTGTGAATAGAGTCCTGGCTGGAGTCTCTCGCTGTGGGTCCTCTGTCATCATTGCCTTGGTCCTCAAGTACATAATTGGAATGAATCTACTTAGCAGCTGGTAGAGCCCTTAAATTAATTTCCTTTCCTGCAGAGTAAGAGCTGCCACAATAGAAAAAGCCAGTTGGAGGTCCCAGAAACTGCCCTCCCAACCCTAACCATGATGATAAAGCATAGTGATTCCTCACAGCAGTGGAATTGTAGTTAGTGACACTATCAAAGACATTGTCCTGCCATATCTATTCTGCAGCCCCTGCAACTACCAAATAGATGTTTGCACAAGAGTGGGGACTGCTTTAATCTTAACCGAGACGTTGCTCCAGCTGCAGCTGTGGTGTCAGGTATGTCTTTTCTAAATCAGGTCAGCAAGTTAATGTGGCAAATGTGTTCTTTACAAAGCCTTTGAGAAAATGGAGAAAAGAGTTAATAAATAGCTTTTACGTGGGAAAATTACTGAGGCTATTTAAACTCCTCTGCTCTTAGTCACAGTATAGTCCACAGGAACCCTGGTTGTCTTGAAATTTTGAAGAGAATCGTGAAATTCAGCTAATTGTCCCTGCTGTAACAGGAAGTGGCGAGTAGTCTGGATGTCCCAGAAAGGACACGTTCTGGTGCTGGCTTCTGAGGGGAACTTAATTCGTTTTGGTTCTGAAAGTCGTAGAGAAACTTTAGTTGAACAATTGTTACCAGAAGAACTGCTGCCTGGTGTAACCAGAGCCTGTTAGTGGGGGAGCCTACGGGAATGGCAGGCAAATCAGATGCCACCTGGAAGCAGAGAGAAAGGAGCTAGTGGCTTCTTTCCCCTCCAGGCCTATAGTCGTCCTTTGGCTGTCTTACTAGCAGAGCCTAACAGTAAGCAAGCTGGAAAAACAGAATGGGGATTGCCCGGGTTATGTGTACAAGGCTGCATTTGGAGCTGATACGTGTACAAGGGTGGATTTGGAGCTGAGAGACAGTGGCTTAATCACTGGCACAACCATGCTGTGGCAGCTTGGTCAACTCCACTTTGTTGGCTGTCTCTGCTTTCCTGAAACCTTGTCCTCACTTCTTCACTCTGGCCTCTTAGGGTCACCTTCCGAACAAACTACCCATATTAATGTCCTTGCTTTAGTATCTTTTTATATGGCAGAAACTGCTACAGATTGAGTGTGTCCCTTCAAAATCCACATGTTGAAACTCCCAGTGTTATGGTATTAGGAGCTTGAGTCTTTGGGAGGTGATTAGGCCATGAACATGGAGCCCCCATGTATGGGGTTAGTGTTCTGATAAGAAGACACCTGAGAACTTGCTTACTGTCCCTCTGCTCTCCGTCATGTGAGGAATACAAAACAACAGTCATCTGCAAACAAGGAAGCATGCTCTTACCTGACACCCCCTCCACTGGCACCTTGATCTTGGACTTTCTAGCCTCCAGAACTGAGAGAAATAAATGTTTGTTGCTTAAGCCACCCAGTCTATAGTATATTTGTTATAGCAGCCTGAACTGAGACAGAACCCACAATAATAAAATAAAACATAATAGTGATTCATATTTAAAACACACAAAATTGTATCCTTCACATAAATAAAAATCACAACAAAAAATTCACTTTTTAGAAAATAATCTTTTCCTTACATAATCTCCAACCAATCATGCCTCAAGTCAATAGTCATCACTCAGTTCAATTAAGCTCTAGTTTACCTGAAGAGATTTACTGGAATGCAGTCTTACATGGTATTCAAACTCATCCCATTTTAATTATGATTGAATTGATCAGTGCTTTTTGTCAATTACAAGATGCACTGAAATGAGGGTAAATATTACCCTTAGCATTATTGAGTCAGTACCTAACTATGAGCTCAGCAAACCTTTATAGCAAAGCAGAAAGCTACTTCTGAACTTTACCTTTTCATATTATTCATATTATAAAGAACCCATGAAAAATTTCATTTGGTGTAATATTTCTGAAGATTAAAAGTCTAGTTAAAAAGCAAAGAGTATTTCCAAGTGATATACTTAATTCTACATTTAATTGCTTTTACTATCCACCATAAATTCCCACTTTCTTCTCTCTGAAGCTACAGTTCAATAGCTCAGAACCCGTAATGGGAAATAATCCTCTTTGAATTGACTTTAGCTTTTGAGTATCTTGGACTTTTTTTTTTTTTTCATGGAGTTAAACTTCTATATTCTACACATAAAATTAAGTTTGCCTCTCTGAGTTTTAACAATTCAATTTAGTGAATTGAAATCTTTAAAGTTTATCATAGATTTACCAGTTTGGTCTTTCCAAATGTGTATTTTGCATTTATAATTGAAAGTGGAGTGGATAAATTATTCAAACATTCAAAAAATATTTATTGATTGGCTATCTCTAAGGGCTTGTATTCTAGGTCTACCTTAATATTTTCTGCTGGCCAGTAGCAGTGATCTGATTTTTCTAAATAATTTTGTAAACAAGGAAAGATCTTAAAAAATTTCCTATTTGGGCTTCCCTGGTGGCGCAGTTGTTGAGAGTCTGCCTGCCGATGCAGGGGACGCGGGTTCGTGCCCCGGTCCGGGAAGATCCCACATGCCGCGGAGCGGCTAGGCCCGTGAGCCATGGCCGCTGAGCCTGCGCGTCCGGAGCCTGTGCTCCTCAACGGGAGAGGCCACAACAGTGAGAGGCCCGCGTACTGCAAGAAAAAAAAAAAAAAAATTGGTAAAATGAGATACAACAGTTGCTGAGAACTTAATAAACATAGATTTAAAAAATGAATCACTGTCACCTGTATAAATGAAAAAAAAATTAATAAAAAGCTCTGCAGTAAGCAATTGAGTTAAATACATTCCCAAATTTGTGGTACATTTTTATCAACCTCCAGAAAGTCTCTTTCTATTTTTATTTAATAATTTATTTGCTTTTTATCCCATGCCCTCTCCTGTTTTCCTCTTGCCTCTACACATTTATAATCAATCTAATCAATACGTATAGTTTAATATGTATCTTTTCTTTGCATTATTCTTTCAGAAATATTATTTTTTAGGTAAATCATTCACACATGTACACATATATGTATGTATGTATATACACATTCATCATCTGTTCCTTTTTTTTTTTACTGAGTACTATACTATATCAGATCCAACCTTGTCGCTATGTGTATATTCAATATCCATTATTATTTCTTGCTAAATAATTTTCCATATAAAACTTTTCCAGTCTTCCAGATAGATGAATAGTTAGCCTCTCACCAATCACAACAAAAGGTTGTGCTGTAATAAATAATGTTATTCATATTGCTTTATGGACCTGTGAGAATTTTCTTTGAGATATATATGAGTGTAATTGCTGGATCATGGCTATGTGCATACTTAATTTGAATAAATCATAGGAGAATATAAATTCCTACCAGTAGTTTTTCATCATCAAAGTTGTATATCTGTAAACAAATGTTAGTAAATTTTCAAGAATCTTTTCACTACTGTATTCACAATGTGTCTCATCCAAGTAAAAAAATTTTAGCATTATTGTCTCTCATATTTATCTGATTCTGCTTCTTCAATCTATTTAATCCTACCAGTAATGCATATGTCACTTCAGAAAACATAAAGAAAATTTGTTTTAAAATATACTCCTATTAGCCTCATAAATTTCACTAATCTGAGACTAAAGTCAGTATAAAAACATCTCATATTCTTTCTTATTCTAAAGCCAGAATAATTTCCTGAGCCACAGATTTTACTACTAATCCCCAAATATTTGTATTTCTATTTTCTTTTGTGAGCAAAACAAAACATTTATTTACAATGACTTTTAATAAGCAAAACTAGGTGAAAATATTTAATTTTTAAAATACAATATCTTTATTACTGATGAATTCTAGTAATTTTCTGGAGATTACCTTGATGTGTAAATATTGCAAAACTTACATCTTCATTAATGAATGAATTAGTAATTCATTAATTCATCAAATTCTTGTATTTCTGCTTATAATTTTCGATTTACTTTCAGTTCTGAAAAACAAATTAACATTTCTCAGGTTAATCAGCAATAGTAATAGCATACACTATAAAATGCAGTATGACCATTTATTAAATTATGTTTCAGAATAAATTTCATATTCCACTTATCCCAAGATAGCCCCTCAGGAAATGGAAAGAATCCACATGATCTCAAGGCAGCAGTTCAAATATCTAAAAAGGAGGTGTTATAATAAATATGTGCCAAGTTCTCATTTATCTCTTACATTTCTTATATTCCATAATCCTATTGGATTATTTGTAAATCATTGAACTGACAACAGATTGATACATATTTTAATTGTTATATGACAAAAATAACTTTGTTTTAATACTAGTAATTAATTTTAATTAATTATAGTCATAAAACTAGGTTGAACTGAGATTAAACCCCAGGTCACCTGAATTAAAAACCCACCTGTAACTCATTTAATAAGTTTGTGAGTGTCCAATAAGCCTTAGGTTCTATGTCAGGGGCTGGGGATTAAGTAAAATCTAGGTAATTCTCCTGCTTGTAGTAAAGCAGACACATCCCCACACATATGTACATCTGTATAGTAAAGTGTGTAAATACAGGGAAAACAGTACTATCTTTATTCCCATCTTCATTCTGAAGAACAGAGCTTTCTGAGTGATGGTAATAGGAATTCTTTGAAAAATAATTTCCATAATCAAAAGGTCCTGGAGGCACTAAATGATGCAGATTAATCAAGAAGAGACAGTTTTAGGAACTTGAGAACTTGGAAGGCCATAGGATTGCTTACTTTGAAAGGTTTTCCTCTCTACTGCAGAAAGTGATTATTATCTGGCATCCTTCATTCAACACATAAATTTGTCTATAAAATAATGAAAAAATTATTCTATGTTGATAATGATAATTTTCCATTAAGAACAAACTCACTTTATTCTTGCTTAAACATATTTAACAGATTAATAAGCAGTGCCTGAACAGCACCCAATATATCTTGTAGACATTTAAAGTATTTATTAGTATTATTTTTTTTTAACATCTTTATTGGGGTATAATTGCTTTACAATGGTGTGTTAGTTTCTGCTTTATAACAAAGTGAATCAGTCATACATAAACATATGTTCCCATATGTCTTCCCTGTTGTGTCTCCCTCCCTCCCACCCTCCCCATCCCACCCCTCCAGGCTGTCACAAAGCACCGAGCCAATATCCCTGTGCCATGCGGCTGCTTCCCACTAGCTATCTACCTTACTGCGTTTGTTAGTGTGTATATGCCCATGACTCTTTCTCGCCCTGTCACAGCTCACCCTTCCCCCTCCCCATAACCTCAAGTCCGTTCTCCAAGAGGTCTGCGTCTTTATTCCTGCTTTACCCCTAGGTTCTTCATGACATTTTTTTCTTAAATTCCATATATATGTGTTAGCATACGGTATTTGTCTTTTTCTTTCTGACTTACTTCACTCTGTATGACAGACTCTAGGTCTATCCACCTCATTACAAATAGCTCAATTTCGTTTCTTTTTATGGCTGAGTAATATTCCATTGTATATATGTGCCACATCTTCTTTATCCATTCATCCGATGACGGGCACTTAGGTTGTTTCCATCTCTGGGCTATTGTAAATAGAGCTGCAATGAACATTTTGGTACATGACTCTTTTTGAATTTTGGTTTTCTCAGGGTATATGCCCAGTAGTGGGATTGCTGGGTCATATGGTAGTTCTTTTTGTAGTTTTTTAAGGAACCTCCATACTGTTCTCCATAGTGGCTGAACCAATTCACATTCCCACCAGCAGTGCAAGAGTGTTCCCTTTTCTCCACACCCTCTCCAGCATTTATTGTTTGTAGATTTTTTGATGATGGCCATTCTGACTGGTGTGAGATGATATCTCATTGTAGTTTTGATTTGCATTTCTCTAATGATTAATGATGTTGAGCATTCTTTCATGTGTTTGTTGGCAGTCTGTATATCTTCTTTGGAGAAATGTCTGTTTAGGTCTTCTGCCCATTTTTGGATTGGGTTGTTTGTTTTCTTGTTATTGAGCTGCATAGCTGCTTGTAAATTTTGGAGATTAATCCTTTGTCGGTTGCTTCATTTGCAAATATTTTCTCCCATTCTGAGGGTTGTCTTTTGGTCTTGTTTATGGTTTCCTTTGCTGTGCAAAAGCTTTGAAGTTTCATTAGGTCCCATTTGTTTATTTTTGTTTTTATTTCCATTACTCTAGGAGGTGGGTCAGAAAGGATCTTGCTTTGATTTATGTCATAGAGTGTTCTGCCTATGTTTTCCTCTAAGAGTTTGATAGTTTCTGGCCTTACATTTAGGTCTTTAATCCATTTTGAGCTTATTTTTGTGTATGGTGTTAGGGAGTGATCTAATCTCATACTTTTACAAGTACCTGTCCAGTTTTCCCAGCACCACTTATTGAAGAGGCTGTCCTTTCTCCATTGTACATTACTGCCACCTTTATCAAAGATAAGGTGTCCATATGTGCATGGGTTTATCTCTGGGCTTTCTATCCTGTTCCATTGATCTATATTTCTGTTTTTGTGCCAGTACCATACCGTCTTGATGACTGTAGCTTTGTAGTATAGTCTGAAGTCAGGGAGCCTGATTCCTCCAGTTCCTTCTTTCGTTCTCAAGATTGCTTTGGCTATTCGGGGTCTTTTGTGTTTCCATACAAATTGTGAAATTTTTTGTTCTAGTTCTGTGAAAAATGCCAGTGGTAGTTTGATAGGGATTGCATTGAATCTATAGATTGCTTTGGGTAGTAGAGTCATTTTCACAATGTTGATTCTTCCAATCCAAGAACATGGTATATCTCTCCATCTATTTATATCATCTTCAATTTCTTTCATCAGTGTCTTATAATTTTCTGCATACAGGTCTTTTGTCTCCTTAGGTAGGTTTATTCCTAGATATTTTATTCTTTTTGTTGCAATGGTAAATGGGAGTGTTTTCTTGATTTCACTTTCAGATTTTTCATCATTAGTATATAGGAATGCCAGAGATTTCTGTGCATTAATTTTGTATCCTGCTACTTTACCAAATTCATTGATTAGCTCTAGTAGTTTTCTGGTAGCATCTTTAGGGTTCTCTATGTATAGGATCATGTCATCTGCAAACAGTGACAGCTTTACTTCTTCTTTTCTGATTTGGATTCCTTTTATTTCCTTTTCTTCTCTGATTGCTGTGGCTAAAACTTCCAAAACAATGTTGAATAATAGTGGTGAGAGAGGGCAACCTTGTCTTGTTCTTGATCTTAGTGGAAATGCTTTCAGTTTTTCACCATTGAGGATGATGTTTGCTGTGGGCTTGTCATATATGGCCTTTATTATGTTGAGGAAAGTTCCCTCTATGCCTACTTTCTGCAGGGTTTTTATCATAAATGGGTGTTGAATTTTGTCAAAAGCTTTCTCTGCATCTATTGAGATGATCATATGGTTTTTCTCCTTCAATTTGTTAATATGGTTTATCACATTGATAGATTTGCGTATATTGAAGAATCCTTGCATTCCTGGAATAAACCCCACTTGATCATGGTGTATGATCCTTTTAATGTGCTGTTGGATTCTGTTTGCTAGTATTTTGTTGAGGATTTTTGCATCTATGTTCATCAGTGATATTGGCCTGTAGTTTTCTTTCTTTGTGACATCCTTGTCTGGTTTTGGTATCAAGGTGATGGTGGCCTCGTAGAAGGAGTTAGGGAGTGGTCCTCCCTCTGCTATATTTTGGAAGAGTTTGAGAAGGATAGGTGTTAGCTCTTCTCTAAATGTTTGATAGAATTCGCCTGTGAAGCCATCTGGTCCTGGGCTTTTCTTTGTTGGAAGATTTTTAATCACAGTTTCAATTTCAGTGCTTGTGATTGGTCTGTTCATATTTTCTATTTCTTCCTGATTCAGTCTTGGCAGGTTGGGCATTTCTAAGAATTTGTCCATTTCTTCCAGATTGTCCATTTTATTGGCATAGAGTTGCTTGTAGTAATCTCTCATGATCTCTTTTATCTCTGCAGTGTCAGTTGTTACCTCTCCTTTTTCATTTCTAATTCTATTGATTTGAGTCTTCTCCCTTTTTTTCTTGATAAGTCTGGCTAGTGGTTTATCTATTTTGTTTATCTTCTCAAAGAACCAGCTTTTAGTTTTATTGATCTTTGCTATTGTTTCCTTCATTTCTTTTTCATTTATTTCTGATCTGATTTTTATGATTTCTTTCCTTCTGCTAGCTTTGGGGTTTTTTTGTTCTTCTTTCTCTAATTGCTTGAGGTGCAAGGTTAGGTTGTTTATTCGAGATGTTTCCTGCTTCTTAAGGTGGGCTTGTATTGCTATAAACTTCCCCCTTAGAACTGCTTTTGCTGCATCCCACAGGTTTTGGGTCCTTGTGTCTCCATTGTCATTTGTTTCCAGGTATTTTTTGATTTCCTCTTTGATTTCTTCAGTGATCTCTTCATTATTAAGTAGTGTATTGTTTAGCCTCCATGTGTTTGTATTTTTTACAGATCTTTTCCTGTAATTGATATCTAGTCTCATGGCGTTGTGGTCAGAAAAGATACTTGATACAATTTCAATTTTCTTAAATTTACCAAGGCTTGATTTGTGACCTAAGATATGATCTATCCTGGAGAATGTTCCATGAGCACTTGAGAAAAATGTGTAGTCTGTTGTTTTTGGATGGAGTGTCCTATAAATATCAATTAAGTCCATCTTGTTTAATGTATCATTTAAAGCTTGTGTTTCCTTATCTATTTTCATTTTGGATGATCTGTCCATGGGTGAAAGTGGGGTGTTTAAGTCCCCTACTATGAATGTGTTACTGTCGATTTCCCTTTTTATGGCTGTTAGTATTTGCCTTATGTATTGAGGTGCTCCTATGTTGGGTGCATAAATATTTACAATTGTTATATCTTCTTCTTGGATCGATCCCTTGATCATTATGTAGTGTCCTTCTTTGTCTCTTTTAATAGTCCTTATTTTAAAGTCTATTTTGTCTGATATGAGAATTGCTACTCCAGCTTTCTTTTGGCTTCCATTTGCATGGAATATCTTTTTCCATCCCCTTACTTTCAGTCTGTATGTGTCTCTAGGTCTGAAGTGGGTCTCTTGTAGACAGCATATATAAGGGTCTTGTTTTTGTATCCATTCAGCTAATCTGTGTCTTTTGGTGGGAGCATTTAGTCCATTTACATTTAAGGTAATTATCGATATGTATGTTCCTATTCCCATTTTCTAAATTGTTTTGGGTTCGTTATTATAGGTCTTTTCCTTCTCTTGTGTTTCTTGACTAGAGAAGATCCTTTAGCATTTGTTGTAAAGCTGGTTTGGTGGTGCTGAACTCTCAGCTTTTGCTTGTCTGTAAAGGTTTTAATTTCTCCATCAAATCTGAATGAGATCCTTGCTGGGTAGAGTAGTCTTGGCTGCATGTTTTTCTCCTTCATCACTTTCAGTATGTCCTGCCACTCCCTTCTGGCTTGTAGGGTTTCTGCTGAGAGATCAGCTGTTAGCCTTATGGGGATTCCCTTATGTGTTATTTGTTGTTTTTCCCTTGCTGCTTTTAATATGCTTTCTTTGTATTTAATTTTTGACAGTTTGATTAATATGTGTCTTGGCGTATTTCTCCTTGTATTTATCTTGTATGGGACTCTCTGTGCTTCCTGGACTTGATTCACTATTTCCTTTCCCATATTAGGGAAGTTTTCAACTATAATCTCTTCAAATATTTTCTCAGTCCCTTTCTTTTTCTCTTCTTCTTCTGGAACCCCTATAATTCGAATGTTGGTGCGTTTAATGTTGTCCCAGAGGTCTCTGAGACTGTCCTCAGTTCTTTTCATTCTTTTTTCTTTATTCTGCTCTGCAGTAGTTATTTCCACTATTTTATCTTCCAGGTCACTTATCTGTTCTTCTGCCTCAGTTATTCTGCTATTGATCCCATCTAGAGTACTTTTAATTTCATTTATTGTGTTGTTCATCGTTGCTTGTTTCATCTTTAGTTCTTCTAGGTCCTTGTTAACTGATTCTTGCATTTTGTCCAATCTATTGTCCATTCTATCTCCAAGATTTCGGATCAACCTTACTATCATTATTCTGAATTCTCTTTCAGGTAGACTGCCTATTTCCTCTTCATTTGTTAGGTCTGGTGCATTTTTATCTTGCTCCTTTATCTGCTGTGTGTTTTTCTGTCTTCTCATTTTGTTTATCTTACTGTGTTTGGGGTCTCCTTTTTGCAGGCTGCAGGTTTGTAGTTCCTCCTGTTTTTGATGTCTGTCTCCAGTGGCTAAGGTTGGTTCAGTGGGTTGTGTAGGCTTCCTGGTGGAGGGGGCTAGTGCCTGTGTTGTGGTGAATGAGGCTGGATCTTGTCTCTCTAGTGGGCAGGTTCACGTCTGGTGGTGTGTTTGGGGGTGTCTGTGGCCTTATTATGATTTTAGGCAGCCTCTCTGCTAATGGGTGGGGTTGTGTTCCTGTTTTGCTAGTTGTTTGGCATAGGTTTTCCAGCACTGTGGCTTGCTGGTCGTTGAGTGAAGCTGGGTGCTGGTGTTAAGATGGAGGTCTCTGGGAGATTTTCGCCGTTTGATATTATGTGGAGCTGGGAGGTCTCTTGTTGATCAGTGTCCTGAAGTTGGCTGTCCTACCTCAGAGGCAGAGCCCTGCCTCCTGGCTGGAGCACCAAAAGCTTTTCATCCACAGGCTCAGGATAAAAGGGAGAAAAAGTAGAGGGAATTAGTAGAAGTATGAGGAAAGAAAGAAGGAAAGGAGGGTAGGAAGGAAGGAAGGAAGAAAGAAAGAAGCAAAGAAGGAAAGAAGGCAAGAAGGAAAGAAAGGAGGGAGGGAGGGAGGGAGGAAGGAAGGAAGGAGGGAAAGAAGGAAAAAAGACAGAAAGAAAGAAGATACAGTAAAAATAAAATAAAGTATAATAAAGTTATTGAATTAAAAACTTCTTATTTAGGAAAAAAAAAAAAAGGGACGGAAAGAACCTTAGGACAAATGTTGGAAGCAAAGCTATACAGACAAAATCTTACACAGAAGCATACACATACACCCTCACTAAAAGAGGTAAATGGGGAAAAATCCTAAATCTTGCTGTCAGAGACCACCTCCTCAATTTGGGATGATTCGTTGTCTAAAGGAGGGAAGGAAGGACGGAAAGAAAGAAAGAACGAACGAAGGTAAAGTATAATAAGGTTATTAAAATTAATTATTAAGAAAAAAAATTAAAAAAAAAAACATGGACGGATAGAACCCTAGGACAAATGGTGGAAGCAAGACTATACAGACAAGATCTCACACAGAAGCATACACGTACACATTCACACAAAGAGGAAAGGGGAAAAAATCATAGATCTTGCTCCTAAAGTTCACTTCCTTAATTTGGGATGATTGGTTGTCTATTCAGGTATTCCACAGGTGCAGGTACATCAAGTTGATTGTGGAGCTTTAATCCGCTGCTTCTGAGGCTGCTGGGAGGGATTTCCCTTTCTCTTCTTTGTTCTCACAGCTCCCAGGGCTAAGCTTTGGATTTGGCCCTGCCACTGCGTGTAGATCGCTGGAGGGCGTCTGTTTTTTGCTCAGACAGGATGGGGTTAAAAGAGCCGCTGATTGGGGGCTCTGGCGCACTCAGGCCGGCGGGGACGGAGGGGCACAGAGTGCGGGGCGGGCCTGCGGTGGCAAAGGCCGGCGTGACTTTGCACCAGCCTGAGGCGCGCTGTGCGCTCTCCCGGGGAAGTTGTCCCTGGATCCCGGGAACCCGGCAGTGGCGGGCTGCACAGGCTCCGCGGAAGAGGGGTGTGGAGAGTGACCTGTGCTCGTACACAGGCCGCTCGGTGGCGGCAGCAGCAGCCTTAACGTCTCCCGCCCGCCTCTGGGGTCCGCGCTTTTAGCCGCGGCTTGCGCCCGTCTCTGGATTCCGCGCTTTCAGCCGCGGCTCGCGCCCGTCTCTGGATTCCGCGCTTTCAGCCGCGGCTCGCGCCCGTCTCTGGGGTCCGTGCTTTCAGCCGCGGCTCGCGCCCGTCTCTGGGGTCCGCGCTTTCAGCCGCGGCTCGCGCCCGTCTCTGGGGTTCGCGCTTTTAGCCGCGGCTCGCACGCGTCTCTGGAGTTCCTTTAAGCAGCGTTCTTAAACCCCTCTCCTCACGCCCCAGGAAACAAAGAGGGAAGGAAAAGTCTCCTGCCTCTTCTGCAGGTGCAGGCTTTTCCCCAGACTCCCTCCCGGCTAGCTGTGGTGCACTAACCCCTTCAGGCTATGTTCAAGCCGCCAACCCCAGTCCTCTCCCTGCGCTCCGGCCTCAGCTCTCAGCCCCGCCCGCCCCGGCGGGTGAGCAGACAAGCCTCTCGGGCTGGTGAGTGCCGGTCGGCACCGATCCTCTGTGCGGGAATCTCTCCGCCTTGCCCTCCGCACCCCTGTTGCTGTGCTCTCCTCCGCAGCTTCGAAGCTCCCCCCTCCGCCTCCCGCAGTCTCCGCCCGCGAAGGGGCTTCCTAGAGTGTGGAAACTTTTCCTCCTTCACAGCTCCCTCCCACTGGTGCAGGTGCCGTCCCTATTCTTTTGTCTCTGTTTTTTCTTTTGCCCTACCGAGGTACGTGGGGAGTTTCTTGCCTTTTGGGAGGTCTGAGGTCTTCTGCCAGCGTTCAGTAGGTGTTCTGTAGGAGTTGTTCCACGTGTAGATGTATTTCTGGTGTATCTGTGGGGAGGAAGGTGATCTCCGCGTCTTACTCTTCCGCCATCTTCCGCCTTCCTATTAGTATTATTTTTGAAGGCTTTTATTAAATTATAAAGACAATAATTTTTTTTTCAGGACTCATCTATATCTGAAGGTCCTGGAAAATTTCAAGAATTTCTATGGATAGTACATAATACTCCTAGTGGATACAAAGGATTTAGAAAAGATATACAGGTTTCTTTCATATGTGACGTTTTAGAGTTTTAAATCTGCTAGTACTTTGTGAATAATCAAGCAGTCCTCAAACTTATTTTAACACAGTAATCTTTTGGAGAAAGGAGTAACTATATTGCAGAACACTGTAATCTGAATCAAACTTATGTGGTCTGTGCTCAAATAAAACCACTTTTTGGGGCTTCCCTGGTGGCGCAGTGGTTAAGAATCTGCCTGCCAATGCAGGGGACAGAGGTTCGGGCCCTCTCAAAGTTGTATTGTTGCCCTGTCAAAGAAGATCCCACATGCTGCGGAGCAAATAAGCCCGCGCGCCACAACTACTGAAGCCCGCACTCCTAGAGCCAGTTGTTCCACAACATGAGTAGCCACAACAATGAGAAGCCCGTGCACTGCAACACAGAGTAGCCCCCGCTCACCGCAACTAGAGAAAGCCCGTGTGCAGCAACGAAGACCCAACCCAGCCAAAAATAAATAAAACAAACAAAAAAAGAAATTTAAAAAAACAAAGAAACAAACAAAACACTTTTAGGAAGCCTCCACTACAGATAATTATTTTCTGGAGCCAGTTAGGTAGGCTACTGGAAACTTTTGCTCATGACCTAGCTTGATTTTGGGGAGAAATAAAGACAATTCCAAATCCTCATTCCTCAAAAAGTTCTACAATTTTGGTGATAACAATACTTTATTCTATCAGAGTCTTCTCCAGGTCAAATGTTTCCTATTTACAAAAATATAAGTATATAAATTGGCTTCTAATTTTTCATAAATATAGTATATTAAGATAAATTATGATATACTATATATTATAATATAAAATATATTGCATAAATTTTGAAGCCAATTTGATGATATTATATGTAGTCTGGTTCAAAAATGTTAGATATGTCCTCATTCATAAAAGATACATTATAAAATACTTTAATTCTTATCATATATTTTATGTGTTCTGCCTAAAATTTCTCTATCTACCTTTTTAATTTCGTGCCCAAGTACTGTGTGGCCAAATTATCTTCTACAAAAGTTATAATTATTAAACAGTGTATGCATCTTACTGACATTTTCCCTAAGTTATTGTGAAACTAGAGCTTAAAGAGAAGATCACATTACTCTATGAGAATTTAATTAATTTTACTTTTTTCATTTCACTTAGGTAGGTTAATTTGCTGCTGATTTTAAAGTATAGATATATGGTAATCCTAATTAAATATAGCCTTGTATTGCTTGACTTGAAAAAATAATTTGTCTATGGAAAATAAGTGCTTGGTAATAAATAATTTCTTGAAAACTAGGACACTGAAAGTTTCATTAAGAGAATCTAAGGAAGACAGATTGAAACAAATGAGTTTGAGCAAAATATTGGTTTAATTTTGGATATGTTGGCTCTGATGGGTTGGTACATTTTAATATGTTGATCTATTCAAGAAATACCGGATGCCTATATTTTGTGAGAAGTTGATATGTCAGAATAACTAAAAGTAAAATAATTATTTAAAAAAGTAAAATAATTTATTAAAATCCTTATTATTGTATTGTAAATTTGGAGAGTTGGTGCAAAATTAGAAGAGGCAGATTAGTCACACTTCTTTGGATTATTAATAAAAGGGAAATGTGATAATAATTCCAGAGTTGGTAGAAATAACTATTCAACCCTCATTATTTACAGATAACAAAAGTGAATTAAGGTTTTCTTGTTCTGTTTTTAGTTTTCCATGCAATCAATCTTACTTCTCTCATTAGATTTAAGTAGGGAAAAAAAAAACCCAAAAAACTTTAAACAGAGAAAATCTAATCATGCATTTTTATTTTACCTGCTATATTAGCTTTCTATTACTGCTGCAACAAATTACCAAAAGTACAGTGGCTTTAAACAGCATTATTTTCTTATAGTTTTGAAAGTCAGAAATCCTAAAGTCAAGATTTCTGCAGGACTGTGTTCCTTCTTCAAGCTATTGGGAAGAGTCCATTTCCTTGTCTTTTCTAGCTTCAAGAAATGGCCCACATTTCCTTAGCTTGTAGCCCAAAATGTCATATTCACAGCCAGAAGGATAGCATCTTCCATCCCTCTCTCTGACTCTGAACCTCCTGCCTCCCTTTATAATGACCCTTGTGCTTTGATTGGACTCCTCAGGATAATCCACGATATTCTCCACATCTCAAGATACTTAACTTTTATCTATACAGTCCCTTTTGCCATAGAAGGTAACCTGTTTGGCGAAGATTCCAGGAATTTGGATGTGGACATCTTTAATTGGTTGTTACTCCTTCAGTCACACCTGTGATGGTTAGTTAGAGTGCTATATAATTAGCAACTGTGTATTCAAAGCATATTGATTGCTCAGTTTTTAATCAAAGATTGGTTTGATCTAATAAGATCAGAGAAAGAGCAGTGTTTTGAATAGCTGGTAATAAATATTTATGAGTCTATTATGTATAGCGATTCATTTCTTATTTACTGGCTCTTGTTGAGAAATTCCTCTAAATTATTTTTGTGTTGATTCATCTGAGCTAATTCACGAATTGAACAGTTGCTGTATGTAGTAAAGAGTCCTTATCATTATTGCAAAGTAGGAAAATACAACCAAGGGCTAATCTTCAGGTGTCCCTGAGGCTAAAGGGAAGGGCTCAAGATCAGTTTCCTCCATTCTTTATTTTTAAATAGTTACTAAAGTATAATCGTGTTTGATCCTAGACAACAGAAAGTTGCCTACAGTGGGTTATTCCATTTAAACTAAATATTAAATGTCAAAATTTCCATGAGAAGATAACTGATACTTCTCACTTTTGCATGATACTTTTGTTACAGCCAGAAAGATGGTCTTCCTTTCTTACTCGGTTGACAAACCAGAGTCTCTGTAAAAGTCCCCACATGATGTAGCCAATCTTTAGTCTCATCTCTCTCCACTCTACCCCATCTTGCTATTTTCCAGCCAGGCTGGCCTCCTTGCTATCCCATGGTGCCTTTAGCCAAGCTCCAGCTTCCCTGTCTGTGCTTGAGCTATGCCCTCTCCCTGGAAAGCTCATCTAACAGATACTTGCATGACTCCTAGGTGCCTCCTGTCGCTTTTCAAGTCCTACACTATGGGTTATGCGTTTCCTGGCTGCCCCGGATAAAATAACAGTACCCGACCTCACAGTACCTCTGTCCTTGGCCATAACGTCATGCTTTTTATTTAATATCTATATCCATGCATCTACTATCATAGTTTATTTATTTACTGTCTCTCTGACTTTGTTTTATTCACTGTTGTAACTCCAGTGCCTAGATAAGTGTTCCATTAACCTTGGTTGAATTCAGTTACGTATTTGTCTAGCCCTTATATTAATAGTAATATTGCTTAAAATACTTTAGAATATTAACTCATCCATTTTCAAAACAATCTTCTGAGGTAGACACTCTTAGTTTCTCCATTTCATCAATGAGAAAATGAGTGAAGTGTCATTGAGGTACAATAGCGTAAAATGTGAGTATAAAAATGATTTTCTGTAAGGGCTCTTTGGTTTACAAGTGTATCTTGATTTGCTTCTGTTGCTATTTATATAATGTTTATTATTACATAAAGAGCTTTTTGAAGAGCTTATTTTTTATATGTTTCTCAAAATCTCTTCCTGTGCTTTTATGAAGCTTTTGGGATGGTGTCATCTTTAAAACCATCAGGTGATAAACCTTGGGATGTTGAGCATTTAGCCCATTAATTATAACTTAAGTTTTAAATAGATTACTTTGAAAAGTTAAAATTGTCTTCTGTAACACAATACTTCTTTTTAACTAGAGGTCCTCGATCAAGTGTCTTTGATCTTTAAAACAGCCTTTTGTAAAGGGCAGAGCCTCATTAGTGTTGGCTAATAGAGGGATTTCTCTTAATTTTTGCTCAGTTGCTGTTTCCATTTTAATTGAATCCTCAGGTGTTTTTTTCTGTTGCAATTCAATTTTATAAATTGCTTAAAAATAAATAGCAACTATTTTAAACAGAATTTTACCAGAAATTAGTGTAATGAAATGTTCCAATTATCATGACTGTGATATTTGATAGTTAAAAATAGCTTCTATCTTTCTTTTTTCACGGGGTAGTATTAAAAAACAAAGCAAAATAAAACCAACCAAAAAACAAAAAAGCCAAGTGGCTGCATTTAGTGGTGTCCTTAATGATGTTTTAATAGCTACTTTCTATTGCACACTCTGCATCAAGGATCGGAAATGTGAATGTCCAGAGATTTCAAAAAGGTATCTTAAATACATGAGTCAGTTTATAAATACAGTAGAAATTGGTAAGATTTGTGGCAAAATGTAGAATGATAGCCAGATCTCAACAATGACGAATTACTGGAGTATTGAGGTAAGATCAGGATTATCAGATCTTCTCTGTCTTTTCAAATTAAACTCAAAATCTGGATTTTGATGAGAAATAGTTTGTAAATCTAACAGATATCTATATCAAATGCTAGTTCACTTAATTAAAAAATAAAAATTCTGTAGAGTGAAAAAGTCTTGATAATTTCATGTTAAACATGGAGTTATTTGTAAAAGTATAATTTGTCTCACATTTAATAAATACATATTTAGATTTATAATGTTTACAACTCTTGATTTGAGATAAATCAAGTGTGACAAAGAAAAATAAATTAAGATATTTTGGAATACTCTTCTAACTGAATTGCAGGAAAGAACTGTATGAATTCTATCACTTTTTGCAATAAATTTTTCAAGGCTAATTGAGTTGTTTCCTCAATTTTCACAAAAACTTCTAAATAAAAAGCAGTAAAATACCTAATACTGCTTTTAAAGTGGATAATTAACTCTCACTTACATAGAGTCAACATTAGATGAATTGATTTGTATTTATATGGTTCAAAATATATCCTTAACGTGTGATTTTACACCAATGAATTCCATTCCGTAACAGATTGTTACCTAATTTTTCTTCTGTGACCCACTTCAAAAGTTTGAGGAACAAGATATTTACATAACTTTGAAATATTTATTAATTACTAAGGGAAAATAGTTACTTTACAGTGGAGACACTAGGCAGACACCACTGTAAGCAAATGATCAAGATGAGCATCAGTAATAATGGCAGATTGGCATCATGTACCACCAGATAGGGTGTGCTGAGCAGGACATACTAACTCTGTGGTAGTCTTCTCCCAAATTCCTACCTCAATCGAATAATGAGAACATATCAGACAAACTCAAGCTGAGAGAGAGAAACAAAACTTCTGCCCAGCATTCTTCAGAGATGCCAAGGTCATGAAAGACATGGGAAGAATGAAGGTTGGAGGGGACTGGAGGAGATTGAGGAGAAGTGATAACTAAATGCAATGTGGGATCTTGGCTTGGATCCTAGAACAGAAAAGGCAAAAAAGTAGAAAAACTGCAAAAATCCTACTGAAGTCTGTCATTTAGTTAACAGTACTGTACCAATGTTTATTCTTTAGAGTTTTGACCATCGTACCATGGTTTTACAAGTGGCAAACCTTATGGGAAGGAGAGTGGGTGGTATATAGAAAACCTCTGTATTATTTTTGCAGGTCTGCCATGTCTAAAATTTCAAAGTAAAAAGTTAAATTAACTTATATAGCTCTATAAGTAGATATTAATAAATTTCTTTTCTAAAAACAAAGCTGAAATCTCTATCGAACTTAAAATTGGTTTTGAAAGATTTCTCCTACTGTTCACTTCGAGCACGATCATTACCTAAATTAAATCTAAAAAAAGCCTAGGTTAATCGGGTTTGCTTTTGATGGGAGGAAACACACTAAATGCAGGATAAACCACCAAGGTGTAAATGTTTCATGTCCATTGCTCTTTCTTTTCCTACTCTGTGCTTTCCAAATCAGTCTATGATGCCAATTGCCTGCCTCAGTCTGAGATGATCTTTTTTTTTTAACTTTGGCTCTAGAAAACCATTTCCCTTTTGTATGCAAAAAGAAAAGAAATAATCTTTGAATCAGTTCACTAGAGTTTAAGAGTAGCTTTTCTCATTGGTATACGTAATTTAATGTTAAATTCCTGTTGGACAACGGTACTTCATCTGCTTTATCAGCTCTTATATAAGTCATTGTAACAGATGGAAAATGTGGCCAAATTCAATTCATTTTTCCTTGGTTAAAAATGTCTGTTAACAGCTCATTACATTTCTTTCCAATTCCACACATCATAGCTACAACCAATTTGTGGCAAATACATTTTTTGTCAAAATTTCTACTGAATGTTTTACATTTGTCTAAAGCTGTAGCTGTTATACTTAATTAGGTTGCACTTTTATTGGAAGAGCTGGAGCTTAAAATCAATTTATTCTGCTCATTTAAACCTTGACCTCCTTTGCTTATAGAACCAAAGACCAAAAAAAAAAAAATCCCTCATTGTATTTGATAACTTTGTAGTTGTCATGTTAAATATTAATAATGTGAACTGTTGTGGCTCACAGTGCTGAATGCACTTATAATTGGTTATAATTAATCAAATTTTCATGGTTAATGGAAGGTTTTTAAAAATACTGTACCCTTTCTCTTAATTTTTTTTGCTCTTATTTATTTATATTTACAAAAATTGGATCATAGCATATTGTCTATAGCACATTTTTATTTTTAACTTAATATAACAATAATTGTGGTTCTCTTTCTATGTATTCCATATTATGTATATGTAGGATTTTATATGTCTTGTCCTCAATTTATTTAATCAATTTCAGCATATTTTTCTTTTAGAGACGCTGATGAAATGAACATTCTTATATCTTTACATGTCCACGGGATTATTTCTTTAGGGCAAAAGCCCTAGAAGTAGAATTACTGTGTTAGACAGAATGTAAAACAGAGCTTTTAAATTTGCATTTCTTTAATTAGTGAGGGTTAGTATTTAATTATATTTCTTTTGTGAATTTTCTTCTATTCATGTCCTTTGGGCTGTGTTTCTTATATATTGACTAGGAGTTCTTTTTTTAATGGATATTAACCATTTTTCTGTAATATAATGCAAATATTTTTTCGCAATTTAAGTTCTCTTTAGCCACATAAAGGTTTTTAAAAATTTGATGTTATTAAATATGTCAGTCTTTTTCTTTATGGTTTATAGAACTCTTGTTTATATGTTTAGATCTTTATCAATGTGGAATTTATTTTTGTTTTATGATGAGAGTTAAATGTCTAACTTTTTTCCACAAAGTGGATAGTAATTTGATTGAATGGCATTCGTTCAATAATACAAATCATCATTTTTCTGCCTTTATCAAATACTAAATCTCCTTCTGTACCCGACTCTCTTTTTGGATTCTGTTTTGTTCCATCATGCCATTTGTTTGTTCCTGCATTATTACTCACAGCTTTAACTCAAATTACAATGAATTTATAGATAAA
This sequence comes from Pseudorca crassidens, assembly GCF_039906515.1. NCBI lineage: Eukaryota > Metazoa > Chordata > Mammalia > Artiodactyla > Delphinidae > Pseudorca > Pseudorca crassidens. The sequence continues at coordinate 9,438,698 of NC_090307.1, forward strand.
TTGGGAAGGATTGACATCTTTACAATATTGATCCTTAGTTCCAGAAGCATTGTATATCTCTTAAATTATTTAGATCATCTTTGTAGCATTTTCTTTATTTAGGTCTCACACATGCCTCATTTAGTTTATTTTCACAAGTTTAATTGATTTTTTTCTTTTAAAGATATGTTCCTCCCACTGAATTTTCCAGTTGACTATTACTGGGATATATAAGAAAGATATTCTATCTGGCCATCTTTCTAAACTTTCTTAGTTATAATAGTTTTTTGTTTGATTCTTTACAATTTTCTAGGTTGATAAGTATTCCTCACCAACATTTATACCTATTTCTAGGATTGGCTAGGACTCCATGATTTTGCTGAGGAATAGTGGTGAGAGTTGGCATCCTCATTTTGTTACTGACTTTGATGAGAAACTTCTTGTTTTTTCCTTTAATTTTGATATGTGATACTGGTTTCTGCTAATGCTCTTTTATAAATTAATGAGGCAGATTTTTATTTCTAGTTTACTATAAGTTTACATCAGAAATGATTGTTGAGCTTTATCAAATACATCTATCAAGATAATAGTATTCTAATGTTGAGCTATCCTGGAAAAAACCCTATTTGTTCATGGTGTGTTATTCTTCTAATATACTATGGGATTCAACTGGTAATGTTTTATAGCTAGGTTTTACATATGCATTGATAAGTCAAGTTGGTTTATAGTAATGTTTTATCCTTTTCTTTGTGGCGTCATATATCTTTATAGCTGAGTTATGCTACTTTATTTTTTTAAAACAAATCATACGTATGATTATAGAAACAGTAAAATGCCAGGCAAAATAGAAAAGACAAATTGAGAAAAGATAATTACAACACACATACAAGAGAGGGATTACTTATACCACCATATGAACAAATCTTTTTTTTTTGTTATACAGCAGGTTCTTACTAGTCATCAGTTTTATACATATCAGTGTATACATGTCAATCCCAATCTCCCAATTCATCACACCACCACCACCACCACCCCCCACTGCGGATTTCCCCCTTTGATGTCACTTTGTTTTTTCTCTACATCTGTGTCTCAATTTCTGCCCTGCAAACTGGTTCATCTGTACCATTTTTCTATGGTCCACATATATGCGTTAACACACGATATGTTTTTCTCTTTCTGACTTACTTTGCATGACAGTCTCTAGATCCATCCACGTCTCAACAAATTACCCAATTTCATTCCTTTTTATGGCTGAGTAATATTCCATTGTATATATGTACCACAACTTCTTTATCCATTCATCTTTCGATGGGCATTTAGGTTGCTTCCATGACCTGGCTATTGTAAATAGTGCTGCAATGAACATTGGGGTGCATGTGTCTTTTTGAATTGTGGTTTTCTCAGGATATATGCCCAGTAGTGGGATTGCTGGATCATATGGTAATTCTGTTTTCAGTTTTTTAAGGAACCTCCATACTGTTCTCCATAGTGGCTCTATCAGTTCACATTCCCACCAACAGAACAAGAGGGTTCCCTTTTCTCCACACCCTCTCCAGCATTTGATGTTTGTAGATTTTCTGATGATGCCCATTCTAACTTGTGTGAGGTGATACCTCATTGTAGTTTTGATTTGCATTTCTCTAATAATTAGTGATGTTGTGCAGCTTTTCATGTGCTTCTTGGCCATCTGTATGTCATCTTTGGAGAAATGTCTATTTATGTCTTCTGACCATTTTTGGATTGGGTTGTTTGGTTTTTAATATTGATCTTCATGAGCTGTTCATTACGTCCCATTTGTTTATTTTTGTTTTTATTTCCATTACTCTAGGAGGTGGATCAAAAAAGATCTTGCTGTGATTTATGTCAAAGAGTGTTCTTCCTGTGTTTTCCTCTAACAGTTTTGTAGTGTCCGGTCTTACATTTAGGTCTCTAATCCATTTTCAGTTTATTTTTGTGTATGGTGTTATGGAGTGTTCTAATTTCATTCTTTTACACGTAGCTGTCCAATTTTCCCAGCACCACTTATTGAAGAGACTGTCTTTTGCCATTGTATATCCTTGCCTCCTTTGTCATAGATTAGTTGACCATAGGTGCGTGGGTTTATCTTTGGGCATTCTATCTTGTTCCATTAATCTATGTTTCTGTTTTTGTGCCAGTACCATATTGTCTTCATTACTGTAGCTTTGTAGTATAGTCTGAAGTCAGCGAATCTGATTCCTCCAGCTCCATTTTTTCCCTCAAGACTGCTTTGGCTATTCAGGGTCTTTTGTGTCTCCATACAAATTTTAAGATTTTTTGTTCCAGTTCTATAAAAAACGCCATTGGTAATTTGATAGGGATTGTATTGAATCTGTAGATTGCTTTGGGTAGTATAGTCATTTTCACAATATTGATTCTTCCAATCCAAGAACATGGTATATCTTTCCATCTGTTGGTATCATCTTTAATTTCTTTCTTCAGTGTCTTATAATTTTCTGCATACAGGTCTTTTGTCTCCCTAGGTAGGTTTATTCCTAGGTGTTTTATTCTTTTTGCTGTAGAGGTAAATGGGAGTATTTCCTTAATTTCTCTTTCAGATTTTGCATCATTAGTGTATAGGAATGCAAGAGATTTATGTGCATTAATTTTGTATCCTGCAACTTTACCAAATTCATTGATTAGCTCTAGTAGTTTTCTGGTGGCATCTTTAGGATTTTCTATATATAGTATCATGACATCTGCAAACAGTGACAGTTTTACTTCTTCCTTTCCAATTTGTATTCCTTTTATTTCTTTTTCTTCTCTGATTGCCATGGCTAGGACTTCCAAAACTAAGTTGAATAATAGTGGTGAGAGTGGACATCCTTGTCTTGTTCCTGATCTTAGAGGAAATGCTTTCAGTTTTTCTCCATTGAGAATGATGTTTGCTGTGGGTTTGTCATATATGGCCTTTATTATGTTGAGATAGGTTGCCTCTATGCCCACTTTCTGGAGAGTTTTTATCATAAATGGGTGTTGAATTTTGTGAAAAGCTTTTTCTGCATCTATTGAGATGATCATATGGCGTTCTTCTTCAACTTGTTAATATGGTGTACCACATTGATTAATTTGCATATATTGAAGAATCCTTGCATCCTTGGGATAAATCCCACTTGATCATGAATGATCAAGTGTATGATCCTTTTAATGTGTTGTTGGATTCTTTTTGCTAGTACTTTGTTGAGGATTTTTGCATCTATATTCATCAGTGATATTGGTCTGTAATTTTCTTTTTTTGTAGTATCTTTGTCTGGTTTTGGTATCAGGGTGATGGTGGCCTCATAGAATGAGTTTGGGAGTGCTCCTTCCACTGCAATTTTTTGGAAGAGTTTGAGAAGGATGGTTGTTAGATCTTCTCTAAATGTTTGATAGAATTCGCCTGTGAAGCCATGTGGTCCTGGACTTTTGTTTCTTGGAAGATTTTTAATCACATTTTCAGTTTTATTACTTGTGATTGGTCTGTTCATATTTTCTATTTCATCCTGTTTCAGTCTTGGAAGGTTATACCTTTCTAAGAATTTGTCCATTTCTTCCAGTTTTCCATTTTATTGGCATAGAGTTGCTTGTAGTAGTCTCTTAGGATCCTTTGTATTTCTGCGGTGTCTGTTGTAACTTCTCCTTTTTCATTTCTAATTTAATTGATTTGAGTCCTGTCTCTCTTTTTATTGATGAGTCTGGCTAAGTTTTTATGAATTTTGTTTATCTTCTCAAAGAACCAGCTTTTAGTTTTATTGATTTTTGCTATTGTTTTATTAGTTTCTATTCCATTTATTTCTGCTCTGATCTTTATGATTTCTTTCCTTCTGCTAACTTTGGGTTTTGTTTGTTCTTCTTTCTCTAGTTCCTTTGGGTGTAAGGTTAGATTGTTTATTTGAGATTTTTCTTGTTTCCTGAGGTAGGCCTGTATAGCTATAAACTTCCCTCTTAGAACTGGTTTTGCTGCATCCCATAGGTTTTGGATCATCGTGTTTTCATTGTCATTTGTCTCTAGGTATTTTTTGATTTCCTCTTTGATTTCTTCAGTGATCTCTTGGTTATTTAGTAACATATTGTTTACCCTCCATGTGTTTGTGTTTTTTATGTATTTTTTCCCTGTAATTCATTTCTAATCTCATAGCGTTGTGGTCAGAAAAGATGTTTGATATGATTTCAGTTTTCTTAAATTTATTGAGGCTTGATTTGTGACCCAAGATGTGATCTATCATGGAGAATGTTCTGTGCGCACTTGAGAAGAAAGTGTAATCTTCTGTTTTTGGATGGAATGTCCCATAAATATCAATTAAATCTATCTGGCCTATTGTGTCATTTAAAGCTTCTGTTTCCTTATATATTTTCTGTTTGGATGATCTGTCCATTGGTGTAAGTGAGGTGTTAAAAGTCCCCCACTATTACTGTGTTACTGTCAATTTCCTCTTGTTATAGGTGTTAGCAGTTGCCTTATGTATTGAGGTGCTCCTATGTTGGGTGCATATATATTTATAATTGTTGTATCTTCTTCTTGGATTGATCACTTGATCATTATGTAGTGTCCTTCCTTGTCTCTTGTAACATTCTTTATTTTAAAGTCTATTTTATCTGATATGAGTATTGCTACTCCAGCTTTCTTATGATTTCCATCTGCATGGAATATCTTTTTCCATCCCCTCACTTTCAGTCTGTATGTGTCCCTAGGTCTGAAGTGGGTCTCCTGTAAACAGCCTATATATGGGTCTTGTTTTTGTATCCATTAAGGAAGCCTGTGTCTTTGGTTGGAGCATTTAATCCATTCATATTTGAGGTAATTATCAATATGTATGTGCCTATTACCATTTTCTTAATTGTTTTGGTTTGCTTTTGTAGTTCTTTTCTTGTCTTGTGTTTCCCACTTAGAGAAGTTCCTTTAGCATTTGTTGTAGAGCTGGTTTGGTGGTGCTGAATTCTCTTAGCTTTTGCTTGTCTGTAAAGCTTTTGATTTCTCCATTGAATCTGAATGAGATCCTTGCAGGGTAGAGTAATCTTGGTTGTAGTTTCTTCCCTTTCATCACTTTAAGTATATCATGCCACTCCCTTCTGGCTGTAGAGTTTCTGCTGAGAAATCAGCTGTTAACCTTATGGGAGTTCCCTCGTGTATTATTTGTCATTTTTCCCTTGCTGCTTTCAATAATTTTTCTTTGTGTTTAATTTTTGCCAATTTGATTACTATGTTTCTCGGTGTGTTTCTCCTTGGGTTTATCCTGTATGGGACTCTCTGCACTTCCTGGACTTGGGTGGCTATTTCCTTTCCCATGTTAGGGCAGTTTTCGACTATAATCTCTTCAAAGGTTTTCTCTGGCCCTTTCTCTCTCTCTTCTCCTTCTGAGACCCCTATAATGTGAATGTTGTTGGGTTTAATGTGGCCCCAGAGGTCTCTTAGGCTGTCTGCATTTCTTTTCATTCCTTTTTCTTTATTCTGTTCCACAGCAGTGAATTCCACCATTCTGTCTTCCAGGTCACTTATCCGTTCTTCTCTCTCAGTTATCCTGCTATTGATTCCTTCTAGTGTAGTTTTCATTTCAGTTATTGTATTGTTCATATCTGTTTATTTGTTCTTTAATTCTTCTGGGTCTTTGTTAAACATTTCTTGCATTTTCTCGATCTTTGCCTCCATTCTTTTTCGAGGTCCTGTATCATCTTCACTATCATTATTCTGAATTCTTTTTCTGGAAGGTTGCCTATCTCCACTTCATTTAGTTGTTTTTCTGTGAATTGTTGTTTTATCTTGTTCCTTCGTCTGGTACCTAGCCCTCTGCCTTTTCATCTTGTCTGTTTTTCTGTGAATGTGGTTTTTGTTCCACAGGCTACAGGATTGTAGTTCTTCTTGCTTGTGCTGTCTGCCCTCTGGTGGATGAGGCTATCTAAGAGGCTTGTGCAAGTTTCCTGATGGGAGGGACTGGTGGTGGGTAGAGCTGACTGTTGCTCTGGTGGGCAGAGCTCAGTAAAACTTTAATCTGTTTGACTGCTGATGGTTAGGGCTGGGTTCCCTCCCTGTTGGTTGTTTTGCTTGAAGCAACCCAGCACTAGAGCCTACCTGGGCTCTTTGGTGGGGCGAATGGCAGACTCTGGGAGAGTTCACACCAAGGAGTACTTCCCAGAACCTTGCTGCCAGTGTCCTTGTCCCCACGGTGAGCCACATCCCCCCCGCCACCTCTGCAGGAGACCCCCCAACACTAGCAGGTCGGTCTGGTCCAATCTCCCCTGGGGTCACTGCTCCTTCCCCTAGGTCCTGATGCGCACTCTACTTTGTGTGTGACCTCCAAGATTGCAGTCTCTGTTTCCCCTAGTCCTGTCGAAGTCCTGCAGTCAAATCCCAGTAGCCTTCAAAGTCTGATTCTCTAGGAATTCTTCCTCCCTTTGCCAGACCCCCAGGTTGGGAAGCCTTACGTGGGGCTCAGAACCTTCACTCGAGTGGGTGGACTTCTGTGGTATAAGTGTTCTCCAGTGTGTGAGTCACCCACCCAGCAGTCATGGGATTTGATTTTACTGTGATTGCGCCCCTCCTACTGTCTCATTGTGGCTTCTCCTTTGTCTTTGGATGTGGGGTATCTTTTTTGGTGACTTCCAGTGTCTTCCTGTCGATGATTGTCCAGCAGCTAGTTGTGATTCTGGTGTTCTCACAAGAGGAGGTGAGAGCACATCCTTCTACCCCGCTGTCTTGGTTCTCAAGCTATCTCTCTTAAATTATTGATATAATTTTATTTTACTTAAGAATCTAGAAATAATTGCATTAAAATATGTTTCCTATTGATGAGTCACAGTTAGCTAATTGGTTTAATGTAAACTGGGAAGAAAATCTTTCATGATAGGAACTGCCATTGGCACCCAAGGAGCCCTACATGCTTCCCAGTGACTCAACACCAGGATCTTAAAACTAGTAGTATGACCCCAGGGAAGATTCTTCAAGCTTTATGAATTACTGGTAAGATTCTTCCCTCTCTCTACCAGACCACCCCCACCCCACAGTTTTAGCTTCACCATCATAATTTGGCCACAAGATTCTTCTAATTTATCCTCATATTCCCTAGAATCCAAGAAACCCTAGACTCCCAAGTAATCCCTAATCCCGACAGACATTCATCCCCATATAGCTCTGTGCCCCATCCAGTATGAGCCACCTTCACAAACAAACCCTAAATTTGCAAACAATCCAGAGAGTCCGCAGGAAACTCAAACACTCCTTTGCTTTCTTCTCTTCCTTTCCTAGCTACTACCTGACTATCCTCAATGACAAGGGTATCCCCATAAATATCTCTGGTGACACTATTTTCTTTCCCACAACTCAGATTCAAATACCTGCAGATGAGAATAATGTTTTTCTTGCTGCTGGCTGCCAATTTAATATTATTTTCCTTCTCTCCTTCCTATTGTATGGCTTCTCTAATTTTCTAACATTTCACAGCCAAATGATTCACAACTCTTGTTGGCCTTTCTTTAAAATATCCATAAGCTTACACTTTCTCACAACTTCTACCATGCTACTTTATCTAAAACACCATCATTCCTCACCTAAAATTATGATATGGTCTCCTGATTGGCTTCCCTACTTCTATATTTGATCTCCACAGTTTATTTCCTCCACATGATCTAGTCCAGTGGTTCTCAACCAGGTGTGGCGGTGGGGAAGAGAGGCAGGGGACATTTGTCCTTGTCTAGAGACAAGTTTTGGCTGTTACACTGGGAACAGAGTGCCGCAGGCTTCTAGTGGGTGCAGGCCAGAGATGCTGCTGAACGTCTGACAAGACCCAGGACAGCTGCCCACAACACAAATTATCTGCCTAAAATGTAAGTAGTGCCAAGGTAGAGAAACCCTGATATAGGCCTGATTTCAAATGTTTTGCTCCTCTCCTCAAAAATTTGCAATAACTCCTTGTCCATCTCAGTTAATTAAAGCTAAAAGACTTTGCAAGCTCACGACCCTCACCATCTCACAAGGCCCACTCTTGCCTCAGAGCCTTTATATCTGCTGTTCCCTCAGCTTAGATGGATGGGTCTTCCTTCAAATGTTGATTTCAATAATCTCCTTGGTTAATTCAGTCTATGTGCAACTATACCTTCTCGCAGCATCTTTATCCTTAGCAGGTATGGAATCTCTCTATCACCTGCTCTCTCTCATAGCTATCTAGTGTCACCTCCCAAAACTAAACTATAATTTCTGTGGAGACCAGCACTAGTTTATGTTTACTTCTGTACTTTTAGAAAGTGACTAGAACATATTGAAGGGTCAGTATGTGTTTGTGAAAGAACAAATGCTATTATTTAGTTTAATAGACAATTTAGAAGTTATAAAAAGTAGAATTCCCTGATTTAGCACATTTACTTTTCATAAAAACAGGTGGTTATCTATTAAATAATGTGGGAACTTTAAACATTGTTTAATTTCCAGGTAAATGATATATATAAGGATACATGTATTTAAAAACTCAGAAATAAACAGAGTTAAGTCTGGGTTGAAATATCAAAAGTGACACTGTTGAAGAATCATAGTAATTTAGAGCTGGTTATTTTAGGATTATCTAGCCAAATGACCTCATTATTTTTATTGTTCCTTGTGCTATACAGTAGGACCTTGTTGGTTATCTATTTTATATATAGTGGTGTGCATCTGCTAATCCCAAACTCCTAATTTGTCCCTCCCTTCCTTTCCCCTTTGGTAACCAGAAGTTTGTTGTTTTCTAAATCTGTGAGTCTGTTTCTGTTTCCTAAATAAGTTCATTTGTATCATTTTTTTTTAGATTCCACATATAAATGATGTCATATGATATTTCTCTTTCTCTGACTTACTTCACTTAGTGTGATCATCTCTAAGTCCATCCAAATAACCTCATTTTTATAATAAAGTAATTCAAGCCAAAGCATTTTAACAAATTTCTGGCATTTATTTAACTCAATTCCATGGCTGACTCCTGTATTCATTTGTACCTATCATGGAGTTATAGAACTTTCAGTTTTATGAGGAAATAGAAGTATGTTGCTGAAGGAATTCAGAACATGTTACCCTTTAGGGTATATTGATTATTTTTAGTGAAAGGCATTTCAGAAACAGTAGGTGCAAGAAGAGCACTCTGACGTTCTTTTTTTATTCTCAGAAGCAGGAGATAAAACACCCCTTGCGAAAAGTGCCTTGCATGTACCAGGAAGGAGGAAGACATTTTTATCATGAGAGGCAGGGAACAGAGCCTGAGAAAAGTCTGTACAAACCTTGTTAAAGTAACCCTTATCTTCCTAGTCCCTTCTGCACAATTTACTACTCGTAGCTCAAACCCCTCTATGTTATCAATCCTTCATAAATTTATTGTTTCTTTTTCTAAAAAGTATAAAAGCTTTCTTCTCTAGTCACTTCTCCACATCTTCATTCTCTTGTGAAGGCATGTAAAAATTTTAATAAACATTGTGTGCTTTTCTCCCCTCAATCTGTTTTATGTTAGTTTTGATTCTTAGGCCCAACCAGAGACTCTAAAAGGGTAAAGATGAATTTTTCCTCCCTTACACTGCTGAGATTTCTAATTGACCCCAACATCAAAATGACCCTCTTCTTTAATAATTGATCTTATATTTAGCTGGACCTTTCCCCCAGCTTTTCCTTCCACTTGATGTGATGAAGTGACTCAGTCATGGCCAACGTCCTATAAATAGAAAGAGATTTTGCAACTTCTTGGAAATATTCTTAAAAAGATCATTGGTGCATTTCTTAATCCATTTTTTATCTCCCTGCTGGCTGAAATGTGGACATAATACCTCCACTCAACCGGACATCTTGGACAATGAGTCTGTCTTAGGAAGACAGGCAAATAACACAGAAAAACACAATATAGGATGCTTAGATCCATGATACAATGGAGTACCACACTAGCTTTGGCTTCCCATGTTTAGACTTCCATATGAGAAATAATTGCACTTCTCTTTTATTCAAACAACCGATATTTTGGATTTCCTATCAATTGCAGCTAGCCTTGCCAGTAGGGTAAGGGAGAGAGTGAGAGAAAGCTGCTCATATGAACCTGAAGGCAGATATGACGTCATATATATGTGGAGTACAATTAATGGGTAGGGGAAAGTTGCTATTGTATATTCTTGAATTTTACTTGTACTTTCAGCAGTTTTAGAGCTACAGAATTACCAAGAACAAACCAAAGAAAAATAAATGAGAAATGATTTTTATAGTAAATTATGTATAAACTGATAAAGGTATTAAGTTGGTGATATTAAGGAGTTGGGACAATTCTATGAGTTTTGATGAATTTTTAAAAAAGAGAAGAGGGGAAAAGAGATAGAACATAAAAATGCCAGTATTTTGAACATTTTCTAACATGATTATGATTGAAAAATTACTATTATTTTTATGCAATAAATCAACAGAATGAACAATTTTTTTTTCTTTTTTTTATTTTTGCGGTACTCGGACCTCTCACTGTTGTGGCCTCTCCCGTTGTGGAGCACAGGCTCTGGACGCACAGGCTCAGCAGCCATGGCTCACGGGCCCAGCCGCTCTGTGGCATGTGGGATCCTCCCAGACCTGGGCACGAACCCGTTTCCCCTGCCTCGGCAGGCGGACTCTCAACCACTGTGCCACCAGGGAAGCCCAGAATGAACAATTTTTAAGTAATGAGAGTAGGGAAAGTGATTTTCCAACTTAAATTAATTTTTATTTTCTAACTTTTCCATTATATTTATTATATACTATATGTTGATTTGTTTTGTCATAGGCTAGCACTATCAGACACATGTGAATAGTTTCCAAAAGTTAAGTTGTGTAAGATAATTAGGATCATATTTTGAAAGTGTAAAAATGATTACCATTGTACTAGATTAGAAGTGGAACACCATTATATAAATGTTATAGAGCTAGTGTTACACAAGAGAATAATTTGAAAATCAACTTTTAAAATATTTAATTATGTAGCCAGGTATTAGAGTTGCATTCTGAGCCTTCTGGCTATAATTTGGGTTAGATACTATGAGATGGTATTGTTGTTTGTTAGACATGGTGGACAGTAGATTTATTCCTGAAGTCATCCAACACCGTTTACTGAGTGCTTACATTGTTGGCCATAATGGGATAGACTGAGATAGATTCTGGGGATTCACCCTCTATAAATCTTACCCTTTGATCTCAAAGTACTCAACAGTGTTTTATGAGATTCATTAACTGATAATCCAAGAAAAGGTGTTTTGAAATATATAGCTCTTTATTATTAACAGAATGAATATATCAAGCAGGATATAGACAGAGAGTTATACAAATTAAAAGTCATATCATTTGAACATTTATTTATTATAAATTTATTTGCCATAATTTTACAAACTGATATAGTATTTGCAAGATTCTGTGATGAGCTCTATGGCAGATGCAAAATATAAAGCTCTCAAAGATAGCTCAGATTTAAGAAAACATGATACAATTTCCTTAAAGTTACTAAGACTTGACCACAAATTAGTAAATGCCATAAAAATGTTACTTCCGTAAATCATTGTATATTTTATGGAGAATGTGGTTTTCAGATGGCACTTGAAGGGTAAGTGGGAATTGGACATAATAAAATGATCAGTGAGAACAGTGAGAGTTTAGCATGAGTTGAAAAAGCTAAAATTAATAAGAGAAGGCTTAGTAATTTGCATTGACTTGAGTATAAAGTCTGAAAAAATGAATAAAAGAGGAATCTGTGATAAATTAGATAGGGACAGGTCATGGAGGACCTTAAATATCAGTCACTGAAGAGCCACAGATATATTTCAGTGGAAAAAGTGATTTAAAAAATACTGTTCTTTGGAAAATTAATCTGACAACATTTTGGAAAATAAATTAGTTTTGTAAGAACCTGGAATTGAGATATGCAGGTAGAATGATACATGCTGCTGAGGTAAACTCAGCAGAATTTGGCAAGATCTATAAATATAAAAGATACATTAAAACTTAATTTACATATAGAAGGTGTTAGGTTTAGCTGGCTCATCTCCTGCTTTTAATAGCAGTTTGACCAAAACTTAGCTTTCCTATTTTTCTATGGAAACTTTTAACAACTAGAAAACCAAATTCCTAGCTCAGGGTTAGCTCCATGGCTTTTCAACTTAAACATTCACTCAACATCTTTTCTCCTCATCTGTTCAAAACTGAGGCTTTTCTATCTAAAAGAGTAAACTACAATGAATGACGCCCTCCCTGCCCCCATTCTGTCTGTACATTAACCTTATAAACTGTGGGAGAAACTGGTCCCTTAACCTGGCAGGATTTTCCAGGTTTCTGGGTGTTTTCCAGCTTTGACTTGGACATTGCACTTCCAAGAAGCCAGTCAGAGGGAAACACTGTGACTCCTCATTTCCTGATCACGGTCCTGATGTCTTTATGTTCCTTACACTCTGTGCTTGGAGAGCTGCTGATACATCTCCAGCTTCTGCTTCCTGTTAGGAAAACTTGCCTCTTGACCTTATTTTCTCATAGAATTTTGTCTCCCAAGATCTGTGCCCCACGAATACTCAACATTTTACTCTTCTTGACTGACATTTTGCTCCTTCCCTCCACTTCCTGACCCTTGACAGGACAAGTCTCCTACAAAAACTGACTGAGAGCTCCTAAGAGTTTCTTCAAGCTTGAAATACCCTCTTTTTAAATCTTATTATATATGCTCAGCTGTGAGTTTTTTTTAACAATAATTCAGGACAATTGTTGACATTTATGCAGCCTGGCTTTCTAACACATCCTATTACTAATGATGATTTCCCAAAGTACGTTTTAAATAATTTAGTCAACAAATATAAGGTAAGTATCATCAAGGCACATTTGGGCACTCCTAAGTGCTAAATGGGATATAAACGATGATTAATATATAATCAAATATCTCAAGAACAATAATAATGAAGAATTTCAAAGTTTAAAAAGATCTCACCACTGAGATTTTCTTGGTTTTCTAAGAACCAAGCACTCATTTCTCCAGCAGCTGGGAATATAGGCTGCTGACAGCTCACAACCAATTTCTTATCTGCGAATGGCCTTGAGCAAAAGGAACATGCTTTGCCCAAGTGTTAAGTTGAATGTAACAACTCACATCTCATGACTGGTTGCTGTGAGGGTACAAAGGCCTGACCTCTGTGCCTCAATACAGGGCACTTCCAAAGAGCCCTATCAGATCTAGTGCTTTCCATGGATTCAGAAGAAGTCTGTGTCACACTGGATTAGAGGTTCTCTAATAAGCTTCTTGTGTACAAATATCATCGCAGAGCGTGGTTCCTAAGATGTCCCGTCTGAGGCAAGAGCTATGGGTTATAAACCTAAGGATTTTGTAATTTACAAGATGTAACATGACTTGACTTTATGTTAGTTGGATATGCATATCTATTTTTAAACAGATTTTGTGGTGTAATTGACATACAAGAAAGTGTACATATTTAACAATTACAATTGTTAAATGTGTAATTACCTATGAAACCATCACAAATTAATGATGATGAGGGTACCCATCTGCCCAACATGTTTGTAATCCCTCTGTAATCACTTCCTCTTCTACATCCCTATCTGTATCCCCAGGCAACCACTAACTGATTTGTGTCTCTGAAGATTGGCTTGTATTTACTAGAGTTTATATAAATGAAATCATAACGTATGCACTATCTTTTGTCTGGCTTCTTCCATCCATCATAACTATTTTGATTTTCATCCATGTTGTATCCATCAAAAGTTTAGAGTTTATGTAGAATTATTATTATTTCTTCTTTAAATATTTTATAAAATGCACCACTGTAGCCATCTGGGCTTAGGTTTTTGTTTGGGTTTTTTTCTTTTACAAATGCTTCTAACTACAAATTTAATTTTCATATTATCTGTAATGTTATGCAGGCTATTTGTTTCTACTTGATAAGCTTTTGTATTTTATGTCTTCTAAGGAATTTGTCCATTTTATATAAATCAAACTGAGATTCCCAACTCCTCAAAACTGTGAAATAATAAATGTTTGTCATTTTAATCTGCTAAATTTGGGGATAATTTGTACAATAGCAATATCTAACTAATGCAGTTCATCTGAAAATTGTCACTTTCCATTCTTTTCATTGTTTTTGCAATAAATTGATGTCATCATTAGGGTAAATTTTAAATGATTGAGAGAAAAATATTTTGATATATGTCCAATGTACTTAAGAAAAGAATTACTCTGAGCACAGCAAGACAGTGTTTAACAATAGATGGAACACTGATCGTTAACTCCAATTACTCTCTTCTAGTTTCACTCTTAACAGCCAAGACCTCAGTCCTTTGCTCAGCCTCTCAGTCCATACCTGGCCTTAAAATGAACACTTTAGAAGCAATTCACATTTCACTGTCTCTAAGATACCATTAACTGTAAAAGGCATCAGAATTTTTAGAAATATACAATGTGAAGAAATTATCTTATAAATGATTAAATATGATTATAGATAGGCATGGGGGAGTCCAATTTAAATGCTTTGAGAATTTAGGGAAATATTTAACTGACAAATTTATAAATTTCAGGGATCTAATGTTATAATGCCAAATGAAGGCTATATTTAAAAAAAAACTGTTATTTTGTATGTAGTTCAATTCAATCTTACTTTCAATATCAGAAATACAAATAAATATCATTTTACTGAAACAGCAGATTCATTTCTAAAAATCAGTGTATAATGTAAGGCACTTAGATTATATTTTGTCTTTTGAGGGTGTTCTATTATGGATAATGATGCTGTAAACATTTTCATATAAGCCTTTGACTAGTGCTTAATAATTGGATTGTTGGATCATAGTATAAGTTTATGTTTAAATTTATAAGAAATGACCAAACTGGATTTTAATTTTGCTTGGGAAAATAGCTTGCACAGTATCCATAGACTGAAAACTTCAAAATATCTCTGATAGAAATTTACCATGCTCATAGATCAGAAGGTTCAATATTGTTTGGATGTCAATTTTTCAAAATTCAGCTAATGAAAAATAGACTCAATAGAAGGCAATTATAATCGAATCAGACTTTTTCTCCATGGATTCAAAATCATGTAACTAGAAAGCACTTTATAGTTGTGGCCTTGAGCTATACTGGTCATTAAAGGAATGGCAGTCTTCTTATATACTCTTCCAGAGGGCCTGCTTTTTTACCTTCCCAGTTGAAGGTAACTTAAGCACACTGAGGCGAATGCAGAAAATCAGGCAAGAAAATCCCTATTCTTGCTATAACCTCTAACTACCCCCAACACTTGGCCTGCAGGTGGGAGGAGGGGCTTTAGAAACATCAGGTATGGAGGAGCTGTAGAAAATGTAGTAGAGTGCCATGCTCCCCTTAACATACCAGGAAGAACAAAAATGAGGTCCCCTTTCCAAAATCTGTGGAAATGATGTTACTGAGTTGTTGGCAGAAACTGAATAGAATAAACTTTGTGGCATTGCCTGGTTCCCTGTAGCCAATACTTGTATAAAATGTAACAAGTCTGTGCACTGAAGCATTTGATGCTGAGAGGGCTGGCCTTCTGGTAGAGTCATGGAGTTGGAGGGAAGGCTCTATACTGTTTGGACTCTTCAAGATCAGTAGCAAAAGATGAGATCATAGACTCTAGCAGAGAAATGTCATCAGATAGTGTTTCCTTGCCCCCCAAAGCCAGCTATAACCAACCAGACCTTGTGGTCGCCAGGCCATGGAGCTGGCTAGTGAAGAGCTGGTGATAAAGGTGAGCTGAGGATCCATTCTACCTTGACCATGAGGTCAGACCATGTACTGCAACACCACCCTGAAGACAGACACTCAGCCACAGGGGACCCTGAAAAAGTGAGAAAGAATGCAAGCGTTTCCAACAATGAGATCACTTCAGACACTGTTAAAAATATTGGCTGTGACTGAGACCAACTGGTTGGAATGAATTATTTTTTCCTTTTCTTTCCTCACTTTCTAGTGATATTGAGATTAACAAGGAAATCAGATCACTAGAGAATAAAAGATGAAGATGAAATCCTCAGGAAATAAAGGATCTATGAGTTCTTAACACAATTGAAAATACTATGAAAATATTTTGACCTTTGAAAGAAAGTTAGTCTTAACTATTATGCATTTTTTTTTCCTATGGAGGTAATCTTGAGAGCCCTTTTCTTACCAATGCTTGAAGCTCGCATCGATCAAAAGAATAGGTAACAAGCATGAAATAAACTCTGTTTTCATGAGGCTTGGGTAGCAGGGAAATGGTATAAAATTTACTTCAACCTCACTTCCTTTTAATAAATTAATCTGTAAAGAAAGCCAATGCTACCTAATAGCCAATGCTACATTCTTTATGTTCCAAGCTGGGATTTTTTTTTTTTTTTTTACGGTTGTGGCCTCTCCCGTTGCGGAGCACAGGCTCCGGACACGCAGGCTCATCGGCCATGGCTCACAGGCCTAGCCGCTCCGCGGCATGTGGGATCCTCCCGGACCGGGGCACGAACCCGTGTCCCCTGCATCGGCAGGCGGACTCTCAACCACTGCGCCACCAGGGAAGCCCAAGCTGGGATTCTTTTAACTGAATATTTTTATTTCATTTGGGATAAAACACAGTAATCTTTTTTTTTTTTTTTGAAACATTTCTAGTTGTAAGCGTTTTGGATTAGCATACTGTCTTGAGCAAAGGTTATATTTGGAGTCTGCAGGGGAAAGCAGAGTTTTCCTAGTACAAAGACATTGATATACAGTAATGTATTTACACTGTCAAAGAGACTATGCCAATTATGCTGATTATAAAGGTCACTTAGATGGTTCCCTAGTCAGTTCAGGAAGCATAAGATTTCCCAACACCATTCTGTTTAACATTGTTAGTCTCTGAAGTATTATTAATTTTATTTTATTTAAAATAGAACAGTATATTGAGAGAGCCTTTGAACACAGAGGATGTGCACTTTTGAAATGCACATTGAGGTATATGATAGAAATTACACCAAATATTCATGGACATTAAGTTACTATAAGTTGAAAACAAATTACTATTCCATTACAATATAGGTATTCATGTTAATTTTTCATTTCATATTGAATTTTATCATCACTATATCCAGTAAATTGTTTGAGGAACCTAAAGAAATATTTTGGATGTCTGTTGAATAGAGCAATTAAACTAATTTTAATAAAACCTTACCTCTTGATTATTTCAGGCAGGCTTAGCATGGAACATAGCATTGAATACAGCAATATGCGCCAAAGATATTATAAAGGGTTTTAACAGTTAGCATCAGACTTTAAATTGCAATTTTTCCCCCTTAGTGCTTAACTTTTACAGCACATTCCCTCATTTTACAGAAACTGATGAAATTAAATAAGTGCTATTTCCGTTAAGTGAGACAATGTGCCTTAAAATAATACTGTCAAATAGTTTTTCATAGCATCATTTTTTTTCCTGAGTTTTGTTTGTAGTCCCCTTTTAAGACTTTAAATGGGATTTGGTTCCCTACTAATTTTATCGTTTTGAATTGGAAAACAGTAGCTTTTCCCCACCCTGTGTTTCTAATGGAGCTTGAAATTAACATTGTGCTTTTGTTGTAATTTACGTTTTATTATTATGTTGCTGAAAATTGGAAAATGTTCATAGGGTTTTTAGAAAACATTGCTTAGTGTTAAAGTATGTCAAACAAAAAGAGAATTTTTTTGAAATGCTAAACACTGAACAGATTGTGACTTTGATTTTATCAAATTACTTTAATTGACTTCTTCAGAAATGAAATGTAAATGACAGCCAAAAAAGCCATGAATAGGTCGGTCACTTTAACTAAAATTTGGGTAAATTCTCTTCATTAAAACGAAGGACATAGACTCCCTTAAATTAAAAGGGAAATGATCCCATTCCCATTCCTCTATTCAGTCACTCTGCCCGTATCTGGCAGAATCTGAACATTCACCTTCAGAAACTAATTCTACACTGGCTGTGTTGAGGCAGCTGTTCATAGGATTTTTTTTTTAACATCTTTATTGGAGTATAATTGCTTTACAGTGGTGTGTTAGTTTCTGCTGTATAACAAAGTGAATCAGCTATACATATACATATATCCCCATATCTCCTCACTCTTGTGTCTCCCTCCCACCCTTCCTATCCCACCCCTCTAGGTGGTCACAAAGCACCGAGCTGATCTCCCTGTGCTATGCAGCTGCTTCCCACTAGCTATCTGTTTTACATTTGGTAGTGTATATATGTCAATGCCACTCTCTCACTTCATCCCAGGTTACTCTTCCCCCTCCCCATATCCTCAAGTCCATTCTTTAGTAGGTCTGCATCTTTATTCCTGTCCTGCCCCTAGGTTCTTCATGACCTTTTTGTTTGTTTGTTTTTAGATTCCATATATATGTGTTAGCATATGGCATTTGTTTTTCTCTTTCTGACTTACTTCACTCTGTATGACAGACTCTAAGTCCATCCAGCTCACTACAAATAACTCAATTTTGTTTCTTTTTATGGCTGAGTAATACTCCATTGTATATATGTGCCACATCTTCTTTATCCATTCATCTGTAGATGGACACTTAGGTTGCTTCCATGTCCTGGCTATTGTAAATAATGCTGCAATGAACCTTGTGGTACATGACTCTTTTTGAATTACGGTTTTCTCAGGGTATATGCCCAGTAGTGGGATTGCTGGGTCGTATGATAGTTCTATTTTTAGTTTTTTAAGGAACCTCCATAGTGTTCTCCATAGTGGCTGTATCAATTTACATTCCCACCAACAGTGCAAGAGGGTTCCCTAGGACTTTGATTAGTATGTACTTAGTCTTTGCAGAGAAGAGGAGACCAGATATTACTGAGTTGCATTTTCGATGCTAAATCTACTGCCCCTTCATTTTCTTTCACCTGTATTGAAACCCCTAATTCCTCAACCTGTTCAACTGGCTGGAAAATGAAATAAAGCTCACTCTCTAGTACAGAGATTCTGGGTTATTCCTGATAATGTATTACTATGCTGTAACATTAAATACTCAATGAATAGAAAGTAAATGGTTGTAATGTCAATGGGGTATTTATTCTGACTTCTATTAAGAAATGTATTGGGGCCTCTGATTTTAGCCAAAGGTTGTTAAGAATAGTTTTAATCAATCTAAAGAAGTATTGTGTAAGGAAGATGTGGCACATATATATAATGGTATATTACTCAGCCATACAAAGAAACGAAATTGAGCTATTTGTAATGAGGTGGATAGACCTAGAGTCTGTCATACAGAGTGAAGTAAGTCAGAAAGAGAAAGACAAATACCATATGCTAACACATATATATGGAATTTAAGAAAAAAAATGTCATGAAGAACCTAGGGGTAAGACAGGAATAAAGACACAGACCTACTGGAGCATGGACTTGAGGATATGGGGAGGGGAAAGGGTAAGCTGTGACAAAGTGAGAGAGTGGCATGGACATATATACACTACCAAACATAAAATGCTTTGTGACCACCTGGAGGGGTGGGATAGGGAGGGTGGGAGGGAGGGAGACGCAAGAGGGAAGAGATATGGGAACATATGTATATGTATAACTGATTCACTTTGTTATAAAGCAGAAACTAACACACCATTGTAAAGCAATTATACCCCAATAAAGATGTTAAAAGAAAATACAGAGAAAAAAAAAAAGTATTGTGTCCTTGGTGCACAGTAAAATCACCTGGATCTTCAGTAATTATCATACGCAGATCCTACTAGCTGAAAATCCAACATAATTGCTTTGAGATAGAGTGAGCCATGGCCTGCATATCTATATGTACATATATTCAGGTATTATTACTATCATGAAGAAAGTTTTGAGATTCTCTGTATAAAATATTAATAGCCTTAGTATCTAACGGAAACTTACTGAATGCTTGGCTAAATATTTGTGGATCTTGGTGGTGTAAGAGCAGAGCCCTCCATCTCGCCCATATTGGAAAAAATCTTGTCTATTGTTCTGGCCTTTTTAAACTTGGAGTGGCCACATCTGTCCTTGACTTGAAATGGGTACAAGATTTCTAGCAAACGGTGGTTAGATCCATGATACTTTGCAGACTTATCAGTTGTCCACTGAGAAGTGTTCAACAGTTCCTGTTACACTTACAACATTCCCAGCAAGGCTGAGGACATGACGTTTGTCGTTTTAATTTATTTTGAACATTTACCCAGAGAGGACCTTTATCTTAGGCACTTTGTACACTTTAATAGAATTTGTACATAATGTTCTTTAAAACATTAAATAAGGCCAATTTTTCAAGTAAATTTTGCCTAATGGCTTTAACAACTGTCCTTTCATTGCGGACATGGTGTATGGATTCAGGGAGGTGATGATCAATGAGGTAATTACAGTGAAGGTGCAGCAGTTTTAAAGTAGGTGTCTTGGCAGAATTTAATTACTGCTACCCATCTTCATATGCTAAGTAGGTGAAAACTGATCCAAGTGTCCTTGCCTGTGCTGTATTGGTGGAGTGATTGTGAGGAAGAGCTTCTGATGTCTGAAGGTGAAGAGCAGCCAGGCCATTAGATGGAACATGAATATGCATAATATGATAAGACTCTTTCACACTTTGTTTCTTCTTCATTAGGAATGTCCCCCTTTTCGTTTTCCACCAACCTTATCATTTTATTTTTTCATAGCTATGTTAATGACTCTTCACTTCTAGATACGTTTTGCTAACTCTTCCTAGCGATATCCTTTACTTCTAATTATTCTGGTAATTTTAGAATATTATCATACAGAATACAGCTATGTAATTCAAATATGAAGTACAATAGTTTTACATTTTTTATTTGCAAATTTCTCTCCTGTTGGATGTAATACACTTAAAAAGAAAGTGTTTTCCATTGCTGAGACATAGCATGTTGTCTGTACTTCATATACAGTGCAAGTTTAATAGGAATGTCAAGGGAATATTGTAGAAAGAATGTATAAATTTGAGGTTTAAGTATTTCTAAGTGGTTTTGTGAGCTTTATCGTAGCAAACTAATGTCCTCAGAAATCACTTTTCTCATTTGTAAAATAAGCTTCTTGAACTCATAATACTCTATTGTGTGTTAGGAGCCATTCCTCTGTGATTAGTTCTAGAATGTTATCTATCAGATCTTATACATTAATACATCTGGGCATATACATCACACATTATACCGCAGTGCCCATCAGGGAATAGGCAGACTTATTTCTGAATCTCTAACACTAACATGGTGCTCAAATCAAACTTGAAGCTCAAAATATTATTGACAAAGAAAGTATGCACTTTTCATGATTCTGTAGTTCACAGGTTTGCTGACAATAAAAGGGCACTTGAAATTTTCAAATCTTTCTTAATTTGTTTCTGGTTTATGATGCCAAACCACACCTTTTAAAATACATGTGCATGCCAATTTCTTGTTAAGACTGAAGCCATAAAGTAGACTTGAACCTTTTTGACTGAGATCTTCAAAACCTACATGATTTACAAAAGAACTTTTTCTCAGGTGCTGGAGCATTCCCTGCCCCTTCTCTAGTCACTGGCAGGCTATGAGTTAAATTGTAGGAGTCCTTTGGAAACTCTAAATCCATTACTTGATTCCATCGCAGGCAGGTCCATCCTATAAATCATGACTCCACACAGGTCCCACTTCCTTCTCTTTGTTAAACTCACCTGCTCTCCATGTAATATAAGTGCTATCTGTTTAAGTGAAGTCCTTAAAGCCTTGCTTCTCTGAGTCACTGGCTCCTCTTTCAAAGTCTAGGCCAGGTTGGGGGGTGACTAGGAAGAAGAATATGTAGTACTTATGCTTATAAATGAAAGACTGAATGAGCCCCATGAGTCTGGAGATTGTCTGCTCACAGGTGGGGACTCAGATACTGGATGGCCATACTGTCCACACTGTTTCCTGTCACCCTAAACTTTCTGTCAGAAGAAGAAGTAATGGTTTCAACTGGATGGAAATTATTATGTAAAAATGAAACAAACTATTATTTATGAATTCGTTTGTAATTACATTAACAAAATTCTACCTACTAAGCTGTTCTACTACTTATTTTGATAGCTGCAAACACCTTAGGAAAGACCATGGATATTGAAAGCAATGGATGATTTAAATTTAATTAGATGGGGCACTCTAACTTGGATCGTATTACCAAAAACAAAAAATGTTTGTACAAATTTATCTTAAGGAGAATAATGCATTTGTCTCTTTTTGGCTTTAGAATTAGTTCTAGGACATTTAGCTTTACTTTTCCTCAAGAATGTTGCCATGCTTTAAAGATTAGGAATGTATGGCCACCAAAGATGTTTCTCACTGAGACAAATAAAAATTATGTATCAACATATCTTGATTTTTTTCAAACAATTCTACACTTCTGCTTGATTTTCCCATATAACATGTGGAAAATATAAAAATGCAATACTTCATCAAACATGAAGAGAGAATACCTTTAATACTTGAAGTTATATGACATCTTTTGCCCCCCTGATATGGCAAGGCAGTTTATATTTTCTCCAATTGATCTTGAGACACCCAAAGATACTTTGAACATTTTTCAGCGAAAATCATATCTAAACCAATGTATTTTTATGTAATTGTATTTTGTTTGATTTTATCTATCTATCTATCTATGAAACAAATGCTCACAATAAAAATACACAAATAACCCTGGAAAGACCCTGTTTTTTAATGAGGTTACTTTCCCAGATATTGGGGGTTAAGACTTCAACATATCTTCTTGAGGACACAATTAAACCTATAACGTTATTTTTCTGTACTTTCCTGTATTTTTATAATGAAAAGAGTTTAAAAGTATAGGTTTATTAAAATGTATTATTTTTAATTGAAATAAATTTGAATTTTTAAATCAAAATTTATGATAGAGATTTGCATATATAATGTTAAATAGTTATTAGCATTATGGGGTTGATAACTTTTGTTTTTATTATTCTTAGGACAACCATTCTCATATTTATAAAGCAACTCAAATTTCTAAAATATGTGTTAATTTTCATGATGTTTTCTTATTGACATAGAAGTTTGACCTAGAATGAATGTACGGCCAGTTAAGAAATATTACTAATTTTTATTTTGGAAAATTAAGACTTTTCCATTTTCTGTAAATGACATTACATGAGAAAATCATTGAAAGGATACTTAATGAGTAATTGACTTGGTTTAAAACCTTTTTAAAAAACATTCAACTGAGTATTGAAAATGATACATAAATCAGAATATTTTTTCTAACTAAAAGTTTAAAAGTGTGTGTCTATGGAATTTTTTTTTTTTTTAGTTTTATGGAATATATTTTAGTTTTTTTTTTAACATCTTTATTATACTTGCTTTACAATGGTGTGTTAGTTTTTGCTTTATAGCAAAGTGAATCAGCTATACATATACATATATCCCCATATCTCTTCCCTCTTGTGTCTCCCACCCTCCCTATCCCACCCCTCCAGGTGGTCACAAAGCACCAAGCTGATCTCCCTGTGCTATGCGGCTGCTTCCCACTAGCTATCTGTTTTACATTTGGTAGTGTATATATGTCCATGCCACTCTCTCACTTCGTCCCAGTTTACCCTTCCCCCTCCCCATATCCTCAAGTCCATTCTCTAGTAAGTCTGCGTCTTTATTCCTGTCTTGCCCCTATGTTCTTCATGACCTCTTTTTTTTTTTTTTTAGATTCCATGTATATGTATTAGCATACAGTATTTGTTTTTCTTTTTCTGACTTACTTCACTCTGTATGACAGACTCTAGGTCCATCCACCTCACGACAAATAACTCAATTTCGTTTGTTTTTATGACTGAGTAATATTCCATTGTATATATGTGCCACATCTTCTTTATCCATCCATCTGTTGATGGACACTTAGGTTGCTTCCATGTCCTGGCTATTGTAAATACAGCTGCAATGAATATTGTGGTATGTGACTCTTTTTGAATTATGGTTTTCTCAGGGTATATGCCTAGTAGTGGGATTGCTGGGTCGTATGATAGTTCTATTTTTAGTTTTTTAAGGAACCTCCATACCTTTCCCCATAGTGGCTATAGCAATCTACATTCCCACCAACAGTGCAAGAGGGTTCCCTTTTCTCCACACCCTCTCCAGCATTTATTGTTTGTATATTTTTTGATGATGGCTATTCTGACCAGTAAGGGATGATATCTCATTGTACTTTTGATTTGCATTTCTCTAATGATGTTTAACATTCTTTCATGTGTTTCTTGGCAATCTGTATATCTTCTTTGGAGAAATGTCTATTTAGGTTTTCTGCCATTTTTGGATTGGGTTGTTGTATTTCTGATATTGAGTTGCATGAACTGCTTGTAAATTTTGGACACTAATCCTTTGTGAGTTGCTTAATTTGCAAATATCTTCTCCCATTCTGAGGGTTGTCTTTTCGTCTTGTTTATGGTTTCCTTTGCTGTGCAAAAGCTTTTAAGTTTCATTAGGTCCCATTTGTATATTTTTCTTTTTATTTCCATTTCTCTAGGAGGTGTATCAAAAAGGATCTTGCTGTGATTTATGTCATAGAATGTTCTGCCTATGTTTTCCTCTAAGAGTTTGATAGTTTCTGGCCTTACATTTAGGTCTTTAATCCATTTTGAATTTATTTTTGTGTATGGTGTTAGGGAGTGTTCTAATTTCATTCTTTTACATGTAGCTGTCCAGTCTTCCCAGCACCACTTATTTAAGAGGCTGTCTTTTCTCCACTGTATATCCTTGCCTCTTTTATCAAAGAAAAGGTGACCATATGTGCGTGGGTTTATCTCTGGGCTTTCTGTCCTCTTCCATTGAGCTATATTTCTGTTCTGTGCCAGTACCATACTGTCTTGATTACTGTAGCTTTGTAGTATAGTCTAAAGTCAGGGAGCCTGATTCCTCCAGCTCCATTTATCTATCTCAAGATTGCTTTGGCTATTCGGGGTCTTTAGTGTTTCCATACAAATTGTGAAATTTTTTTTCTCGTTCTGTGAAAAATGCCATTGGTAGTTTTATAGGGATTGCATTGAATCTGTCGAGTGCTTTGGGTAGTATAGTAATTTTCACGATGTTGATTCTTCCAATTCAAGAATATGGTATATCTCTCCATCTGTTTGTATCATCTTTAATTTCTTTCTTCAGTGTCTTATAGTTTTCTGCATACATGTCTTTTGTCTCCTTAGGTAGGTTTGTTCCTAGGTATTTTATTCTTTTT